>NC_139461.1:103280833-103999166 GCF_057233095.1 Heloderma suspectum
CACTGAGTCATGAGCACTCACATTAGCCAAGGTGAGAGTGGCCTGCAGGTCCTTGGATGTTAATCTGGGGTTCTTTTTTAACTTCCTGGATGATGCACTAGTTTGTTCTTGGAGAGATTTTGGTAGGACGAACGCTCCTGAGTAGAGTGACTGTGGTCTTGAACCTTCTCCATTTGTACAATATCTGTCTGACAGTGGATTGGTGGAGCCCCAAATCCTTAGAAATTGTTTTGTAACCCTTTCTAGACTGATGAGCAGCAATAACTGCTTTTCTGAGCTCCTCAGAGATATATTTTGATCGTGGCATGATGTGCTTCCACACAACTAATCTCAGCCCCACTAACAGAACTGCAGTCACTAGCACAGAGTTCCCTTTAAACCTCTAGGAGAAGGAGAAGTAAATTTGCCTTTTTACTGAAATACTTGAGAACTGTTTACACTTTTCCTATAAAAATGTAGCAGTCGCAGGAACAGCACTTATTCCAGACTGGCAGCTTTCATACTACATCTCAGTGTATCTTTTTGCAGGTAAGGGGTGTGCCATGGATAATTCACTTTAACATAATCATGGTTTATTTTTTGTCTTAGGTTTTGTAAAAATTAAAAATCACTTTAAAAGATACGTTTGTCTGGTTCTAAAAGGGAAATAAATAACAGCAGTTTAAAGTTCTGCAGCATTTCAAAGTTAATTCCTTATAGATTTTTTACAATATACAAAATCCGCTAAAATAAAAATGAGCAAGAGAGAGAAAGAGAGAATAAAAATACATTATTGGTTTATTATAAGGATGGTTAAAAACAATAGTAACTGTTAATGGAAGATTAACGGAAAATTGATAGAGATAAGGCAGTATTGTTTACAACTAGGGCTGTCATGAAAGCCAAGTGGGCGAGTTCACACCCTTAGAATAAGCCTCCATGGGTTGGTTGCTCACTCACTAACCTGACAGATGATCGGGCGCTTTGTGGCCTTCCGTGGCTTGTTTCCCCACTCAGTCCCTCTCAGTCCTCCTGCCAGCTTTGGGCATGTATCCCAGGCTCCTTTGCAGCAGAACTCCTCGTTTCCCCAGTCCCTACGTAAGCCCCCTTTCTGCATTTGGGGTGAAGAAAAGGATTGCCAGCTATTGAGGGAAACTCCCCCCACCCCTGCATCATATCACCAAATGGAATTAATTTTCCAAGTCTTTATGAACGTGGTAATGCATTCACAAACGTAAAAAAACCAAAACCATTTGGGTTCTTGCGCAAGAGCACAAGTTCACTATTTAGCCCAGCATACAAATATTCCCCTCTTGTCAATGTTCTTGTCAATGTCCTCTTCCACTTCCCTGCTTGCCCTGCTAGCAAACATCTTTTTTTTTAAGGTTGCTTCACATACTACCAATTACACGCACCTGAAAGGCTCCTTCTACTGCAGCCACCAGGCACTTTCAGCTCTCCCCCACCCCATTCATGCTTGTTGCTCCACTGGTTTTTAGCTGTCATATCTATCTATCTATGAGTTACAGAGCAGTGACAGATTGGTAAAGATAAGCAAATTTTAAGGCAGAGCAGGGACTGAGGGGGATCAGTAAATTTATGCAAATTTCATGGCAGAGCAGTAAAGCGGAAGGGGAAATTATGCAGATTTCATAGCCATGGACTTTTGAATGTGTGCACTTGGCTCAAGACTGATTTTTTTTTTTTTTAAGGTTCCAAATGCGTTCAGGACACTCGCTTGTGTCTTTTCCTCTTGTTTTTTAGGCGCATAGGCCAGAGGGCACTGAGAACGGATGAGGGAGGATGCCAGTGGCACTAGTAAGATCACAAGGAGCAGCAGGGGTTTTTGCTGCTCTTGCCCGGCAGCTCTCTAGCTGCTCCCAACAACTCCGATGAAGTCGCCCTGCTGGATTCAGAGGTCACAACAAGCCACCCTGAACAAGTTGACAACAAGCCATGGGTTCTCAGTGTAGCTTGTTCATGAAAAATAAGCCACCCTGCAGAAACTGTGCCAGGTTCAGACGTCATGACAGCCCATCATGGGGGATCACCCATGGTGGGTTGTCATGTCATGCGAACCAGGTCAGTGACTCTGGCAGGCCTTATTCAGGAATCACCATGAAGCAGAGAAGCAGCTGCCTTGTGTGTGAACACACTGTTAAAAAATAATGATCAGAGGGTCGAAGGAGGACGCAAATGAAGTCCTGGCTTTAAATTTAGTTGACAACCCCAGTGAAAGAAAACACATACCTGCCTATATTTTCTTTTCAAGAGACTTTTTTTACAAGAAAAAAGTAAAGAGTTCTCAAGTATTTCAACTACAGGTAAATTTACTTCTCCTTCTGGAGACCTTGTAGTACACTAGTACATTTAATGCATGCACATGTACTCACACGCACACCACTGTGGAACTATGTAAAGAAAAGGCAAAGAAATATGCAGGAATGAATGTAAAAAGGAAAGCACAGAAGTCACAGATGTGAAACATTACTAAAGCTCACCCCACCCTTCTCTTCCCCTCCTGCTCATACCATCTGCAAAAGCTCTGGCAGCCCAAATTTGCAGCCAAGATGACCTTGAGGCCTTGCATAGCTGGTAACTCAAACTGCACCTGCATGGGATTAAGTATCCTGTTTGTGAGTGATAGCCCCTCTTTCTTTCCCTCAGTCTGAAACAGTTTTCACAAGATGAAATAGGATGAGAAGGAGGGGCAGCGGGCAGTCTCTTCCAATGGAAAGAGAACAGCAGCAGCAATATTAATTTAGGTTGTTAACCTTACCCAAGACACCACCTGCAGAACGTTGCATCTGAAGTTCTTATACATGTTTAGATCCGTTCTTGTTTCAGTTCAAGCTTAATTACTGCCTTTTACAGGTTTGGATCTAACCTGGAACACAGAAAATCTCCTATAAGGTCTGTATGTGTTCTCAGAGGGTGAGGGAAGATGATGTTTACCCACCAAAACTAGAGTACGAACCATATGATTTTGAGAAATGCCCAGGATTCCCAAAGTGTGAGATGGGCTTGAGACAGGAAGAACATCTTGCCAATCCAATTTGTGTACATGGTCAAGCAGGCAAGGAAGCAATATCTTTGTTTCTTTGTTCTTTGTTTCCTAAGAAGGAATGAAGCAAAGTAAACAAAAAACAAAAAAGAGTAGAGCCAACCTGTATCAAGGCTCCAATAGCGAAGAGTATTTCACAAAGATATTTTGCACTGCCTGAATAAAGGCTTCAGCCAATCCTTCACCCTGGTCCTGGGCTCATTTATATGAAAGTTATTAGTTCTAAAATGGAGTGCTAAAGCTAACTAATCACATTCAAGTTATATAATCCTAAGCATGTTAATATAAACTGTCCAGACAGGATGTTAAAAACACAGAAATGACCTCAGAAAGCTTTTATAGCTGACATGAAAAAAGACAAAACAAAGGTCAAAGACCATTGGCATCTGTTATTGCCATGTCTGCTGTATGCTGTGGATAGGCCAGTGCATGCTACAAGAGGGCTACAACACAGATGCACTTACCCCTAATAGGAATAGCAAGGGGAGAAATTTAAACAGCTGAAAGTATCTAGATAAGTTTGTTTTCAACAGATATGGAGTATACCTCATAGCCATTCCAAAAGGTAACCTTATCATAAGGTGATATTTACTTCTCAATTTTTTCTAATTATTTCACTAATAACAGAATCAGTGGTTCTGTATCACAACTGGCAATGTTTTATTGGGAGAAACCATGGTGGAATTCAACAACCTAACTCTAAGGATATTATCTTAGCAGCACGTATGCAGGAGTGAGTCTCAGCAAACTCAGTGGAACTGGCTTCTGAGTAAGAATGCTTAGGATTAAAATACTCCACAGAAGCATGTCATAACAATGGGCACTCCTAATAAATTTCACCAAGTATGGGGAGGGGCCATAGCTCAGCAGTAGAACACAAGCAGAAGGTCCCTGATTCAATCCCTGGAATCTCTAGTTAGGACAAGGGAAGAATCCTGTCTGAACCCCTGGAGAGCCACTGCCAGTCGGTGTTGATAATACTGAGCTAGATGGACCATGGTCTGACTCAGTAGCAGAGAACATTTCTTTGAAGAGAATTTTATTCCCATTTGTTCCAAACTTGCATAGCCGTTACGTTATTCAGTCATTTAGCTTAATATGCCCCCAAAGTAGTAGTGTGCAATTAAAAACAACAAACTAGTCAAAAGATTAAAAGTTTGTGTGACTTAAAAAAAAAATACCCCAGAGATTTTGTTGGCTTTGGCTACCACAATATTTCAATTTAACTGAATCAAATATAGCTCATTTTAGCAGTTACATGGCTCCTTCAACTTCTGCATTCATTTCATTGATTACAGCAACCTCCCCAAGCAGGTGCCCTCCAGATGGTTTGGACTACAACTCCCAGGATTCCTCACCATTGCCCATGCTGACTGGAGCTAATGTGCAAAGCATGTGGACAGAACCAGGTGGGGAAGGCTAGTTTATATCCTGGGTAAATCAATATAAGGCCAATAAATCCTAGCTGTGCCATCAATACTTCCCTGCCTGTGCACCTCTTTACCACTGCAAGGAAACTGACTTACAGGCCAGTTATGTGTTCCATGGGAAAGAAAGGCCTTGGATGTTTGGACTCACCCCTTGGATCCTATGCTGCCTACCATTAGTGAAGGCAAAAGGTGCTACTCTCTGCTAATGACTCCCATTTCTTCAGCTACATACAATGTTGTTTTATGAGAGATAACAATGTTGTCTACTTCAATGCCCCAAAACTAGAATTATCAGGAAAATAACACACAAAGCTGTATCAGTACCACAAAACAAAATGTTGAACGACAGCACTCATATACATTACAAACCGTTTCTTTAGGATGGCTGAGAAGAGAAAAACAGGGAAGGGCTATTCGGAGAGCAAGCTCAGTTCTCAATGGCTTGAGAATGACTTTCACATCATCAGCTATCTGCTCCTTTTTTCCTTTTTTAAACTTGAGATGCCAGGGATTGAATCTAGGTAATTCAATATGCAAGCTATAGCCCCTCTCCACTTATATTTTTACCTTGCTTCCTTAGCCAATCACGGCCCTCAAGTAACCTACAATTATCAATAAAAATACACTGGATAAGATACAACACACACACACACACACACAGAGTAGCAGAATAACAATTAAACGCTCCTTTTTATTTAGTCCCCTAGGAATACCTCTTTATGTTTTCCCATATAAGCGAACAGCTGCCATTCACTCTTATGGGAAAACCAAGTGCTTCAGGCACATTAGTGTGTTGGGAACAAAATCTGTCCTGACACTAGGTTGCCCAACCTCTACTGTCAGGGACTCCATGAGGGCACAAATGTGTCTCTGTATATAAACACACACCCCTTTTCAAGGTCTCTACTCTATGGATCCTCTCCCTACCAGACAACCATTTTGTTACTTCCATTCATTGTGGCAACTTTTACATATTCTATTCTCAAACTTAATTTTCTGTTGTGCAAAAATGGTGTAATCCTAAATACACTAGTTTTGCACAAAGAAACCCCAGTGCTCTTTGGACACATACAAAAGTGCTATGCGTACAAATGATTTGCAGGGCTAGTACCTGGAATCTGCCCAAAAGTTTGCAACACATTGCTGAATAAGTAATATGCAAGCCTCTGCAGGTCCAGTGTTAGAAGGGTATTAATTTTATCCCTGAGTCATAAATTGTTTAGCCTCTAGCTAAAACTCAGGCTTTCTGAACTTATCTGATGAGTTGCTTAACTCCGGGGTCAGGGTCAATCTATTTATTTCATGGCAAAACGGACGGTTTTCAGTAACAGCTATACCATTGTGAATCCATTATAACTGTATTTCCAGTACAATACAATCTGATGAACAAAAACTGAAGAATCATTAGGCTGGTTAAAGAAAAAGCTACCCTAAAATGGCAAGTTGGTATCTGCCAGTGGGTGGATCACGGAATTAGGTGCACTATGATATAAGGGGTATTATCATGAAGAAGAGATGGGAACAAAAAACAAATTGGCAATTATTCAAAGTGTCTGAGAACCTCCGATTTCACGCATGAGTAAATATTCTTTTGAGTTCCAGTTGCTTGCCTTTAGTAACTCCCTTTATAGTCTTATTATATGCATAAAAAAACTAAAGCAACTCTCAAAACTGGGAACGGGAACAGAATCTCAAGAAAAAGGAGATAGAGAATGTAGATTCAATGTATAAAAGTTACACACTCACAAACACACATAACACTGAGCAGTACTGCCACTTTAATTCATAGTAGATTCATTCCTGCCAGAACATTACTTGTATTGTAGAAGCATTTGACACCTCTATGAGTACAAATTTACAGCATTTCCATTTATTTTTAAGAGAATTTTTCCCTGAGTTCAGAAACCTACTCAAATTTCAGAAGCCTCATAAAAAATCAATTTAGACTAAACCTTTGCATACATGGCCTTATCCAAAGAGCATTTTTTACACTCACAGATTTCAAATGGATTGCACTTTTATAGCTCATTACACATACCAGTGAGTTAAGTCTCACAACTCCCTAGCTCAAGAGGAAAGTGATATTACAGCCAAACAAAACATACTCTCAGAAAATACCCAAACAGTCTGTAAATATATCTGGGGGCAGGGAGTGGACTCATTGGAAGGAAGACCGGTTGCTTACCTGTAACTGTAGTTCTTCGAGTGGTCATCTGTGCAGTCACACATATGGGTCCTGCTGAGCCGGCACAGAGCTTCCATCAGAACTTTCTAGAGCTGAGACTTTTAGGCAGGAAGCAAACAATGTCTGTGTTGTCCATTGTGGTTTGCATAATCCAGTTTTGGATGATGTCCTTGAACATAACCAGAGCCTTTTGAACCACTAGCAATTCCAGTGCACTGATATGGTACCGCCTTTCTCTCAGAGACCAATGGGCACAGACCCAATATTGGCCGCAGTGACCTCCCAGCCTAAATTGGAGGAGTCAATAATTATACAGTGATCTCTGTACAACTGGAATGGGTGAGAGTAATAACGGTGGTGGTGGTGGGAGTTGGGGCAATTCTTCTTGAAGTACAGCCCTACCCTCTTATGGAATATGAGATGGCATGGGTGTGTGGTATGACATGAATCCCCCTCTGCCAGCTTAGACGACAACGACGACGACTACTACTTCTTCTTCTTCTTCAGCTCGCTAGACTGATCCACTGAAGAACATTTGGATTGCCCTTTTCATAATGGACAAGCCTGGTGTAGGTGGAGGGTCAGGCACTTGACAGCTGGAACCAGAGGGTTGTATAGCCACCAGGTCTGATCGCTATGGGAACCCGTGGTCAGGACAGATCTGATGAAGATGGTACTGAAGCCAATAAAGTTATCAGGACCATTGTAGCAAACTGAGAGTGACCGTGATCCTGACTGCTTCATCGAATCTGTTCCCAGGGTACAGCATGAACGCTTCAGGAGTGATTGCATCATGCTTGCTTGATAAAATCTTGGCAATGTGTGTACAACTCTACCTCATGCCCTTCTCCCAAAGAGAAGAGGTATAGATTGGTGGCAATTTACTCTTGTAATCTGCAGACTTACAGAATGGGGACCAAAGGGCATAGGCAGATGAAGAACACCACTAAAACATTTAAAAGAGTGAAGTACCAAATAAAAGAAATAGAGAAGGAGTAGGAAGAATGAAGTTGTATTCAGTTCAATTTTCTAAAAGACTAATTTAGTAGAAAAAGCTCTCAATAGGGCTGCTGCTGTGGCGGTGAAGAGAAAGTGAGTGTCAGGATTGATTCTGGCGCAGGGAGATAGTTAGCAGCTCAGATTCAGAAGAGGAGCCACCAGAACTGGGGGAGGCTTTTTCACAAGCCGGTTCAGATATGGATAGGAATGCTTCTCAGGTTACCAACTCCCAGATGGCCGGGCATGAAGCTTCCCCCTCACCTCCCTCTGTGAGAAGCAGCGAGCAGGAGGAGGAGGGGCTTGAGGACTGTGACCTAAGAGACGTGAGGCGGCGACACAGAGCTAAGAGGGAAGCGTCAGGGACGGAGCTTAGACGGTCGAACTGGTTAGCGATGTGTGAGAGGCTACGCAGGGAAGCAGCATGCGAGAGGTGGGACCTCCCTCCCTAAGTTAGCCTAGCCAGATAGCCACCCTTTCAAACTGCGGGCAACTTTTCGTGATCCCATTTGAATCCCCTGGATGCATTCCTTTGTAGCCAGAGAGTCTTCGAGGATTTGCATCTGTAATGAACCTGTGAATAATGAATTAAAGGTGTGGGACTGAAGCCTCTCCTTTTGGTGTGTTTGTAAGTGCTTAAAGAAAGAGGGGGCCAAGGGAATCGTGACAGTGAAGGGAAAAGTGGAGCACCATCTTCTAGGTACATGCATGAAGGTGGGCTTCCCAGTCTCAGCTCTAGAAGTTCCGATGGAGCCTCTGTGCAGGCGCAGAACCCTTATGTGTAATGCACAAAGACCACAAAGAAGAATGCTACAGTTCTTGTCCTAGCTAGAAAAATCAAGCTACCCCAAGGAGTAAAAGCATTCAACAGAGCTCGACCCTTAATCCTTTTGCAGAAGTTCTAATGTCCTCATCATTTGTGCTCCCATTTATCATTTTGTGCTTCTTTTAATTAGGCAAAATGCTTGCCAGAATTTATAGTAACTACCCTTTCACAAAAACCCTGGGATGCAGATCCGTTTTACAGATGGAAAACTACTGAGAAATAGTTACTTGCAGATGACAGACATGAACCTAGGTCTCTAAATCCAAGTATTTGCAACTAGCCCCTTCAGGCTCTCTGACAATCATAAATGAAACTGCTGTAGCAAGCACCATAGAACTACAATCAATATTTTGCCTGGTAATCCTTTTTAATGCCTATATCAGGACTGAACATAACGAGGGGTCTGTGAACTCAATGCTAAAATAAAAGAAGAAATTAAAATTACACTAGTGTAAATGAAATTCTGAACTGAGGAAAGCTGAATTCTGCTACCTGACTAAATTATGCAGATTAGGCAGATTTGCATATTTTCTACTTTTGCCTGTTTTATTCTATAGTCTTGCTGTTTTGCATAATGCCACTGTTGCTGCCCATGGCATGGAGCTGTGCAGGACCCTAGAGCACCCTCTCTGAACTCTAGACATGTTAATTCATTTGACATCTCAGACTTAGGTAGGCAGCACCCACATACTTTCAAGCATATCTCTGCAAATGTAAGAGCCATTAACCTTGTTTTTAATGGAACACTAATATTCTCACAAAGCTGAATACTGAGCCTAAGTGGCGACAGGCTATAGAATAGGGAGTTGCCTTATCCTAACAATCTCAGGACTGTTTACAGTATAGATTCTATACTGACTGGCAGCAGGTCTCCAGCATTTTGGACAGAAGTCTTTCCCAACCTTACCTGGAGATCCCAGGGACTGAACCCGGGACCAGACCCGGGACCTTTTATATGCAAAGCTATGACCCTTCCTTATGCTGCTGACACCAAATACGAGGTTCCAAAAATATTTTTATGAGAGGTATGTTTCATCTATTTGCCTCTACAGTGTATGGTCATTTCCATTGGGTTGTCTTTAAACCAGATGCCATGTGGCTGGGTAGATGATATGGTTACTTGCCATGACAACATCATTTGAACCCTGGAAAAAGAAGATTTCCATGTGAAATAACCAATTTTCCCACTCAGCCCACATGGATCCTGAAATTGCTACCACTGTGACCTGGGATCCCATCCCACAGAAGTACATATGGCTCAAGCCAGAGTCATGATCTGTTGTATTAGGGTATCTTAACACTTCGTTTCGCATCACTACATTGGGATTATGCAGTTGTAATTTGTGAAGCAACAACTGGCAAGTATCAACCACAGTTATCCTCCACAATCTGGATGGTACATCTCAGAGTTTTAAAGACCATGGAAGGTATCATAACCAAGATTTACAAACTTCTGGTTCATGCATTACATTGGCTGTGTGAGTAGAGTCCCATGAGGAAAGAAAACAATACCAACGAATGTATGAACTGGGCTAAGTTTCTGGGAATCCAGAAATTAGACTGCTCAGCTCATTGTCTTGGGACCTTATGTTGAAAATGTAACATGTGAAATCTGTTGCTCCTGCCTAGATTTCCTACACAGAGTAACATTCAAAGCGAAATGTATATAAAAGGAGAAGTGGATAACTGCAGTTCAATTAGATATTGTGCCCTGCCTTAACCAGCTTCCCCCTTGATGCTTACAGCTGAACTAGCTGTTTTGATGGCAGAGATTCTACATTGCATTTGTTCTAATTTGTTAGTGCAAGAGCTATATTTTGCCATTTATAATGATCTAAGTTGACTCCTATAAACACAGAAAATAGCTCACTGCTCAAACAAGTTAATTTAGCTTACATTTAAAAACAAGCGCTCATTATTTTACACGCATGCAACCTTGACAAAATGTAGAAAACTACTTATAACTTCAATATTCTTTTTTCATGTCAAAGGTACAACATTCTTAATAGACTTCAGATTCTAAACTATACTTCATAAATCAGCCTTCCCCAACCTAGTGCCTCCAAATGTGTTCCACTACAACTCCCATAATTCCCAGCCAGCATCGCCAATGGCCATGCTGGCTGGGAATTATGGTAGTTATAATCCAACACATCTGGAGGGCACCAAGTTGGGGAAGGTTGCCATAAATATTCTAGAAATAGTAAGCCATGCTCTGGTAACAACCTGTTTAGACTACAGTAAATATACAATAATCAGGATGTTAACATGTATGGCTTGCTGGGAATATATCTCACCAGTCGAGCGCAGTGGTGTAGTGGAGCCAGGGTTCACATGGACACAGCACTGGCACTTTTTTGTTAACAGAGATGCTGACAGCATCTGCCACCCCCTCAGAATGCTCTGTTCCCTCTGAGCTGAGCTGCAATTCTCACAGTAGCTGGGGTGAAATGAATTTTCCAGAGGATTGTTCCTTGATGCAATGCTAGCTATGTTGCAGCGGCTGGTCTCGAATGGTCAATTAAGACCCTCTGGCTTTACAAAAGACTTGCTCTAGTGGGGATAAAGGTGCTAGAACTGGTTTGTTGATCTGGATCGACACAGCTGCCTGAATTGTTGGACTCTCCTTGGGGGTGTGGCTATGGGGACTGTCATAATGAGTACCTGCAGCTCAGAATTTACACTACCTCGCCGCTTGAAATATCTACACTGGTTACCTGCTTACTTCTGAGCTCAATTCAAGATGCTGGTTTTAACCTTTAAAACACTTCCTAGCTTAAGACCCAAGTACCTTACGGAATGCCTTCTCCCATATCAACCTGTCCAGATGTTAAGATCTTCTGCTGAGGCCCTTCTTAGTGCACCACCACTGAAAATCAAGCAAATAGCAACAAAGGAGAGAGCTTTTTCATCTGTGGCACTCTGTTTATGGAACTCTCTCCCCACGGAGGCTTGTCTGATGCCTAATTTATTACCTTTCAGGCACTAGGTTAATATGTTTTTGTTTACCCAGGGATTTTTTTACTAGAATGAATACAATTGTATTTTAACACTGCAACTGATCTGTCTAGCACTGAATAGTTTTGTTTTAATTTCGGTGTTCCAGTAATTTTATTATGTTACTGTATTTTTATTCTTATTGCTGATTTGCCTTAGATGGTGAACTGCTTTAGAATATGTTTCTATAAAGGGTGGTAAAGAAATACCTTAAATAAATAATCCTTCCCACCAAGACAAGCGGGATGGGTGGAAAGACACATGCTGCAGCAAACTTGCTGAGTGTAAGCAGATCTGGTCAGTGCTTGGATGGAAGACCACTTAGGAGTCCTACATATACCACCTTGACTTCCAGCATGGAAGAAAGAGGAGATATAAATGTAATAAATATGCCAGTAAATAAACAGATAGAATGGGGAGTGGTAACTGCAATTGTTATAACAGTTTCATTAAGTAATTTTGAAGTAACCAGCTTACCTCATTTCAAAACATTTCCTAATTCTTAGTCAGACACTGCAAGATATTTTTACACATATGTCAAAATTTACCCAAACATTGGTCACAATTATTCCTTTATGACTATGCAAATTTATTACCAATTTTATAGACCAGAAATAAACTCTCTGTTAAACTCGTAGCCTTCATCTACAAGAATTCCATGATGTCTGAGCCACACTTTTTTGCTGACTTTCTTGGAACACTCATAAGTCAGTCATTTATTAATCGCCAATCTGCAAAAGATAAGATCACAGCTAATAAGCTTCCTATGGAGCTGTGTTCTATACCAAGCAGAGATAAATACTATAATTAATATGATCACTTATCCAGGGATGAGACCCAGGAGCCCACCACACCAGCAAAGTGTCAGGGTGGACACTGAGCCCATAGAATCCCAGAGTAGTTCTGATTCTGAGGAAGAGCAGTCACTCCTGGGAGAGGAGAGCGCTCCTCTTTCCCAGGGCCCACAGCTGACGGAGATTCCTCCCACCAGCATTCCTGGATTAGATAGCAGTCCAGGGAGTGACCGTGCACGGGAAGTTGACTTGGTGGACGCGCGACGCCGATGCAGAGAGCGGCGCCAAATGGAGGGCGCAGAAGGGAGGCATAGTGCCCGGTTGGAGCGCAAACAACGGCTGCGCCCAGAGGATCCAAGGGAAAAGGGGAGGGACTCTCCCTAGTCCTTAAGTTCAGGGGTCTGCCAGTAATTCCCTGTCAAACGGGGGACGAACTGTTCCAACTTAGGGCATAGGTACTGTGCTGCTCAGATCTAGTTGCTAACGGCAGAGTTGTTAAGTTGTAAAAGAAGAATAAAGCTTTGAAAGGAATCCCTTTGTCTGTGTCTGGACTTGACTACTGGATTAGACTGAGAGAGGCCTCCAAGGAGCCCTTGACACAAAGTTGCTATGTGGGTCCAGAAGTCAGCACTCCAGGATAACTCCTTTCCATCTACACCTAAGTATATCAGTGAATGTTTATGTTCAATTATGCTTCTGCTGAGACTTCCCTCAAATACCCTCTAATCTATGCACTGCTACCAATACATATGTTTAGGCAGATAGATCTCTCTCTCTTTTTTTTAAGTACTGAACTTTCTGCTTCCTCTTTCCTCAGTAGAAGTCTCTGCCAAACAGCCGAATTCCCTGCTGCAAAAGGAAGCACTGTGCTTATTAAAATGACTCACAGAGCTACTTTGTTTCTCACTCTGTGTTAACAAAGGCAAAATAACTGCTTCACAGTTTACACATTTGCCCTGTGAATGGAATGTATTCTCCTCCTGATCTCCTAAATAGCTGTCTATAACATACCACTAAAGCAGACACACAGACAACCTTATCTAAAAGTTAAACAATGAAATTTGCTACTACAAGATGTGGTGGCCACCAATTTGGATGGCTTTAAAAGAAGATTAGACAAATGAATGGAGGATAAGGCTATCAATGATGCTTAGAGATGATGGCTATATCTTACTTCCAATATCAGAGGCAGTATACTTCTCAAGACCAGTTGCTGGGGAACACAAGTGGAAGGGTGCTATTACACTCATGTCCTACTTGTGGGCTTCCACGGGCATCTGGTTGGCCACTGTGAAGACAGAATGCTGGACTACATAAACCGTTCCTCTGATCCAGCGCAGCTCTTCTTATGTAAGAACAGTACAGAGCCAGCCAGTCTTAGTAGGGTTATTACTCAAACAGCTGATTACTGCATAATTGTTGCAAGTCACTTTGAAGGCCTTTTGGCAGAAAAGTAGTCTATAAATATAAAGCTAAAAAAGACTATATTCCTGGGACTGGGAAAAACTGGAAGAGATGGAAGCACCTAGCTGATCTGTGAAGCAGGTATGTCCAGGCAACTGCTTTTGCTTACCACCATGAAGCTCAAGACACCTCCAAATGGGCCCCAGTTCCAATTTGCAACTCAGCTTGTCTTCTGTACATAGCATTTTGGACTGCTGAGACTTTGGCCCTCAAAATAACTACAATTATATGTGGGAAAATTCAGCCTTTCACTTAGTGTCTTGTACTTGTCTTTGTCAAAATGGAAGCTGGGGAGTGTACAACGTTGCATTCTTTCTTGGCTCTCAGAGCACTGCATTTTTAAGAGAAAACCTAAGTTTACAAAGTTTATTCAGACAGCAGAACAGGTGCTCAAGCGTCTCACGTATGTATTTGATTTCTTTCCATCATTTCCTTTCGTGCAAATTAATAGTGGCCAAAGAATGTCACATTGATCAAAGCCACAGGAACGTGCTGGCATGGGGAAAGTCAAGATACAGCCCTCTGTGGTCGGATGTTAAATGGCCAACTTGTTGTTGTTGTTTATTCGGTCAGTCGCTTCCGACTCTTCGTGACTTCATGGACCAGCCTGCGCCAGAGCTTCCTGTCAGCCGTCGCCACCCCCAGTTCCCCCAAGGTCGAGTCTGTCACCTCCAGAATATCCTCCATCCACCTTGCCCTTGGTCGGCCCCTGTTCCTTTTGCCATCCACTTTCCCTAGCATCAGCATCTTCTCCAGGGTATCCTGTCTTCTCATTATGTGGCCAAAGTACTTCAGTTTTGCCTTTCATATCATTCCCTCAAGTGAGCAGTCTGGCTTTATTTCCTGGAGTATGGACTGGTTTGATCTTCTTGCAGTCCAAGGCACTCTCAGAATTTTCCCCCAGCACCACAGTTCAAAAGCATCTATCTTCCTTCACTCAGCCTTCCTTATGGTCCAGCTCTCGCAGCCATAGGTTACTACGGGGAATAACATTGCTTTAACTATGCGGACCTTGGTTGTCAGTGTGATGTCTCTGCTCTTCACTATTTTATCAAGATTTGTTATTGCTGGAGTCTACCTTGCAAGATCTAGAGCATTACCTTACTTGCATGTGAAATAAGTGCCACTGTTCGATAGTTTGAACATTCTTTGGTGCTTCCCTTTTTTGGTATGGGGATATAGGTTGATTTTTTCAAATCTGTTGGACATTCTTGTGTTTTCCAAATTGGCTGGCATATGGCATGCATCACCTTGACAGCATCATCTTGCAAGATTTTAAACACTTCAGCTGGGATACCGTCATCTCCTGCTGCCTTGTTATTAGCAATGCTTCTTAAGGCCCATTCAACCTCACTCTTCAGGATGTCTGGCTCTAGCTCACTGACCACACCGTCAAATCTATCCCCTTCCTACACAGATCTTCCGTATATTCTTGCCACCTTTTCTTGATCTCTTCTGCTTCTGTTAGGTCCTTGCCATCTTTGTTTTTGATCATACCCATTTTTGCCTGGAATTTACCTCTGATGTTTCTAATTTTCTGGAAGAGGTCTCTTGTCCTTAATGGCCAACTACATAGCCACTTTTTTAAATTAATTGACCCTAACTATCAGCTCTCTCTGCAGTTTCCTCTTTAAAAGTTCATATCTCATACAATTTTCCCCTTTGGCTAGCATATAAACATAACAAAGGAAGACTGCCCAGGAGGGTAGAACAAGACTCATAGTTAAATGCTAACAGTCCCAAATGATGTAGCACAAGGTTGAGCAAAAGCTTCCACTCATTACATGGAATTACTGCTGAACTGGAAAGTAAATCAGATTGCCAAGTGCAGAACCTACCTAGAAATGCAACCCTAGGTGCATTTCCCAGGGAAGCTCTAGAAACGAGACAGAGAGAGAGACAGAGAGAGAAACATCCTATGTTATTCCATTTCAGTACTCTGGAAGGACTGGAAGGAAGCATTCAAAGTGTAGGATTCATTCTCCATTCCATTTCCCACCAAGAAAAATAGTACTGAGGCCCATAAATAGCAGTGCCTGCTTGCTAACACTTCATGGGCTTAATATCGCACCAAATACAAAATTAGGAGTGTGCCAGTTTGATATCAAAGAACAGATCGGAATTCTGTGTCACTCACCAGAAGGAACAGCATTCATGTACATCAGGTTTCCCAAATGTGGACAAGATTCTAGCAATGTTCATAAAAAGGGTAATGTGTATATGTGTGTTCGACTGTAGGCATTTTTTTAGTAAAATAACTATTGTGCTGTATATACCCCACCACCTTGGATTGCCTCAAACCATTGGCCTAGATGGAACTCCCTGCCTTTGGAACTCCCTGTCTTTGGAGGCCAGGCAGACACCAACATTGTGCTGTTTCCGGCGCCTCCGCAAAACGTCTTTATTTCAGGAAGCCTTCCTCGACTGACTGCCCACAGTTATCAGAATTCTGTTTCTTTTTTAAAATAGTAAGTATTTTAACATGGTGTTTTAGTCTTTTAGCCTATTTTGTATTTTTATTGTTCTCCACTCCAGAATCTGTCTGGATGTGAAGTGGTAGACAAATGTTGTGGATGGATGGATGGATGGATGGATGGATGGATGGATGGATGGATTCTGGAGCATAGTCATGCAAAAAGGTGATTTAGGATGCAATCCTATGCACACTTACCTGGGAGTAAATTGCATTGATATTTATGTATGTATGTATGTATATATGTATGCCATTTTTAATGGCCCATCTGGCTGGTCACCCAGCCACTCTGGGTGATGCACAATGAAACAGCTTTAAAACAATAAAATTACACATTAAAACATCACTTTCTAAAATTTCCCTAACCCACCCCAAATGCCTGCCTGAACAACCACGTTTTCAATGTGTGGCCGCTCATTAAAGAGGGGGCATGGCAGAGTTCCCTAGGGAGGGAGTTCCACAGAGTGGGGGCCACCACAGAGAAGGCCCTCTCCCTAATCCTCACCAACCTAGCTGTCCTGGCTGATGGGACAGAGAGAAGGCCATCTGAGGCTGATCTTGTTGAGTGGCCTGTCTGGTGTTGCTGGAGGTGCTCCTTGAGATAGGCTGGGCCAGAACTATATAGGGTTTTAAAAGTCAAAACCAACACCTTGAATTTAGCCCAGAAAACAAGTGGTAACCAGTGCAACTCCTTCAGCATCCAAGTGATGTGATCATGCTGGCAGCTGTCTTTAATCAGGGAAGCTGCCACGTTCTGCACCAGCTGTAGCTTCCAAACCGTCTTCAAGGGTAACCCCACATAGAGCGCATTACAGTAGTCTAGACAAGAGGAGGCCAGGGCATGTACTACCGATGGGAGCAGATGGTTGGGAAGGTAGGGGCACAGCCGCCGTATCAGACGGAGTTGGTACAGCACTGTCTGGCTCACAGCTGACACATGAGCCTCCATGGACAGCTGGGAGTCTAAAATGACCCCCAGGCTGTGGACCTGGTCTTTCAAGGGTAGCCATACCCCATTCAACACCAGGTCAACATCCCCCAGCCTCCTCTTGTCTCCCACCAAAAGTACCTCGGTCTTGTCAGGGTTCAGCTTTAGCTTATTCCTCCCCATCCAGCCACTCACCGTCTCCAGACACTTGGACAGGGATTCTACGGCCAACCTTGGTGAAGATTTAAACAAGAGGTAGAGCTGCGTGTCATCTGCATATTGATGACACCGCACCCCAAACCTCCTGATAGCCCCCAGCAGCTTCACATAGATGTTAAATAGCATCAGGGAGATGATGGAACCCTGTGGCACCCCATACGTGAGTGGCCATGGGTCTGAAACCTCCTCTCCCAGTGCTACCCTCTGGTACCTGCCAGAGAGGAAGGGCTGAAACCACCGTAATATGATGTCTCCAATGCCCAACCCCTCCAGGTGGTCCAGGAGGATATTATGATCAATGGTATCAAAAGCCACTGAGAGGTCAAGGAGAAAAAGGAAGGAGCATTCAGCCCTATCCAAAGCCCTCCTCCTATCATCCATGAAGGTGACCAAGGCCATTTCTGTCCCATGCCCAGGCCTGAAGCCTGATTGAAATGATAATCGGCTTCTTCCAAGTGTGCCTTCAACTGCATCACCACCACCCGCTCAATTATCTTACCCCAAAATGGCAGATTCAAGACTGGGTGAAAGTTGTTCAGGACTTGGGGATCCAAGGAGAGCTTCTTTAAGAGCGGTCTCATCACTGCCTCCTTGAGGGCTGATGGCATCACTCCTTCTTCAAGGGAGGTGTTCACCACCACCCTGATCCCCTCACCCAGCCTCTCTCTGCAGCTCATAATGAGCCAAGATGGGCAAGGATCAAGTAAGCAGGTGGTCGGCTTTACAGATGAAAGCACCTTGTCCACTTCATCAGAAAGAAGCTGGAACCGATCCCTGAAAACCGGTTTGCCACAGGCCGCCTCTTGCTTGCTAACTGTATCCATGAAGCACGGAATAACACTCCTGATCCGATCAATTTTATCCACAAAGCGCCTTGTCAAGGCCTCACAGGAGACCTTAGAATGCTCCAGCGGTTCCAGCAACTGGACCGACCAGGCTCCGGACCACTTGGAACAGCCTCCTGGGACAGCACTCTGCGGATGCAATAGAGGCAGCATAATATTCTGTTTTTGCTGCCTTCGTCGCCATGTGATAGGCTGAAGATACAGCTCTAGCCTGTGTCCAATCGTCTTCGGAGTGAGACTTCCGCCACCGGTGCTCTAGCCACCTTGCCTCCCGTTTCAGAGCTTGTACCCACAGATTGAACCATGGTACAGTTTGAACCCTGTTCTCAGGGGGAGAGGGCATTTCGGAGCCACTCAATCTAATGCCCCAGTGATTGCAGCATTCCAGCCACCCACTGAGGTCTTGACCGAGTGGCCGTTTGCGTCCCTAAGAGCGTTCAGGAATCCATTCGGATCCATAAGATGCCTGGGGCGGACTATTTTAATGGGTCCTCCACCCCTGCGGAGGGGTTGTGGAACCGAGAAGTCCAATGTCACCAGATAGTGATCTGACCATGACAAGGGCATGGTGGATATACCCCCGACTTCCAGATCACTCCCTGCTTCTCCAGAAACAAACACAAGGTCTAGCGCATGTCTGGCTACATGGGTGGGCCCAGTTGGAATAGGGTACAGCTCCCAGGAAGCCATGGTCTCCATGAAGTCCCGAGGTGCCCCCGTGAGGACAGCTCTGAATGTACACTGAAGTCCCCCAACACCGTTAAGTTAGGGGATTGCACATGCACATCAGAGACCACCTCAAGCACCTTGGCCAGGGAGTCAGTTGTGCAGCGGGGTGGGCGGTACACGAGCAGAATCCCCAGACCGCCCTTTGGGCCCAACCTCCAGTACATGCACTCAGCAACCTTGGTCTCCGGAAGAGGGGGTCTGGTGAAGACCAAGGACTTCCCGTAGATAACAGCCACTCCCCCTCCCCGATCCCCAGCCCTCGGCTGCTTAATGGGACTTACTTCTAAGTAGACATGCATAGGATTGCACTGTTAAACAAGTATTATTTAACACGTAAAAACATTTACATCAGATAATAGTTCTTATTATATTACTTTGGCTTAAAAATTATACTAAAAACAGTCACTCTGGGCTTACATCCTAAATGCCAAGTTTCAGTCTGCAGCAAAATTCTAATGGCAGAGTCATAAACTCCTGAAAGAAGAATTTGCAATGGAAATACTGACACAATAGTTAACTACAACTAGGAGTGCAAATTACTCTCCTATGAAATCATTCCTAGCTGTGCATTTAGAAGTAGCATATGCTACATCTAAAGATATTGCAGAAAATGGAGTTGAAAAATCAGACTTGAAAATATTTCAATACGACGGCCTTCCTTCCCTGAGGATATACTTGAAGTCCTTATTAGTTAGAAGGCTTTCCAAACCTAATTTTGGAAAAGGAACTAAGGACAGGAGGAAGAAAGAGGCAAAATGAAAGGAGAAAGGGGCGGGGGCGGGAGGAGAGAGCAGAGAGTTCAAACACAAACAGGAATATCTTTTAGTATATTTTAGTGCAAGAATAAAGGCCTCCTTGTGTTATGTTTGCAGTGTGGGAGCCACTGTATTGTCTCCCCTTCCTTCCTGTACGACTTAGAGAAAGTGGAAAGCCTGGGCCACATATTTAAAAAACTACAGCTCTGGAACTTGCCTGATAATTCCAGTGAAAAAGCAATAAACAGAATGCTGCACCTGAAGAACGTGGGTCAAATTGCAGCTCTCTGTTGGACAGGTCTCCAGGTTAATGGGACAGGTAGTTTGAAAGATGGCATTTTACAGTGGCAGGTAGTATTTTTCCTGCTTTTTGGCCCCTGCTGTTTTGAACTGCACCACCAAGTGTGATCATTTAAAAGACACCATGTATTTTCAAAGCAGGACTCTGCTCTAAATAAAAAATAGTAATCAAAATGCCCTGTGTGCTACACTTCCTCAACTGTGCTCTCAGAAAACCACATCATATATCAAATATAAACTGTAGGCATCAACCAGGAAAAACATACAAATTTTAAAACACTCGCATCTGTGGTAGGGTAAAATCTCTCCTGCAAAGATGTTGCATATGTATATAGAGACAGTCCCCTGTTGAGCTAAAATAAAGTCAAAACAAAAGCAAAGTTCTTTTGGAGTCAAAGACAACACTGAACCAAACAGTTTCAGAATGAGAACTAAATTAAAAGGGATGGCAGGGAGGCTCCTATGGTGAATATATCCTGTTGGTCCATTTCACACTATCATGCTGTACTTTCAGATGGAGGAGGGCTCCTAGCGCTACTAATTTAAATCTGTATTTTAAATTTCTGCATTGCTGCTAGGTTTTATTCTTGTTGTATTGTTATATTGTGGTTTTAAGCTTTCATATTTTATATTGCTTTATGCTGCACTCTGTGGTTTTAATTTTTGTGAACTGCCCACAGAGCTTTGTCTATTGGGCAGTATAGAAATGAAATGAAATAAATAAAGGCATTATGCAGCTATTCCATCTTTTTCTCTTTATTAGATTCCCTGCAGTAAAAGGAAAGACAGAAGAAGTGGTGGGAACACATGGGAGACGTACAAGTGGAAGAGGATTCACCCAGCCTTGTTCAGGACAGAAGGCTACAGGACAGAAGGATTGCCCATCTCCATATGTGCCTGCCTGTACTGTGAGAAACTCCTCAGAGGCCCTTCCCTGGGTTCCCCCACTACGGTAAGGCAGGTGGCTACCAAGGAGAGGGGCTTTTCAGTGGGGTGCCCTGGCTTTGGAATGCTCTCTCCAGAGAAGCTCACCTAGTGCAGCTCTGAGGTCTATCTGGCGCCCGTTGATGACCTTTTTATTTTCTGAGGCTTTTTAACTTTTGTTGATCTATTTTATTTGGATGCTACTTTTACAGAGTTGCTGTTTTAGCTTATTTTAATATATTAGTTATTTTATGGAGTTTCAATTTTTTTTATGGTAAGCTGCCCAGATCATGCATATCAAGGTAATAAATATGAAGATAATGTTATGAAGATAATAAATAAATAAATAAGCAAGCAAGCAAGCAAGACTAACCAAGATAGCTGATGTTTATGTTCTTCCTGAAGCTCAGCATTTCTCATGCTATTTTGAGGCAATTCCTAGAACTGAGGGAGCCCTCCTGGTTCAAGGACTAAGGTTTCCATAAATTATATTAATGCAGGGTTTTCTAAAGAGAGAGAACATTCTTTTTAGAACTATGCTATTCAGAGGTTAACAGCTCTGATATGAAGCCAGGTCAAACAGTCACAAGTAGCAATAACTCTTCAATAGTTCTAATGCTCACCCTTAAAAGATCATAGTGCTCTGAATTTTTCTACCTCTCTCAAAGGAGTTTCACACATTATGGAACACAAATGCCTGTTTTTAAAGATGTCTACATGAAGAGGTGGACCCTGGCCATTACAGCTTCCCTGGCACGCAAGCCCCTTTTGAGTCAATGTACACATATTTCAAAAACGCATTTGTTCCCTTCACATGTTATGTTTCTACCATGTAGACTATAAAATATGTAATCTGGGAAGCAATCCTTAGAAATATTTCTGAACAATACTGCTATATTATGCAAATGGTCCTGTAGTGGTGCAGTTTTTATTTTTCTTTTTACTTTTCATTTTAAGAAAAGAGGAATTTTGAAAGGACAGGACAGTCCTTTCTAATAAATATTAGACGACAAGGAAGTGATCCTATCTCCTCCCTAGAAAAATAAATAGCATGCACATTTCTAAACTGTACTGGCATGCCATGATCCCATTTGGCACTACCTCCCTGTAAGAACTGTGTCATGCGTGGCTTAATGAGCTTCTGGAAAAGAAATAAGCAGACAAACGTGTAATAAAGCAAGCAAGTTGAAGTCGCTGCTGCAAGCAAATGCTGCATACCTTTACCAACAGTATTCATTGCTGGAGGAATCAAACATATGAGAAATTCCAAATGGGATGAAAGGCAAATATAATTATGAGGTGGAGAGGAAGCACTCATAAAAGCAAACACGTTTTCCAAGTTGAAGCCTGTGCTATGGAAAGTTAGACTTTGGAAAGCCAAGGCACACACTGAAGTGAAGAAACAAGATAAGACCTATCCAATTAAGTCTTACAAAGAATAATAAATTACATGTGCAGAAAGAGTTCAAAAAGGTCAAGTTTCTATTCTAACTTTGTGGTTTCATAGCACCCAAAACCTGCTAAGAAGTGTTGATCAAAGTGTGCAAAGCCTACACTCTGAGATGAAGGTGTAGGGAGGAGTTGGTGGAGCCCTCATTTTTCAACATCTGAACTTGGTCAAAGGAGAGCTCACTAACTTTAGGTTATCTGTGATCTTGCATCCTCTTACAAATATTCAAATCAGCAAAATATTCCTGCAGTATTCTCAGGATCTGCCAATGGAACCCAGTGAGACCAGCTGGCAAGCCCTATATAGAAAATAAGTCTTCTAACTGCTCTTTAAAAACAGCCTGAAGGATCTATTGAAATGAAGTTAAATAGCAAGCCCAAACAACTAATATCCCTTACTTGGGAATTCTATAGTGCTAGAGTTTCCCTTAGTGCAGAATTATCTAGGGACTTCAAGGACCTAAGGGGGAAAAAGAGGTGCAAACCAAATTCTGACAAAAATCCAACTGTAGTCATACCATGTCAATTCTGTTTCTCCTCCCCATCACTGTCATCATCTCAAAATTCTTGGCCTGCAATTTTTAACAAAAGTTCTACTGACAAGTGTAATCTATAGTTTAAATCTAACATCATGCTAACAAAAGCCTACTAGTGCAACAGGACTTTTTTCCTCTCTCCTCTCCCTGCCGTCTTTCATGTCACCCGAACATCTGCTCCAGAGAGTTTTCCAGCCCTCCAGACCAGATTTTGAGTGGGTGTAGGGAGAGAGCAGGAATCAGTAACCTCCCAGTTCCATCAGCAGAATGACATAATTGGATCCAATTCTATGAGTGCAGCTATCATAGGAACATAGTAAGCTGCCTTATAGCAAGCCAGACCATGGGTCTATCTATCCTAGTATTGTTGACACTGATTGGCATTGGCTCTTCAGGGTTTCAGGCACAAGTTTTTCCTGCCCTACCTGGAGTTGCCAGGGATCGAATCTGGGGCCTTCTGAATGCAAAGCATGTGCTCTACCACTCAGCTACTGACCCTCCCCTGCTATACTACATTGCCATATGCTCATGGTACTTCTCAGATCATCTACAGGCTCATATAGCCAAGATCACAGAAGCGTATTCTATCAGGTGTGCCTGAAGCTTACAGGTTGGTAGTAAGTGAAAAAAGTAGTGTCCATGTCACGCAAAATGGCTCAGTCTTTAGGAACACACACTTAGGAAATTAAGATAAAGTTAAAGGCCTTGGCAAAACTCACAATTTCACTGGGTGGTTTCATTTCATTCCTAGGGGTGGAAAGGACATCAGAATGAAAAGCTTGAGCGTAACTCCAGGCAGTTAAAGTTTATACAGTAGGTTAGCTGGGAAAATTGGAGGTGAGCAGGGAACCCGGAAGAGACAAGGACAAGGAAGAAGGAGAAGTGGTTTTGTGACAATCAATATTGCCAATACACTGACCTAGTTCACATGTAACAACAACCCATAGGTTGTGAGGGCTGTGTGGGAGTGAGCGAGCACACTGCCTCCCGCCTCTTCGCCACTTCCACTTCGCATTTACTTTCGAAAGCTAGTTGTTCGGTGTGACATGCAAACCTGGAACTCTGGTTGTTGAGGGAGAAACAACCCAGAATTTTAAGCCGTGGTTGGTTGTTACATGTGAACCAAGTTAAAATGTTAATTCAAGGCAGACAGTATTTTGACCCAAGCCCAAAATGTTGGGTTTAAATATGATTATCTTAAAAACCTTAACTTTTAATATAATGGAAACAGAGAAGGTTGGAATACACACAACTTATAGCCCACACACACACACACACACACACACATTAACTTGCAGGATCACTTGTTTAGCCCCACTCCAGACGTTGTGAGGCACCTTCCAGCCCCTCTCTTACCATCCATACATTAGCATGCCTGTCTGAAGCAGGAAAGTCTTTGTTCAGGGAAGCCTCCATGTGTAGAAGTCTACACACAAAGGCTTCTCCACCTCCGGCATCCACACTAACAAATGGACAGCAAGGATTGCAGCCAGGAGGAGCCATGGGATGTTGGGAACAGGGCTAAAGGCACAGCCCTGGAGTACTTGCAACACACTTTGGCCCCTCACGTGAGTAATGCACGAGGAGCTTGGAATTCTCAGGATTCTATATTTTGCCCCAGATTTCAAGTAATTTGCTTCAGTATTAAATGGTTCATGGAGTCTTAAAAATGTGGTTACACATTTCACTTGGATAGAGCAGCACAGCTTCTGATTAACTATGCAAGTGGATCATAGTGAGTAGTTGCATAGTGAGTAGCTGCACACGTCCACATACAAAGAAGTGTACATGTAATCCTGTTTCACATACTGGGCTCTCAGCAGAGAGTATGATCATTTAGATTCCTGCAATAAATTGTTTCATATACTTTTTGTTCCGTTCCAGAGATCAGCAGCTTTCATTTCCTTGCCAATATCACAACATGCTATATTTACATGCAATGTATTTATTTAAAATACGCAACTTTCAGTTTAAGATGACACTGGAAGTACTATAGCAATCACTTAGTAAGTTTACAAATAAGAGTCTAGTGTTTTCCCTGCCCCCACCCCATAAGTGTCACCCCATGGGCACATTTGAATTTTTGATCACCATCAAAAATGGCTACCACGGGGTATGACACAAAACTGGAACAAAATACCCATTTCAGAGAAAGGCAAACTGATGGGGCTAGAATACAAATACAAACACTCCTTTGAACCCACAGCTTTCACAGCACTCCAGCAGCCCCACCCTCTACCTTTCCTCTGAGGAATGCTCAAGGCCCAAAGGCAGTCTGGACCAGGGAAAGCTGGAGGGCCAAGCTCTGCTGCTTTTCAGCCACTTCAGGCAAAACAAATATTTAACATTCATTTCAAAAAAATCAAGGTGCTTTCTAAGAAATCAGAAAGGACGGCTGGGGCGGGGGGTGGGGACTTACCACCGAGCAAAATGGAGGTGTAATTGCTTAACTCTGCAGGCCCCAAGCTCCTTTTAGGCACCGAGAACAGCAACCTTGATTTACTCTACTCACCCCAGTTGTACCCAGATAGGGGATGCAACACAGAACAAGTAGGCGATGCAGGAGCGGCTGACAGTTCAGAAGGCCTCAGTGAGGATGAGGGAACTTACATGGTGAAGGGTGGGCAGAAAACCTCAAAGGGCACAAAACAGCCTAGCTGCAGGAATTGACACATTCTCACTTACTCAACAACTTAGGGCAGATTTAGCAGACGACTGGATTGCAGCTCTTAAGAAGGGACTCTCTCCTATAGAGATTACCTTAGACTCAATCTCAGTGCAACTTGCAGGATTTCAAATCCTGCTAATGAGGCTATGAACCCAGGCTTTGCACAAGAGCCAAAAATACAAAAACTGACAAAGGGAACTAGGGAACTGCAAATGAGGCTGGAGGAACAGGAAGACAGGAGTCCTTGTCACAGTTTTAGGATCCATGGCTTGCCAGAATCTAAGAGAGGGGAAGATATAGTGGAATTCCTAATAAAGTGATTAGCAACTCCAAATTTAGAGATCACAATCAAAATGGATGACACAGAGAGAGTGCACAGAACGCTAGGACACAAAACAGTGTGGGGTAGCCAACCTCAAGACATAACAATGAAGTTTGAAAAGTACCACCTGAAAGAAAACGTCTTTCAAGAGCTATGAAACATCCATGATCTTCAATATAAAGGCAGAAACCTACAAGACATTAGCGCTTCTCGGCCTGGAAGCCCTCCTCTGACCCGCTATCCTATGAAGATGTAGCAGCTGGATAGAGAATGAAGGAAACAAAATGGCAAACCATGACAACTGGAACCGACAGGGAACCATGACCCACCAGATAAGACGGCTGCCACCATGGCAGATTGACTCCTCACCCAACAACAGCAGCAATAGATTCCCTGCATCAACAAACATAAGAAAGGTCCCTTTTGACATTTCCTGACATGAGCAGTTGCCCAACTGGGGCAACATGGCTGACATCTATGCAGTCAGGTAATATGGGAAACTGGAAGCAGGGGAGGTGGGATATAAGGGAGAATAAAATTGATACTACGCTGTTATATAGACCTTAACAGAAATTCGATTAACAACTGGAGCTGGGGGAGAAGGAGTTAGCATATCAAAATGGATATGCAGGGCATAATATGTTTGGGGGAGGGAGTCCCCCCCCACTACAAGCCCACCCACCCCCTTTCAAGCCACAGTTGGTATGTTCTGGATTCTGTTTTGGTCTTATGTTTAATTGGTTCTTTAATTCCTGTTCCCATGGTGCATGCTTTAATATTAGGTGCCCAATAATGGATCCCATGGTCACCTCTTGTATACTTGGCTTAAGATATGCAATGACAGGAGCAGCAAGCAGGAGCGATCTTTCCTTCCTAACACTAAATGTTAAAGGTCTCAGCGCTCCGATAAAAAGGGCCAGGGTGCTAGCAGAACTACACAGGCATAGTCCAGATGTGGTATTCCTCCAAGGGACGCACCAAAAATCAGTGAATCACCATGTTAAGAAAGGATGGCTAAGAGATCAGTTCTGTACCCCAGCACTTCTAAGTTACGAGGGATCTCTATATTTACCATTAAGAAATGCCTATTTGTTAAAGTGGCAGTACTCAAAGACCCAAATGGAAGGTTTGTTTTTGTGGCGGGATGGATAGAAGGCAAGTTGGTAACATTAGCATTTATTTCTAGCCCTAACAAAAGACAGCTCATGTTCTTGACTGACACCTGTATGAAACTCCAGAAATGTAAACAAGGAGAAATAATCATTGGAGGGGATACGCATATGGCTGTGGAAGAATGTCTGGACGGGAGCAAAAACAAACAGCAAAAAGTGGGGGGACGGAGAAAATTGCTTCAATTCCACCAACTGTTTGATGCATGGAGGAAACTGTACCCTCCTATCAGAGACGATACATTTTACTCAGCCCGGCACAAATCTTATGCTAAGATATATTATGTGCTGGTCTCACGAGGTTTTTGGGAGCGAGTACAAGATACATAAATTGGGGTTGTAACTGTGTAAGATCATACCCCAGTTGTGACAACAATACGCATACAAAATGAGGAAATAAGGCTGTTTATCTGGCGTTTTAATCCTAATTTACTTACCCATCCAGAGGTGGTCGACAGGCTGAAATCAGAACTCTCCCCATTTTTTTCTATAAACTCAAATCAGGAACAGACCATCTGCGTAATCTGGGATACAATGAAAGCAGTGGCAAGGGGCCCCTGGATAAAAGAAGCCAGCACTCTCAAAAAGATGTGTTTAGCAGCGAAACAAGCTTTATTACAGGACATAGCCAAATTAGAGACTGATCACAAACAAACTGGAAACCCTAAGGCCTACAAAGTTTTTGCTGGGGAAAAGGTATGAACTGGAGGCACTCAAAATAGACACAATACACACAGCTATGATGCATCTGAATAGAAAGTACTATGGGTTTGGGAATAAAAATTCTAGACTCTTAGCATGGGCTTTAAAGAAGCAACGAACAAGAAATATCATACCACACATAATGGACAGGAAGGGAATCAGACAGGCAAATTCTAAAGATATTGCCACAGACTTTGCAGATTTTTACAGGCAACTTTATTCTTTAGGCAAACCAGACCTTTCCACCATACACTTGTTCATAACCAGAGTTGCACCCAGACCCCTCTCAGAAACACACAAAAACGTTCTAAACCAACCTGCGTTGGGGAAGGAAATCAAAATCGCCTTACAAAAAGTGAAACATGGGAAATCACTGGGTATGGATGGATACAACAGGGAGTTCTATAAAACTCTTGATTAGCTCCTGACACCCCACCTAAAACATTTCTATTATACCATCCTGTAGGGGGCTCTGATTCCTGACTCCTGGAGACAGGCGAGGATTGTGGTGATCCCCAAACCTGGTAAAAATCCTGAAACAATGGGATCATATCAATCCTACTCCCTATTAAACCAAGAGGCAAAATGTTTCTCTACTATACTTGCAAACAGACTTAATACATGCATTTACAACTACACTGATACAAACCAATCTGGTTTTATACGAAAGCGCCATTTACTTAACTCAATTCGACATGTGCTGAATATAATTCACTTTTGCGATGCCCATAAAAGCCCAACAGCCATACTCTCCTTAGACTCCTTTACGCCCATCGATAGCCTGGAATGGCCTTTTCTAAAACCGATCTTGGAGCAAATGAGCTTTGGGAAGAGATTTATGGATTATATTGCACAAATCTATTCAGAATCCCATGCAGTGGTGAGAGTAAATGGCATAGATTCTGCTCAGTTCTCCCTGACCAGAGGCAAAAGGCAGAGATGTCCTCTTTCCCCATACTGTTTAATTTGGTCATCGAAACGCCGACGAATTATCTAAGGGTAAATGGTAGGCTTAACGGTACTTCCATACAGGGTAGATCACATCTGATCAACATATTTGCTGACGATATTCTAATAACTCTCAACAACCCCCCAAAAGCCATATCATATTTACTGGAGGGCTTAAAACACTTCCACCTAGCAGCAGGGTTGGGCAAAATCTACTACAAATCTGAACTGATCTGCCTCAGTATACCTTTAGAGGAACAGGAAAAGCTACAAAAAATGTCAGGGCTTCAGTTGCAGCTATGTTGCTTCAGATATCTCAGGGTCATAGTTCCTAAAGTTTTAAAACAACTGAGAAAGAGAAACTATGCCCCCTTGATACAGAAAATCAAACCAGACCTCTAAGCTTGGAGCAAATTAAACCAATCCTGGCTAGGCAGAATTGCCACCTTGAAAATGATGATTTTACCCAAATTCTGTTCCTCTTTTGGTCTCTGTCCAGGTTTCAGATATGGTAAAGAAATTAAGAAATGGCAAAGACTACTTGAAGTTTTTGCCCACAGAGGGAAAACAGCTAGGCTTCATAAGCTAGCTCTTTACAGAAACACCAAAAATGAGAGTTTGGGATTTCCCAATTTGAGGCTTTATTGTCATTCTGTCCAACTCTCTCAATTACTCCACTTTATCAATAATACACCAGATGTCCACCGGGTACAGATGGAAAATATACGAGTTACAGGGAAGTGTTTTCCTTCCAATTAGGTCATCACACGTAACCAACCTATTCTCCTGGACCACCTTTTCAGTTTGGAAGTGACAGGTGACACTGCTCGCTCCATTTCCCTCTCCTCCCGTTTCTGGATCACCTGGTGTTTTGTCAGCAGGACAAATATGGACAATACAGAGAATGGGAAGCTAGAGCGCTTTATAGACTGACAGATCTTGTAGACAAAGGGCAGCCCATTTCAGCTACAAAACTGAATGATCTATTAGTTGGAACATGAGTTGGGTGGTTGCAGAAACTCCAAATTGAAGGATTTGCTCACAAGGTGGCCAAACAATGACATTAACCAGGTCATTAACAAACTTTGAATCTTGTGCCTTCAAACCATAGAGAACATAAAAGGACTCTTTATCTAACATTTATAATATACTTTTGGAAGCAATGATGGATGACACACAAAGTTTAAAGACTCTCTAGGAAGCTGATCAAGTGCCAAATCGACAATGACAGTTGGAACAAACTTTAGATCAAACTACCTTTTAAGACAATCTCCGCCACTTTGAAAGAGTTGACAATCAAAACAATATACAGATGGAACTTCACTCTGACCAGACTTCATTGGATGAACTTTTCCCTGTTCCAACTTTGCTGGAGGGGATGTGAGAGTCTTGAGACGCTGGTCCATATGTGGTGGGACTGTCCCCAGGTTCAACACTTCTGGTCTGGAGTATTTGGGGTGATTTCAGATATTGTTGGTAGCATCATTGTCCCAGAGCCTTTCTTAGCACTGCTATCTCTAACGGATAATGTAAGAAGAAATTTGCCACACTTGAGGTAGTCCTGTTTTTGTTGCTAGCAGGTGCGTTGCTAGCAGCACACCTAGAAATTGTACAACATTAGAAAATAGGTGCCGGCTGCACAATGCAGGGCTGGTTCACCAATATCTAGAAAATTGCACTTTCAGAGAGACCAACCCACCATGGGAGAGTTCTGAGACGGGTGGCCAAACATGATCACTTCATGGAAAACTGGTTTTCCTTCATTGCATTTGTCAACAAAGGGACGGTGGCCTATAAGCCTCCGATACTCCAAACATCATTTTGGAGGGATCTAATTAAACAGTCTACAATTAATGTAACTCAGACAAGAATGGGAACACAGTTTGTCTGAATAGTTGATCTTTACTGAATTTGTTGACTATAAGCTCATTGTACGATGCACAATAATTAAATAAAACAAAGTTTTTTAAAAATCAGAAGGGGCAGTGGGCCTCAGCAAGCACCAAGAGAGGTGTCTGGGGGTTCTGTGGTGCCTACAGGCACCACACTGTCAACTCTTAAAGCACTGGAGTACCTCGAGATTAGTCCTGCTACAATTGCTCATCTCAAATATTTTTTGTCCAATTTAATACTGAAAATTAGAAGTCACATTTTATATCCAAGGCTAGGTTCTTAAGTTTCAATTATGTACGCATATTAAACATCAATGGGTGCCCTTCATAACCAATCACTTGATTTTATATACAGCAGTGCTTATAGAGCATTTTTTCACTTAATGGTAGTTTTCCTTAGGTGAGAAAGTCTTGATTAGTTTCTTCCTCCTTCAAAATATGCATTCCAATAATTATTACAAGTTATTATAATCAAGCCCACAGGCACATCAAATCAATGGCCCTTAATACTATGAATTGCTTCAAAATTAAAGGATGACATAGCTCTGTTTTTAAGGCACTGGCTGAAAAATGTGTTCATCATGCATTTTTAAAAGTATCAATCAACTTCGAAGAGAATTGTTCCAAGTGACTGCTTAGCTTTCAGTCTTCTTGTAAATTTAAATACATATATTTTAGGGCAAGAGTATAATATGCTTTGATGTTACTTGTACTTTACTGTGTTGAGCTCCCAAATGGTACTCTAGGCCAGCACGAAGCAAGTTATTTATGGAGCAAGGTTTCAGATAATTAGACATCTCCTATAGGAGTCATGCAAAAAAATCAATTTCCAGTCTTATCCATTTTTCCAATTAAACTGGAATTCTTAGATTTGAGACAACCTGCAATCACATGGAAGTCAATAAGCCAAAATTTACTTATGTGCGCAATCCTATGTATATTTAGACAGAAAACGTCCTTCAACTCACAGCATTCCTGGAAATTCTAGGCCTTTTTCCTGTGTAAAGCTGCATAGGATTGCACCCTTAATCTCTTTAACATTTTTTGCTTAATTCGGTTTTAGGCTTGGCAATACATTTCTTTTTTTTGTTCCACATGATACATTTTGTCTGTGCCTATGTTACAATCTTTAAAAATGTGTACACACACACACGCACACACACTTGCTGAAACATGTCATTTTATCTGCACTGCAAAATTTGTCTTATATTTTATGCAATTCTTAGTTAATTGATCATATCATAGCATACCTGCTTTCCATTTTCTGCTCATTTCTTTGCTCCTGTATCTGATGGCACACTTCCCCCCTCCCATGCCTGCGTGCACTGGATACATCAGAGTAACAGAGCTGACCCTTGAGATGGAGGGACCGAGTTCATTTCTGACACCCTTCTATATTGGCCCTTATTTTAAACTTACTCAATTTGAGCAACTGCACACATGTATAATTGGCAAACCAGCGCAATCATAACCACACTCAATGGATTAGGTACAGAGTGAATAATCAAGAGAAAGGTGTGCCACAAAGGAGCTGGAAAGTATTCATACTAAATCAACATTTTCTAGGGGATTCTTCTGGCCAGTGGAATTTAGAATTCATCCAAAAATCCTAAACTTGCTTACAATTAGGTATAGCAAGGTAACTTGATATCTCTGGTGAAGTGAAACACGGTCTTGGTGCGACAAAACTTTTCAGTTATCTTCAACAGCTCCAAAGACAATAGCATACCAATTGTTATTGTAATCAAATCATTCTTTATATCTATCTAGGCCAGGCATCCAGTCTCCGCTGCCCTTCAATCTTTTCCCGGGTCACTTCTCAAGGAGGAACCAAGCAGCGTTTGGGAAGCGTGGACCAGTACTGTTTCTCATTACCACTAAGCTACAATTCCCTTTTCTCATCCTTGTCCTCACACTTTCATATAGGAAATGACAAAAAGAAAAAGAGGGAAAACAAAACAAGAGCCTATGCCGTCAGAGTAAATTTAAGACAGTATTGAATGAAGTTTAAATAAGTTTAAATAAAGAGCAAAGAAAATGGAGCCACTATAAACTTTGTGATGTGGTCTACTAGGTAACCTTTTCTGGATGGAGATTATGGCGCCTGTACTTCCGGCACCATCAAAGACCTCACATCTATGGGCAACTCTGTATCACCCATATTCCCACTTAGTTTCTGCCTTAGCCACAATTAAACACATTTAGAGCAAATTACTACATAGGCCACAAAAGTATTCTTACTTTAGAGAAAATCTGCAAACAAATCTCCACAGAAAGCATAAAGTCACACACCAAAGAAGAACAAAGCTCCTGAACAACTAATTATGATTAGTTGTTCAGGAGCTTTGTCATTCTTTGGTGTGTGACTTTATGTTTTCTGTGGAGATTTGTTTGCAGATTTTCTCTAAAGTAAGAATACTGTTGTGGCCTATGTAGTAATTTGCTCTAAATGTGTTTAATTGTGGCTAAGGCAGAAACTAAGTGGGAATATGGGTGATACCCATGAAACTTGCATTCTACCCTTGTGATGTGCTATATCACAATAGTTACACTACTCTCAACAGAAAAAACTTCCACTATCTCAACTATACCCTTTAAGATGCCACACCCTGGACAATCTTGTTTTGCTAAAACAAGCTAACATGGTTAGTCTTCTGGAATGTATCACTGCTTTTTTCCAGCAAAAGAACAAGTGCACAATTGTTCTACTGAATAACTGGTACATCTTAAGAAATCAGTATTTCTTTGAAATGGAAATGCTATTCAAGCAGTCCTCAATCTAATGGCTAAGTTGGTTGCTTGATCTACCGGGTGGGGGGAAGGGTAGGCAGAAGGAGAGGACCAGGGCCAGCAAATACCAATATTTCAAGAAACCTAAGCTTTTAATGACCAGGATCAGAAAAAGAAGTACAACCGTGAAAACGAGACAGCTTGAAACAGGCCTAATCTCATGCCTGTCTGAACCTAGAAACAGAGCAGAGATTCAGCGATGCCACCAACATCGCTTCAATTGAATACAATCTTGCCTAACCAAGGGTGGTCTAGTTCCAGAGATAGAATTCCATATCCTATAAATGGATGAAATTCCCCACTTGCTGATAGCTCTCTTGTGAGGAGTTATCACATCCATTTACTTAACACTCCTTGCAGTGGATATGGTGGAGCAACAGCTAATGATGGAATGCCGGCAAACACTGTATATGGCTCCTTTACACTTTAGACAATGAAGGCAAACATCCCCTTTTGTGCTTTAATTAGTCTTCACTTAATATTTATTTGACGCAATCACAGATGCTAATTTCCCTCAGTCTGCCTTGATGCCCAATTATCTTTGAACTCCAGTCCTATCCCACTATGAAAGCTAAACAATTCACATGTATAAGTATATATTCCATTTTTAAGCAATTTGAAAAGCTAGGTATTAGTTTTCCATATAGAGCCTGGCTGTCTTTCAGCTCAAGTCACTCCCCGAATCAGACAAGCATGTTACTTATCAGTACTAGCACACACAGTGTGGTCTCAGCTGTTCATATCAATCTTTTTAAGACAGTGATATGTAATAGCACATTTCCATTTTCCCCTGTCTTGCCATAGTCTTCTCAAAACTAATTATCTTCCTTCCCACTTTCTTCCAGCATGCAGATGTTCCATTTGTACAAAGACATTCCTCCATTATTGGTAAAGAGATCAAATTCAAAACTCTTGTTTCCTTTAATTTTGAATAGTCGGAGGAAGCCATAAAAACCACAAAGATCTGTCAACTCCTGTAAATGAAATATAGGAGTAGTGCATTAATTTGCACCAGCAAATATGGTGTGTCTGCAGTGATTCCACCCATAAAGGAAAGGAGTGGCAGATGTGGTTGACGCACAATAGTAACTCAGATCTCAGGTGTTTCAGCATATGAATTTCTGACACAATGTTCCATTTTGTGGGTCACCACTTTCTCTACAGAATTCATGCCTTTAGGACATAATATTCAGGGAACTAAAAGCTGATTTTGGAAGGGAGAAGAGCAGGGGGAAGGGGAACAGAACTGGATAGAAAGATAATAGTTGTTGAAATACGGAGAAACCAAGCAGTCAGCGCTCCCAGGGCTCAAATAAGTTTCCAACCCTCGCATGTTCTGCTTCCTGTAGCTCACTTTTTGATTAAAGAAATCTGCACATAAAATTTTATACAAGACACTGTATTTTCTTTATCCTTAAACATTTAAACCAATCAATTCTCAGATAATATTGTGTATATCTAAGAATGAACTTTAGCCATCACACCACACTATGGCTTGAGCAGCAATACCACAAACTCTGACTTGTACTACGGTTCTACTTCTGGGAATTTAGGGAAAGACAACTGCAGAAAAGAAAACACCTGTCTGCCTTTATTTTCCATTACATGGAAATAATATGTTTGCACCAGCTCCCATGGCTCTCATACGTAAAAACAATCATACTGTTACCACACAAGAGTCAGAGAAGTTGCAACATAATGCACCCTAGGATAAATTCTTAGTGCGTGTTCACACTACAAGCACCCCCTGAGACACTCTAATTCACTACTTCCTTGCATGTGCTGATAATGTGAATCCATGATAGGTAATGGAAGACAGCATGTTTACACTGAATGCTAGTGTAGGCTTCACATTCAGATTACAGATATAGGTTGTGCAAGGAGTGTTTTTGATGTAATATGTGAAAAAGCCTTTGGCTTCCAATTTCCAGACTGCCATGGCTACAAGTTCTGCTTTAATAATACCCCCAAGCCTTGGAGAAAGATGGTCGTATATACTAATAACAAACTAATTCTCCAAGTAGCCAAAACAGCACCATCCACACACAAGAGGAAAGTATTAGCAGGTTTGGGGGAACCCCAAGGTTTGCTAAATAATCTTTAAGAAAAACTCTAGGGGGAAACCTCAAAACAACCCAAGGGGAAGAATGGGGAGGGCAGTGGAGAAGAATGGAATCCTGAAAAAGAGTAGTCCACACGGAAACATTACTTCTGAGGCGCAGTGAGAGTGCTGAAGAGGTGGAGCGCAGGATCCTTTTTCCTGCCTGTGCTTTCCTCAGCTGCCTAGAATTTTAATTGTGCCTTGCAATGTGGCTAATGTCTGAGTAGACATGCATCTGATGAGCTGATGTTGTCCTGTGACTTCTTACTTGTCCTGAGGTACTGGGGGTGGGGAGGTTTGCTAACTTTCATTGCATTGCTTTGTGGTTGCTGTGGCTTATTTCTGAGTAGAGATGCATAGTATTACTGTATTTTTGTCCCTCTGAATGTGGCTGTCTTCTGACTAAGCATGCACTGTGCATAGATATCCCAAGTGTAGAAAAAAGACCACAACTATCGCAGAGAGAACGCTGCACAACTGGAGAACAGGGTGGCTACAAGGGGAGGTGGAGGCCACATTCAGCAGAAACTGCTTACTACCTGTACAGCCCTGTGATGGCTTTTTAGCAGATAAGGCTGTATATAAACATTACAAATAGGTAATGGGATTTTCTGGATTTTGGGCCCTGCTCGCTTTTTGCCTTTGGCCCCATCCAGTGCTAGAATGTGGCTCCTGAGACCGTCTCTAATATCTAATTCAGCCCTCAGGCTGAAAAGGTTCAGCACCCCTGCTTTAAAATAGAAACAAAACATATTAAATGCATATACATGCATAGTATTGCTAATATGTTTTTAGTGCCTCCGAATGTGGCTGTCTTCTGACTAATATACATGCAGTTAATACATTGTCTAGTTTGCCTCTCAGCTTACATATAAAAGTACAAACTGTTCCTCACTCTTTTTCTGTATGATCATATATGTGAGCCGAGCCCAAAATGAGTATGTGGATACTTTTTCAGTTCCAAATTATATGCAACTAGGAAGAAAGGTTAATGAAAAATCTTAAAAAGATTAAGTTGTAAGCACTGATCCCCCCCTTTTTTAATGAATGATTCAGATGAAAAATCTATCCATGCTGCTACATTCTTAAAAGTGCCTTTGTTTATACAGTCATGATTCAAAACACCATATGGTTTTCCATTAGTGCGGGATGACGAACTCTTTTCATGTTTTCAGAGTGGGATGCAACTAGAGGGCTGACTCTGGGAACCTGAATCTCAGTTGGTATGATCTGGCCCAGCTGTCTTCAGTTTGAGACCTACATGAGTTTGTTAGCAGACTATGTGGTCTACAAAAGAGTCAGGCAACAAGGCAAAAAGTCATATTTAGAAAGTAGTAAAAAGGTGAATTGAAAAATGCTCCATTTTTTCAAAAGCCCACAACTATCAACTATCACATATCACACAATGCCAGCTCCTTTATCTGAGGTGCTGGAATACTCAGCTAAATCACATTTATGGATGAATTATTTCAATTTAATTAAACTTTCATTTGTCTTGGAAGGGGAGAACAGAAAGGCAGCAGAACAGTCATTAAAAGCTTTTGGGAGGATAGCATCAAGAGATATTTATCCAGCCTAGGATAGCTGGGAACACAATAACCTGGTTCACACATAAATCTCACCCATGGTTTATTTAACCCATGGTTTCTTGCCCTACCCAGTGTTTGTCTGGCAGATGATTGAACAATCAATGGATTGTTTTCCCACTCCCTGGGTTATTTGTTTCCTTCCTCCTTCACCCACTTCCTCCCTAAATCTACACATAGATTTAGGCAGTTTTAAAAATTCCATTTTTGTCCTTTTTATGCATACACACATATTTGAACATATACTTAAAAACAAACAAGTCAGAGGTGCTGTTGGTTAGCAATCAGGCTCAGGGACTGGGATTCAACCTGTTCTGGAAGGGGCTGCACTCTCCCTGAAATAACAGGTTTATAGCTTGGGAGTGCTCCCTAATCCCGCACTGTCCCTGAATTAGCAAGTGGTGGAAAGGAGTGCATTCGGACAATTACATTTAATGCACCAGCTTTACTGAGTTCGTCTGGTTTGGCAACAGCTATCTGTGCCTTGGTCACATCACATTTAGACTATTGCAATATGTTCTACATAGGGCTACCCTTGAAAAGCATCCAGAAGCTTCAATTGGTACAAAATGTAGCAGCTAGGCTGCTAACCGGTGCACAGTATCAAGAATGTGTTATTTCAATATTGAACGTTCTGCACTGGTTACTATATAGTTTTCAGGATTCAATTCAAGATGTTGGTTTTAACCTCTACAGCCCCAAATAGCTTAAGACCTGGCTATCTAAGGGGCAACCTGTCTTGCTATGAACTGTCTCGGTTCTTAAGATCTGGAAAAGCCCTGTTAAGGACACCATCACTCATAGAGGCCTGCTTGACAGACACATGTAAAAGGGCTTTCTCCTGTGATGCACCCAAATTGAGGAGTACACTCCCGTCAGAGTTATGATCAGTCCCCACTCTCCCTGTTTTTAGAAAAGGTGTCATTTAAAAAAAAACTTGACTTCTTAAAAAGTGTTTTGATTGTTTTTATTATTTATTTAGAGTATTATTATTTTTTATCCTGCAGGCTTGGAATCTAAAATGACACAACACACAAGGAAACCGGAAAAGGGAGGAAGAGGGGAAAAATTAAGTCTTTCAGAAGGGCTGGTGAAATGGCCCTGCTTCCCCCGCTCATCTCCCTCATCTCAGCCTGCTGAAATGGCTACTGGTAGTGACAGTTGAGGGAGAAGGAGCCTTCATGAGGGAGCCTTTTGTCACATTTCCCTCCCCCCCCCTTTCCTTATGCACTCACACACACAAATAGAGAGGCTTCAGTTTCACGCCTTTAATTCATTATCAACAGGTTCATTACAGATTCAAATGGGAACACCGAAGTTGCCTGCAGTTTGAAGTGAGGCTTGATGGCTAGACTAACTTAGAGAGGGATGTCCCGCCCTTCCAGTGATGCTTCCCTACATCGCCTCTCACACATCACTAACCGGGTTGACCGTCTGAGCTCTGCCCCTGACGTTTCCCTCTTAGCTCTGCACCTCAGTCTAGCATCTCTTTGGTCACAGCCCCCACTCTCCTCCTCCTCCTCCTCCTCCTCCCCCCAGCCTCACAGAGGGGGACAAGGGGGGGCTTCAGACCCGGCCATCTGGGAGTTAGTAACCTGAGAAGCACACCTGCCCATATCTGAACTGGCTTAGGAAAATGCATCTCCCAGTTCTGGCTGTTCCTCTTCTGAATCTGAGCTGCTAACTAACTCCCTGCGCTCACAGTCAATCCTGACAGCATTTCAGCAAGGCTGGTACAATGGCCCTGCTTCCCCTGCTGGAATTAATGGTTTTATAATGCTTTTATTGTTTATTTTGATGTTTATGTTTTTGTTTTGATCTGATGTACACATATTAAGTATAAAAACATTAAAAGTAAGTAAGTAAATAAATAAATAAGTATCTTGCCAAAATTAATGTATACAGAATAATTCTGTGCTAAAGCATATAATAATGAGTGGTGCTTGAAAACCCTTGCTATCAAAAGGTGCTTCCATATAAGGCTTTTATTGTGCATTCCTCCTACCTCATTCCTAGAATTTTGCAAGGCAGGGGAGTGAGGTGGAGAGAACAGGTTCGTAGTTTGGGGGTGCTCTTGAACCCAGAACTGTCACTTGAGGCACAGGTGAACTCAGTGGCACAGAGCACTTTTTATCACCTTAGGCTGGTATACCAAATACTCCCTTATCTGGACAGAGATAGCCTAGCTACAGTTATCCATGCTCTGATAATGTCTCATCTGGATTACTGCAATGCGTTATACATGGGGCTGCCTTTGAAAATGGTCTGGAAACTTCAGCTAGTCCAAAATAGAGCAGCAAGATTGTTAACAGGGACTGGCCAACGAGCTCATATTACGCCAGTACTTTTCCAGCTGCACTGGCTGCCAGTCCATTTCCAGGCCCAATTCAAAGTGCTGGTATTAACATTCAAAGCCCTTAACGGCTTGGGGCCAGGTTATCTGAAGGATTGCCTTCTCCCATATGTGCCTGCCCGGACCTTAAGATTGGTCCTTCTCTGTGAGCCCGTGCCAAAGGAAGTGAGGCGGGTGGCTACTAGGAGGAGGGCCTTTTCTGCTGTGGCACCTCAGCTGTGGAATGAGCTCCCTAGTGAGGTTCACCTGTCACCTACATTGTATTCCTTATGGCACCACGTGAAGACTTTTTTATTTTCCCAGGCATTTTAGCATTTTAGCTTTTTAGTCTTCTAGCTTTGCTGTTTTAAATCTGTATTTTAAATCTCTGAATTGCTGCTAGGTTTTATTCTGGTTGTATTGTTATATTGTCGTTTTAATATTTTATATTGTTTTACTGTGTACTTTTTGGTTTTAATTTTTGTGAACTGCCCAGAGAACTCCGGCTGTTGGGCAGTATAGAAATAAATAAATAAATAAATAAATAAATAAATAAATAAATATCTTCCATTTTGAACAATCCTGTGTTTTCCACAGTTTCTTCTATCTTTTTTTTTTCTTATCAAAGCAAATCCATTAAGAAGGGAAAGATGGAATAACTGTACAGTGCTTCTTGATCAATAGTCTAGGTACTCTCTGTCTGGAAGAAGTCACTGCCCATTTGGAAACAGTCTCACTACTGATCCTCAGCAAGTTTCCATTGCAGATGTTCTATCTTTTGGACAAACACAAATCTTTAACTGTTACATGGCATTCAGACTAAGGATTATAAGATCCACATTGTACATGCACTCAAAGGTGAGAAATAAATGAGTAATGTGAATATATATATGTGTGTGTGTGTATATATACATATATATATATATATATATATATATATATATATATAAAATCTTATTAATTTGATTCTCAATTGCATGCAAAATTTGTTACATTTATAAAAGGTATTAAAGTGTTCCAATCCTGCCAATGTTTATTTTCCCGGCTTAGTTCTATTAAATCTTTGGCAAGAAAACAACCCATTTCCCTGCACTTGCCAAACAGTGTTGATTAGTCTTATTATCCCTTTTGTCAATGACTGGATAGGAATGTGCCTGGGAATTCTGCAAATGCTGCCTTGAGTTCCATGATAGAAAAAAAGTGAAGTTATACATACATTACTACCAACATTTCAAACTGTGCACCACTATGAACTCTACATTACAGCCTATTATGCTTGAGTTGGTGTATTTTGTTCTTTGGTCTGAATTTGTATCCGCATATATGATAAATAGTAAAGATGTTACTATAAAGCTTATCATTTAACTACAATTCTTGCATTGCTTTTAGTAGATGTGTAATTTGTGATTTTTTTAACTGTATTTGTGGAGAACATCATTTTTGTTATTGCTTTCTCAAAAGCTCACACATACAAATGTACATACATTACATGCATTAGAGCTGCTGAAATTCTGAATATTCTGAATCAGTAAATGAGAGTTTAATCAAAAATTTGATTTGAACCAGAATTAAACTCACATTTACTTGTCAAAAGAGGAAGGATGTCAATTAGTAAGATATGTTAAGAAGGTTATAAGCATAACCTATGACAAAACTTCCCTGTACTGCTTTCCTAGGGATCTGCTAAAATTTTAAGCTCAGGCTTCTTATCTCTTCCCCTTGCTTTACTCCACGGAGTTTCCTATGCTTCCAGTTAGGCGCTGCAGCATGCAACGAAGAGCAAGTATGCCCGGAAAAGGCAGGAACCCTTCCTGACTGCTCTCCCAGATACTCCTGTGCTCTGCAAAGGAAGCTACCCATGTAGTTTAGACAACCCATGATGGTCCCACATCAGTCTCTGTCAGCTATGTGAACCAATATAGGCCCAATCACACTGCACATTTAGACCTGAAGATGGGAAGCGCAGAAATAGCACACCCTATGGTCAAAAATAAAAGCCATATTCTCTGTCTTTCTCTCTCTCAACCAGGGGTGGGGAACCTTTTTCAGCCCAAGGACTGCACTCAATTTCAGAGAAGCTCTTGGGTGCCAAATCCCAGTAATGGGTGAGCCCCAAGGCAAACGGGGGACAAAAAATACAAAAAAACTCACCAGCATATTATAGCTTAAAGTTCATACTGCTAGTAACTAAGCCTTAGTAGAGGCATTTCAACCATTTAGAACAGGGGAAAAACTGAACAAAAAATGGGAAACCACCAAACAACTGGTGGTTGGGGGAAAGGTGGTGGGTCAAGGGACTGGGAGATGGACATCTGGGGAATTCCAGAGGGTGGATTTGCCCCCCAGGCCTAGGTTTCTCACCTCTGCTCTAAGCATATTTATTTATTCTAAGACATACAGCCTATTTCTAGGAGCATATTCTAGACTCTAGATGGGTGTTTCCAATTCCCTGGAGCATGCAGGCCAACCCCACTCCACATAACATGGCTATGGAACCAGGGTATTAGTGGCTAGCAGCAGCAGCGAAACATACACCAAGATGAGCATGGGAAAGCACATGAGAAAGTGATGGGATGCTGCAAGCAATCTATGCAGATAAAGGGCTCCAAACCTTGCCAAACATAAGAAGGAGAAGTACAGTATTGGGTGCCTGTCGTCCTAAAAAGCAAGTAACACAGTATTGAATGAAACATCTGGCCTTCCACTACTCTGTATTTTCATATGCCACTCTGGGTGGTCCAGTTTTTGCACCAGCAATGCAGGCTATAAATAGTATACATTTATTTATAAAATACATACATCAATTTAAAAAAAATCAGAGCCAATCGGACAACTCAGTGTGATTTGTTCTTCATGACATTCTTCCAATAGGACATACTTCAGTGATATGCCACATCCCATTTACTTATGAGGCACAATAATGTGGTTTTTCAGCATAATCTGCTTTATGCATCTGGCTTGTTTGAAGCATCTTCGTGTTCTCCATTTCAAGGAGTAAGCAGAGAAGAGGGGAAATGAGGACAGATGCAGGCAGAATGGAAATACTGTGGCAAAACACAATCTTGGCCTTATGCTCAGGTCAGATTATATGCCCAACACCTCTATTTCAGTCCAAGTGGAAAAAGAAACTGCATGGTGCAACATTTATCCAGCTGTATGAACTTTGCAGCCCAGATGTTCTCTGCCAACAAAATAAGATCAACATAACACTGAATTACTGTCCTCTGCCACCAGCTGGATCTGCTTTTTGCAAGTCAACTCCTGGGATGTTTATGCCTTTGTAATACGGACCATCTCTCTCAGCACCTGCTTTTCTCAGTAACAGATCTTGCAGTATGAAAGAGGCTCAGCAAGGACTGATGATTGCTCTCTTTAAGTAAGCATCCCTGCTACAACTGTTAACTATTGGAACATCATGAATGTGTTGTGTTTTCCTTAGCTAAAATTACAACCTAATCTTAGAATCTAACCTAATAATCTAGTCATCCAGTTGATCTTTCCTGCTACCACATTTAAAAGATGAAGATGTGGAAGAACAATGCTGGAAACTGTAATAATTTAAAAGAGGGACTGTTTTACACAAAAGTGTTTTAAAAACTGGAACTTGGACAACTATATAGCACAAATGGTGTCTGAGAGAACGTGGAGTGAACAACTCCTCATGTAAAACCTCTCATATGGTCCCTAAGATAGGAAGGAGTTCCTTCCTCTCTTAAGAACATTTGAGAGGTTTTACATGAGGAGTTGTTCACTCTACGTTCTCTCAGACACCATTAGCGCTATCTACAAGCCTATTCTGGCCCTATGCTTTCATCTTTAACAACCATGCTTTACACCTTTGGGAGCAAACTGAAAACTCTGGAAGTAAATGGTTATATGGAAGATTATTCTAACTTCTAATGACTGGAAAGGAAAAGGTCCCTGGCTTAAATTTATGAAAAATTATATTTGGGCCAATTTACATGCCATTAAATTCCTAAATGGAAGCTAGGTCAGGGTAGAGAATAAGTAACAACCTGCCTGTAGACTCACATATAATGACTGCATACTTTTTTTTTCACTCTGTGCACACACGCCAAGTATGCCTTTTGTGCAAGACTTTTATAACACATGAAGTCATGCTAGCTAAAAAACTGGCAGAATTCTGATGTAAAATACTAGAAAAAGTGAACCATGCTAATGTGTAAAGTAATTATCTCCTACCTGCAAGATGCTCATCAGCAACCATGGCAGTTCTTCAATAACAGCACAGTAGTTAGCTGATGCCTCAGCCCAACCCTGTTTGAAGAGAGGAAAAGAGGCATGTCACATCAGGCATGAACCCATTGCTATAATGAAGGAAATAACATATAACATTCTGAAACAATGCAGTAAATGTCTGACAAATGAATCAGTATTGCTGAACTGTTTCTTTTGGTATGCTTCCAGATTTCATCTGTGACTTAAGTTCACTTTCTTTCATAAAATCAGACCCTATTTAGTTATCAGCAAGATTAGGATAATTTCATCTCAGAAAATATGGCTGTCCACAGGGATCTGGGCCATGAACATTTGTTCTTTTGTGCTCATCTACATCTCCACAATGCTGGCGTAACAGCATTCCACAGGAGAGCTCAGCAACACCACGCACCTGCTCACCATAACTTACCTGCTACCAACCCACAATTACATGCCACAAGCCATCTGGAACATTGGATCTGATGTGCTACTTACCTAGAAGGATTTGTTATTTGTCTTGGTAAGTAGACAAGTACAAGGTTGGTGCTAACGTTTTATTTTACAATACTGTACGGGTAAGACAACCCCTATGAATTTATTTGCCGGCTTAAAAGTCTTAGATCAAACCACAAAGGAAATAAAAATAATAATTAGCAAGCACAAATGATCTGATCTGTACATATAAATGTGTATTTATTTATTTATTTATTTATATTCAAATTTAAGAACAAAAAACAAAATTAGGACTGACAGATTAAAGATTTTGCTCCTGTGCCACGTCCAAGCAAAAATTGTTCTCCATCATTTACACTGAAGATAGGAAAAGAGAAATAAGACCAGTTCTCCTGGGAAGGGTTCCCAATTATGGTTACATTTTACAGAGGAGATGACTTATTCATGTTAAAATGCGAACCATATGGTTTTCCTCAAGGCTTTTTTTTCTCATTTCCACCCAAAATCTCTATATTCCCATTGCTGTATCTGCAGTTTTATGACACGCTGGTGTCTCAGACTTAATTTTCGCTCCAGTATCATCACATGGCCATCAAGACGCTTTTGCAACACAAGTGACAAGAGGAAAGATAACTGAGCTTCTGTTTTCTAGGAGGGAAATAAACTTGCACAGTGGGGGGGGGGACAATTTGGACAACCCGTATTCCACGGTGTGTGAATGTTCTCTTCAATTACAGAGTAAACATCTAGTATACCTCTAAATTAACCATGCTGAATATTAAGTTCTGCAATCCAGTTCTACACTTAAAATATTTTTTTTTCTATAAACCATATGAGCAAACTGTATTTTTGTATCTTAAGGAAGGCTACATCTCATAATGACATGCCCCAAGACCTGTTTTTATGACCACCACTACATATTTGGTTGTAAATCAAATCCTCATGGCACAAAACACCACCCGTTAGGGAACAATAAAAGTGTTTCGATAGTTCAGCCTGGTTGCCAGCATGAGCTGAGGAAGTAGCAAGGAGTGAGAGATTTATTTTTTCTCTCGAAAAATTCTGCTTGACTTTCTTAGGTGCATGCGCACACGCATGCAGACACACACCTCATCTCATAGAATCATAGGGTTGGAAGGGGCCAACAAGACCATCAACTCCAACCCCCTGCTCAGTGCAGGAAGCCTGATTCCCAGGCAGTCTCCCATCCAAGTACTAACCAGGGCTGACCCTGCTTAGCTTATGAGATCAGACAAGATCAGGCGCATCCAGCCCTTTCCTCATCTGTGTTAAGAATACATAACATTTTCTGGGACTGCAGTGCAAAATAGGTTTTCCAGTGGTCTTATCCAAGTTTCAAGCAATTTGTAACACATGTAGGAATGTTTTTCATTCTGTCATTGTGAGAGTTATTTTTTATGGATACCTACAGCTGTCTCTTACATTCCAAACAGAGACGAAAGCAGCCACTACTTGTACAAACTACTGTGCTAAAAGGATTCAGTTGTACACAGAGAGAGGCATCCACACATATGTATTTTGGGAGTGTTTGTGCAGACCTAATCAACTAATTATTACAGAGGTGGGGAGCCTTTTTTCAAGTCAGAAGCAAGGAGCCTTTTCCCCACCCACAGAGGTGGCGAGCCTTTTCACATTCCTTTCTGTGAAACCTTCCAGGGATCACATGCCAGAGGTAGGTGCGGCCAAAGCCCAAAGTGGGCATGGCCAAAGCAACATTCCCTCTTCCCCTTCTCCTCATTCTCCATATCTCCCTTCTCTCTTGCCAGGTTTTTTTTATTTATTTTTATATATATATATATATATATATATATATATATATATATATATATATTTTCAGTTTCTCCCCATCACTAATTCTTCAGCCCCTTCTCTCCTATATCCACCTTCTCTCTGTTTCCCTATCCATGCAGAGAGAGGTATGCAGGTGATAATACCAATGGAGAAAGACAGGGGGTCTCTTCCTTTATGGCCAGATCACTCCATTTTTCATTCTGTCCACAGAGAGACATGCAAGCAATCTGGCCAGGAAAAGGGGCATGCAGGGGCCTGGCCTAGCAGATGAGGTTGCTGGCCAAATAGGCCAGATCCAGCCAGAGGCCAGACGTTTCCCCACCATTGCATTATTGTTTCCCAGAAAGAGGTGTTTTCCTTTCTTTAACCAAAACAAGAAAATGGTGATTCTGCTATTAGTTTTACGTTTTCAATTTTATTTTATTTTGTTAAAAGCTGCTGCATACTCCTTTCATACTATTACTTTAAAATGACCTTCCACAGAAGAACTGCAAGGAATTTGTACACTACATGATATAATGGGAGACAGCTGAGGTAAAGGATTTCTCACATGTTGCTATACGATAAACTGACAAGTAGACCTCCAAGGGAGTGTGAGTGTGTGTGTGTGTGTGTGTGTGTGTGTGTGTGTCTGGAGGGAGGGGGGGAACCCCAGTAATGGAGTGGTACAGATTTGTCCATGTAAGCTGCCCATGGAAAAAAAAAAAAGTATACTGAAGTAATGCAGAAGACTCTGTGAACACAGGAACTTCAGACACAGGAAGGTGCCTTATGCCAGGTCAGACTATTTGTCTGTCTAGCCCAGTATTATCTGCCCTGACTGGCAGCAGCTCTCCAGATTGCAGGCTCTCTCAGCATTGCTATCTGATCCTTTTACTTGGTCAATCTGCCTGAAAAGCATGTGCTCTACCCTCACGCCAAAAGGCTTAAACAGATGGATTGTCGGAGAGGGCAAGTGAGCTTCACTATGGCTCCAACTTCCAGTATTCTGTTTGGGCACCATTCATACACTCCACAGCCCATATGTGTACTTGAGCAAAGAAATGAAAAGCAGAACACAAGATCCTGCCAGGAACTTTAGACACCCCCACCCCCGTTTCCCCCTCTAGCCTTTTGGACACCCGTGTTTCCCTCTCCTTACAGGAGGAGATAGATGAGGGGACTGGGGGGACCAATCTATGTAGGAATTGGCAATATTGTGCTTTTGCATCCATATGCCCTGAAGAGAGATGAACAAGACAAGTAGTTAAAAGTTTGGCAAATGGAGGCAGAAAGAAGCCACATCAAAAGAGCCCAGAGCATGTTGCCTAAATTATAAGCTGAGCTCCAGCAGAACAGAGTCAGAATGAGGCACTGTATGCCTGGGCAATCTTAAGAGGCATGATATGATTCCAACCTGTGAAACATCTAGAGGGGCACAGGTCTCACTCTGAGTAGCTTCACATCTCGAATTCAGTCTGTCGGGTGATAGAGGTGTTGGGAAGGATCTGTGGAAGGCTGAGATGCTTCCGTTTTTCTGCTCTCAGGATTCATTACTATTGTAATCTGATTCAAATGGAAAACCTGCATGACTCTGGATGCCTGTAGGTAGTTCCTTTTTCTCTGCTGATGTTCAGATTCTTGGGGAATTACATTACTTAGGATTTGTATATCAACATCTTCCATTATTTTCTTGGTATCTGCGTGACTGACTGCAGGCGGAGTCATAACTTCAAACAGAAACCCAGAATCAATGAGGCTACAACAGAAGAGCATTTCCTGAGATAGGCATATAGTAATGGATATATGGTAAGAATTTAGCCAAGCCCATTGCTACCCTTGCACTTTTTATTTTATTTACTGTACTTTTAACCCACCCACCCCCAACAATCAAAGTTCTCTGGGTGGTGTACAATGCAGTAAAACATAGTACAAACATTAAAAATCAAAACAAAAACAATGCAAAATAAAACCAAGATAAAACCAGCAGCAAAGAATAAATAAAACTGTTACAACATTAAAAAACCATATTAAAACCAGCAGTAGAACAGAGTACTAAAAGCACCTTTGCATGTGAGAAACTACTCACTGGACTGTACCACCTCTAAAATGCACATAGGAAACCACTTGTTCAAAGCATCCCCACATCTAAACTCTCAGAGTCCTTAAACATACAAAGCTGAGGTACCTGTTCCCCAGAATATGCTAGTCTTCTATGGGTAGGAGAAACTTTGACATAGGGGTGCCTTCAAACAAGCAATCCCCCTATTCAGTTCATGAAATGTTACAGTCTCGTAAGGGCTGCATTAACATCCAAAATTGTCTCTTGTTTTATTTATTTTGAAGATTTATACCTCAGCGTTCAATCAATCTCCAAGGCAGGCATCTTATAGAAGACTAATGCACACACAAAAACTACCCGGCAGTCTTTGTTCCTATGGCCTTCCCCTTACTACTGCACTCTGAGGACAGTGAGAGCACCGTTCTTTCTGGCAAGGAGAAAAGGAAACTCTCTGCAGCTTTTCATTCTGGCTGATGCCTAGCGCCAGGCTGGTCTTCCCCTTGCCATAACTATACAAAAAACTATATATTTTTTAAATATAAAAAATAATTATATTTATTATAAATAAATAAATTTATTTATTTTTATTTATTTACAATATTTATATACCACTCCACATCAGAAGATTTCCGAGTGGTGAACAACAAAAGTAAAAAAATAAAACACCAGGTTAAGACAGTTAAACATTTTTTTAAAAGACAAATTTCAATAAGGTCGAATTTAATAAACCGCGGCTGGTCACACGGTTTGGGGAAACCCTTCTATTATGTAGACTTCCATATTATTAATAACCTATACTAAAATGTGGAATTAAATTAGAGGAAATAGCACATTCATCCATCTGTCTTGTTCACAGCCAAGAACAGCCCACATAACAGCACATTCACCCTACCAGCATACTGACACCCTGTTGATGGCAATATGCTGGTCAGCTGTTGATGCCCCAGGAGAGCAAAAGGACTGGTAGACAAAACTACTCAAGTCCGCCACGTATGAAGAAATCTCCTTCAAATCGCTATTAGAGGAGCACTAGTGGGAAAGTCTTCCCTTTTTGTTTCTAGAACTATTTTTTAAAATTTATTTTTTTCTGTAGATAGAAACATTTTTAAAACACACACCTTAAAAAATCTCACATAAACAAGTCAATATTAAGTGAAACTGAGAGCTGCTTTTACTTTACTTTGGCCTCTGATCTACAGCATTTGTTTCACAGAAGAATAGCAATTCCTACACAAACTACAAGGCTTCATACTTTTCTGCCAAGGCACCTACATAAAAGACCATCCCTGTGAAACTAACAGTAGGCATTGTCGATTCCTTGTATTTGGTCATTTCTGCATCCTGACCACAGCAGAATAGCTGAGCTTCATTTTTTGACTTCACATATGGGCCACAATCCACAGCAGACCGCTTTTAAGCACACAGAGTGAGCAGAGTGCTTGCCTTTCTCTTTAAACAGTGCCCACCAACCAGTGCAGTTACCTGCTGCATCATGAAAATACTCAGGAAACTGAAGGAAATGTCAAAAGCAGTCTCTCTTAGTTAGGGAGAGATGGTCTGTATTCTTCTCTGATAGTTAGTGGTTTAAATACATTTATCACAAGCAATGCAGTATACATTTGCAAACTGAAAAGCAAGTAAAAGTAGGGAAGATGTGTTTAAACTATGACAAACGTGCATGTTGAAAGGGAATTCCAAAGTATTTTAAATTGTTCTTTAAAAAAAGATAGAGAATTGTTTGATAAGGGATACTAGTATTTCACAAACCACTTCCCATTTAACCCCATTTTCATACCCTAAGAATAAATATTTTACAGTTGGACTTCTACCTTTGATTGCCTTTGAGGACAGCTCTGAAGCTGGAGAGGCTGCAGAATTCTGCAGTCTAACTTTTGATCAAGGCAGGGAAGGCCGTAGAGAGCATATTATACCAATCTGCGCTCATCTGCACTGCCTACTAAGTAGTGCCTGGCCTCAATTCAAGGTGCCTTTAAAGACCTACACAGCCTGGATGTCTGAAGGAGCACCTTCTCCTGTGCAATCTTCCCCTGTTCCCCTGGCCATGCTTCGGGTTTCTCCCTTTTCGGAAGTTAAGTCAATAGGAACCCCGACCAGGCCTTGTTCAGTAAGGCTGCAACCCTATACAATTTTCTTGGGAGTAAGCTCAACTGAACTCACTAGCATGTACTACTGGGGCCCAGGCTCAATCCAGGTAGGGCTAGAAAAACTCCTTTTTGAAACCCTGGCAGTCGGTGTCACCAATACCGGGCTAGACAGACCAACGGTCTGACTCAGCGTAAGGGACTGTGTGGCACTCCCCGCCCAGAGAGGCAGATGTCCAAAGTTGGTTAGGTGCTTGTTTTCCAGAATATTTTATGCAATTCTTAATATTTTAAAAATAGCATAAAATATTCTGGAAAACAAGCACCTAACCAACTTTGGACATCTGCCTCTCTGGGTAATATTTTAAAAAAGTAGTATTTTAAAAATCGTTATTTCATTCTATAACACTTTTAGATATCTAAACAGAAAAGCATTTTATAAATAAAATAACATCAACAATATAGAGTGCATCTGGCAAACCAAACTGCTGTCTTGGGATAGTAGGAGGTGAGAGTGTATATTGATTTGTACTAGCTATTGTTCTGACCTTAAAATGGCAGTGGGGGTGGGGTGTTTTCCATTTTTGTGGAGCAGAGGCACAACTGAGGTTGAATCCCTGCCTGGCCATATAGATAATGCTGGAGTGCTGCAGTGGTGATTGAACTTGGGTTAAAAAAGGAAGGGGTTGGGGGAGGGAATAAGGAAAATAGCAGAGATGAGGCAGTTTACTGTACCACCTCCAACTTCTTACATACACAGTATTCCTCTTGCACCGTCATTTACTTGCTTACCTGTTCTTCCCACAGGGCAAGCTTGAGGTAGGTGACAGAAGCAGGGGCAGGGAAAAGTGAAGGGGTAGGTAAAGTATTCAGTATGCAGAGACATAGGAGGAAAAATGCTTGTTTGTTTTTTGCTCTGGAAACAAAAATGGGGGGGGGCAGATGGGAAAATTAATTTGGAGGAATTAATTTTTAGAGGGGAAATTAATTTGGGGGTAAGGAATTTAAGGGGGAATCCAGAAGGACAAATGGATTGGTAAAGAAACAAAATATTTCCATACACATGGGGCAGACAAATAGTTTGGTTCCTGCATAAAAATATAAGATAGTTCATGCTGGTCAGACCAAGGTTCATCACGTCCAGTGTCCTGTTTCAACAGCTGTGAGCCACTCACATGCCATGCCTTCCCCACTATTTGTGCCTAGTACCTGGTGTTCAGAAGTATACTGCTACTGAACATGGAGGTCCAATTTAGGCTAATAACTGCCGCAAGACCTATTCTCCATGAATTTGAAGTACCTGGTGTTCAGAGGTATACTGCTACTGAACATGGAGGTCCAATTTAGGCTAATAACTGCTGCAAGACCTATTCTCCATGAATTTGATTTTTTAAAAAAAATCTAAGATCACCATTCATTGCAACAGTAAATTCCATGAGTTACTTCTTCTGTATGAAGAATTATTATTTTGTGAGGCTACATGAATTTACTTTTTTCAATTTATCTGCAAACCATAATCAATCCGAGTGTGGGAAGAGGACTATTCAAAGAATGATATGCTGTGACACTGAAACAAATGTTGGGTCAAAACGAGAGTTGATTTTGGGAAGGGGAACTGAGGAATCCGGGGCGGGGGGACAGTGCTGAGAGCCCATATCATACCCTAGCCTGTACTCGTTTGTGGCCTTGAGTAAGTACCTTGTCTTTGCTTCACGAGTTATCCTTCTGTAAAATCAATCTTGCAGCAGCAAGCACATGCAGCCATAAATATAATTTATGGTATTTGATGCCAGTCATGCCTTACACCAAGACTACCAGAATGCACTCTATAATGGGCTGCACCTAATGGCAGTTCAGAAGCTTCCATGTGTGCAAAGTAACCAGGTGCTACTTACAGAAAGTGCATATCCTCAGAACAGCCCACCATCTTTATTGGCTTCTTATGCAGGTAGTTTGATCATAGTTAAAGAGACTGCTTTTCATCTGTTAAAGCAGAGGTGTTAGAACTACAACTCCCATCATCCCTTACCACTGGTGATGCTGTCTGGGTCTGATGGAAATACAATACCAGGTTCCCCACCCCTGCTTTAATGGCTTAGTGCCAAGAAGACAACTCCTTCTATGTCTTTCACAAGTCATGATCCAAATGAACAGAAACTCTGCAGATAGTCAGGGTTTGCTCTACAGTTTTCACTGTAGCAATCCCCAGAGCCAAGGGGGCACCTTTGCCTTTCCAACGTTGTCCCTGACATTGCACCTTGACTCTTTCATCTCCATCAGCCTTTCCCCAAACTTGCTATGTCACATGGGACACCACATTCCTTCCTAAGCCTTCCTCCACCACTGCTCTTTACATCTTCATTCCCAGCATTATCATCAACCTGTAACCTAGACATCTGACCTATTTTCATCTGACTCCTATCTCCCCCTGAAAACCTCAAATTCAGTTCTGGTGAGGGGAAATGCTCAGCCTTCCAATAATTAAGTAAAACAAAAAGGTTCATGAGATCGCAGGGTATTGCTTTGGATAAAGGAGATACTTTGGCTATGGTGGCCTTTTAAAAAAACCCTTCAGCTATATGTTTGCTATATGAAATGGGAAGGCATGCACTCACTATCTAAAGCAGTTATAATGATAAATTAAGTATTATTATATAAAAACAACAGCTGCAAAACAGCATGAGTATGGGAATGGGGAAAAGGGGTTGTTCAGGGGCCATATCCAATAGGTTCCCATCACACTTGCATAGGCACATACCACACAGCAGTTCCAACACTGGATGTGCTATCGAACTAGATTTCCATGGCAGAAAATATTGCATTTTGAATGCTAAGTGAAATCCCCTTGCAACACAAATACTACTTCAGGGATGATGACTGGCTCTCATGCAACAAATTAAACACAACTATATATTTACTGCACTAAAAATGAATTATCTGAAAAGGCCCAAAGATCCATTGATGCTGACAGCGAGTGAAAAAGAGGTCATGGGAAGCTAGTTTGCACAGAACACATAAGGCCATCTCTAGTTACAATTAGAAGAGCACCAGATGCTTATAAAATGGATAACAGGAGTACATATTGCCAAGAAAACTACGTTCATTTTATTTTTCTCATGTAATTAACTGAGCAGCATCCCAATTAGTCAATTCAATGTGAATTTCCTTGCAGTATTGGGGGGGGGGGAGGACCTTTCTTTTAAAAAAAAAGAGGAGGAGGAAGAAGAAAAGGAAAAAGAAGAAGGTGGTGGTATAGGCTCTCATGAGAATCAGAGAGAGATGGCTGTTGAATCATTTGGTTTTGTACATATCATAGAACCAGGCAAATGTCCAAACCCAAAAACTTTTTTTACAATATCCAGGAAATTAAACATCTCTCAGCTGGTGAAGTAGTAAAAGATTCATCATGGGAAAGAGAAAGCACCAGGATCCAGTGTGTTCAAAATATGGTGGAAAAGGTAGAGACAGTTAACTAATGCCCAAACCCCATGCCTTGACTTTTCCAATTTCAAACAAATTATGGCCTCTCCAGAGCCTTCTAAAAACAGTAGGTAAGGGGACTACTAGAAAAGGCAAGGAGGCCAGCCCATCTGTGATTCAAATACTGGGGGCCCAGAAACATAGTTTTAGGGTTCTGAATTACCGGAGCAGTAGAACAGAACATCAGGCTTGAGAGTGCCATTCCAAGGCCCAACCCCTAGTGAACAGGTCTGCTCAGCTTGTTAATATAGTGGTTCATGTCCTACTGGAATGGAATGGATTGGTTTTTAGAGCTTCCTCTTTCTGATACTAGGAACACCTTGGTGAGATGGTTTCTCAAGACATATCCAATAACACTCCACAAAATATTCAAGTGTGTTCTACAATGCCTTCCTCTTCCCTTCCCTCCCCCTCCCATTTTGAACCCTAGAAAGCAAATGCAACGTACATCACTATACCGGCTTCCTGCGTTAATGACAGTTTTCTGCTCATATATAAAAAGCCACCTTACAGGCCTGACATTCTTAGCATGCTCAGGTTTTATTTTAATTAGGTTTTAGCTGGTAATGGCATCTCAGCATTTGAAAAACAGTTAACGATGAACAGCCGACCCAGTTCATCAGTTTAGCTAAGAAGCTGGCTCACTGGGCTCCTCCTCTCCCTGAACTGGCTGCAACAGAGGGAGTGGTGAGACTACAGGGCCCACACCATTCCCCTGCTCTTAAGTTGAAGACCTGAGAGACCAGCTTTATTTGGCTCCTTCTCTCCCTGAACTGTTTCCATTCAAGCTGGTCATTATAAGAATTAACCCCTGCATTTTCTTGTTTTCCTCCTCCCTCCCCATCCTATTTTCCTTTTGTATCATGTCTTTTAGATTGCAAGTCTGTGGGCAGGGACTGTCTTGGCTCCTATTGTTTTATATCTAATATAAACTGTCCTGGGATCCTTTTCAGCGTAAGAGCAGGGTAATTTTTTTTTTTTAAAAAAAAACATAAATAAAATCTGAGAGTGTGACACATAAGTGCATATCCAACTCAACATATCCAAAACATTCTTGAACATGCTGCTGTCAATACTGGTTCAGTTATCACATATGACAGTGACCTTTATGACACACAAACTAAGCTCTTACTTGGCTTCCCAACAGAAAATGAGAGCACTGTACTAAGTTATGCAGCTCGAGCCTGTAACTTTAACCTTCATCCCATGTTATCAGTTGCAGGAAGTAGAAATTTGCTAACATATGGCCTGGAATAAGTCCCAGAACAAGGCACCTCAAGGTACATCCATTGAAGTTACCCAGCTTTAGAACTTTATTAACAGTTTGAATCATGAATACAGCATTTGTATTTTTGCATTTCCAAATTCAATCCATACAGCACACAGCTAGAAATGCTGACGGCAACTAACACAAACACTGAAAGATTCCTGTGCAAAGAAAAAAGAATCTATAGCCATATTGGCTTGCAGCTGAAAGAAAAAAAGGATGGTGGCTGTAAGTTTCCCATTATATAAAACAGCTTCAGAAAATTCCTCCCACACCACTTCCTGACTTCATCATCATACAAGGAAGTCTGGAAGTCTTTGAAGATTCTATGCAGAAACAAACTTGCATCTTTATAATGCTTGAAGTCTCCTGTTTTCTGACCACCCACGGAGAATCTAACATGATCCTTTCATTTTCAATGGCCCCCCCAACATGCAAAATTTTAAAGGAGCAAAGGGAGGATGTTGAAGTGTAATCATTAGGTAATGCTTTATACATGAAGCAACAATGGCTTAAACTAAACAATGTGTTATATTTTGACTTAATAAGGTTTGAGGGGAAATCCGGAAGTGTTTGTTGACCAGTAGGAGTGATAAATATATTCAGGGCTCTGTGCATTTCACACATTTGTTACTGGAATAGATTTTAGCATCTGGGGAAATCACAGCTTTCATTTTAAAAGGGAAGTTTCATATTGCACACTACAGCTGTGGGCTATGTCTGGGAAAATCTCAAAAGGAGGGGCTATTGGATTTTATCCTGGTGGGGATCCTGCGCCTTCCACAGTTTCATGACAGGAAGAAACTTAACATATGAAGGGTTTTCCCCCCCTCTTTCCACCAGTGTAGTGTCACGCTGGGAACAATGACCTCTGTTAAATTTCTTTCAGAAAAAGAAGGTAAACTCTAGTGGTTATGACAGAAATTCTCACATCAGAGAGTGACGCTTCAGTGCTCTGCTAACTCCTTGGCCTCTGCCAAAGGATACTGTTGTCTGGTCTTCTGGTTGTAGAGTTGGAGGGTGACTTGAAGGTCATTTAGTACAACTCCTGCTCGATGCACGAAAGCCAGAGCTAGAGCTTCTCCAACAGACGGCTGTCCAGGCTCTGCCTGAAGACCACCAACAAAGGAGAGCACCGTGTAGGTAAATGGTTCCACTACTGAACTCCTCACTGTCAACCAAAACCCACCCTCCTGTAACTTAAGTTCACTGGATCTAATCATGGCTTCTGAAGCAGCAGAGAGCAAGTCTTTGCCCTCTTCTGTGTGACAGGTCTTTGGGGATTTGAACAGTGATATCATATCCCCAATGTTCTATTTTCTAAGCTAAACATACCCAGTTCCTTCAACCATACCTCTGACCACCCTTCACTGCCCTCCTCTGAACCCATTCTGACTAGTTTACATCCTTCTTACAGTGTGGTGCCCAGAACTGGACACAGCACTCTAGATGAGGTCTGACTAGTGCAGAATAAATTGGAATTATTACTACCTGTGACTTGGAAACAATGGTTCTATTAATGCAGCCTAAAATTGCATTGGCCTTTTTGCAGCCATGTCATGCTGCTGATTCATGCTCACATGTACTAGTGCCAAGCCAGGATTCCTGTGCATTTGTTTCCTTGGCCTAAATGTGAAACTTTGCATTGCTCTGTTGAATTTCATTTTATTAGTATCAGCCCAGTTTCCCATTCTAACAAAGTCATTATGAATTTCTAGTCCTATCTAACTAGCTGTTTACTATCCCTCGCTCCCAGTTGTATATCAGCCACAAAGTTCTGGGTTGCAGCTAACACTGTAGTGAATGGGGAAGCCATGAAGTTGTGTGCCTACTACAGCTGGAGTGGGCAGCAGAAAGTAGATCAGAATCTATTGCTAAATAATTGGTTTATAGTACATTACCAAAGGTTTTCTAACTTAACTCTTTAATAATAGCAACCAAAAGGCTTTTTCTCCCTTTGAATTAAACTACTAGAATCCATAGTCTGAGGTAACTCAGATGTACATTTGTACTTATACCTGCAGGTATGTGGCTCATGAGATGCAGCAGGTAATTTGCTCAGTGGTCAAGCACCTGCTTTGCATGCAGAAGGTCCCAGGTTCAATCCCTGGCATCTCCAGGTCAGCCTGGGAATGTCACCTATCTGAAACCCTGTAGAGCAACCACCAGTCAGTGTGTAGAGTAGACAGTACTGAGTTCAATGGTCTGACTAACCGGTATAAGGCAGCTTCCTATGTTCCTATGATGCAACACAGTTTTAACGAGGAAAATCCTCTTCTAATTAAAGCTTGAAGTTAAAAGCTGTAGTGATCTTGAAGGAAAACCCATGAATGTATAAAAATGTAATGCAAGGCAAATTCTGGAAGCTCTAAAAATACTTCAGTGTTCTAATTCTGATCTCACTGTTAGGCCAGAGTTCAATGATCTCCTCTTTCCTCTTAATCTAAATTGCATGAGAATATAATGGATTTCGCAGACCAATTGTATCACAGAGCCAGATAATAACTGGGGATACAGCCAGCTTATTATTTCCTCCCACATTTAGTAACTTAGTTCATGAGAACAATTTGAATAGGCCTGGCCTAGTGCCTCTCCATCCTCACCCCATGCAAGTCTTCCCTAGGAAATCAGTGTCAAGGAAAGGCTAAACGTTAAAAAAAAAATTAACCCACAAATTTCTTCTTCTCCTGGCCATTGGCACTATCCCCAGCCCCCATAACAACAGTTATGAGCTGTTAAGTAAAGAATGCCTCAGACTAGTAATGAAAAAAAGGATAGCCTTTTCCTTGGACTCTGTCCATTTTAAGCAAACTATGAGAACTGGAATTTCTTTTAGTACCTTAAAAAACGAAGACGGGAATGGAAAGTTGAAATACACAACTGTGGGAAAGTTTGATGAGGGATAGCAGGCACTGATAATCAAGGTTTTCAAAGTGTCCATTTTAAATCCAAGATTTTTGCAACCATGTTTCCAACCTTGCAAAAAAAAGCTACATGGATTTGAGCGGTATTCCATGCATTACTGCAAATTCATCTTCTTAGGAAGCATATACTGAAACACAAAAATAGAAGTTCCAAAACTCTAAGTTGTTCAATGTAGAAGTCAAATTTCACAAGTTACTTAAACTATCTGGCTCTTATGTAGTTCCCCAACAGGGTTTTTCACCATCTACTAAAAGCAATGTAGGTGCTTAAAGTATCAATCAAGAATCAAAAGTTACAATCCAGAGTAATTCAAATTAATGGAAGTTTTCATACAGACCTTAATGGAATGTACATTGCACATACATTTGGAATGGAGTTAAATGTCACCTAGTCAAATCCCCTGATGACAGATTAAGATCATCCATCCCACAGCCTTCTAGACCAGTGTGCCCAAACCTGTGCAAATTACTCCAGCTAACACAAACCATCCAGACACACCCTATGTGCAGGTAAAGGCAGCATGGCATTTTACTTTCCATATACTCCCCTCAAGACCCATGTCATAAGAAACACTCCAGCATACTTGTCTATTTTAGATGCACATTTGCAGTCAAGGTAAAAATAAGGACCAACTAGAAAATGCATAGTAATCAGTAAATGTGACTACAGACAAGGTCACTTGCTCAACAGCTGATTTATAAATATCATATACTAGAAAGGAGGAGGTTCCCAACACAGCAAGGTGAATTTATTAAAACCTTAATCTTGAAGTGCTGCTACAGCATTTCTCAGCTCCCATTCTTAATACTTTTCCCCTTTTGCTGCTGGCAGGATCTTGAAAACTCAGCAGTGTGACAGAAAATGAATACAACTCAAGGGCAACAAACAGGGAATAGTTACATGAGGAAGTAGAGCTAGTACAAAAGTAACAGTGAAGGTGACGAGAGAAAGGCAGTACATACAGAATATACCAGGGCAGAAAGGACAGGACAACACAAACACGGACCTGGAAAATATAATGAGCTGGGTCTTTTGCTATGACACTAAGTTTTTGTTGTTTATTTGTTCAGTCGAAAAAAATAATAATGAAGAAACAAAAAACATCCCACTGCTCTTCTTTGTCCCTTTTACGTTTCCCCAATACTGGGGTAATGAATTATTCTGAAAAATGTGAAAATTACCAAGGAATAAAATGTTTCAGACTCATTTGGGTCTGTTGCACTTAACAAATTAACTAACAGGCCAAAAATGCCTAATATTTCACATGACTTGAGTTGTTTTTATTGTTGTTGTTGTTGTTCAGTCGTTCAGTCGTGTCCGACTCTTCGTGACCCCATGGACCATAGCATGCCAGGCCTTCCTGTCCTGCGCTCTCTCCCGGAGCGTGCTCAAGTTGTTTTTCAAGTGGTTTTTACTGTATTTCATATCAAACCACTGTGTGTGTGGTGGGGGGAAGGATACACACACAGTGACCTGGTTCACACAATTATTTAAATTGTGGTGCATGCCGGGAGCAATTTCCATAATCACTGCCCAGGCGTGGCTTGTCATGTCATCCAAGCCCAGGCAGCATGGCTTGTTGGAAAGGGAAACAACCCTCCAATAACCCTACAACAGCTCATGGATTATTGGAGGTTTGTTTCCCCCTCCAACAAGCCATGCTGCCCAGGTTTGGATGACACAACAAGACGCACCCAGGCAGTAATTATGGAAATTGCACCCAGCACGCACTGCTTTAAATAAGCCACAGTGGCTTATTTTGATTGTGCGAACCAGCCCATATTAAAGCATGTCCTTAAGCAGTTAATTCGACTTCAACCTTTATAAAATTAATTTTACCTCCAAAAACCTGAGCCTTATAAAGTGAAAAGATGGCCATGTGCCAATAGAACTTCTGAGGCAAGGAAGCTAACACACCTTGTACAGCTCCTAGTTACTTCACAATGCTGCAGAGATGTGTCTCAAAGTACTGACGGTGCTCATTTTATTTCATGCAGAACCCCACATTATTGGTGTCTAGAGGCACACAGGAAGTCAGTGTGAATTTATTTTTGAGTAAACAGAATCTGATAGTAGAACATCCCAATAATTGTGAACAAATAAGTGCATATATTCAGGAAACATGTAAAACACCACACAGGGGCACTGAAGGGCAAGAGGCAGGAAATGAAGGCAAAACAAATCTGTTTTCCCATGGCCAAGAATTTCAAGAAATGCACTGTGCCTTCCTTTCTCCACTATGGGGCCTGCAAATGATGCTGCTGGTCCCTTGCCACTTCACCCTCTCTTCCTTCTTGAAGATTCTAAGCCAATACAGGCCAGAAGCGATAAGTCTTATTGTTGTTCTAATCGGAAAAATAAGAAACAGTTTAAGAAATTGTGACATGTGTTTACAAGTCTTTTCTCCTCCAAATGCCTTGAGATTTAAGCAACCAAGTAAACATTTTCTGACAATTGAATGTATTAAACCTTTACAGGCAAGAGAGACTCTTCTTTCATCAACTAATAACAAGTGTTATACTTGCCAATTCTTGCAGCAGTTAACACAGCCAAATTCTTCATTAAAATAGGAGCCCATCTTCAGTGATAGAAGTTACTAGTAAGCCTCCTCATGATTCAAGACAAACAAAAATATTGCTCCACAACATGATAACTTATTGTTTCTTAAAAACAACCAAGAGTCTTGTGACACCTTAAAGACTAACACATCTAGAGTCAGTGTGGTGTAGAGGTTAGAGCATTGGACTGGGATTCAGGAGATTCATGTTCTAGTCCCCACTTGGCCATGAAGCTGCCACATGGTTAGGGAGCAGGGGAAATCATAAACAGTGAGGTCAAAAGAAACTGAAATGCAGAAAGTACAGATGATAATAATGATCTTATTTATATACACTGACCATTCTGCATTTCAGTTCCCTCTGACCTCACTGTCTACAATTTTCTCCCTCCCCCCACCCCCAGTGTGTATGTGTATGTGTGTGTGTGTGTGTGTGTGTATATATATATATATATATATATATACACACACACACACACACACACACACACACACTTGGAACTCAGGATAAAACTTCATGCATCTGATAAAAAGTTGCCCACTAAAGGTGCCATGAGGTGTTTTTCCTGTAAAAGACTAACTTTTGTTACAGCAGAATGGTGATGTAGCCTGAAATGTCTGTGTTTCTCCTCCATCGTCCTGCCTGCCATGCTTTGAGATAGGGGCTGAGTTCTTCAGAGAAGGGATTGCTCCACGTTCTGACTACAATGCAGTGACATGCTTCCTGCTGTTGCACTCTGTACACCTAATAACTGCTTTACAATCTTTAGAGGTATGGCTGAATGAACAGCATCCAAAGCAGATTCCATACTCTTGTAGCAAGCTCTTGTGCTTTTCTAGACATTTTTCTCCAAAACCTCTGCACTTTTCAAAGGGTGTGGTTTTATATGCAAGCTGCATTTATATGCAGTCTGCATCCTCCATCTTTTAGTGGAAAAGGTGAAAATTTTGGACAGTGTGGGAGATATATCTGTTTTATGCACTGACACAGGCTTTTTTAAGATGTCATATTTAAAGTGGATTGTGCCAGATTACACTTGCTGGCCCAAATGCAAAGCAAGGATGATGTTTTCTCTTAGCTTAACTGCAGACAAACCTTGAGAAAAATGAGAAAGGTGAAAAGGTGACACGATGTTCCTCTTTGTACTTGGAGCCTTCCAAGATCTATTTCTCTAGCAGCCCGAATGGTAACTTTTCTATGATGGGTCTATCTCACAAGCAGTATCAAAGTAACTGGGCATTGGAAAATGAGGATCTGATTTTGTAGACTCAGGTTCCAATAGCAGATCCCCAAGGTCTTGTAACTTGAGGTTGTCTCAGTTGGAAATCTTGGGAAAGTTCTCAGTTTTCTTGAGAAGAGCATTCTTGGTCATTTCTGGGCTGCTGTAGCACTCTTCCAATCTCTCCCAAACTTTTTTCAATCCAGCTGTTGGGTCACTCACATGCACTGACCTGAGTCTCTTGGCGTATTCTGATGACTCGTTATCTGACCATTTTGTCAACAAATTGAGTTCCTGGCTGGCAATGATGTCTAAGTTTCTAATGGTGTCTTTAAATGTAGACTTCCACACCCTATAATTCTCCAGACGGTCATCAAACTTGGTGAGACCTGTACTGACAAGTCTGCCAAACCAGACAAGCACAGGGCATCTATCCATGCATACTGGGGCAGCTGCATGATGTCTCTACAGGGCCACCTGATATTTCTGGTATCTAACCTTCCAACCACAGGCATTGAAGTGAGCTGAGGTTCAGCTAATACCGATTTTCTTAGAAGGTGCATATCAGGAAAACGGAAATTGGTCCTACTGTGAATTTCTGTTCTAAGAGCCTCACAGAGAGCATTCCTTCACTTCAGGATGGCGCCTCCTTCTGGAACACACAGGCAGGGCCAAACTGTTGCTTCTTCTGAGGGAGGAGCCACCTAGACCTCCCAGACCATGATGGCAGAGCAGAGAATGACTCCTCCTACTTCTGCTAGAAGGAAAGAAAATAGAGAGCCTTTGCCCAGGGCATAACAATGAAAAACTGAAAACATGAACCAAAAATACAAAACAAGACAGGTAGGGATCCCTGAAAGTCCCTAGCTATCTCCTCACATATGTGGTGGCAGCAAAAGCCATGACCCACAACCACCCCTACACTCAACAGAATTACTGGTCCCTGAGGAAAGGTGGGTGGAATGCCCTCCGTGAGGCTCTGAGAACACAAATTCACAGTAAGGCCAATTTCCGTTTTCTCCAGAGGCTCATGGAGGGCATTCCTTCACTTCAGGACATACTCAAGCAGTAATCAGTAGGGCGGGATCAAAGGGACAGTACTCCAAGGCACCACCACCTTCTGTAAAACTTTTCGCCCAAATGCCACATCGGCCAATGCTGCAACATCTATCTTACAGTGTTTCATAAAAGTGTGGACCAAGGCCCAAGCAGCAGCCTTGCAAATGTCCAGAACTGGCAAGTCCCCTTTAATGGCTGCAGAAACAACTGCCCCTCTTAAGGAAGTGAGCCGTGATCCCAACTGGAGGCTCTTTCCCTAGAGCCTGAAAGGCCAAAGCTATGACCTCTTTCACCCACCATGAAATACAGGATTTAGACACCCAGTTCCCCAATGTCTTAGGATAAAAGGAAATAAAAAGGGCTGAAGAACCCTGTGGGCCAACGTCCTGTCAAGGCAGAAGAGTAGTGCCCTTCTAACATCCAGAGTATTCCAGCTCCTTTCCTTGGGGTGGTTGTGCCTAGGACAAAAGGAAGGGAAGGAAATCTGTGACCTATGAAAAAAAAAGAATTCACTTTACGGAGAAAAGAAGGATCTGGATGTAAAACCACCTAATTGTCATGGAAAATGCATAGTTGAGGGTCTGTTGACAGAGCTCGCACCACAAAGACCCATTGGGCCAATGTAATAGCCACCAGGAAAACCATTTAAAGTGTGAGCAACTTCAGGGAACACGTGGCCATAGGTTCAAAGGGTTTCCCCATGAGCGTGGTTAGCACCCGTTAAGATTCCAGGTAGGAAACTGATGAGCCACCGGGGAGGGGGAGGTTTAGGAGGGTAAACCCTCTCAGAAATCTTTTCAGATGTGGACAGGCTGAAATGGCCAACTGGCCCTCACACCCCAAAAATACTACTCAGTGCTGATGCTTATTGTTTAATGGTATTAGTACTGACTCCCAAATCTAAACCTGCCTGGAGGAACCCCAGAACCTCCTGAGTTCCTCCCAGGGAAGGAGAGATTCCCTTTCCCTTGGACCACTTCAGAAAAGACTTCCATGTAGCATTATAGACCCTATTGGTGGAGCTCCATCTAGATGACAATAAGGTCTTCAGAACCCCTGATGGATAATTGAGATTGGCTAACCACTGCCATTCAGTTTCCGTGCTATCAACTGGAACAAAGCTGGATGGGGATAAAGTATGGGTCCCTGAAGAAGTAGGTCTCTCCTGTGGGGAAGATGCCACAGGTCCTATGCTGACAGGTTGACTAAATCTGGTAACCGGGGCTGTCTGGGCCATTGTGACCTGATCACCTGTGCTGCTGAGTCCTTGATCTTGCAAATGATCCTGGGGAGAAGTGGGATTGGTGGAAACTCATAAGAACATAAGAAGAGCCATGCTGGATCAGACCAAGGGGCCATCTAGTCCAGCATTCTGTTCACACAGTGGCCAACTAGCTGTCGACCAGGAGCCCACATGCCGAGGGCATGGAACTAACTGGAGCCCGCTGATGAAGTCTTCTTTTTTACTATTCTTTCCTCATCCCACGTACCAGAGAGGGACAATACAGATAGTTAAATGCACTCAGTTGAAATTCCCCCCAGAGGCTTTGGGTTATATCTTTTGAAGAAAACTTTATTCTGTAGAACAATACAGTAAATCCTTACTTGACAAGAATTCTTGTATGGTGTGATAAAGGTTTTAAGATAACTCAAATTATTAAGGGATTCCAACCGATGAGGTAAAAAAGGGAAAGCTGGCACAAGACTCCAGGAGTGGGATAGAGACCCACCAAGCAGCAAAGGACCATTCACAAATGAATTTAACAGCAGCTCATGGCTTTTTCCCCACTCTAGCACAGACTCAAGCAACAGATAAGAGATCCATTGATCCAGTCAGGCAAAACAACAGATTGCCAAGAACATTAGTTAACATGTACAAACAATACCATTTATACAGCACACTACTGGTTCCTTTAAAATAATCTATAACTGCTTGAGTTTCTATAACTCATGCAGTTAGGGAGTTCCTTCATTAGTAACTGTGTGGCAAAACAAGGTTTGAATATGCTACTTTTGATATAGCACACCCCAGAATTAGCAGAATATGCTATGAGATGTTAATGTTCTGATGAAATTGCAGGACACATGTCAATGATCTTAAAAGAAAGATTAACATAAAAAAAGAAATTATCAAAGTATAGGCTTATTTCCAACGGTTTCACCTTTCACTCCAGCACTGAGAATTCTTCAAAGCGGAGAGATATTTCCAACCTAATTACTAGGTATGCTGACATTCTCTTCCCTACTTCTCCTATTATAGTAAACACAATTTCATTACAAAAAGTGTTGTTGGAGGGTTGTACAAATGTCTTGGATCTGGATATAGAAAATCCAGGTTTTAACTCCCTCTCAGCCATGAAGCTAATACTATGGCTTCAGGAATGATACTGTGACCCGATTCGCATGTCCCGATGATGGTGGGTTGTTTAAACCATGGGTTATTTGTGACCGTGTGGGACCAAGTAAGTGTGCTGCCTTCTGACTGCTCGCTGTTTCCACATTGTTTCTGCTTTGTTCCTGGGTTATTCACTATGACATCCAAACCCAGCACTATGGGTTGTTGAGGAAGAAACAACCCAGAATTTTAGCCCAACAACAAACCATGGGTTATTCAGCAAAGTAGAAATAAAGGAGAAGCAGAGAGCCAGTGTGGACTAGAGTGTTGGACTGGGAGCCAGGAGATCTGGGTTCTAGTCCCCACTCGGCCATGGAAGCTCACTGGGTGACTTTGGGCCAGTCACAGACTCTCAGCCCAACCTACCTCACAGGGTTCTTGTTGTGAGGCTAAAATGGAGAGTAGGAGGGTTATGTATGCCACCTTGGGTTCCTCAAAAGAGGAAAAAAAGTGGGATATAAATGTAAGAAAGAAAGAAAGAAAGAAAGAAAGAAAGAAAGAAAGAAGCAGCAAGTAGTCGGGAGGCAGCACATTCACTCACTCCCACACAGTCAGAAATAACCCATGGTTTAAACAAACCCACCATCATCAGGGCATGCAAAACCAGTGTATCTCAGGCAAAAAATTCAGGGTTGTTGTGAGGCTAAAATGCCACAATGCTGAACTTCCAGATATGCTACTGTACTCAGTTTATGCCTTGATCCTACACTAATTTTCTTGAAAGTAAAAGGTCAGACAACTTCCGGTTGGGACCAATGTCGCTCTGGTAGCTTCCCACGGGGCTCCGTGGGAGCTTTCTCAAACAGCTTTTTAAAAGGTTGAAAAACCTTTTCATCTCCCCCCTGGAATGGAAAGGGGGAGCAAGGCAAGCTTTGGACAACATCTTGGAGAAAGGTAACTCCTATGTGACGGGGGGGGGGGGGGCTGGATGCCAGGATTATCTCCCCAGAGCTTACCAACGCAAAAAGCTGTACTGAGACTCCCATTTTATAGGAGACAACAGGGCTGACGTGTCCCATATAATATATGCTTTAAGAAATATCAACAACTTTTGAGGGATGATTTTAACAATATTTAAGAACATCTGAGGACCTGTAAGATCTGTGTGAGAGAAACATGTTTGTGCCGAGGAGAAGAAAGGAGTTCGCATCTACTCCCCCCGAACCTTCTGTGTCAAAAATGTCAAGAAGAGAAGATATAGGTGAATTATTTATGCTGATAAGGACCTTATATTCGCAATTTACGGAGCAAGTCAAGAGGTTGGATTTAATCCAAAATTCCATCCATCATAATATTATTATTATTACTAATAATACTATGCTTTTGGGAATGAATTCTAGACCTCTTTTTTTGATATAAGATTGATGATATGATATAGAAATGTAAGGTTGTATACTAAATTATAAGATTGTTAATTAATGAGCTTGAAGACCATGTGGCTGGAAACGAAACCACGACACAAATTTATTTTAAAAACACCTCTGATAGAATTTCTCAACTGGAGGCCTTCACGAAGAGATCCAATGTACATATTTTGGGGATTAAAAATTTGCCTAATGATGTAAAATTGCTTGTTTTTGTGGATAAACTTTTGCATGAAATACTCCCTATTCCATCTTATTATTTACTTGATATTGAGCAGGCATTTCATGTACCAAAGGCTAAAGGAACTGATTACACCATCATAGCTCAATTTGCAAAAGTCTCCACAAAGAATTTTAACCTGCATTTGGCTAGAGAGGCACAAAGCCTTTCTTGGAGAGAAGATAAATTTATGCTATTTCCAGACTACATTAAAGAGGTGGCGAATAAAAGAAGGCAATTTATTAAAGCAAAGAACTTGGCAAAACAAATGAATTTACAATACTACTTAAAATATCCTGCTACTCTCTGTATTGTAGGTCAGATGAAGAAGTTTCAAAATCATGAAATGGTGGAGGCTTGGCTGAACATAAAAAAGTGTGAGACCTTTGTTACAACCCCATGAATTGGAATCTTTAAACAAGCTTTGTTTATTGTTTCTATTTAGTCTATTTGACCCAGGCTAACTCAGAAGATAAATGTGTATATATGCACGCGCATATGCGCGCGCGTGTGTTTACTTTCTTTCATTTCTTACTTTTTCTTGTTTTTTCTTGCTTTTATTTTAAAATAGATAATAGATCTAGTATAAAATATATTACTGAATGTTGAAGGTTTATATTAAGTTTTATTGTTGTTGTTGTTATTATTATTACTACTACTACTAATACTACCACTACTAGGCTTTTGGAAATGAATTCTAGACCTCTTTTTTGATATAAGATTGATGATATGATATAGAAATGTAAGGTTGTATACTAAATTGTAAGATTGTTAAGGTTATAGATATAATCTTTAAAATAGAATGACATTGGAGACCGGGGGGGGTATTGGAGCTTAAACTCAATTCATTAGGGGGGAGGGGGAGCGAGGGGGGAGGAATTTTCTTCTTTTTTCTTCTCTTCCTTCCCTCCTCTCTTTTCCCTTTCTTTTTTTTCTCTTTCTTTTTTCTTCTCTTTTTGTTATTGTGGTATCCTCATTAGAATATTGTATTGCTGGGAAATTGAAGCATTGATGAGGTTGTTGGTAATTTTGGTACTGTTTATTTCATTCATATAAAATAAATAAAAATATATTCAAAAAAGAAAGAAAGTAAAAAGTCAGACAACTGTCAGTTCCTCCTGCAGTACAGTCTTACTGTCTTGGGGATGCACTTGCATGGCGGAATGTCACATTTGACTTAGCAGATCTTTGGTTACAGTTACAAGTTCTCAGCAGCTCTGTGTGTGTGTGTGTGTGTGTGTGTGTGTATATACACACCCACATGCATGCACAACAGTACATTTTACATCAACAGAGATCATAGATCATAGAATCATAGGGTTGGAAGGGGCCTACAAGACCATTGATTTCAACCCCCTGCTCAATGCAGGAAGCCTGATTCCCAAGCAGTCTCCCATCCAAGCACTAACCAGGGCTGACCCTGCTTAGTTTCCCAGATCAGACGAGATCAGGCGCATCCGGCACTCTCTCATAATGAAAACCACCACCAGAAATGGCAGCTGTAACTAGGGACGTACCAGGCCAGACAGGATTTCATCTGAACAGTTGCATAGCCAGAGATATTCTGCATGGAGAAATTAGCGAACATGTCATCTATTCTCTTATTCCACTGATTTTAACAGAACTTTCTTCTTAGTAAGAGTTTTAGTCCAATAACACCCTTATTTGAGATGCCGAGCCTAGTGAATAAGAGACGTGTTTAGATTTAAGCCACTATGCCCCCATACAAGTTAAAGCGACTAAATTATACCCTAGTTCCCAAATATTACTGGTTGATGCATCATTTTAGAAGTCAAAAATAGGGGTTAATGACAAACACCTAGTTCAGTAACATGGAAGAACTGGGGAAAATATGGGCTAACCGTTTTTGTAATGGATTTCTGTATTTTGATGGATGGGGTTCAAAAAGTGGCAGATGGCCCTTATATCTTTGCTAGAATTTTACTTTTAATGTGAGAAAGTTAATAGTTAAGCCTGTGTTTTGAGGCTTTAAACAGTACAGAACCTACTTACCAGTTCACTGTAAAATTTGAGATTCAGAACCTAGTTGATGCAAAGCCACATTTTTTAAAAATGAGATTATCTCCAGTAGAAAAGGAGTTAAAATCAATGTTTTCTTTACAGATGCTTAAAATGAATTGATATGAATGCAGACTTAGCATGTACATGCAGCAGCAGCGTAATCCAGAGGTTTAAGAGTCTGTTCAATTCCTTATCGACACAGTAACCTATAACAATTTGCCGAAGCTCTTGAATCTAGGGTGCATTTTTTTTAAAGGCCTTTTGAAAATTCTTAAATATGATCTCCATATTAAAAGTTAAAATTGCTCAGTAATATCTTTCCAAATATACTAATGATTCCACTAAGCTGTTGTTAATTATTCCATTCAAATATATAACGCATGAGGGTATGTTCATAATAATCAGCTATCACTGCAGTTACATTAATACATATCACAAAGGTTTGTATGAAAGCATTGTTATTACAAGCCTGAAAATAACCACTCATTCGGTCACCTATAACACGTAAGCATTGCCTCCAGGTGAGACAAACTTGTGCGTACTGTGTTGCCATACAATTCTAGCAGCAGCGCATGAGGCTGCTTCTCTTCCTAGAATCCTAGAATCATAGAATAGTAGGGTTGGAAGGGAACTACAAGGCCATCGAGTCCAACCCCCTGCTCAATGCAGGAATCCAAGTCAGAGCATCCCTGACAGATGGCTGTCCAGCCTCATTTTGAACGCCTCCAGTGTGGGAGAGCCCACCACCTCCCTAGGTAATTGGTTCCATTGTCGTATTGCTCTTACAGTCAGGATGTTTTTCCTGATGTTCAGCCAGAATCTGGTTTCCTGTAACTTGAGCCCATTATTCCGTGTCCGGTACTCTGGGATGATCGAGAAGAGATCCTGGCCTTCCTCTCTGTGACAACCTTTCAAGTACTTGAAGAGCGCTATCATAGCTCCCCTCAGTCTTCTCTTCTCAAGGCTAAACATGCCCAGTTCTTTCAGCCTCTCTTCAAAGGGCTTTGTTTCCAGTGCCCTGATCATCTTCGTTGCCCTCCTCTGAACCCTCTCAAACTGTCTGCATCCTTCTTAAAGTGTGGTGCCCAGAACTGGACACAGTACTCCAGATGAGGCCTAACCAGAACTGAGTAGAGGGGAACTAGTACTTCCCGGGATTTGGAAGCTATGCTTCTATTAATGCAGCCCAAAAGAGCATTTGCCTTTTTTGCAGCCACATCACATTCTTGGCTCATATTCAGCTTGTGATCGACAACAATTCCAAGATCCTTCTCGCTTGTAGTGTTGTTGAGCCACATATCCCCCATCTTGTAACTGTGCATTTGGTTTCTTTTTCCTAGGTGCAGAACTTGGCATTTATCCCTATTAAATGTCATTCTGTTGTTTTCTGCCCAGTGCTCCAGTCTATCAAGATCCCTTTGAATTTTGTTTCTGTCTTCCAAAGTATTAGCTATCCCGCCCAATTTTGTGTCATCTGCAAATTTGATCAGCATTCCCTGCACCTCCTCCTCCAAGTCATTAATAAAAATGTTGAAGAGCACTGGGCACAGGACTGAGCCCTGCGGTACCCCGCTCGTTACCTCTCCCCAGTTTGAGAAGTCCCATTGATAAGCACTCTTTGAGTCCGGTTCTGTAGCCAACTGTGGATCCACTGGATTGTTGTTTCATCTAGCCCACTTTGAGCTAGTTTGCTCATCAGGATATCATGGGGCACTTTGTCGAAAGCTCTGCTGAAGTCGAGGTATATGATGTCTACAGAACTCCCACAGTCCACAAGGGAGGTTACCTGATCAAAACATGAACTCAGATTCGTCTGGCAGGATTTGTTCTTGACAAATCCATGTTGGCTTCAAGTAATCACTGCATTGTTTTCAAGGTGCTTACAGAGGGATTGCTTTATAATGTGCTCCAGAATTTTCCCAGGGACTGATGTCAGACTGACTGGTCTGTAGTTCCCAGGTTCCTCCTTTTTACCCTTTTTGAAGATAGGGACAACATTAGCCCTCCTCCAGTCATCTGGCACTTCACCCGTCCTCCATGATTTCTCAAAGAGAATAGACAGTGGTCCTAAGAGTTCAGAGTCAGAAAAGAGACAGAAAAAGCTACATATATTGTCTGCAGGGCAAAGGTCCTCCACTCTGAAAACTCCAGTTATTTTGGCTGGTCAGACTGGTAGCAGTCCAAAGCCTGAGATTCACAAGGCCTGGTGATGACACATAGTTAATTCTTGAACGACAGGGGGAAAAAATCTGCCATTAGGCAGACTCCGTAAACTGGCAGCCCCAGAAGTATGAAGGCCCAGAACAATGGGGGAGGGGTAGCCAGACAAAATTGGACATTTGGGAGGAAATGAACACATCTTTGAAACCACGGGTGCACAACCCACAGCCTTTACTGCAGCCCCCATGGATGCCCTCACCCCGTTGCTGGGGAAAAAAAACAACTCATGATTTCCCCACTACTTGTACTGTCCACTTCCTCCCACTGAGATCCTCATACAGATTGTTCTATCGCCATCACTGTTACCAGTGAGAAAAAAGCAATCTCTGTCAGGATCACAGGCTTGCACGTATGTGTCGGTGTGTGTGTATAGCCCTTGACTAAGAATCACATGCAGCCCTCAGGGCCAAAAAGGTTGTGCACCCCTGTTTTAAGTAATATTTTCATTATTAGAATGATAGGTGAAATATTTCAGGTGATTTTAAAAAATGTATTGTTACAACGAATTACACGGTTGGAAAACTATGGGCCTGTTTACATGACATGACAGCCCACAATGGGTTTAACCCACGGTGAGGCTGCAGAGCATGCAGGGTGCATGGAGCCACCATTTTGAATATGCAACCCCCCACTCAGGGGTTGTCATGTTGTGTTGTGTGAACCCATGCTTGCCGGGTTGTCACAACACATGATCTGTTTTAAATAATCCACAATGAGCTGCACATGCCATCCAAACCCGGTCTATGATAGCACTGCTACTGCATTTTTCTGGACCACTAAATCACACCCACAAACATTTCAGACAGAGACAGGGGCATACTTGAAAAATCCCAGTTCCAATATCAAGGAACACTGCCGGAGCTTCTGCCTCACTCACAACATACTATTTACACATTGCTGAAAACTACTCCAGAATATTTGCTTACTCGGTAATTGTTTGTTTTGCACTGAATTAGAATCCAAGACGGTGGTGTTTGTTTGGGCTAAAAGGTATACTTGAAAAGCATTAATGTTCTATACTATGTTATCAAAAGCTTAAAATTAGTGTCACCATATGAAATGGCAACCTGAGCACTACTTATCATCTTAGGGTTTTCAATGCATGTGTACTAGAGGTAAGATGTATTTACTAGCTCAGGTTATGCTGTTCTGAACAAGTATTATTTACTGAGGTGGAGGGGATATAAATAAATATGGGCCCATGATCCTTCCCTCTATACTTACTTTGAGCCTTGTAGCAGCCTGTTTCTATGTACTGCCCAGACAGCTTCGGCTATTGGCTAAAGAAAATGCCACTGACTTTAGGAGGATATGGTTGTTCATCAACATGCACAAATATTGCATAATCAACTTAAGTCTTCACAATGTGTACAGAAATTGCATAATTTTGTTATAGACAGTACTGGCAGAGCCCAGCAATAAAAGGTCAGACACCAGAGTAGGTACAGAATCCAAGATGTACAGCTACTACATATACTTACAAGCATTACACAAATTCCTGATGAGCCCAGAGAACATGAACCTGGGAACTCTAGTTGCTGCTCCGGGGATCCCTTGCCTTCTACACATTCCTTCTTCATAATCCTACCAAGTCAAGCTTCTCTCCTCCTTTGCATGTTACTGTAGGTGGCCAACCAATAATAGCGCCCATCCACAAAGGCAGTATTAAGAACGTAAGTTTTATTTCCATCCAAGACAGCAACTGCCAGGGGTTATTTAATTAGAAGGCCAATCAGGTTTCTAATATTGCTAGATAATTCCACAATACAAATTAACTTCTAATGAATACAACTGCTATTGTAAAGCTTAATTGCCTTCTAAGTTCTCAAAATACAGACATCTTCTATCTTGAATACCTTACTGCTAGCAGATTGCTTTTCACATCAAAGAAAGCTTAAAACTCTCAGAGATAAAATACTTCCTTACTTAGCCTCATTCAGCAATTCAACCACAATAACTTGTGGCAGCATTAGAGCTACAAGAAAAAAATTAAACCAGAGCTTTGAAATACCCTCTTACTGGGGGGCAGGGCTGTTACTTTTGCATAATAGAAGGGCAGCAAGGATTTTACCCAACCATGGCCTTCAAAAACACTGTTTTACATCCTGGTGTAATTGAATCTTTCAAATCTGTGCCACAACCAAATAAGGACATTTGGCAAGATACCGACATGTTACTATGGAGCCACTGTGAACATTCCAGCCAAATAAAGCTTAAGCTCCTTGTTGACCTTGCTGGGATGACTGTTTTCCTTCCTGCGGACTTTCCTACCTAAACCTTATTCAGTCTAATTTTTTTCTTAAAGGAACAGCTGCAACATTCAGGTAACTGAAGAAAAAAACTTCCATAACATTTCTTATTTTTGCAATGCCACAAAGGCCACAGAAAAACCACTGAAACCACATAGAAGGGAAAAAATGAAACAGTAGCTGTATGGAACATCTTCCATATGAGTCAGGAATGACAAGACTGAAATTTTTCAGTTTAGAGAATAGCTCGCTAAATACATTTTAATCTTCCCTTTTTACTCAAAATGAGGACTGGCTAAAAGGAAATGTTTTACTAATTTTCTTAATTAATGCACACTTTTAGGAAGAGGGGAGATTCAAATCCACGTTAAAGACAGTGAGAACAAAATCAGGAGGTAGTGGTTAATCCTAATATATTATTCCAGAAAGTAGTATTATATAAGTAGGCAAAATGGAATATCACCATGTATGAAAACTAGTGAGGCCATTTAAAAAAGAAAATAATTTAAAATAAAGTTTCACACATTGAGCATATGTTCAGCCTATGGTTGATTTGATTTAAATCAAATTGATTTAAATCATGATTTAAATCGCTTCTCTGAAGGACTCAGTTTTAATGATTTAAATCACAGTTTAAATCACTAGTGAGGAAGATTCTATTTAATAATCATGTTTAGTAGAAGTATGTTATTGTTTAATATAACCTTCATACATATTCAGAGATGTAGGTTTCATTAAAAGGTAGGTACACAGTGGAGGATACATGTTGCAGAAGGTTCCTCAGGACTCCAGACTGTATGAATATGTTCTGTTCACTTTGGGTTTCATTTTCTATTCCCCTACCCTATCCATTGCATTTCTATCCAGACTCCTCCTTGTTTAGATCTCCATCTCCACAAATTCTCTATCCACTGACCTTCACTATCTTTGTACTTAGGCAAGTACAAAGGCCTTGAGAGAGCAAGGGAGACAGAGACAGAGAGAGCATGCACTTCTGTACACCACCGGCAGTGCAGAATAGGACTAATCATTTACAGTCAGGGCCAGAAATATTGGAACAAGGATAACTGTTTTGGCAGTTGGCCTCTGTACACCACCACATTGAAGTTGAAAGGAAACACACCCAGATGGGAGTGAAGTCAGGACTTCCAGCTGTAATTCAAGGGATCTGACAAAAGTGGGGCACTAACCATTCAGGAAGGACAGCCAGTGGCATACACACACACCCATCATTGGTGGCTCACAAGTAATGGAACGAATGGCTGACAAGCAGCTGCATGGCCAGGTATGGCCTGTTTCCTGGGTGCCCCATGACCAATCAAGTAGATCAAAGGCCTGGAGGTGGTCCTGACTGTTACATTTGCGTTTGGTAGCTGTTCACTGGAACTCCCAACATGACATCCAAAGAGGTGTCTGTGAGAGTGAAGGAGGCCATCATTAGGCTGAGGAAACAAAACAAACCTATCAGAGAGGTAGCAAAAACATTGGGAGTGGCCAACACAACAGTTTGGAACATCCTGAAAAAGAAGGAATTAACTGGCAAGCTCAGCAACAGCGAAAGGCCTGGAAGACCACGGAAGACAACTAAAGTGGATGACCGCAGAATGCTGCTCATGGTGAAGAGGAACCCTTTCGCAACATCTAGCCAGATCAAGAACGCTCTTGAGGAGGTAGGCATGTCATTGTCAAGATCTACAGTCAAGAGACAGCTTTATGAATGTAAATACAGAGGCTTCACAACAAGGTGCAAACCACTGGTAACGCTCAAGAACAGACAGGCCAGATTAGCCTTTGCCAGCAAGCACCTACAAAAGCCTGCCCAGTTCTGGAATAAGATGCTTTGGACTGATGAAACCAAGATTAACTTGTACCCAAATGATGGAAAGAGAAAAGTATGGAGAAGGAAAGGAACAGCTCATGATCCAAAGCATACCACATCATCTGTCAAACATGGTGGAGGCAGTGTTATGGCATGGGCATGTATGGCTGCCAATGGAATCGGGTCACTGGTGTGTATTGATGACCTGACTGCTGATAAAAGCAGCAGGATGAATTCTGAAATGTATAGGGCTGTACTTTCTGCTCAGATTCAGCCGAATGCTGCCAAACTGATAGGATGCCGCTTCATATCGCGGATGGATAATGACCCAAAACATACAGCAAAAGCTACCCAAGAATTTTTTGAGGCAAAGAAATGGGATGTTCTTCAATGGCCAAGCCAGTCACCTGATCTCCACCCAATAGAGCATGCTTTTCACTTCCTGAAGACAAGACTGAAGGCAGAAAGACCCACAAACAAGCAGCAGCTGAAGGCAGCTGCAGTAAAGGCCTAGCAAAGCATCTCGAGTGAGGAATCTCAGCATTTGGTCACATCCATGGGTTCCAGACTTCAGGCAGTCATTGACTGCAAAGGATTTTCATCCAGGTATTAAAGGTGATCCTTAAGTTTGAAATGATGTTGGTTTGTTCCATTACTTATGAGCCACCAACGATGGGTGTGTGTGTATATGCCACTGGCTGTCCTTCCTGAATGGTTAGTGCCCCACTTTTTTCAAACCCCTTGAATTACAGCTGAAAGTCCTGACTTCACTCCCATCTGAGTGTGTTTCCTTTCAACTTCAATGCGGTGGTGTACAGAGGCCAACTGCCAAAACAGTTATCCTTGTTCCAATATTTCAGGCCCTGACTGTATCTCTCATCTCCATAAGTTGCTGTTAACGTATTCATAGAATATAATTAGAAGTTGTATAATTAGTATTCATGATGATATCTTTAACCTAGACTCTTTTTTTCCTAATTGTTTTAAGAAAATTTTGAAATTTGATTTAAATTTTAAAAATCCAATTTAAATTTTTAAAAAACATTTTTAATTTTAAAAAATCCACTGATTTTTATCAACCCTGATTCAGCCATTACAATTATCTGCAAAGGTCAATAACATAGGTGAGTTTAGACCAGACTAGTTCAGCTGCTGCTTAAGATATTCAGAGGTTTGAATCAGTAGTTCTGCAGACCAGACACAGATTCTCTACTCCAGAATCTTAAAATTATATCAATTCAAACTATCATCTCCAACATCAACACATCTACTAATACATATCAAACAAACTGCTTAAGCATTTCCTTTTCTTAATTTTCATCTGTGGATAGATCAATGCACCACAGAAATAGCTGTGGTGCTAAATGGTAAAGAACTGAAAGTTTTGATAGCCTGCCTTTGCAGAATTGTAGCTACAAGTTTTCCAATCAATTTTAGCTGTGTGGCCATCTTGAAAAATGCATGAATTTCAAGATGGCACCCTTCAGAGCAAAGGTGGATTTCTGACCACTCTAAGGGATTTTCCTGTTGTCATGGTTGGTGGCCCTGTTGAAGCCCAAGTCAACCACTGGAATGGGGAAATGACTCAAACAGTAGAAACACTGCTTGTATGCATCTCCTCCTGCGTATCTGAAACCACAGTCCTTTGTGCTCCAAGAAACTGGAGACATTGCTACAGCAATGGTAGAGAAAGACTTGTGATGAATCTGGCCAAATAACGGCTAGAATGTTTTATAGGGTCTACTCTGTGGCAGTGATAGCAGCACAGAAATTTCACTTTTCAGCCTCCATGGCATTGGCATATTGTTGTCTGGCAGAGCTTCAACTAGTGGTTATGGGTTTATTGGCACTTTGCAAGGTGCTCAAGCAGGTGATGACAGCCCAGTTTTCCTGGATGACGCAAATTTTCTTGATCAGAGTTCTGGCCCAGTTAAAGGTCTGCAACTACCTTCGTCACCTGACCAGATAACCTAATGAGGGTGTATTTCCCTACTGATTTTATCTCAATATGTTTAGATACCATCGATCACAGGTTGGCAGGCACTGATTTGTGGTGGCTTTATCCAGCCTGGAGAGTAGGTCCCAGAAGTTGGGGCTGGGTAAAAACGGTTTGAACCTTTGGCAATAGGCCTACGTATTTTCACAGAGTTCAATCTCATCCCTCATGGTATATGACAGAGGTCCTGGGATTTGATGTGTGGTGTCTCCAGTATGTTGGTGAAATGCCCTGCTCTATCTCTCATTTCCATTTAAGAACATAAGAGCAGTGCTGGATCAGACCAAAGACCTATCTAGTCCTGCATTCTGTTTGCACAAAGAATGTTGTTCAATAGATGCCTATCTATGGGAAGCAGAGAGCAGTATCTAACTGTGTCATTCCAATAGCGCAAATGATGTTGTGCTAGCAAAAACGTAGGTTCTGAACTATGCGCAAGAGAAGAATCCAACTAGTTACAGTTGCACAAGCATGGTTGCACAAACAGCTTTGCATAAGCCTTGTGCAACCCGCTGTGCAACTTGGACAAACATAATGGGCAACTGCTTGCACAATGGAAAGATTCAGTGGAGCTCCACTAGCAATATTTGAGTTTGTGGAATGTTACCACTAGATACTGCCCACAGAAGCAGCATGTGAATGCAACAGCATCCTCCCACTCATTTCCCAGCAACTAGTATAAAAGAGGTAAAAAGGTAAAAAGGTAAAGGTGTCCCCAACCAGTCGTGTCCGACTCTAGGGTGCGGTGCTCATCCCCGTTTCTAAGCCGAAGAGCCAGCGCTGTCCGAAGACGCTTCCGTGGTCATGTGGCCGGCATGACTGAACACCGAGGTGCACGGAATGCTGTTACCTTTCCCGCCGAGGCGGTACCTATTTATCTACTTGCAATTTCTTGCTTTCGAACTGCTAGGTTGGCAGAAGCTGGGACTGAAGACGGGAGCTCACTCCGTCATGCAGTACTCGGGTCTCGAACTGCTGACCTGCTGACCTTCCAGTTTGAAGTTCAGCGTCTTAACCACTAAGCCACCGCGGCCCATCTCAAATACTAGAATTAATATATAGCTATCATGACTAGTAGCCACTGACAGCCTCCATGACTTTGTCTAATCCTCTTTTAAACCCATCCAAGCCAGTGGCCATCACTACGTCTTGTGGTAACAAATTCCATAGTTTAACTATGTGCTGTGTAAAGAACTACTTCCTTTTATCTGTTCTGAATTCCAACCATTCTGCTTCATTGAATGACTCCAGAGTTTTATAAGAGGCAAAGTTTATTTTTCCCTCTCTCATAATACTAGAACTCAGGGTCATCATCCAATGAAGCAGAATGGTGGGATATTCAGGAAAATTATGCATGCTGTGGGGAAAGCAGATAGGAAAATGTTTTTCTCCCTATCTGTTTTCTCCACAGCTTGCATAAGGCAGAATCCAACAGGGCACAATGTTGATCTAGTGCTTCCAGGGCAACCCGAAACAAGGAAAATGCTCATTTCTGGAAGGAGGCATGTCAGTGGAGCTTATATAAGGGAGTTTCGCCAACCTGTCTCCTTCCAGAAACAAGTGTTTCTTCTCATTTGGGGGCTTCCTCTAGGAAGCGCTAAACCTCTTTTGTCTAAGCGTTGGATCCCATTTGCGCAACAGAATCGGAAGGACCCACTGCTTGCGGAAGGAAATTGGCAGGGAGGAAGGGAATCGGCAGAGGTTTAAACACCCAATGGGATACCACCCATAATTTCATACTACTCTACCATTCCCTCAGCCCTTGTCCACCTTTTTTCTAAACTTAAAAGCTTTCAAATATTGCAAGTTTCCACATAGGACATTTTCTCCACCCCTTGATCATTTTGGTTGCCCTTTTCCGCACCAGAGAAGCAGTGGAGCTTCTGAACCAATGCCTAAATGCAGTGATCTACTGGATGTGGACTAACAAACTGAGGCTTAATCCAGGCAAGATATAGGTGGTACTAGATGGCAGGAAAGCCAATCCAGGATTGTGTACAGCCTGTTCTGGATGAGATAGCACTCCTCTAGAAGGGGTGGGTGGCGGGGGGGCTGCTGGATAACCAAGTAACAGCTGTAGACAGGTAGAAAAATGCACAGACCAGAGTTTCTGGCACCTACTTTTCAGAGCATGCAAGTCTGACTTTGTTCAATCTACACTGGCTAACAGATTGATTTTGGGCACAAGGGTTGGTTATCACCTATAAAGCTTTAAACAGCTTAGGATGAAGATATCTGGAGGACTGCTTTCTCCCACATGAGCCTGCCCAGTCAATGTGAACATTATCTATGGCCTCCTCTACACTGCATTGTCACTAGAAGTAGGAACGGATGGCATGGCCTTTTCAGTTGCAGCATCCATGTTGTAAATCTCACTCTCATAGGAGACCCAAATGGCTCCCTCCTTATTTGCATTCTAGCACATTCTTTGTTTCATTGTACCATCCATCTGAATTACTTTTCTGCCCCTAACTGATGATTTGATGTATAATGGCTCTGGTTTATAGGCTGACTCTCTGATCTTATTTATTTTGTTTGGATTGTATATTGTTTTAATACCTACAGTGCTTGTAAGGTGTTTTTGGGGGGTCCCTTATGGAGCCAAAAGGTGGGGTTTCAATATTTTAAATAAATAAATAGGAAAATCAGTTTATCAAAGAAAATCCAAGTCCCCCCCCCCACAAAAAAGTGCATTGCAGCACAATTCTACTAAGCTAGAAGACATAAAAAGAAAATGGCCTGAAGAGGAACTTTGCAAACAACAACCACCTTTGACAAAGCATCATGAGTCTCAGTCAAATGACAAACGAATGAGGCAGATATTTATTCTTTCCATGAAGGTTCAATGTCACCGCATGATCTATTATTTAATATTACAACGACCAGTAGAAGACGGTCCAACATTGTGCAATTGAACAACAAAATGACAAACTTATGTCCAAGCTACGTTCTGGCAATGTGTTAGCTCTGGAAGTTAAATATCATGCAAAATTACTGTTTATGCTTTACAAGTCCTGGACACTGAGAAATACCAGTACAATTCAGCTGTATGTTGCTTTTGCTAAGTTAATATATTATATGGCAGATATTATGAAAAGTACAAGTAAAACACATTCAAAACAAGGGCTTGATTAAAATGTACAATTATACCACCACTGGAGAGCAACAATAAATACTTAGATAGTACATAAACTCTGGGCTGTGTGAACGGATTCTCTCACATATTCCACAGATTATTTATTTATTAAATGTCTATACCGCCCAACAGCCAAAGCTCTCTGGGCAATTCACAACTGTTAAAACCATGAAATACAACATAATAAAATGTGAATTAAAATTACTGTATAAAATCATAATCAAAATAAAACCCAGCAGCAGTGCAAAGATTTAAAACACAGTAACAGATTTAAAACAACAGAAACTGAAAGACTAAAATGCCTGAAAAAATAAGAAGGCAGCTGGCATCAAAGAGAGCACAACGTAAGTGGTGAGCTTCACTGGAGAGTTCATTCCACAACCGGGGTGCCACAGCAGAAAAAGCCCTTAGTAGCCATCCACCTCACTTCATTTGGCAGGGGTTCCCAGAGAAGGGCCACTGAAGATGATCTTAGGGTCTGGGAAGGTATATAGGGGAGGAGATGATCTTTCAGGTAACCCGGCTACAAGCCATTTTGGGGCTTTGAATGTTAATACCAGAACTTTGAATCAGGCTGAGAAATGGACTGGCAGCCCGTGAAGACGGAAACATACTGGCAGAAAATGTTTGTGTCGGCCAGTCCCTGTTAACAATCTCACTGCCTATTTTGGACCAGATGAAGTTTCTGGACAGTTTTCAAATGCAGCCCCACATATAACACATTGCAGTTATCCAGACAAGAGGTTACCAGAGCATGGGAAACTGTAGCTAGGCTCTCTCTGTCCAGACAAGGATGTCGTAGGTATATCAGCCTTAACTGATAAAAGGTGCTCTGTGCCACTGAGTCAACCTGTGCTTCTAGTGGCAATGCTGGATCCAAGAGCACCCTCAAACTACAAACCTGATTGTTTAGGGGGAGTGCAACCCCCTTTAGAACAGCTTGAACATCACTTAGGCAGGCAGACAAACCACCCACTAAGAGTACCTCTATCTTGTCTGGATTGAGATTCAGTTTATTGGCCTTCATCAAGTCCATTACTCTGCCCAGGCACTGGTTTAGAACAGCCACTGCCTCACCTGGATTTGATGAAAAGGAGAGACAGAGCTGGGTGTCATCCACATATTGATAACATCTTAGCCCACACCTACAGATAACCTCCCCCAGCAGTTTCATGTAGATGTCAAACAACATGGGGGATAGAATAGAACCCTACGGGGCCCCATAGAATAGCTGCCAAGGCACAGAGCAATAATCCCCCAGAACCACCTTCTGGAATTAGCCATCCAAGTAGGAGCAGAACCACTGGAACACACTGACTCCAACTCCCAACCCAGACAACCTATCCAAAGGATACCATGGTTGATGCTATCAAAAGCCGCTGAGAGGTCCAAGAGAATCAACAGGATCATACTCACTCTGTCCCTCTCTTGGCAAAGGTCATCCCACAGGGTGAGCAAGGAAGTTTCCATTCCAAACCAGGCCTGAAGCCTGATTGAAATAGATGTAGATAAGCAGTCATTGAAATGTACCTGAAGTTGACCGGCAACCACCCACTCAGGCATCCTACCCAGGAAGGGGATGTTGGCTATTGGCCTATAGTTGCTAACCTCATCCAGGTCCAGGTTAGACTTTTTCAGGAGTGGCATAATTACCACCTCCTTTAAAGAGGCTGGTACCACCCTCTCTCTCTCAAGAAGGTATTTATAGCCTCCTGGACCCAGCTGGACATCTACTCCCTATTAAATTTAATAAGCCATGAAGGGCAAGTGTCAAGCATAGGTGGTCAACTGGATTTGGCCAAGCACCTTGTCCACATCCTCAGGCCTCAACAATGAAACCCATGGAACTGCATTAATTGTGGCATTCAATTCGTGATGGATTTGAGTGACTTTACCTTCAAAATGCCTCACAAACCTGTCAGAGTGTGCTACCGAGAGTTCCACCATCTCTCTCCCTGGCTGAGAGTCCAAACCTCAATAGGAAGTGATCAGACAATGACAATGGGATATATGTTAATTCCCCGACTTTCAGATTACCATCCTCCTGCCTAGTTGAGAAAAACAAATCAAGTGTGTGTCTACTTACATGTGTTGGGGCAATGACATGTTGAGCCAGCCCCATGGTTGTCATGGCAGCCATGAAGTCCTGAGCTTCCCAGAACTGGCAGCCTCAACATGGAAGCTGAAATCCCCCACAAGCATCATTATAGGGGTCCTCAACACCAAATCCAACAACGCCTCCATCAGTTCAGCCAGTAAGAATGAAGGACAATGGGGTGGCCAGTACACCAACACAATCCCTAATCTGTCCTGGGCTCCCAACACAAGGTATAAACACTCAAGATTGACACTCAAATGGACAGGAAGCAGAGAGAGGGAATTCCTATAAACCCCCTCTCCTTGACCCTCATCAAGGCTGGTACTGCACCGACTACCCAGGAGAGCACAGCTAGGAGAGACTAACCCCTCCCAGTTCCCCCACCCAGGTCTCAGTAATACACACCTGGTCAGCCCTCTCATCCACAATTAAATCATGGATGAGGGAGATTTTGTTTTGGACTGACCTGGCATTCAGCAACAGCACCACCAGACCCAACAACAAGCTGTTAAAGCAGCCAGAAACCATCTGACTGGATGAAGAACCAGAAGAGGGACCAGGTGTAAGTGTCTAGCCCCTCTTCTTCTCAACTGGCCTGTTCATCCTCCAGTGCCATACCTCCCACTACCCATGATGCTGCTGAAGATTTCAAGAAGAGAGAGTACCTATAGATCTATGACAAAACATTGGCAACACGGTGAGGCAAGCATGCAAAGAACATTACCGTGAAGATGCACTTGCTCTGCTTCAAGTTGCAAAAAGTTATTAGACAGATCATGGCTGAGCATACCAGCAACTCTAATGGGTAATTTGAGAATGGTTGTCAAATTAAATCCCTATCCCAAGTACTGCTTGCTGTTACAAATATGATTCTTTATGGATCATGGATCAAATGTGACAGCGTTATCACTCAATTAACTCTCACGATATCACAGCTTCTTGTCATAAGACTACTAGAAGCACAGTGAAAGAACAGAATGGCAGAGCTCCCTTTCACAGTGTACTTGGGACTATCAATACTTGAAGGGGAGAGTAATTATGAAGACATTTCCTAACCTTGGACTGTCAATCTTGTATACATTCTTAGAAATCTCACCTTTTCTGCGTCAAGGTTGAAACCTTCAGTTTGAGGAGGAAAAATGTGCCTGACTAGCAAAGATACAAAAAGGAATCCTGACAATGACACCATATGACAACACCGACCACAACCCAAGCAGCACACTGTCCGGATATTCCTTTCCTTACACTAGTATATCCATATTCCAGCAAGCAATGTACACATTTTTGGTATTCAAAAGGTTACCAATAGTGCCATTTGACAGAATGGACCATCAACAACAAAAGTGTACCTGAGCAGGCAAACTGGAAAGTGGACTTCTGAATCCAGCCTGTAGGATCGCTTTCAGAATGCCCTAGATACGTTTGGGGGTTGGATTAAAGGAGATCATGTAACATCATGCACGCAGTTACAGGAAAAATGGAAGATACTTGACCCCCACTTTCTGAAAATTCAGAGTGTGCGTGTGTGCACATATATAATCTGTTATATTACTTGAATTGTATAAAAAATGGTTCCCCATTATTTTAATAAATTGAAGCTAACCATGTACTGTGTAGCCCTGGGATCTCCAGCATGGTGCCCTTGGGCACCTATCTGTCTGCAGACACCTCTCTTGGTGCCTGCCAGGCTCCCTATCCCTCCTGAATTCTATTTTAGTTTTTAAGACTTTTTTTAAACTGGGAGGCTAGCATGATGCAAAGGAAAGCAGCAGCCTCCAGTGCCATCTTATTTCCAAGAAGATCTCTAGGCCTCACGTGAGACCCAGAGACATTCTTAGAAAATAAAAATGGTAGGTGGCTGCAGCTCACCTCTTCATTTTGAAGTGTGCCCAGCCACCCAAAAAAAAGAAAAAGGTAAGCCAGGATGGTAAGGAGTTTCCTGGAGGGCTAGTTAGGGGATAAGGAGCAAGGAGGTTATTTTGTCTTTGTGTATCAGTGTGTGTGTTTTGCCTGGGGTTATGTTTTTTTGTTTGTGATGTAGGTGGGTATTTTGTGTGCGTGCATGTGTGTGCGTGCATGTGTGTGTGTGTAATTCTCTGAACATCACCAGCTTACCTTCTGTGAAACTGATATTTTTTGTGCTTTGTGAAAGCAAATATGTGTTTTAACATTTGGGGATCATACCCCACCTCTGCCTTGTACTTAGGTTCTTTGGCAAGTTACGTTTCTTTTAGTCTCACCAGTTTGCCTTCTGTGACAAGGGTGTTTGGTGACCAGCCACAGCCATGGCAGCCATTTTCACATGGCAGCCATTTTCTGGGAGTGTCCATGACACACTCTCAAACTTGGGAACCTATGGTGTAAGTTGTCTGACTCTTTTACAGGGTTTCCAGAAATATAAACATACTGTAATTGCATGTTATAGGGGATTTCCTCTCTCCAGCACTGCCCCCACCTATAGGAAAGCTTCTCTTTCATTGGGCAATCCCACGTATGGGGCTTCTTATTTCAAGCCTTATATTTCAGGGCCTAAAGAACTAAAGAAGTCACTATAACTCAGGCTTCCCCAAGGTGGCCTTTTTCCGCTGCCACCAATTCACTTAGGATACTTTAAAACCTCCTAGTAGCCTGGTATAAGAGGCTGAGCCATTAGATGGACACCAACACTAGAGACAAGATGAACTATTAAATGAGTGAATTTATTAAAGGGATATTTTGTACATAAGGAATTACTAATATTTACTCTAGGATTTTCTCAAGACTGCTTAGTGACAATTCTCAAGGACTCAAGAGACACTGTTTCTACTACAAGCCTCTTAGGGTGCAATCCTATGCCTGTTCAGACAGAAAAGAGTCCTAAAACTCCCAACATGCCCCAGCTGGGGCATGCTGGGAGTTGTAGGGCTTTTTTCTGTCTGAACAGGCGGCACAGGATTGTGCCTTAATGGCTTCTTTTACCTCAGATCAAATTCCCTAAACCTCTGCCCCAGCCAAATGCACTTACAACCAGGTCAGCTTCTGGGTATTCTTCCTCTGCCACCAAAGTTCCTCCTGTTGTATTTCTGGCTGCTTGGACAGTTTATCTGAGACTTTAATGTCTGCCTGTATAACTTTCTCCTCACAAGATCTTAGGGCAGCCTCATGGCATAACACAGCCACCTGCTCCCTACTCCTGATCTTCACCAGTCACATATGGTTATCCCCCAGAGAAAGAACAGCTTGATATTCAAGCTTCAGCTATTCGCTTTCTCCTCAGCTTTCTCCTAGTCCTTCTAAAACACCACACATTACCCAGCAGACCTCCTCCCACACTCTCCACAGACTAACTCTCAACTGTCATACCTTAACTGTCATTTCCCAACTGTTCTTTTCCACCTAGCTAGAATCCCCAGCCAATCAGAATGGAATTTACCTGATCCAGGCCATCTAACAATATTCAAAGCAATTCTCTCTGTCTCTCACCCTTCAGAACATCACTGTGCAACTACTACCCAGGCCTTTGACAGTAACAAAACAAAGCCTCAGACCTACTCAGATACACGGTAGGCTCGCAGCTGCCGCACAAAGTAAACATTATATAACAACAACAGTTATATATTGTGCATTTCTTCCCACATATAAAGAAACCCATTTTGGTTTTACTCAGAATATATTTTACTGTTCAAAGACAGATTTCATCATCTAAAAAAAAACCACAGAAAAAACCACATGTATTCTCATATATGATACAGAAACATTTAAATATGACCCATCAACAACAACAAAAGACCACCATTTTACATGGTCACCATAATGGAATCTGTACATTTTCCAATAGGAGTTCACATCTGAAATTGAGTGTATAACTGCTATCTGTAATTCTGCAAAAAGGGACCTTCCTACAGAAATTGTAGTGTTCTTATGAGTAATTTAGTCAACACTCCAACTGTGAAGATTATATAGAACATAAACACTTTGCCAAAGAAAAAATTTCCAGAAGATGCTGCAAGTAATTTCTTGTCTTAAGCCTCACCTCCTCCCCAGCCACAAAGAAAATGATCTCGTTCACTGATGCCATATAAACTTTCAGGGTTGTCAGAGGGAGTTATAATTCTACATGACATACAGCCGTAAAAAGAGTACTGTTTGCATACCATCACTCCTTTACAGTAGTAGCATTATAACTTCAGTTGTAATATTTTATTTATTTTTATCACATTTTATACTGCCCAATAGCCAAGGCTCTCTGGGCAGTTCACAATGAACAGAAGAAGAAAGGAATATTTACCAGGCATGACCATTCATCCATGTGTATAGTTTGAAAGAGCATATGATCAGGCATTTTAAAAAGTACTTCTCAGATATCCCTGGACGGTGAAACACAGAATTATGCACAGTGGCTGAAATGAAATTCTGAATTTTTAAAATGTTAAATACTCCACATAACAAAAGTCATAGCCATGCAGGGTATCTTATTCTAGTTCAAGGATCAGTGGCTACAGTCAGTGGCTAAAGCTGGAAGGTTGATGTTCAAGCCTGAACTTCAGCAAACAGAAAGTACTACTGAATTTACCAAGGAAGAGTAAAAGCCCAGGCTCTCAGTATTTACAGAGAGGGCAATCCACAGATTTCATAAATGCCTACCAATTGCAGAGTCCAACATTACACATCTCTATTCCCTTCTGCACTAGAACAGGACCCCGAGGCTTGAGCACACACTCAGCAGCTCACTAGACTTGGTCCCAGTCTCAGACCAGGAAGTTTCTGGATCAAGCCTGAAAGACCTTGACTACTCTCGAGGAATCTCCATGCCACTTCCTGAATTTTAGTAGTAAATAATCACAAGTCTACAGAATTTTTAATTACAGAGACAAGGGAAATGGTACAGACAGCAGTTGATCCATTTTGTTCTTTCCAGAAAAAGATCACCTCATTTATTTGATAACAGGTTGTATACATGGAGATACATAGGCACCTCACTGATGGAACCTTTCTCCCTTTTACAACTATAATCATACCTATTGTGCTGCTTAATTACATAAACCAGGAGTAGGTAACCTCTGGCCCAACACGTTTCCCCATCTGGCCTGTCAAGGCCCTCCCTGAAGTACCTGCCCCTCAAAGAAGGGCAAGGGGAGAACCAAGTTCTCTGAGTCGGGAGCCACCAAGATGTTCCAAGTGGCCACTATATGGTGCCTAAAGACCTTTACTTAAAACATGACTATTTCTGTAATGTGAACAAAAGTCGGGCTAGATGTTAAGAACACACATACACACACACATTGACAGAAGCTTGCTTGTCTGGTCATTACATAGCAAGAGTTCGTGAAGTACAGTTGCAAACATTACACCATCAGCTAATGCAACAACTCTAGAGTTTTCACTTGGCATCATGGTGTCACCCAATCATGCTTCTAGTCATTGAGCAGGAGCACAAACAAAGTGGATGCTGGCTGGCCCAAGAGATATGCTTTGAGACAGACTGCTAAACAGATACCATCAGAAAAGTCCAGGTGCAGCTCAACTTCAAAGCTGCAACATTTATCCCATTAGGAAACTCTTTCCACTACTGCCTCATAAAATGTACAGTTCCCAAAGCATGAGGTTTGCTTCTTCTTGGAGGTAGACATGATTGCTTGAGGAGGAGTATGCCCTTCCTGTTCAGCAGGATTTCCCTCCAATTCCTAGTCTGGCTGCAACTAGTTAATACCAACTTTGTTTTCAACAAGGCATTCAGTGTCCTCTTCCCAAGTAGAACAGGCACACTCACATCTTAAAGCAGGGTGGGGAACCTGTGGCTTTCCAAATATTGTTGGACCTCAACTCCCATCATCTCAGGCTATTAGCCATACCACCTGGTAATGATGGGATTTGGAGTCCAACATAATCTAGAGGCCTACAAGTTTCCCACCTCTGCCCTAATGCATAGGCATCCACTCCATCAATGGAAACTGCAACCGGTGTAAACTGAGGGCTTTCTAATTGCAAGTTCTACAGGCAGAAAAACACTCATGCAGCAAAATCTGCAGGGGCTTCAGAACACTAGATCTCCTCTCCTGCATGGGTCGAACTCACAGTCTACCTCAGGCTACAGCATACCTCAGGAGAGTAGTATCAGCATTAAGTCATCCTGGTACAAGGAGGAAAGAGCACAAGCATCAATGAGGTGCTAAATATTTGGGGGACACGTCAAGCTGGCTGGGAGCGGGGTGTGGGCCTGTATACTTGTTGATGGCCATGTTTGTCTAAAACTCACAAAAATGGGCACAGTATGCACACACACACACACACACGTATGAATGTATTTAAAATTGGAGAAAGAGAGAGAGGCAAAAATGGCACGGTGTGTGAGAGTGAGCAGACTATTTCAGAAGGAGTGTGTGTGACACAGTCAGGTATTTGGCTGTTACGCATACATGTCAATAGCAAAGTACACGATAACATGTCTGTCAAATGCTTTAAGAAAAGTGGATGCAAAAGAAAAGGGAAAGGCACCACAGGGGGAGGAAGAAGCAGGGAAACAAAGGCTTGAGGGGGGGAAAGTAATGGACAAAGTAAGAAGGCAAACTCTTGAGAACCCACTGCATCAAAAACAAACTGATTTGTGTAACACAGAATTCACTGATGTTCACAGGAATAATCTTTTACAAAATACTTGGACCTAGGCATTCAAAGGCCAGTTCCAAACCTAGCTCCTTAGTCTTCCAGTAGCAGCATTTAAAAAAAAAATGAGGATTCTCAAAAGTATCTTAGTGAAATCTGCTTTATGCCAGCTTTCCCCAACCTGGTGCCCACCAGATGTGTTAGTCTGCAACTATTACCATTCCTGAATGATAGGAATTACAGCCCAGCATATCTGGAGGGCACCAAGTTGGGGAAGGCTGCTTTATTCCTTGGAGCCATAAATGTAACACAGTACAGCACAGCACAATTTATATTCTAGACAACCATAGTTCATCCTAGTCTAATTAACACTGCTACAATAACTACAACTCACCTAGCTCAAAAGCTGCGGTTCTGTAGAAGCTTACACCCAGCTAAAAAGGCAGGCAAAACTTCAGGTAGGGCTCACCTGGCTTCTTTTTTGTTAACAAAACCTGCATGCAAATATAATAAATACCATACCATACCCTCCAGCTGTACTAGTTTAATAGGTACAGTACCTGCTTTTTCCACTCGGTTTACTGAAATTATATCGAATACTGGAACACGTTGTATCTATTTGGCTAGTAGAACATACCAACTTTCTTGACTAACAACTTTGTAAGTATAGGGTGAGTTTTTAAATGCTGATAACACTGTTACTATGTAGATTTATATCTACAAAACGTTGAATGTCCTCTCTAGATACTAGGAGGTGTTTTGTTTTGTTTTAAAATAGAAAGTAAGGTTTCCAAAATGCTTTAGCGGGTAGGAAAGCCAGTAGAACACATCCAACCAACTTACTTTGTATGTGTATCACCACCCTATTTCTTCAGATGAGACAGAACTATTTGTACCCATTTGCTTCTGCCAAGTACCCAAGAGTGTGCCCCACTGCCAAGCTTTTTCTCCTCTGTTCTACTGCAATTTTTAGATGCCTGGGCAATCATGTACCTAGAATTTTTCCAGCCCAACTATTAACAGGATTGTACTGCAAATAAAATAATCACAATGAAGGTTTTGCTTCTAAAGCTGTAACATTTCACTTTGATTTTCTAATATTAAAATTAGAAGATTTGAAGTGACCCATTGGCCTGCAAAAAAAAAATGCAAGTTTAAATTAAAAGAGAGTGAATATGTACAGAGTGGTAGGAGAAAGAGAGTTGGGATGAGTCTGGGCTCAGTATATGCTTAGGAAAACTGTACAAATGAACAATAATAAATAAACCCCCCTGCTCTAAAACACTGAACTCTTAATGCTGCCAAGTAGCACTTATTATGGCCACTTCTTTTCCTTCAGCATCAATAATTTTCCAAGGAGACACTTTGATAACTACTTACTGTAGAGTCAGTGAACCTGATGTGTTGAAAGGAGATCTCTGAACTCCTATGCTTGCACATTTCTGCTGATGTTATCTGCTGGCCACCTGCATTCTATTTTAGGTAAAACTGCTTATGCGATCTGTTGAAGTCTATAGCTATAAATAAGTAAATTCTTCAGACAGTATATCAGCAAGTAGTCACTTTCCTTTTTGATCACCATTAATCAGGTACTGATTGTTCGCAAATGGCCTCTTAGGCTGCAAACCTAAACACACTTTGCCTACTGATTGTCCGCAGTTCGTCAGTCCAGCCAGCGATACAGCAATGGAGGCTGTATCACTGGGGCTTCGGAGCTGGCGGCAGGCAGGATCTGCCAAAGAGGACTTCACGAGGGAGGCAGAGGGAGGCAATCCAATCCTCCACGGACTTCGGGGGGCCAGATTCTATTGAATCCGGCCTCACTGGGGTCCATGGAAGATTTCTCCGACATCCCTAGTATAGATTGCACTATTAATTGTTAATAAGATACCATTTTATAAAAGCACAGAGCAACAACTAGCCATATTTTAACATCTCTTTAACAAAAACAAGTGATGCATCTGTATTCTCCATAAGATGAAACCTTCCATCAAAGATAAAGGGCCAGTTCACATGATTGCCCCAGCCCACCATGGCTTATTTAAGCCATGGTGGGCTGCAGCACATGCGGGCAGCCTTTGTGAATATTCAAGCCATGGTAGGTTGTCGCTATGAATTATTGTGAGATGTGAATCTGGAAAGGGTGGGTTGTTGTCATGGCTAACAAACCACACACAACTCATTGGCTGTTTTGGGGTTGTGGATGGTTTGTTAACCACGGCAATAACCCACCCTGCACTGGGTTCGCATGTCACAATAAGCCACAGTGACTACTCACTGCTGCTTGAATATGCACGATAGCCCCCGGCATGCACTACAATCCACCGTGGCTTAAATAAGCCATGGTGGGCTGTGGTGATCATGAGAACCAAGTCAATGAATGTGTGTGCTACCTTTAACCAAAAGAAAAATAAAAACCCTGCTTTTCTGCTACTAATAAACAGTAGGAGTATATATAAAGATACTACCCACCACTGAATTGTTTCTAGATATTAGGAAAGGTGTGGCATCTGGCTAAATCCAAGTTTATCTTCCCCTCTTGCCCACTACCTGCACACACACACCCAAAATCAGCTCCAGGGGGTCTCCCAAACCACTGACAGAATGCCCCCACTGGGGAACCCTCCTCTTCCAAGGAGCTACAGCTCCCAGAGACAGATGATGCCATGGAACCACCCATATCAGGAGACGTGGGGAATCTGAGCCTTCAGAGAAGAGAACCACAAGTACATCCCTACATGAAGTGGGGGATTCTGTTTGTAAACTACCAACTTGTATTAATATACTGCAGCTGAGCCTTGGGTGGGGCTCAAGAAGCTCTGGTAATGTAAGCCTGCATTATCCGTCCAGCCTTTGCTGAAAACAAGCCTTGCTCCCAAGGAGTTCCTTCCTCTTGAGGAGCCCTTTTTGGGGGAGCCTGGTACTTCTTCTTAGAGTAGCCCTACTGAATTGCCTCTTAAGGTGACAGCGCTCTCCGGGACTAGGTGGTGGCTCAGCCTCTGTCTCTGAAGCAGAATTCCCCTCTACCTGCAGGGATGGACCTATGGGCCTCTACCCTGAGGGCCCAGGCTCCCCCAGGTCTCCTGCCATGGGTGGTGCCATCAGTCTCTGGTAACTCTAGCTCCTCAGAGGAGGATTCCTCCAGCAGGGCCATGACATCACCATTGGATACAACCCATTATTTTAATGTCTTTCCTACCCTATCTCAAGGGCGCATGGAAGATTTCAAAATGTCTCTCTCATATTAGTCACAAAGCCAACTTACCGTGTAGACCAGGCTGAGAATTCACCACTTTCCCAAAGCCTCCTAGTTAGCTTATATGATTAATATCACATTGGCCCCATGTACTGCCCTGATTCCCATACAAGTAACAAAAGACAGTAAGTCTTGCCTCCCCCAGCTTTCTAAGCCAGGCAACCTGGTGCCCTCCCAATGTTTTGGACTACAGCCTCCGTAAGCCCCAACCAATATGACTGATGGTCAGGGATTATAGGAGTTGTCATCCAAAACATGTGATGGGCACCACCTATTTTAAACCAATACAGGATGAGTAATTTCAAAGAAGCCAGAAAGGTTAAAAATGTAGGTGACCATGTAATGGACACTGAAACAGAAATCTAGCGTATTTTATAGGTTCTATAACAATACTGCATTCTTTAGCATTTCATTAGCCAGTGTGGAAATTCTTAGGGGAATGGTAGATTTGTTTGATAACAAACCTCAAAAGCCCCTTTCTTTAGAAAAAACAACAACCTGTACAATGCACATACACAATCCTCTATAAAATATAAATAAATAAACAATCCTTTGAAGATGAATCTGACACATAGGTAATGCTACTATCTCTGTTTTTCCATTATCAACTTCTGCCTTTAGGGATTCATAGATTTTAATGATTATTTGCATGTCCAGTTCTCAACCTAGGAGGAAGTTATTTTCTTTAAAAAACTAGACTTTCTGCAGAAAATGAAAGAGAGAAGCAACTAGTCTGGGACAAAGGCAAAAGGAAAGGATTAACTCTCCCTCTTCTAAGACTTTTGCCAACTTGTTTTGCTTACAGTATACACACAAACACACACACACACCAGCTGGTGTATTAGTGACTGAACACTGGAGACTGAATATTTCATTCCGAAATACTCATTCCTAAACACCCTGCTGCAACACTAAGGCAGGGTCATGGTTCACAATATTCTACAGAAACAGCAATGGACATACTCCATCCTAAGCACTGAACTGGGCACTGCCAGGATTGGGCCATTACATATATATTTCTTACAGTGCAATCCTATACATGTCTACTCAAAAGTAAGCCCCATTGAGTTCAGTGGGGCTTACATCCAGGTAAGTGTGCCTTATAACCAGCCTTTCAATACACTGTATTTCCAGGCAGTTTACACTATTTCAGTAAAAACAATAAAATGTTAAAAATATAAAAACAAGCCAGTGTGTTGTAGTGATTAAAAGAATCAGACAAGGACATGGAAGACCCACGTTCAAATTCCCGCTCAGCCATGAAGTTCTCTGGGTAAACGTGGTCTAGACATTATCTCTCATTCTAACCTATCTTACATTGTTATTGTGAAGATAAAATCAAAGCCAGGGTGGGTGGGGGAGAACCATCTATATATTGCCTTGAGTTCCTTGACAAAAGGCAAGATGGAATGAATGAATGAATGAATGAAAAGATAAAAGATAAAACAACAAAAAATCAGCACCATAACATGATCAAGGAGGATTTTTTTAAGTAGGTAGCATAAAACATAATGAGAATTCAAAACCTGGAGAATATAAACATGTCTTCACCTGGTGCCCAAAAGACACTGGGGTAGGATCCAGGCAAGCTTCCCTGGGAAGAGCATTCTAAAGGCAGGGTGCTACAGCTGAGAAGGCCCTCTCCCCAATCACTGTCCACCCCACCTCAGATGGAGGTGGTATCTGGTTAAGGGCCTTTGTAGATACCTTATGTGTTCAGGCAGGCAGCTATGATGGTAAACATTCCTCCAGGTACTTGGGTTCCAAGTCACATAGGGCTTGAAAAGGTAAACACTAGCACACTGAATTGAGCTCGTTCTGAGATATTTCAAAACATACCAATCTATATAAAATCACATTTAGACTCACTTCCATGGGCACTTCCACACACAGTCGTTGTTTTTTTAAATACTGAGGCTTCCAAAGTATATCAGATATTTTGGTCCATGTCAGAATAGCTACATGACCACAAGTCAGCGCATGGCAGAAATATGCCCTTTTCAGAATTCACATCACTGTCAGTAGTTCAGTGGACTTATTTTTAGCCATAGGAATGAATTCACTTTGTTATAGTTATGTGTTAACAACCACAGAAGCTCACCCTGTTCTTTCTGACTTGCAATGCAGTCTCTCCACACCCACTTGTCAAAATCATCTTTAGGGGCCAAACCTTCCTAATGGAAATTCACCCAACAAAAGCTATCACATAACCCAGATTTGGCCTGTCTGTACAGGCAAAATGAATACTATGAAGATATGGGCCAGCAGGGCACACTGCCTCTGCCCAGATGTTTGTCCAAGTGTGCTTAGGCTAAAAATATAGTACATTCCTGAGACAGTCACTAAGTTGAAGGGGAAAGGTTCTGCCAATCAATAAGTCTGCCAAACAAGCATGCCAGCTCTCCTTCTTTGCAGATAACACATCATCTTCCGGGGTGGGGTGAGTTATATATCCGTGAATGCTGTCATGTGTGAAAATTATGTGCCCATTTTGCTATAATCACACATGTTTGGGGGTCATACCAACTGCTAAACATGTGGATTCCAGCAAAAACCTAAACATTATATAAAATTCAGCAAGCCAGTAAATGGTCACAATCCCAGTACATGTCAGACTATTCAGCCCTTCTTCAGAGACTAACAGATAAATCAAACAGGTAAAAGCCAGATGGCCATAGTCTCAGTTTGAAGCAGTGCTGCGGGATATAAATTTTTCCAGTGCTTTATTTTTCCACATAAACTTTCCATTTCATAAGTTCATTACTAAAAACAAACGTATGCCAACTACAAATACAATATCAGGCAAGCTTCGCAGTGTTAAAGTTGTAATTAATGTTTTCCGGGTGATTATCCTTAACAAGTATGTGAGAGAATACATATATGTCCCAGAGTGAAATGGGATGAATAGGACAGTGAAATTGAAGGTGCCCCAACAGCCTTAGTGGAAGAGAGTTGAACTCTGTTGAAAAAGATGAGTGGTTGTCAGCATATCATGCACATTTCTTTGGTGTGCTAAAATTAATTAGAGAGCAATCCTATGCTCCCTAGATAGCATCTGGGGGACACTGGACATTTCAGTTTCCTGGCTCGGAGCTCGGAGTCAGGAAACCGCACTCCCCACACACTCACAGCCAAAGTGGAAAGGACCATGCTGGCTGATTGAGCTCGCAAACTCAAGCTCATAGGGGGTAAAAGGGGGCGTTCCAGGGGAGGGGGGAGGGAAGGAGACTGGGGATGTGGGAATACAAGGTATCCCCAGCCATCCCCAGCCTCATTCCCTCCCTGAAGCCTACACTAGATGGGCAAAATCACCAATCTAGCTAAAATGCAGAGCAAGGAGCCTCCCATTCTGCAATGGATACTTGTAAGCCTCTGAGTGTGGAGGCTTACGAGTACCCAAGGCAAATCCCATAAGGCTGCGCCCTTAGTGTATAGTTTTCAGTACTTGTGTTTTTTTCTTGAATATAAACAGAGTAAAGGAAGTAGGAGGTATATGCTATTTTCTTTAAGTTTTTATAAGTATTCAAATAAAAATTCTACATAATGTAACATTTAAAAAACATTAAGTGTGCTTTAATTTTTTCCTCAAATATTTCAGGCCACATGTTTGTGGTATATTGGGACAAAAAAATAACAAGGGATAAACAAGCTAAATTAGATCTCTCTAGGGCAGGGGTGGGCAATTTGTGACCCTCCAGATGTTTTGGCCTACAACTCCCATCAGCTCTAGACAGCATAGCCAATGGTGAGGAATGATGGGAGTTGCAGGCTAAAACATCTGGAGGGCCACAAGTTGCCCACCCCTGCTCTAGGGCATCAGAACATTTTCTGATGCAAACTGCAAATTTTCCTATGCAAATGACACTGCAAATTAACCTAATTTGCATTGGAAAGCTGTCCAATTCCAAGAATTCCAAGAATTCCCAGAAAACCCACATCAAAGGTTTGAAGTTCAGTTATAATGGAATGGTTCAAACTGAGGCAGTTATGCCCAGCTAACTGTTTCTTTTAGCTATGTTTGACATGCAAATGTTGATATCAATTTTCTCCTCCTGATTCTGGATTCCACTTCAGTTCAGTTTACCTTAGTACAGAACCAGACTACAATGATGACTGAAGATGTTCTTTCATAGAAAGAACAAAATACAAAGATACCTCTTTCAATAATTACCAACAGACAACCTATAATCGTTATGAGGTTACTCTCTCACTCATCTCCATGGACAATTATAGATTTAGGAGTCAATATTGACAAAGTTAATTGTCACCTACTTGACTAATTGTTGTGAAATGTAATGCTCAGCTACTAGCTTCCCACAGTTTTTGAGCTTTCAAGTTTTAATCATTCCAGTTCAAAAAACCTGCAGCAGCTTTATGCTAGCTTCAGAATGCTGTATTACAAAGACACAACACAAAATCTAGGAAGAGGGAAGGAAGAAACCACCAAGAAATGATAACCAACCTGACACCCTGCAGAATGGCTATGCTGGCTGGGGATGATGGGAGTTGTAGTCCAACACCTCTGGAGGGTGCCAGGTTGGGGAAGGTTGGTCTACACTCTGATAGCAAGTATTCTTACGCTAAGCTAGTCTACTGCCATCAGATGTGGAGAATGATGACCAATTACCACTGTCAAACTGGTGCCAGTGGGAAGGCTTCCACTCTGGTAGTTTTTTCAGGGCTGCAGTGCTTGGCTCCATAAAGCAGTGGTAGTTCAATGACTGTCAACATGGTTGTACATTATTTGGCCTTGGAATCAAATACAAACCAACACTGTACAACTGCAGGTACCCACCAGTCAGGTCATGCAGTATAAACATTCATTGCCTCTGACAGGGAAAGTAGACTGACAGTGCTTCTATTGCTGTGCCACTTCCAGAGATTTCTTCTCAGCAAGAATTCAAGAGATTCTACTGAAAGTTGTCTCAGAAACACCTAGCAATGTGTTTCGTTAGATGCAATGACACCTAGAGATGCATTCAGCTAAAAGCATTTCTCATTCTGATAGCAATCTGAACATCAAAAGCAAGCAAGAATCCAACCAAGCATAAAATTTGAAGCCATTAAAGAACCCCAAAATTTATTAGGGATTTTTTAGTTCCTTCTAGATCCTTTGTGGAGGAAATCCTGAAGGGTATCCACTGCTAGTCACCAAACATCAAGGTCCAGAAATTCTATCTGGGTATCCCGCCGCCAATAACCAATTTGTGGAAAACACCTCTTTGTTGAGTAGTAACTGTACCTAAGTGACTGATTCTATAGGGGCAGCCATGTTAGTCTGTAGTATGAAAACAATAAAGAATCTGAGGCACCTAACAGTGTTTTATTACTAAGGCATGGGCTTTTGTGGGCTAAATCCACTTCGAAAGATGCAGGAATGGATAAAAACAAGATGGAAAAGTCAGTAACCGGCAGGCAGAAAGCAAACATTCCATTTCAATTTAAAAGAGACATCTACAATGTTAAAGAAAGTGAACTGCAAGATGGGATTTGGACTCCACACACTGTAATGACTAAGCCATTCAGACAATCCCTTTTTTCACATTCTGCTGTAAAATATGGATTCTTTTGTTTCCCACTTACCCTTTATCCCTTACAGCAGCTGGGTTTAGGCACTGTACAAAACAGACCAGAGGTTCAGATAATTAATACCAGGAAATATATATTTATAGTTTTAAATAAATTGACTGACTATAGCTAAATATGTTCTATTAAATAACAGGTGTACTATAAGCTGAATGTTCTATTGTTTTCTTTAAGTTACTGATTCTGTTTTAGGATTACATATAAACAATACATATGTTGTTGTTCAGTCATTCAGTCGTGTCCGACTCTTCGTGACCCCATGGACCATAGCACGCCAGGCCTTCCTGTCCTCCGCTCTCTCCCGGGGTGTACTCAAGTCCATAAGCATTGCATCGGTGATGCTATCTAGCCATCTCATCTTCTGCCGTCCCCTTCTCCTTTTGCCTTCAGTCTTCCCCAGCATCAGGGTCTTTTCCAGAGAGTTTTCTCTTCGTATTAGGTGGCCAAAATATTTGAGCTTCAGGTTCAGTATCTGACCTTCCAATGAGCACTCAGGGTTGATTTCCTTTAGGATTGACTGATTTGACCTCCTTGCAGTCCAGGGGACTCGTAAGAGTCTTCTCCAGCACCACAGTTCGAAAGCATCAATTCTTCGGCGCTCAGCCTTCCTTATAGTCCAGCTCCCACAGCCATACATTACTACTGGGAAAACCATAGCTTTGATTAGACGGACCTTTGTCGACAAGGTGATGTCTCTGCTTCTTACTATGCTGTCTAGGTTTGCCATAGCTTTCCTCCCAAGGAGCAAGCGTCTTTTAATTTCATGGCTACAGTCACCATCTGCGGTGATCTTGGAGCCCAAGAAAATAAAATCCATGATCCATGCCATGATCTTCGTTTTTTTAATGTTGAGTTTCAAACCAGCTTTTGCACTCTCCTCTTTCACCCTCAACAAGAGGCTCTTGAGATACTCTTCGCTTTCTGCCATTAGGGTGGTATCGTCTGCATATCTGAGGGTGTTGATAATTCTCCCGGCGATCTTAATTCCGACCTGTGATTCATCCAACCTGGCATTTCTCATGATGTACTCTGCATATAGGCCACCTAATGCGAAGAGAAAACTCTCTGGAAAAGACCCTGATGCTGGGAAAGACTGAGGGCAAAAGGATAAGGGGACGACAGAGGATGAGATGGCTAGATAGCATCACTGATGCAATGAATGTGGACTTGAGCACGCTCCAGAAGAGACTGCAGGACAGGAAGGCCTGGTGTGCTATGGTCCATGGGGTCACGAAGAGTCGGACACGACTGAACGACTGAACAACAACAACAACTCTGTATATAAGTTAAATAAGCAGGGCGACAATATGCAGCCTTGTCGTACTCCTTTCCCAATTTGGAACCAATCGGTTGTTCCATGTCTGGTTCAAGATCACTGTGGATTTTGTTTCTGTCTTTCAGGGTATTAGCTAATCTTTAAGTTAGAAAAACTAATGTGTAATGACTGTGAATTGAGGCAAGCATAGTTCTTAGGAATGGAAATATTTTGGGGTTGCCTTTAATATTAAAGATGCTCTCATGAGTCATGCTTGTGCCTGAAGATAAGACATGAATATTACAAGTCAGCTAACTCAAGAGGGATGGACAGCAAGGGTGTGAAGGAACAGTTGTTACCTGAGCAAAAAGTTAAATGTGTCAATGTGTTTTGTTTTGAAGCAAGGTCAGATAAGTGAAGACTTAACTGTAAAGTGAGAAAAGTTGTCTCTTTTACTAGTGACTTGGACCAGAGAAATGTTACAATGTTTGAAGGTCAGGCTGGCAGTTAAACTACCATTTTGTAGTGTATTGTAAATAAGAAGTTGGCTATGTGAGGAGGGGTTCCTGCCTTACATACAGATGAGTGGAATTAAAAGGTGGTTAGTTATGATTGGTTAGATCATAGGGGGCATTCCATACTTATCTGTTGGCCATTTGTTAGACTGTGTGTGTGTGTAACTCTGTCCACTGAAAAACTGATTGGCTGGAGGGTCCCAGCTGGAGAGTATATAAGGACAGGTTCAGCACTGGGAGAATCAGTCAGTTGAGAGGAAGAAGGCAGGAAACAGTGGGAGAAGAAGCCAGAAGGGACTCGGGGAATGGCTCAGAGGAGGCTGTAACAGTAGGAAAGGCTGAGGAAAGACTGCACGCAGTGACTGAGATCACTTGAGGCAAGAGTTTGAGAAGGTCTTTTGAGTGTGGAGAGAAAATCTCCTGAGGCAGCTTTCAAAAAGAGCTGTGACCAGGGTATCAGTTCCTGAGATGACAGCGGTTGCTGAACCAGAGAAGGGATTGAAGGAAAAGTCTTGAGAGAGGCTTTGTGTGTATTGAAGTACGCAGAAACCCTAACAGAATAAAGACAGTTATCTGAGTCCTCAGAACCAGTCAGTGAGTTAACTAGGGTGCAGCCTAATAGGGTAAAAGTTGATTAGGAAGTGGAACTAGTGCTTTATTATAGCCAGCTTCTTAAAGCTGCAGTAACATATGTATTTAGCCTTGTAGGAAATGGCAACCCACTCCAGTATTCTTGACAAGAAAACCCCATGGAACGTATCACAAGGCTACAAGATATGATGCCGGAAGATGAGCCCCTCAGGTCGGAAGGTGTACAATATACTACTGGGGAAGAGCAGAGGGAATTTCCAAGTAGCTCCAGAAAGAGTGAAGCGGCCGGGCCAAAGCCGAAAGGACACTCAGCTGTGGATGTGTCTGGTGGTGAAAAGAAAATCCGATGGTGTAAGGAACAATATTGTTTGGGAACCTGGAATGTAAGATCAATGAATCAAGGTAAGCTGGAGGTGGTCAAACATGAGATGGCAAGATTGAACATTGACATCTTGGGAATCAGCGAACTAAAATGGACAAGCATGGGTGAATTTAATTCAGGTGACCATCATATCTACTACTGTGGGCAAGAATCCCTTAGAAGAAATGGAGTAGCACTCATAGTCAACAAAAGGGTGGGAAAAGCAGTACTGGGGTACAATCTCAAAAACAACAGAATGATCTCAGTACGAATCCAAGGCAAACCATTCAACATCACAGTAATTCATGTCTATGGCCCAACCACTGATGCCGAAGAAGCTGAAGTTGATCGGTTCTGTGAAGACCTACAACACCTTCTATAACTAACACCAAAAAAAGATGTCCTCTTCATCATAGGGGATTGGAATGCTAAAGTAGGAAGTCAAGAAATCACTGGGATAACAGGCAAGCATGGCCTTGGTGTACAAAATGAAGCAGGACAAAAGCTAATAGAGTTTTGCCAAGAGAACACGCTGATCATAGCAAACACGCTTTTCCAACAGCACAAGAGGCGACTCTACACATGGACATCACCAGATGGTCAATATCGAAATCAGATCGATTATGTCCTTTGCAGCCAAAGATGGAGAAGCTCTATACAGTCAGTAAAAACAAGACCTGGAGCTGACTGTGGCTCAGATCATGAGCTGCTTCTTGCAAAATTTCGGCTTAAATTGAAGAACATAGGGAAAACCACTAAACCTTTCAGGTATGACCTAAATCATATCCCTTATGAATATACAGTGGAGGTGACGAATAGATTTCAGGGATTAGACCTGATAGACAGAGTGCCTGAGGAACTATGGACGGAGGTCCGTAACATTGTTCAGGAGGCAGCAACTCAATCCATCCCCAAGAAAAAGAAATGCAAGAAAGCCAGGTGGCTGTCTGATGAGGCTTTACAAGTAGCTGAGGAAAGAAGGGAAGCGAAAAGCAAGGGAGAAAGGGGAAGATATCTCCAACTGAATGCAGAGTTCCAGAGAATAGCAAGGAGAGACAAGAAAGCCTTCTTAAATGAACAATGCAAAGAAATCGAGGAAAACAACAGAATGGGAAAGACTAGAGATCTCTCCCAAAAAATCGGAGATCTCAAGGGAACATTTTGTGCAAAGATGGGCATGATAAAGGACAAAGAAGGCAGGGACCTAACAGAAGCAGATGAGATTAAGAAGAGGTGGAAAGAATACACAGAAGAACTATACAAGAAAGACCTTAATGTCCCTGATAGCCATGATAGTGTGCTCACTGAACTTGAGCCGGACATCCTCGAGAGTGAAGTCAAGTGGGCCTTAGGAAGCATTACTAACAACAAAGCTAGCGGAGATGACAGTATTCCAGCTGAGCTATTTAAGATCCTAAAAGATGATGCTGTTAAAGTGCTGCACTCAATATGCCAACAAATTTGGAACACTCAAGAGTGGCCACAAGACTGGAAAAGGTCAGTTTACATTCCAATTCCAAAGAAGGGCAACGCCAAAGAGTGTTCAAACTACCGCACAATTGCGCTCATTTCACATGCCAGCAAGGTTATGCTCAAAATCCTACAAGCTAGGCTTCAGCAGTATGTGAACCGAGAACTACCGGAAGTACAAGCTGGGTTTCGAAGAGGCAGAGGAACTAGAGAAATTGCCAACATTCGCTGGATCATGGAGAAAGCAAGAGAATTCCAGAAAAATGTCTATTTCTGCTTCATTGACTACGCTAAAGCCTTTGATTGTGTGGATCACAACAAACTGTGGCAAATTCTGAAAGAGATGGGAGTACCAGACCACCTTACCTGTCTCCTGAGAAACCTATATGAGTGTCAAGAAGCAACAGTAAGAACCAGACATGGAACAACCGATTGGTTCAAAACTGGGAAAGGAGTACTGGTTTTCCCAGTAGCAACGTATGGCTGTGGGAGCTGGACTATAAGGAAGGCTGAGCGCCGAAGAATTGATGCTTTCGAACTGTGGTGCTGGAGAAGCCTCTTACGAGTCCCCTGGACAGCAAGGAGGTCAAATCATTCAATCCTAAAGGAAATCAACCCTGAGTGCTCATTGGAAGGACAGATACTGAAGCTGAAGCTCAATATTATGGCCACCTAATGCGAAGAAAAAACTCCCTGGAAAAGACCCTGATGCTGGGAAAGATTGAAGGCAAAAGGAGAAGGGGACTGCAGAGGATGAGACGGCTACATAGCATCACCGATGCAATGAATATGAACTTGAGCACACTCCGGGAGACAGCGGAGGACAGGAAGGCCTGGCGTGCTATGGTCCATGGGGTCATGAAGAGTCGGACATGACTTAATGACTGAACAACAACCTCAGAGACAAGTTTAGCAAACACAGCTTCTCCCTTCTCTGCAGCACTGCTGGGTGTATCTCTGCACACAACTATTAAAGCAGGGGCAGGGAACCTATAGCCCTGCAGAGAAGCCATTCTTGGGATTCTTATTTTTGAAACTTTGATATGGCAATCTATGATGCTGGAGAAAACTTTGACCTCCCTTACCTAACCAAACTAGAATGATCCAAAATCTGGCCAATGCACAGGTTCAGTAAGTGGCTGATATAAACAGTATTAACTTTATCACCCTATCATAGACTAGACCACCATACTATCATAGACTAGACCACCATTTTGTTTACAAAGCCATTGTACTATCAACCTTACTGTACACCTGTGAAACATGGACCACCTAGAAACGCCACTCCCAACTTCTCGAAAAATTCCACCAACACTGCCTCCGAAAAATTCTGCAAATTACTTGGGAAGACAGATGGACTAATGTGAGCATACTGGAAGAAGCAAAGACAACCAGCGTTGAAACAATGATTCTCCAACATCAACTTCGCTGGATCGGCCATGTTGTTCGAATGCCTGATTACCGTCTTCCAAAGCAATTACTCTATTCCCAACTTATGAATGGAAAACGGAATATTGGTGGACAGCAAAAGAGATTTAAAGGTGTTCTCAAAGCTAATCTAAAAAAATGTAACATAAGCATTGAGAACCGGAAAGCTCTAACCCATGAGCGTTCCAACTGGAGGTCGGCCTATATTAAAGGTGAATGAAGAAGTGCTATGAAGAAGCACAAGTACAGAGCGAAAGGGAAAAATGAGCTCAGCAGAAGGCATGTCAAGCAAACCTTCACCGTGACCGCCTTCCACCTAGAAACCTATGTCCTCACTGTGGGAGGCTGTGTAGATCCAGAATTGGCCTTTACAGCCACCTGCAGACCCACTGCTAGAGATTAATGTGTTGATTGACCTATCTTCTATGAATCTGTCTAATCCTTTTAAAGAGTTATCTATATAGACTCTATCTTTGGAAGACAATCTTACTCGGTTACGAGTGATCGCCATGATGATGAAGACCACCGTAATTGAACTTGGACAAATCAGGCCATGTAAATATGACATTTAGGCAAGCATTGAACTGAGAAGATGACATCCTCTGTATAAAGCTTTCTGTGTAACTTACAATAATTCAAAAAAGAAAACCTTCTTATAATTTGCTACTATGCCTTCATTTCTTTAACTGAGAAATTGTCTTGCCATTCAATATTTTAAAATGTAAATAACCTGCATCATGAACTGGTTTTATTTCACATGAATTTCTTCAGATACCTTGAAAAATGGCAAACCCAGTAATGTGTGACATTCTCATAAGAATCCAAGAAAGTGGTTTGGGGAGGAAGAATTGGGGAAGAGATAGACCATGAAAATCTTGAAGGATTTTATTCTAAAAGAAATTGGGGAAATATTTCTTTCAGGGCATGCACTACTCCCAATATGAAATTGATAATATTGATCTGAAGCAAAATGCTGGAGAAAAATCCCTCCAAACTCTGGGGATGGTTTCAGAGGAGGCTTTTATTGCAGTATCCCTTTGTCTTATTCACAGAATTTTGCAGGAACTGACATTCTCTTCCACTTGTAACCCTCCCATGTTTTCTCACCACTTCTTCCATTGTTTTTCTTACCAGAAAAAGATATCTTAAGAAGGAAAAGATGGAATAGGTGCACAATGCCTATTGATTGGTAGCACTAGGAACCCTCCATCTTGAAGCACCCTGGGTTAGTAACATCATTACAACAGTAATCTGCTATTCTTTGGTTAACAAAGAATTAAATTACTGCTGCAAGGCAGCATTAGACATTACAGTAGAACAGGGGAGTCCCTAAACTCTTGTTTCCCTCCTAACTCTAATGAAGAGTAGGAAGAGCATTTGCAGAGGAGAATCAGTGGGCAGGAGAAGTGCTTAATTCTTCTCCAACCCATTGAAGCTTCCTTGCAAGTGTCCCACACCCCACCCCAAGACATTTTAAAGTTTCCAATTTAATAGATTAAGGACGCAATCCTATGGATGTTTAGGCAGAAAGAAGTCCTACAACTCCCAGCATTTCCCAGCCAGCAATGCTGGAAGTTGTAGGATTTGGTCTATGTTTTTGGTCTAAACATGCATAGGATTGCACCCTGAATCAAATAAATTTATCAGGGCAGCTTAAACACAATAGAAATACAATATGAGAGTCAAAACAGTAGGTAAAAGCAGCATAAAACCAATCTGTTTAAGATTAAAAGTTTTTTAAAGGCCTGGGATTGAAAGGATGACAAGATAGGAGCCAAATGAGACTCCCTGGAGAAAGCATTCTACAGATCCAGCACCACTACAAAGAAGGCTCTCCTGCCAAATACCTCATTTGGGAAGGGAGCATCCAGACAACAGCCTCCAATAATGACCTCAGTGAATGAGCAAGCTAATGTCGAGATAGGTGATCCTTCCTGTAACCTGGTCCCACTCCGTAAAGGGCTTAAATCATCTCTCCTCAACCCTCCCAACCCTCCAGTCAGGGGATCCAAAACTGGAAGTAGGCCTTGCCGGGCATTTTGAAGAGGAAGATCAGTAAGTATGGGGTAGGGTTTTCCATCAGATTTTCCATTGCAAGTGCACCCACACACCACAAACATTTGACTTCTCAACAAACATGTGTTTCTCAACACATTTGCCAAGCTAACATGTAAAATCTGCATGTTTGATTTTGCTAGAGTTCTCTATATAGTAGATACAAGCCTTTGACACTTCTACCTAATTTCCATGCCCTACACTGCCTTGTTGTGGCGAAGGGGCTTGCCTAACTCAGTGAAGCCATAAGCTATGCCGTGCAGGGCCACCCAAGACGGACAGGTCATGATGGAGAGTTCTGACAAAATGTGGTCCACTGGAGAAGGAAATGGCAACCCACTCCAGTAGTCTTGCCAAGAAAACCCCATGGAACGTATCACAATGCTAGAGGATATGACGCCGGAAGATGAGACCCTCAGGTCGGAAGGTGTACAATATACTACTGGGGAAGAGCACAGGGTATTTCCAAGTAGTGCCAGAAAGCGTGAAGCGGCTGGGCCAAAGCCGAAAGGACACTCAGCTGTGGATGTGTCTGGTGGTGAAAAGAAAATCCGATGCTGTAAAGAACAATATTGTTTAGGAACTTGGATGTCAGATCAATGAATCAAGGTAAGCTGGAGGTGGTCAGACATGAGATGGCAAGACTGAACATCGACATCTTGGGAATCAGTGAACTAAAATGGACAGGCATGGGCGAATTTAATTCAGGTGACCATCATATCTACTATTGTGGGCAAGAATCCCTTAGAAGAAATGGAGTAGCACTCATAGTCAACAAAAGGGTGGGAAAAGCAGTACTGGGGTACAATCTCAAAAACGATAGAATGATCTCAGTACGAATCCAAGGCAAACCATTCAACATCACAGTAATTCAAGTCTATGCCCCAACCACTGAGGCCGAAGAAGCTGAGGTTGATCGGTTCTATGAAGACCTACAACACCTTCTAGAACTAACACCAAAAAAAGATGTCCTCTTCATCATAGGGGATTGGAATGCTAAAGTAGGAAGTCAAGAAATCACCGGGATAACAGGCAGGCATGGCCTTGGTGTACAAAATGAAGCAGGACAAAGGCTAATAGAGTTTTGCCAAGAGAACACGGTGATCATAGCAAACACTCTTTTCCAACAGCACAAGAGGCGACTCTACACATGGACATCACCAGATGGTCAATATCAAAATCAGATTGATTATGTACTTTGCAGCCAAAGATGGAGAAGCTCCATACAGTCAGTAAAAACAAGACCTGGAGCTGACTGTAGCTCAGATCATGAACTGCTTCTTGCAAAAGTTCGGCTTAAATTGAAGAACGTAGGGTAAGCCACTAAACCATTCAGGTATGACCTAAATCATATCCCTTATGAATATACAGTGGAGGTGACAAATAGATTTCAGGGATTAGACCTGATAGACAGAGTGCCTGAGGAACTATGGATGGAGGTCCGTAACATTGTTCAGGAGGCAGCAACTCAATCCATCCCAAAGAAAAAGAAATGCAAGAAAGCCAAGTGGCTGTCTGATGAGGCTTTACAAGTAGCTGAGGAAAGAAGGGAAGCGAAAAGCAAGGGAGAAAGGGGAAGATATCTCCAACTGAATGCAGAGTTCCAGAGAATAGCAAGGAGAGACAAGAAGGCCTTCTTAAATGAACAATGCAAAGAAATCGAGGAAAACAACAGAATGGGGAAGACTAGAGATCTCTCCCAGAAAATCGGAGATCTCAATGGAACGTTTTGTGCAAAGACGGGCATGATAAAGGACAAAGAAGACAGGGACCTAACAGAAGCAGATGAGATTAAGAAGAGGTGGAAAGAATACACAGAAGAACTATACAGGAAAGATCTGAATGTCCCTGATAGCCATGATAGTGCGGTCACTGAACTTGAGCCGGACATCCTAGAGAGTGAAGTCAAGTGGGTCTTAGGAAGCATTGCTAACAACAAAGCTAGCGGAGATGACAGTATTCCAGCTGAGCTATTTAAAATCCTAAAAGATGATGCTGTTAAAGTGCTGCATTCAATATGCCAACAAATTTGGAACACTCAACAATGGCCGCAAGACTGGAAAAAGTCAGTTTACATTCCAATTCCAAAGAAGGGCAACGCCAAAGAGTGTTCAAACTACCTCACAATTGCGCTCATTTCACATGCCAGCAAGGTGATGCTCAAAATCCTACAAGCTAGGCTTCAGCAGTATGCGAACCGAGAACTACCGGAAGTACAAGCTGGGTTTCGAAGAGGCAGAGGAACTAGAGATCAAATCGCCAACATTCGCTGCATCATGGAGAAAGCAAGAGAATTCCAGAAAAACGTCTATTTCTGCTTCATTGACTACGCTAAAGCCTTTGATTGTGTGGATCACAACAAACTGTGGCAAATTCTTAAAGTGATGGGAGTACCAGACCACCTTACCTGTCTCCTGAGAAACCTGTACGAGGGTCAAGAGGCTGTACGAGCCTCTTGTTGAGGGTGAAAGAGGAGAGTGCAAAAGCTGGTTTGAAACTCAACATTAAAAAAACGAAGATCATGGCATCTGGCCCCATCACTTCCTGGCATATAGAAGGGGAAGAAATGGAAGCAGTGACAGATTTTACTTTCTTGGGCTCCAAGATCACCGCAGACGGTGACTGTAGCCATGAAATTAAAAGACGCTTGCTTCTTGGGAGGAAAGCTATGGCCAAACTAGACAGCATAGTAAGAAGCAGAGACATCACCTTGCCGACAAAGGTCCGTCTAATCACAGCTATGGTTTTCCCAGTAGTAATGTATGGCTGTGAGAGCTGGACTATAAGGAAGGCTGAGCGCCGAAGAATTGATGCTTTCGAACTGTGGTGCTGGAGAAGACTCTTACGAGTCCCCTGGACTGCAAGGAGGTCAAATCAGTCCATCCTAAAGGAAATCAACCCTGAGTGCTCATTGGAAGGACAGATACTGAAACTGAAGCTCAAATATTTTGGCCACCTAATGCGAAGAGAAAACTCCCTGGAAAAGACCCTGATGCTGGGAAAGACGGAAGGCAAAAGGAGAAGGGGACGGCAGAGGATGAGATGGCTAGATAGCATCACCGATGCAATGAATATGAACTTGAGCACGCTCCGGGAGAGAGCACAGGACAGGAAGGCCTGGCGTGCTATGGTCCGTGGGGTCACGAAGAGTCGGACACGACCGAACGACTGAACAACAACAACAATAATTCAACCTGTAGCTAAGCCTATGCAAGTCTCACTGAAAAAATCACATTTTGGTACCCTGCCTCCACTTCCCTCCCCTGCCTCTGTTTTTTCTCTTGATGAATTTTCGATTGTAAATCCCTCAGAGCAGGGACCTGTCCTCTTATATTATGTAAAACACCATGCACACTGATGGCACTATATAAATAATAACAATAACAATAATACAGAAATATCGTATTCAAACTAGAATGCAAATACATTAGCCCCTCATCACTCTATGCACACATAAACAAGATAAGGTGAAGAAGTCTATTGCGTTAGGCACCCAGTAGGACTGGAACTAAATCCTTTCCATCACCCACTAGAAAGACACTAGGACAGACTCAAAATATTACACTCAAGTTATTGTTCACTGGCCCAAAGCCATATCTGTGTGTGTGGTGGGGGGGGGGGTATAATGAAAGAAGAACAGAAAAGTGGCAATACTAAGGATAATACTAAGGAGTGCTAGGGGCAGGCCATGCCAGGTAAGGGGAACAAGGCAGAGATGTGTAGTTTCTGTCCCCTGCTCCGGGCTTGTCCAGAGCCAAAGGATGGCTGGAGGAGGCATGACTCCATCTTCTGGCCTTCGTTTGCTGCTCTGCAATGCCAGGTCTGTTACCCAGAAAACACCCCTCATCCATGACATGATCCCGGACAGGGGTGCAGACCTGGCATGTATTACGGAGACCTGCCTGGCCGAGGCTGCTGCTCCAACTCTTGCGGCCATGTGTCCAGCTGGATTTTCATATGCACAGCAGCCGAGGGCTGGGGATCGGGGAGGGGGAGTGGCTGTAATCTACTGGGAGTCCTTGCTTTTCACCAGACCCCCTCTCTGGAAGACCAAGGTTGCTGAGTGCATGTACTGGAGGTTGGCCCCAAAGGGCAGTCTGGGGATTCTGCTCGTGTACTGTCCACCCTGCTGTACGACTGAATCCCTGGCTGAGGTGCTTGAGGTGGTCTCTGATGTGTGTGTGCAGTGCCCTAACTTATTGGTGTTGGGGGACTTCAATGTACATTTGGAGGCCATCCTCACAGGAGCACCTCGGGACTTCACGGAGACCATGGCTTCCTGGGAGCTGCACCATATTCTAACTGGGCCCACCCATGTAGCCGGTCATGCACTAGAACTTGTGTTTGTTTCTGGAGAAGCGGGGAGTGATCTGGAAGTGGGGGGTATATCCACCACCCCCTTGTCATAGTCAGATCACTGTCTGGTGACGTTAGACTTCTCGGTTCCACAACCCCTCCGCAGGGGTGGAGGACCCATTAAAATGGTCTGCCCCAGGCAGCTTATGGATCCAAATGGATTCCTGAACGAGCTTGGGGATTCTCTGGAGCATGCCAACAGCCACTCGGTCGAGACCCTGGTGGGTGGCTGGAATGCTGCAATCACTGGGGCATTACATTGGGTGGCTCCGAAACGCCCTCTCCCCCTGAACAGGGCTTGGACTGCACCATGGTTCAATCCGCAGTTACAAGCTCTGAAACAGGAGGTGAGACGGCTAGAGTGCCGGTGGCGGACGTCTTGCTCCAAAGACGATCAGACACGGGCTAGAGCTGTATCTTCAGCCTATCACGTGGCGGTGAAGGCAGCAAAAAAGGAATATTATGCTGCCTCTATCGCGTCCACAGAGTGCTGTGGAGGCTGTTCCAAGTGGTCCGGAGCCTGGTCGGTCCTGTGGCTCTGGAACCGCTGGAGCATTCTAAGGCCTCCTGTGAGTGATGCCATCAGCCCTCAAGGAGGCAGTGATAAGACCACTTTTCAAGAAGCCCTCCTTGGATCCCCAAGTTCTGAACAACTTTCGCCCAGTCTCAAATCTGCCATTTTTGGGCAAGGTGATTGAGCAGGTGGTGGTGATGCAGCTGAAGGCACACTTGGAAGAAACCCATTATCTAGACCCATTTCAGTCGGGCTTCAGGCTTGGGCATGGGACAGAAACGGCCTTGGTCGCCTTGGTGGATGATATGAGGAGGGCTCTGGATAGGGGTGAATGCTCCTTCCTTGTTCTCCTCGACCTCTCAGCGGCTTTTGATACCGTTGACCACGGTATCCTCCTGGACCGCCTGGAGGGGTTTCTAAGCCGCTGGGGGCTATCATCAGGAGGTTTGGGGTGCGGTGTCATCAGTATGCAGATGACACGCAGCTCTACCTCTCATTCAAATCTTCACCAAGGTTGGCTATAGAATCGCTGTCCAAATGTCTGGAGACGGTGAATGGCTGGATGGGTAGGAATAAGCTGAAGCTGAACCCTGACAAGACTGAGGTACTTTTGGTGGGAGACAAGAGGAGGCTGGGGGATGTTGACCTGGTGCTGAATGGGGTACGGCTATCCTTGAAAGACCAGGTCCGCAGCCTGGGGGTCATTTTGGACTCCCAGCTGTCCATGGAGGCTCAGGTGTCAGCTGTGAGCCCGACAGCGCTGTATCAACTGTCTCTGATATGGCGGCTGCGCCCTTCCTTCCCGACCATCTGGTCCTATTGGTAGTACATGCCCTGGTCTCCTCTCATTTAGACTACTGTAATGCGCTCTATGTAGGGTTACCCTTGAAGACAGTTCGGAAGCTGCGGCTGGTACAGAACGCGGCAGCTCGCCTGATTAAAGGCAGCCGCCAGCAAGATCACATCACTCCAGTGCTGAAGGAGTTGCACTGGTTACCAGTTGTTTTCCGGGCCAAATTCAAGGTGTTGGTTTTGACCTTTAAAACCCTATATGGTTCCAGCCCAGCCTATCTTAAGGAGCGCCTCTAGCAACACCAGACAGGCCGCTTAACAAGATCATCCTCGGATGGCCTTCTCTCTATCCCATCAGCCAGGACAGCTAGACTGGTGGGGACAAGGGAGAGGGCCTTTTCTGTGGTGGCCCCCACTCTGTGGAACTCCTTCCCTAAGGAACTCCGTCATGTCCCCTCTTTAATGAGCTTCCGCCGTGCATTAAAAACGTGGTTGTTCAGGCAGGCATTTGGGGTGGGTTAGGGTATTTTAGAAAATGTTTTATTGTAGAATTTTATTGTTTTAAACTGTTTTATTATATGTTGTACATCGCCCAGAGTGGCTGGATGGCCAGCCAGATGGGCGTTTAATAAATTTAATAAATAAATAAATAAATAATCCTGTTCACGTCAACAGAACCAGGAGAGAAAGAAAGACACCCTCCACAGTGGTGCAATGTGTAACCACATCTTCAGCTGCCTAAACCAGACACAGAAAGCTGGTTAGTACACTGACTATCTGGGAGAAATATTCCTGTAGCAGCAGGTTTCTGCAGGCACACAGAGGATCAAGTAATTTGCCTGGAATCAAAAGGGTAAAGGAAGGATCTGGAGCCAAAACATCTGTTTCCAGTCCAAAATACAATGGACCACACTGCCTTTCAATGCATAATTAGCATCTTCTCCATGCTTCCATTTCTACCATAAAGATGGACAAAGGGCCACCATGCTCATCCTAGAAAGTCACATACATTGCAGGCTATATTTAATCATATGTTTTGCTTCAACTCCAAATTCTGAAGCTCTGCATGGGTTGTGCCTAAACAAAGCTCAGAGATTTGCCCTAGTTCACTGAGACATTAAGGAGCCCAAAGGGAAAAGGAGTATATATATTATACAAAAAAGGGCTTATCTTAAAAGCATTGTATTTTGATTGTGAATAGATCTATAACACTTCTAGATTATAGTACACGGAGTAAATAAAAACATGATGAACTTTTACCAGTAGAAAACACCGCTGAATAAGACTAACATCATGATAAAAATAGTTGCCACGTCATTCCATCATTGCTGTTGCAGTTAACAGTTTTCACTGTGCCTAAACAGCTAAATTAACTGAACAGGAAGTATAAAAAGGAAAAAAACAAGACAAGGGATTATTTATTACTCACTGTATAACGAACCACTCGTTTAACTGTCAGTATTCCAGCACATTCAGAACACAAACAATGTTTATGATGAAACAACCCTTTGGTGGTTGTCTTGTGTTTTTGTTTTTAAAGGTGGCAAGCAGAGCTACTAGGAGCCAAATTATTCAATCATAAATACATTTTTACTAACAGGGTTCCCTTAACTACAATGGAGTCCCAATTTGGGATCATTAGTAGAGCCATCTTTCCCAGAAGGTTTTACTAAAAAAAAAAAGTCTACATTTAAAATGTAGGAGATTAAAAGACTGTTATGTTGCAAAATTACTTAGGCATGTGGGAACCACAGAGTACATGTACATATGACAGCATGGGCATTCAAGGTGGTACACCTGCCAAAAAAAAATCTCCAAAAGCAACAACTGAGGGGCAGCATGCCAAAGGCTGAATCCTGGGCATCATGTAGCGTGCACATGACCAGTGGCTCCAAGCCAACAACTGCAGAATTTTCAAGCCTTTTTCTATGTCTATCATTTGCCCGATGACAACAATAGTACATTTTTTTGTAAAGTCAGGAAGTTCTATTCTCCCTAAAATTGGTAGGGATGGGTATTTTCCTTTTGAGCCATTAGAGCTGGCAATTGAGAATACAATAGAGTAAAATTGTATTAGATTACTGAGAAACCCCAGTCTTATTGAGTTTATTGAGATAAATAAAGTGTTTTTATCCTGCTTCTCAATCAAAATGGCTTCTGGAGCAGCTTACACATAATCAGTAAAGCAGACAGTCCTTGCCCACAGGCATACAATCTAAAAAGACATAGCACACAAGGAAAAAAGAATGGAGATGGAAGAGGGAAAAATTAAGTATTTCAGCAGGGCTGGTAGAATGGCTCCGTTTCCCCCTCTCATCTCCCTCAGTACAGCCTGATTAATGGACAGAGCTGTCTTTCACACTCCAGAATTTAATGTTTAATGTTTACTTAGTGCCAACTACAGAACAAGTGCCCTACGGAACACAGTATTGATGTAGTCCGTGGGCTTACAAAAATGAGTAAGACAGTGATTGGGAAAGAGTTCAGATATTAACAAATAATGCTTGGGAAAGGGAATAAGTGTATCAAGCAGCATTGGAGATACAGGTAAGGACTGGAAAAACACTAGAGAAATGCTTTCTGGGAACAGACTTGAAACAAGTGACTTTGCAAATGAAAAATTTACTAGTTAGGGTGAGAAAAAGCACATCTCACCAAGTCAAATTGGCCCATGACCATTTTCTTTGTCTTCCCCAGCAGCACAGTTTGCTTGCCTGAGTCACCTGGGATTCTAAAGTTCAATATTTATATGGGCACCTCTGGTGGGGTGTACCTTGCCTTGCTGCTGCCCTTTGCCTGTGCCTGGTGGAAATCTGGATAGTATATAAACTAATTTGTTATAGCATATGAAGGACCCTGCCTCAGCCCATGAGTCAAGAAGAGACAACTCCCACAGATTTTCCAAGCTTATTGTTTCCTCATTTTAAAATGAGAAATCACATTATCATTGCCTCTCCTGAATGGTAAGACTAATAGTTCAGGAGTATCAGAATCACAGGCCCAGTTCCCACTGAAGTGGTAAACCTATGGCTGAGCTGTACCACTTCAGACTGCAGTGGGGGGCTTGCATGATTCAATGTTCCTCCATAAAAAGAATATGAAATAAACATTTTATGCATGGGAAAAACATGTCAGGGAGAATTCTACTGTAGGTTTCACCTCAACATGCTACTTTTCTGCATGCTGGAGCTTTCCATCACATAAGCAATATGAAATAGTACAGCAGATACAGGTTTACCACTTCAGTGAGAATTGAGAACTAGGCCCTGATCTCTGTGAATATGAAAATTTCATGTGCCATGCTTAGATCAGCCTCAAGTCAATTGTACCATGTTTTTGCGTGTATTGCTTCTAAACTCTAATTTCTGAAGTTACATTGGACATATTTTTACCAGAATTTGGGGTTGTATCCAGTGATTTGTATCATATGTTAGTCTAACTTAAGTCCCATTCATTTCAATGGGTCTATTCTAAGTAGGACTAACATTGGATACAAACCTATGTCTATTTTTCACCCATTTTCAAGATTTTCAAGGCTGTTTTACATTTCATCTACTCATATATGCTTCTCTGGAAAAACATTCAGGTCAGTATTTACCTACCCATATGAACAAAAAAATACCCATCATCAGCCACCAAAGGTTAAGTTACCCTATTTATGTTTCAGAGCTTCTATCATTTACTCATAGCCTTGTTTTGTTGAAAAACTGTGTCTACAGGTAGACACTCTGGAGTGCAACAGTATATATGGAGATGGTTTTATATACTGTCTGCATACACTATCTGTTTGTAAAAAGAAAAAGACAAACTCAGGCTCTGAGCTAGAAACCAATGGAGTCCTTGTATTTGGATATGGTACAAGGCTGGCTGAGTTCAACTGAGTTTAAATTTGTATTTAAAATCAGCTGTATCCCATGGGCCACTGAGGCAACAAATCAGGGCCTGTTCAAACATCACCACTACCACTATACTGTCAGCACAGCTACTTTTCCTAGGGCAAAACTTCTATGAGAAAGCATAGGAGTAGAAGTGACACATAGCTTTATCTGCATGCAACAACTTCAATGTGTGCAGTGTCTGCATCCTAGAACTGGCTGTCTCCAGAAGAAAAAGGAACAGGTTTGCTGCAAATGTGGACACTGGCAGACAACACTGGAAGATAATTTGACGGCTATGCAAACAGAAGTTCCTCAAAATTATTCCAACCCCTAAGAGAAGATTTATTGATATGTGTAAACTGCCAAACACATTTCTTTCTTTTTTTAAGTCATCTTTACGGGCAAAGAGTCTTATGCCTTGCTCTAATATTACTAACACTCGTTGGAAAAGGAATTATGAGAAAGTTGCTCTCCTAAATCAAAATAAAGACTCTGGTTCTGACAAACTTTAAAAAATTGAAACACCGTGGACAATTTACATGCATCAATAAATGATTATGGGGGATGTAGGAAGCTCGGCCCTTTTCTCTTGCTTGTCTACCTCTACTCCTCCCTTTTTGCTTTAGCAGAAGGTCACACCTTCTAACACTGCAGAATCTAATGCCAGTGCAGTAGCACACACTGGCCACTTTTAAGTGTATTTTTGTGGCAGAAAACACAAACAATAGTTGTCTGTACCTTTTTTTTTTAATGACCCTCAGACAGAAATTTATCACAACAGGTTAGTTGTACAGAACGCCTCAATTCTAGCTGATGTACCCTCGTTAATGAACCCTTAATCTAGTGTTAAGTACTTCCTCCAAAATAGTCTACTCTGCTCTCCCAGCAACACTCTCTTAACTCAAGCAAGAGCAAAAAGCGACAGCTGCCGCTTGTTGCCTATAGGTTCCTTCAAACAATTAGCACTATCCCTGCTCTCTTCCTGAGATACAGAGCAAGGACAAAGCATAGACTTTGTACTTCCTTCCAAGGCTCACCATTTCTCTACCTTTCAAAGAATGCAAGAACTGATGCTGGCATCCCAGCGTACCACCATTTGAAGAATGACAAACATGAAGAGGCAAAATGGCTGCCAAGCAACTACAGATGGTAGAAAAATCTTTTTAGAGAATAGGGCAAAACACTAAAAGGCAACAGTGGTAAAAGGGATGAAGAAGCTGAAATGTGTGTTTGAAATGACCAGGTGAAATGAATTGGTCTGGCTTTGAAATTCTATATAATACATTTGAAATAATATAAAGCAAAATGAAGACCACTATTATTTTTCAGTGCTTTATACACAAGTGGCCTAGCTAAAATAATACTATGTAAAAGGGGATAAGACCAGACAGCTCTGAACTTTATTTTATTAAGATAACTTAATACCCTGTACATTTCTATTTCTTATCTCAAGAAGCTGAGAACAAATTCTCTCATTTTTATATGTAGATATTACTCTTATTCTTATACTTGATCAAGCTGAATTTAAATCACTGCCATCTAATCAGAATAACAATTATAATCTTAGCAATGTTCTATAGTCATCTGCTTACATTTCTAATCTATAAGATCCAGAATTTAAGAAACTACACTCAAACCTAAAACAATAATGTTACATACTGCCACAAAGTTGATGTCTTCCTTCCATTTCCGCAGACCCAGTAAGATAGAAAGCAAACTGCACTTTGCTAACCCCCCCAGATTTAGAAATGGGGAGAAGTTTTGAATAGATCTCATTTGATAAATCATTTTGTAGCTGCTACTGCAGTTATTTTAGGTGGGTAAATGTTTTCTAAAAGACAAGGACATTGTTACAATGACATACATTATTGCATTTATTACATTAAATAAGTAACTACCAGCTGGATATTAAGAAATAGGTATGAGAAAAGTATGTTGAGAGATACCTTGAGACTTCTCATTACATGAATGAGCCATGCAATAGGCTAATGGCTACTAGAGAATGAATTTCTAAAGACTCTTTCATATGTATATCACCCTACTAACAATGCAGCCATTGTGGTATTTTTGTCAGAAGCATTGATTGTGTGTTGGGGGAGTGGGGACACAGCTTATTCATTCAAAATGTAGGTTGTTGAAACAATGTAGTGCTCGTTCAGATTTCAACACAACAATACACATATATATCGGCTGTGTTTAGAAGGGGCAGTTATTTATAGTGATAAATGGCTTGTAATGCCATGGGGCACAGAAAAAGTTATTTTATAAGGAGTTGAAACAACTCCTTAAAGTCTCATATGAATCCTGCATATTATGAAGCAATGACAAGAACTTTTAAACATGTACACCAATGTAAACAACAAATCAAAACTTGCAGAACTTCAGAACCGTGGTATCCTAAATATGGGGCATCAATTGTAGTCTGTTTAGCTGTGAAAAATTCATTAATCAACAAACATCTAGAAACCTATGGCCACAATTCAGCCAATATTAAATGCTTCTAAGGGTGCAATCCTATGCATGTTTGAACAGAAAAATGTCCTACAACTCCCAGCATTCTACTGCCAGCATGGAGAATGCTGGAAGTTGTACGACTTTTTCTACTAAGCATGCATAGGATGGCACCTGAAGTCCCATTAATTTCAATGGGAGAATTAATTATGTATTTAACTCTGTGTCACTAAAATTAATCAGGCCGAAAAGTGCTTAAATTTGGCTGGATTGTGCCTAATATCTTGAACATCATTTAACAGTATTCACCCTATGAATGCTGTTAAGTTCTTGAAATAGAGACAAGTATGAAAGGAAGATAATAAGTGTTCTCATAGGTTAATCATGGTAAATGGTTCAACTGGTAGAACAGAAAATAATGCCTCCCCCCACCCTGCCACCAGACAAGGTGCATCATACCCATGGCTGGCCAAGTTATTTTGGCACCTGAAGCAGAAAATCCCATGTGTTCTTCCCTCACTGGGGCATAAAAATACAGGATGATAAATTAAATAGCTAACATTTGCTGCCATTTTGTGACGCACAAAATCAGCTGCCTGAGGTGGCTGTCTCACTCTGCCAAACAGGAGGGCTGGCCCTGCACATTACTGCACAGATCAATCCTTACTATCACCATCTCTCAGCTTTTGTTTCTTCACAATCTTTACAGAGAACTAAAACAAGCAGGGATAACCCAGAAATATATGTATACAATGGCGTAAAGAAGTTTTTTTAAAATGGCAGGGAAACCATTAATTATCTGATAAAGTTTTAATTTCTGGAAATCGGATTTTCCGAGAAACCCCCACTTATTTAAATTGGATTTCCCCAACTTAAAATGTGTTTATTACGAGCAAGCCAGTTAGAATGCTTGCATCATCCTCTCTAAAAACCATATAACCATAGAGGAAGAAGTGGATAACAGGATGCTGTTCAAATAAAACCAAATAGAAGCCAATTATTTTTTAAGAAATCACTCTATTTCAAATGTCACTTTATAAATACCACTATAAATAATCACCACCTTAGTGTAAACTTGATAAAGGACATAATCCCACCAGGAAGCTCGCCTGGTCAAGAAGTTCCTAGGGTGCCTTAAGGGTGGAACTAGACTTCAGCAGCAAACACAGGATTTCCAACCTCACTTAACCCTTTTCTACCTGCCTCCTTTGCTCTGCAACCTCTCCCCATCACCACCACCTGGATTATGTAGGCTGCGATCCTACACCCACTTACCTGGGAGTAAGCCCTGTTGAACTCACTGCATAGAGATGTCTAGGATTGCACTGCTAGTCAAGTGGAGGAAAGCAATGGGATCAGACATTGCAGAAGAAAGGGAAATAAACAGGTAAGAGTAAAAGTAAGTACTCACACAGAATACTGAGAAGGATGATACAGCTTTGACACAAAAACAGCACCAAAAATTAATATATTAAAAATATAAGCCACAGTGGCTTGTTTTAATCCCAGGCGCATGCTAGCCACCATTTTTTTTTAATTACCCACCCAGGCACAGCTTGTCATGTCATCTGAACTTAGGCAGCATGGCTTATTTGAGGAAACAACCCTCAAATAACCCAACAACAGGCCATCTGAGGGTTGTTTCCCCCTCAAACAAGACATGCTGCCCGGGTTCAGATGACACGACAACTGCGCCCAGGCAGGTAATTAGGGAAATGGCAGCCAGCATGCACCAAAAATTAAAACATACCACCATGGCTTATTTTGATAGTGGGAACTGGCTCACCGTTAGCACATGCAGGACTCTAAATTTGAATGGTGAGCTTGCAACAATTATATGACTCGCCAAGTCCCATTCTCTCTATTTCTTTCTCTGAATGCTTTTAGAAAATTACAGCCAACTAGTTAAAGGGTGGTTATTTTTTTACTCCATTTTTCTTGCATCTGCTTCACTATTATACATAAATACTCTGTATATCAATACTGGCCATGCTTTTAATATTTAATTAAGATAATAAGTTCTGGGAAAATGCTATCACACACAAAACATTTAGTTTTTAAAGAATCGTTAAACACACACTGCTCATTTCAAAATGTGCATTAATTTATTGTAATGCAGCAATGCCATTAGCACCAAACATCCTTTCACAGAGGGCTGGCCTGATTTGTGTACCAAAGTTTTAATCTGCAGTTAATCAGTAATGCCTATTAATCAAAGAATGTGCCCAGCCCTGCTGTTAAGGTGGACAATTAATTCTTGGATTAAACAAGTCATCCAAAAACAGAACTGAATTAACTAATAGCTTTCAGTCAAAACATGCCAAAATGCCCTTCACTTTATCCAGAAAAGAAACTGAGGACTTCCTATTAGAAAGTGAAGAGTTGGCTCACTAGGTGGAGTCTGGAGGCAATATATATAAAACATTTGGAAAGTAAAGAGAATTAAGAGCAGCTGGGAGGAAAAGAAGTTTTTGTGGGGGGGGGGAGGAGATGGACAGAGGGTTTATCTTAATTGGACCTTAGACTTTTAAAACATTTAAAAAACATTCCCTAAGCACACCTCAGAAATATACACAGAAAGTGCCTTATCTAAATAATGCCCTTTTTATTATTTTAAAGAAGTCACTGCTTTTCATTTCTACTATTTCATTTATTTCAGCTGCAGACTACACCCATGTAAAAGCAGACCTCTTGAACTCCAAACATTTGTAAAAGAGTGGTGACAGAACATTATATGGAAAAATAAAGCTTTGTTTATTCAAAATAAAGATTCTTACAAGAGTTTAAACACTGATCTCGCAGTTTTTGCTCTTTTTTTTCTTTTTCTTTTTTAAAGAAGAAATTACGGCTGCACAGTACTGCAGAGACCTTACACTCATTGTATAACCCACTGGTTCCCAAAGCTTTCACTAAGGGGACCTACCAGTGGAATTTCATCTTTGTTCAAAACCCACTTAACCTAGAAGTGAACTCTCTCCTCCCCTTTATATCTTTGTGCTGCAAGACACCCAGGGCACACTACTAGCAGACTAGTGATCCATAAATAAAGCTCTCATGACCCGTTGGAAGGACCTGAGTCCCAATTTGGGAGCCACTGGTTTAATCTCTTGTATTTCTTCTATTCAGTACATTTTAAAAGAACTTCTCCACTAAAGCAATTTTGGAGTTCTATTGTGTGTGAGAGCATAAATGCAGGGTTTGTTTTCCCAAGAGAGTTTTGGGATCAAATATTGAAAGGAGTACATTCCAAGCCTTAAAATACTGACCACTCTTTTCAGTTGATCTTCTCTGCTTCTCTTGGATTAAAATACTATATCCTACTAGAAATTTTATCCATGCATCCCTTATATAGATTTATCCAAGGCAAATCTAGAACTACAGTAAGAAAAAAGAAAAGTATACATCTTATATTATTTATATGTTTATATATTAGAACCAGTATAAAACCTAAGGTATAAACTGCTTTAAAATGTGTGAGCGGAATTTACACCATTCCTTATTTGTTCCTTACAGATAGATTATTTGTCTATTACTGTGGGGGGGGGGGAGAAATAGCCTAAACCATTCAAAGAACATACATACCATGCAGGAATAAATGTTAAAGAATTCACCTAACTCTTAAACACTTTGCTGGAGGGGGGGGAAATACTAGCAATTCATAACTTACAAATTAATTTAACGGGACCAGTTTTCAGACATTTAATTTACAACCATTTGTATGGATTAGCCTTTTGATTTGTCTAATTTTAAAGCAATTGGGAAAAGGTACAGGGTCATTTGCATTACGTAACTGCTGTATCAGCAGTTTAATAGTGGCAAAGATTCTGAGAACTACTTCTCTTCTTTAGCTGGATTTAATCTTTGATACTGTACAAGAGATTCAGCATTTCAATAGCACACCAAGCTGCATCATTCTCAGCTCCTGCAATGTCAAAACCTTTAACAGTAGAAAGGTAGAAAAACGAAGAGGAAGGAGCTCACAGTCAATACCGTTAAAGGAAGGGTGGAGATTAGGCAATGGACCAAGATACAGGGAATGGTATATAGAAGAGAGGAACATTTTAAAGCAAGGGGGGCTCAGAAAAAAATGAGAGAGGGTCCTCAGAAAAAAAATGCCACAAAAGCCCAGCAACCCTAAGGAGACAATGAAGTGTTGGGGACTGGGCAGTTCTCTGGTTGCAGGCTTCTAGCTCTTAGGAAATATCCCTTATTTCAGAGCATTTCAGTTATCTAGCAAATGGAAAGGATACTGAATTGTTAAGACACCCCCCCACACACACACACACACACACCCCTCACATAAAGATACCACTTTCCAGAAATAACCACACCATTTCATTGATAGAAAGTTTAACATCCCACATTTCAGAAGAAACAATACCTTGTATTGGCCCCATTAGTCTTAAAAAATGCTAAATTCTTGAAGGTCTGAGGCAAAGAAAATGCAAGCAAAATATGAGTGCTGTGCTGAACCAGCTTTCAAAATTACTCAAGGTGGTAAGTTTTTAAAATAATTTTGTATTTTTTCAGTCCTATTAAAAAGTTCATTTTTTATTAAGTCATAAAGTTTAAGGAATAGTAGGACTGCAAAAAATCTAAGTACTAGCAACGTTAAAATTGGGCCTAATGACTGGCTTGCTGAAAAGAGCAGCTCATTTCACACAAGTAATCAGTGCTCTGGTAGTGACTTGAAAATGCAGTTATGTAGCTAGCATTTAATGTGAGCAGCTCCTGATATGGTTTTCACTACATCACCAGAAAGCTCCCCAAAAAGGTGCTGTGACCACACAGCGGAGGAGGAGTGTGAATTAGAAAATCAGCAAAGCCGCCTGGAATACCTGTTCCACATGAACAGCTCAGCACATAGGGCAACTTCCAGCATGGCCAGTACTGAAGTTGATCAAGGAGGGGAATTACCTTAACTATGGCAAGTGAAGGCAGGTGGTGCCTGAGTCAACACCAAACAAGAACATAGTTGCTGACTGGATAGTCAGCCCTGGTATGACATGTGCTGCTGACATCACTTCCATGACTGAGTTAGAAGCAAGGAGTTCTGTGTATTATTTGGAAGGTGTGAACGTAACAAGCATTGCCTTTGATGAAGAGACATTTTCTAAATGTGCCAGGTACAGCTGTCTTTTTGTTTGGTTCAAGAATTTTCATCCCACCCAACTGCTCAACAGCACTGGCCAGTGACTCCAGCTAAGGAACTGAGTCACTAGCTGCCATTAGCATCCTCTGTGCCATTACATTTTCATGAGACTACCACTTCATCTTTTGCATGTGTGAATCAGCATGAGGTATCTTCAAACAAGGGAAGAGGTCCATCTGTATGTAGAAAGCTTTGTTGCAATGGTCTCAGTTTTCATTTAGGAAAAATAAATGTATACAGTCTTATAATCATATCACATTAAAGTACAATGAAATTATATGCAAATTCTTTATTGTGGAATTAGTTAAGCTGTTTCAGTTTCTAATACATTTCTGAAGAGTCAGTTGAACAAATGTTCAGGAATTAATAAAAAGGTTTGAAATAAAAGGTGTGAAATAATTTGTATGGGCATGCAGTTTAAACATTTTAATTCTTTCTCTTCTTCCCCCCACCCCAAAACACCACAATGATTTTCAAAACAGGTTCATTAATTGAGATCGCCTGGCCAGGTATTGTCTTCTATTGTCTATCTATTATCCTTGCTATTTCCTTATGTCCTTTACCAATGCACCCCCTAAGTCTAAAGGGAAACTAATACAACCATTTCAGAACAGTGGACATTTAAAAAAGATGGCACAGACTCCATGCCACGGAGAAAAACAATGGGGAAAAAGGAGGAGCCAGGACAGATTTTCCTCCAGCCAATCCCAGACTACGTCAGCCCCATCAACACAATTCTACCTTATAATCATACGTAAATGAGCTAAGAAATGCCGCTCTAAGGTATATGAAAATACTGCACTATAAATCAAGACTATAACATCATCTAATTATCAGAACAGTTCTACCTATTACTGGCATCTTTTTATTGCAGAAATGGAGCTGTACAAAGAAAAAATTAGTTAACAAATTATGAATTTCATTGAAACCTGTAGCCTCTTCACAGAGACCATCTCTTTTATGAGAGATAAAGAATAGAAATCTAATTTCGCCGAGCTGTTAAATTTTTTATATGATCAATTTGGATTTGAGAAATGTAAAATGCACAGAGCAAAGCTGATCACAGTGAATCACAACAACCACCACAACACATACAATGAAAACCAAACAAGGTATTTGCACAAGTAACCAATGTTTGGGATTATAGACCTTTTTTTTTTTCTTACACCTGACCTCAGGTCTTTGGAATAAGAGCAGGGTTCTTTGGATACAGAGTAGACTTCCATTTTAATATGGCAAGCACAAGAGTGACTGCTACAATTGCAAAGCTTAAACCGCAGACGCGTATAATGCTAACCCTTTGGCTTTAGTACTAACTGCTAATAATAACTATGGGTGCTTCCTAAACACAGTTCTACACATAACTATGTACTCAAAACCTAATTGAATCTGGAGTGTGACTGAGAATTACCAGAAATGTTTTAGATGCAGAAAAGACAGTGTAGTATTATGCTGGAAATCAATGGAACTATTCACAAACTCACATTTCCTGCAACAGGAGCAAATCCAAGCTGACCATAGATATAATAGCGCCCAGCTATGCTATCATTAAGTGGGGCAAGAACAGGAAAGAAGCTGGGGGCCAGAATATAGCATTTAGCCTCGTTTCCATTGTGGACGTTGTGCCTCACCTCATTGTAACAGTCCAATGAATGACAAGCCATTTTGAAATGGGAAAGTCGTTTTGTGGAAGATGCTTTTCTGCTGGAGAAAATGGAGGTGAGGAAATTCACAGACTCATTTGCACATAGATCAAGCTGTCTGTTGTGCAATTACTAACAAAAGGTTTGTGACATATTGTGGGTGGGAGGGGAGGCTGGGGTGAAATGAGGTCTCCAAAACCTTGCCTCATCCCTTTAGCCCTCTTTTAATTCCTGTTTTTCACAAAAAGGATCTCTCCAAGTTCGGGGGGGGGGGAGGATCACCATTAAAACTGAAAATGTGGTTCAATGTAAGTGTAAAATGATGCATACTGGGTCAAAAAAATCCTAACTTCACAAATACAGTAATAGGGTTGGTCTGAGCTGGAGATGACTGATCAGGAAAAAGATCTTGGGGTCATGTTAGATAACTCAATGAAAATATAAACCCAATGTGTGACTGCTGTGAAAAATCCAGTTAGATATTGGGGATCATTAGGAAAGGAATTTTTTAAAAGGCCAATATCATAATGCCTTTATATAAACCTATGGTGCAACCACACTTGGAATACTGTGTACAGTTGTGATCACCGTGCCTCAACAAGGATATTGCAAAACTGGAAAAGATGCAGAAAATGGGAACCAAAATTATCAAGGATTTGGAGCAATTCCCCTATAAGGAAAGGTTACAAATCTTTGGGGCTTCTTTTAGCTTAGAAAAAGGTGAGTAAGGAGGAACATAATAGGGGTGTATAAAATCATGCATGACGTGGAGAAAGTAGATAGGAAGGAGTTTTATCTCCCTTTCTGAGGGCAAAGCAGACATTACTTTAAATGTGGGTCTAAGAAGCTGTCTTTTTTCATTTTTACTTTAGAGTAGTTCAGGTGGCCCAATCCAGATTTTAAAGTCCCCCCTAAACCAGTGGTGTAGTGGAGGCAAGGCTTGCAGGGACACAGCCGCAGCATTTTTTCATTAGCAGGGACTCTGATGTTATCTGCCACCCCGCTCAGAATTCTCTGTTCCCTCTGAGCTTAGCTGCGATCGTCACTGTAGCTGTGGGGGGAATTAATTTTCCAAGCAACAATATATTGTTCCATGTTGGAATGTAAAGTATTTGGGATGCCTTGGTCTGGAATGGGCAATTAAGACCTATTCGCTTTACCAAAGACGTGCTCCTGGTAGAGATGAAAACTCCTAGAATTGGATTGTTGATATGGATCAACACAACTGCCTGAAATTTCTGGACTGCCCTTGGAGACTGTGGCAGTGAGCTCCTGCATTTCCAAATTTACCACTACACCACTCTGTGTGTGTATGTGTGTGTGTGTGTGTGCGTGTGTGTAGTTCAATCCAGCTGGGTGTGTGGACGTTTGTGTTGGAGGGGGGAGATATAATGAAGGAGCTTAGGGAAGGCTAATGGGTAATGTTGAGGCGCTAAGGGAGTGTGCAAGGGGGCTGTTTAAATGAGAAGGGATCTGTCCACGACGGCTGAGTTGAGAGGGTGAAGGCTTCCACAGAGTATCGTATTTTGAAAACCTAAAATGTTTGTGTTTGAGTGAGTGAGTGAAAAAGATTTTAACATCCCTGCATTTTTTCTCAGACATCCAATGGAAATACCACTGCCTTACTCTCAGCTGCACTGTTTTTGGATCCCAGCTGAAGGCTGTATATCTTACACGGTTGTATAATCTTAGACGGGGCGTGGCTATGAGGGGGCACGGCTGTGACTGTCACAAAGGGACCCTGCACTTCTGAATTTGCCACTAGACTACTGCCCTAAACTAAGGTCCAAATCTAGACTGGGGGTTCTGCACCTACTCTAGAGTAAAAACGAAAAAGATGTAACCTCTAGACACACATCTAAAGTGACGTCTGTTTTAGCATTCATAATACTAGAACTTAGAGTCACCAAATGGAGCTGGATGTGGGAGATTCAAGACAGATAAAAGGAAAAACTTCTATAGACAGTGCGTAATTAAACAATGGAATTTGCTACCACAAGATGTAGTGATGGCTGCCAACTTGGATGGGTTTAAAAGGAGACTAGACAAATTCATGGGGGATAAGGCTCTCAATGACTGTTGGTGATAATGGCTACATATTACCATCAATATCAGAGGCAGTATGCCTCTTTATACCAGTTTCTGGGGAACAACATCAAAATATTGTGCACATGTCCTGCTTCTGGCTTTCCATGGGCATCTGACTGGCCATTGCGGGAACATAATACTGGACAGGGCCTTTGTTCTGATCCAGCAGGGGCTCTTATGTTTGTTTGTTTGTTTGTTTATTTAATGTCTTAATCGCCCATCTGTCTGGTAACCCAGACACTCTGGGCAACGTACAATGATACAACAGTTTAAAACAATAAAAGTCCACATAAAAAATTGTATTTCTAAAAATACCCTAACCCACCCCAAATGCCTGCCTGAACAACCATGTTTTTAATGCATGGTGGAAGCTCATGAAAGAGGGGGCATGGCAGAGTTCCTTAAGGAGGGAATTCCACAGAGTGGGGGCCACCACAGAGGAGGCTCTCTCCCTCGTTCTCACCAGCCTAGCTATCCGGGCTGATGGGACAGAGAGAAGGCCATCCGAGGCTGATCTTGCTGAGCAGCCTGTCTGGTGTTGCTGGAGGCGCTCCTTGAGATAGGCTGGGCCGGAACCATATACGGTTTTAAAGGTCAAAACCAACACCTTGAATTTAGCCCAGAAAACAACTGGTAACCAGTGCAACTCCTTCAGCACCAGAGTAATGTGATCACGTCGGCGGCTGCCTTTAATCAGGCAAGCCACCGCATTCTGCACCAGCTGCAGCTTCCAAACTGTCTTCAAGGGTAACCCCACGTAGAGCGCATTACAGTAGTCTAGACGAGAGGAGACCAGGGCATGTACTACGGATGGGAGCAGATGGTCGGGAAGGAAGGGGCGCAGCCGCCGTATCAGATGGAGTTGATAAGCGCTGTCAGGCTCACAGCTGACACCTGAGCCTCCATGGGCAGCTGGGAGTCTAAAATGACCCCCAAGCTGCAGACCTGGTCTTTCAAGGATAGCAGTACCCCATTCAACACCAGGTCAACATCCCCCAGCCTCTTCTTGTCTCCCACCAAAAGGACCTCAGTCTTGTCAGGGTTCAGCTTTAGCTTATTCCTCCCCATCCAGCCACTCACCGTCTCCAGACACTTGGACAGGGATTCTACGGCCAACCTTGGTGAGGTTTTGAATGAGAGGTAGAGGGGCATGTCATTCGCATATTGATGACACCGCACCCCAAACCTCCTGATGATAGCCCCCAGAGGCTTCACATAGATGTTAAATAGCATTGGGGAGAGGATGGAACCCTGTGGCACCCCACAGGTGAGCGGCCACGAGTCTGAAACCTCCTCTCCCAGTGCTACCCTCTGGTACCTGCCGGAAAGGAGGGACCGGAACCACCGTAATACAGTGTCTCTAATGCCAACCCTGCCAGGCAGTCCAGGAGGATACCGTGGTCAATGGTATTAAAAGCCACTGAGCGGTTGAGGAGAACAAGGAAGGAGCATTCACCCCTATCCAAAGCCCTCCTCATATCATCCACCAAGGCGACCAAGGCCGTTTCTGTCCCATGCCCAGGCCTGAAGCCTGATTGAAATGGATCTAGATAATTGGCTTCTTCCAAGTGTGCCTTCAACTGCATCACCACCACCCGCTCAATCACCTTGCCCAAAAATGGCAGATTCGAAACTGGGCAAAAGTTGTTCAGGACTTGGGGATCCAAGGAGAGCTTCTTTAAGAGCGGTCTTATCACTGCCTCCTTGAGGGCTGATGGCATCACTCCTTCTTCAAGGGAGGTGTTCACCACCACCCTGATCCCCTCACCCAGCCTCTCTCTGCAGCTCATAATGAGCCAAGATGGGCAAGGATCAAGTAAGGATCAGGTGGTCGGCTTTACAGATGAAAGCACCTTGTCCACTTCATCAGAAGGAAGAAGCTGGAACCGATCCCACAAAACCGGTTTGCCACAGACCACCTCTCGCTTGCTAACTGTATCCACAGCGCACAGAAAAACACTCCTAATCCAATCAATTTTATCCACAAAGTGCCTTGTCAAGGCCTCACAGGAGGACTTAGAATGCTCCAGTGGTTCCGCAGCAACTGGACTGACCAGGCTCCAGACCACTTGGAACAGCCTCCTGGGACAGCACTCTGTGGACGCAATAGAGGCAGCATAATATTCCTTTTTTGCTGCCTTCACTGCCACATGATAGGCTGAAGATACAGCTCTAGCCTGTGTCTGATCATCTTTGGAGCGAGACTTCAGCTACCGGCGCTCTAGCCGTCTCACCTCCTGTTTCAGAGCTTGTAACTGTGGATTGAACCATGGTGTAGTCTGAGCCCTGTTCAGGGGGAGAGAGCATTTTTGAGCCACCCAATCTAATGCCCCAGTGATTGCGGCATTCCAGCCACCCACCAGGGTCTAGACTGAGTGGCCATTTGTGTGCTCCAGAGAATCCCCAAGCTCGTTCAGGAATCCATTCGGATCCATAAGCTGCCTGGAGCAGACCATTTTAATGGGTCCTCCACCCCTGCGGAGGGGTTGTGGAACCGAGAAGTCCAACATCACCAGATAGTGATCTGACCATGACAAGGGCATGGTGGATATACCCCTGACTTCCAGATCACTCCCTGCTTCTCCAGAAACAAACACAAGGTCTAGCACATGTCTGGCTACATGGGTGGGCCCAGTTGGAATAGGGTACAGCTCCCAGGAAGCCATGGTCTCCATGAAATTCCGAGGTGCCCTGTGAGGACAGCCTCTGAATGTACATTGAAGCCCCCCAACACCAATAAGTTAGGGGACTGTACACGCACATCAGAGACCACCTCGGCCAGGGAGTCAGTCGTGCAGCGGGGTAGGTAGTACACGAGCAGAATCCCCAGACTGTCCTTTGGGCCCAACCTCCAGTAATGCACTCAGCAAACTTGGTCTCCTGGAGAGGGGGTCTGGTGAAGACCAAGGACTCCCAGTAGATTACAGCCACTCCCCCTCCCCGATCCCCAGCCCTCGGCTGCTGTATGTATGAAAATCCGGCTAGACACATGGCCGCAAGAGTTAGAGCAGCGGCCTCAGCCAGCCAGGTCTCCGTAATACATGCCAGGTCTGCACCCTCATTCTGGATCATGTCATGGATGAGGGATGTTTTCTGGGTAACAGACCTGGCATTGCAGAGCAGCAAACGAAGGCCAGAAGGTGGAGTCATGCCTCCCCCAGCCATCCTTTGGCTCTGGACGGCCCGGAGCAGGGGACGGATATTACACATCTCTCCCTTGTTCCCCTTACCTGGCATGGCCTGCCCGTAGCGCTCTGCCAGCGCCTGCTGCCCAGCCTCTGTTGTTAAATCTTCTCAAATCAACCAAGAGATCAGTTCATGAAATACTGCAGTATATAAGGCTAAAAAGTGTCTGTCATTAAATAGAAACCAACATCACTGTTTAGCCAAAAGTACATATAGACCGACAGTTAGCAGATACTAAGGCAGTAACATTCTAAAGACTCCTGCTAGGTTTTCAACCAAGAGAAAGCATAAGTATCACCCCTTCAATAACTGCATAAACCTGAGGCAGCCTTTCCCAACCTGGTGCCCTCCAGATGTTTTGGACTACAACTCCCAGAATTCCTGACTATTAGCCATAATATCTGGGGCTAATGGGAGGAAGTCCAAAACATCCAGAGGGCACTAGGTTGGGGAAGGCTGGCCTAAAGTCTTGATACAAGGTATGTTTTGAGACCGCCAAGTGGAGCTACGAAGAGATCACGTCAGACTTTGAAGCTTTGGGAAGGAAACTCAAGAACTTTGGGGCCCAGATAGTTTTCTCATCCATCCTTCCAGTAGACAGAAGAGGGATAGAAAGGGAATGAAAAATACTCCGGGTGAATGACTGACTACGAAGGTGGTGCCGACGAGAGAGATTTGGATTCTGGGACCACGGGCTATACTTCCTGGAAGATGGGCTGTTGGCTAGGGATGGGTTGCACCTCACAAAGGCTGGGAAGAATGTGTTTGGCCACAGCATGAAGAACTTCATCAGGAGGGCTTTAAACTGAATCCTATGGGGAAGGGAGATGTAATGTTGGGGGTAACAATGGACATAGGCGCATGCACTGCAATGGAGAGAACAGCTCTGATAGTGCCCAATAATAGTCTTCAGACACATGTAGGAAGAAAGCCAGACTATGAAGCACATGGTCTTCAATGTCTATATACTAATGCCCAGAGTATGGGAAACAAACAGAAAGAACTTGAACTCTTAATACAAGAGGGAAATTATGACCTGATAGGTATAACTGAGACTTGGTGGGATGACTCTCATGACTGGAATACAGCAATGGAAGGATATAACTTGTTCAAAAAGAACAGGAGGAACAGAAAGGGAGGTGGGGTTGCACTGTATGTGAAAAATACATATCTCTGCACAGAAATACAGGAGGAGGAGCTTGGTAGCCCCATCGAGAGCATCTGAGTTGAAATAAATGGAGCAAAGAATAAAAGGAACCTGGTGGTCGGAGTCTACTACCGGCCACCCAATCAAGGAGAAGACAAGGATGAAACTTTTGAAAAGCAAATAACCAATGTTTTAAGGAAGCATGATGTAGTAGTAATGGGGGACTTCAATTTCCCCGATATTTGTTGGGAGACAAATTCTGCAAAACATGGCCCCTCCAGGAAATTCCTGACTTGTGTGGCGGATAACGTCCTCCTACAGAAAGTAGAGGAAGGAACTAGAGGATCGGCTATCCTTGACTTGATCCTAACCAACAGAGATGACTTAGTGGATACAGTAGCAGTTACAGGAACTCTGGGGGAAAGCGACCATGTTGTACTTGAATTCTTGGTTCTAAGGGAAGCAAAAGCCGAGTGTAGTCAAACGCGTACCCTGGATTTTAGGAAAGCTGATTTTCATAAACTCAGAACAATGATAAGTAAGGTCCCATGGCAAGCAGTGCTAGCGAGAAAAGGAGTCCAAGATGGGTGGGAGCTTTTAAAAAAGGAAATTCTCAAGGCACAATTACAAGCAATTCCAACAAGAAGAAAAGGTGGAAGACAACAGAAGAAGCCAATGTGGCTTCAAAAAAAGCTTAGGGATGACCTGAAAACAAAAAAGGACACATATAGGAAGTGGAAAGAAGGCCAAGTAACAAAGGAAGAGTACAGGCAGATAGCACAGAATTGCAGGGATGGCATCAGGAAGGCTAAAGCTGAGAATGAGCTGAAGTTAGCAAGGGATGTTAAAAACAACAAAAAGGCTTTCTTCAGCTATGTGCATAGTAAAAGGCAGAGGAAAGAAATGGTGGTTCAGCTATTAAATAAGGATGGCAAAACGATAACAGATGACAAAGAAAAGGCAGAGGTGCTCAATTCCTACTTTGGCTCAGTCTTCTCCCAAAAGAGGGTCTATGACCCCCCTGGCAAAGGCGAAGTACAGGCTGAAGGGGCAGGATTGCAGCTTGAGATCGACAGGCATATGGTCAAGGAACACCTCATTACTTTGAATGAGTTCAAATCTCCAGGGCCAGATGAACTGCATCCTAGAGTCATAAAGGAACTGGCAGAAGAACTCTCAGAACCGCTGTCTATTCTCTTTGAGAAATCATGGAGGACGGGGGAAGTGCCAGATGACTGGAGGAGGGCTAATGTTGTCCCTTCCTCAAAAAGGGTAAAAAGGAGGAACCTGGGAACTACAGACCAGTCAGTCTGACATCAATCCCTGGGAAAATTCTGGAGCAGATCATAAAGCAATCCATCTGGAAGCACCTTGACAACAATGCCGTGATTACTCGAAGCCAACATGGATTTGTCAAAAACAAGTCCTGCCAGACAAATCTGATCTCATTTTTTGATCAAGTAACCTCCCTTGTAGACCGTGGGAATGCTGTAGACATCATATACCTCGACTTCAGCAAAGCTTTCGACAAAGTGCCCATGATATCCTGATGAGCAAACTAGCTCAAAGTGGGCTAGATGAAACAACGATCCGGTGGATCCACAGTTGGCTACAGAATCGGACTCAAAGAGTGCTTATCAATGGGACCTTCTCAAACTGGGGAGAGGTAACGAGTGGGGTACCGCAGGGCTCAGTCCTGGGCCCAGTGCTCTTCAACATTTTTATTAATGACTTGGAGGAGGAGGTGCAGGGAATGCTGATCAGATTTGCAGATGACACAAAATTGGGCGGGATAGCTAATACTTTGGAAGACAGAAACAAAATTCAAAGTGATCTGGATAGACTGGAGCGCTGGGAGAAAACAACAGAATGACATTTAATAGGGATAAATGCCAAGTTCTGCACCTAGGAAAAAGAAACCAAATGCACAGTTACAAGATGGGGGATACGTGGCTCAACCACACTACAAGCGAGAAAGATCTTGTAATTGTTGTCGATCACAAGCTGAATATGAGCCAAGAATGTGATGTGGCTGCAAAAAAGGCAAATGCTATTTTGGGCTGCATTCATAGAAGCATAGCTTCCAAATCCCGGGAAGTACTAGTTCCCCTCTACTCAGCACTGGTTAGGCCTCATCTGGAGTACTGTGCCCAGTTCTGGGCACCGCACTTTAAGAAGGATGCAGACAAACTGGAGAGGGTTCAGAGGAGGGCAACAAAGATGATCAGGGGACTGGAAACAAAGCCCTATGAAGAGAGACTGAAAGAACTGGGCATGTTTAGCCTTGAGAAGAGAAGACTGAGGGGAGCTATGATAGCGCTCTTCAAGTACTTGAAAGGTTGTCACAGAGAAGAAGGCCAGGATCTCTTCTTGATCATCCCAGAGTGCAGGACATGGAATAATGGGCTCAAGTTACAGGAAGCCAGATTCCGGCTGAACATCAGGAAAAACTTCCTGACTGTAAGAGCAATACGACAATGGAACCAATTACCTGGGGAGGTGGTGGGCTCTCCCACACTGGAGGCCTTCAAGATGAGGCTGGACAGCCATTTGTCAGGGATGCTCTGACTTGGATTCCTGCATTGAGCAGGGGGTTGGACTCGATGGCCTTGTAGGCCCCTTCCAACCCTACTATTCTATGATTCTATGTTTCTCCTCAGGACTGAACTACACATTACTTGACAAATATGTGTTTCTCAATTAACAATGAAGTGGGAGTGCAGGCATTTGCAAAGAACTAGTGGGCAGAGTATCTTAATCCTTCTCCCACTCACCAGTTCTCCCCCAGGCCTTTTCCTCCTGCATCTCCAGGTATTTCCAGTCTCAGAGGTGGTTAGCAGGAAAATGAGGGGGAAACACCTGGAAGGCTTCCAGGGAGAACTGAAGAGAGGAAGAAGGGTTACACATCCCATTACACACACCAGTTCTTCCATGCAGTTAACCCTTCAGCCCCATTAGCATCACAAGCCAAATATCAGGTTCAAAACTCCATTTGTGCCTGGTAGCATATATTTCTGCTCTTAGTTGAATTGTGTAATACCAGCTGAACTTACTATGATCTTGATCATTATCCATATCTATAAATGTCATTCTAACCAACACTAATAGTAATATCTTTCCAGGAAATTATATTTTTCTCCACTATCATCAGCACCATGCAGATAAGATGTCCTTACAAAATTGAAAGGTAGAAGAATGCTAATTGCACTGTTTGACCACTAAAATTCATTTCATAATGTGAAACAAGTGAACACATAAATAGATTTGACATGAGCTGCTGTTCCAGGGATGCTGCAAGCTGAAGTATAAACTTTAGTATAGACGTTCTGCCAGAATTATTTTTTGGAGGAAAGAGGGGAAAAGAGACACCTTGGAAAGGAAGGGGAAGAACCATTTTGGATCCAGTTCCAGATCCCCAGGATTTTATGTCCAGTTGGTTATGTCTAAGCTTTCATGACAAAAGGCAGTATTATTTCAAGGTCCCAAAGCTTATAAGACTGAGACCTATTGTGGCCTTCATGATACCAGAATCAGAAACTGCCTCTCCAGTTCAATCTTACGAAGATACTGACCTGGTTCACACGTAACAACAACCCAGAGTATGGGTTGTCGTTGAACTGTGGGCTGTTATGTGTGAACTCTGAACTGTGGTTTAACTATGGGTTGTTAACCATAAACAACTCAGAATTTACTACCCACAACAAACCATGGGTTCTCTTCCTGAGTTGTTCGTGCTTAACAACCCAGAATTAAACCATAGGCAGGGTTTGCACATAAAGACAATCTATGATTCAACAACACCCCATAATTCAACAACCCATACTCAACCCATTATGAAGACCTGAATCACAAAATGAGGCCACTCTTGAAGTATCTATGCATACATGGGGAGTAATTGGGCATAACGGGAAATACATCTCCCATCCCCTCTACCTTCAGTGAGGAAAGCAAAGGTGGTGGTGGCGGCGGCAGGAGAAACCTGATCTGCACCATAAACTCTATCTTAAGGAGGACTTGATTTGCACTATGAAGCTCACAGTGGGGTCTGAGGTAAACAGCCCTAGTGCTCAGCAAAGTCATTCACCTGGTTCACAGATAATGCTAACCCATGGTATGGGTTGTTGGAATTCTGGATTGTTGTGATGTGTGAACCAGGTTAGCACAGATGCACCAACAAACTATGGTTTGTTAACCACAAACAACCCAGACAGAGAATCCATATGAATTCTGGGTTGTTTAAACCACAGATTGTTATTATGTGTGAACCCAGAACTGGGTTGTTCATGGGTTGTTTCACTAGGCTACAGAGGCAGCAAGCAAGAGTGATTAAAAACAACAACAACCCCACCCCGCAGCCATTCTACAACACCGAAAGGCATGTGGGATACAGAGAGGGAGCAGACAAAGGAGGAGGGAAACAAACAACCCAGGGAACAGAAAAACAATCCACTGTTTGTTTGATCTGCCGCACAACCACTGGATAGGGCAACAAACCATGGGTTAAATAAACCATGGTTTAGCTTTATATACAAACTGGGCTTTGCTTCATATCAGAATCTACAAGCTTTGCAGGGTCTCAATCAGAAATTAATTCGCAGTCTAATTATGAGCAGTTTATTTATTCCAAAGGTGGCTTATAGCAATAAAATACATGAAAACAGTTAAAATATTAAAAAGCGGTAAAAACATAATAAAACAGCAATAAAAGCCAACAATAAAGCCAGCAACAACAACGGCAGTAACAGCAACAACAGCAGTCATATCAAGAGAAGGCCATGGTAAAGTAATATGTTTTCAAGACCTTCTTAAAAGCCTGCAATTACGGAGTATGGCAGACCTCCTTGTTCCAAAGATGTGGGGCCACTGCAGAGAAGGCCCTCACACGTGTGATCACCCATCTGACTGCTCTCACCGAAATGAAAAGGGCCTCTCTTTCTGATCTGAAAGTGTGGGCAGGCTGATGTGAATGAAGGCCGTCCTTCAAGTAACTTGGTCCCAAACCGTTTAAGGCTTTAAAGGTCAAAACCAGCACTTTGAATTGGGCTCAGAAACACACCAGTAACCAGTGCGTGGATAACTGAGGCAAGGTCCATCCTCCTCAGGCAGGGCCTCAGTTGGCGGACCAGCCTAAGCTGGTAAAAAAACACTCCTGGACACCGCAGTCACCTGGGCTTCCCCAGTTAGCTCAGAGGTCAAGAGGACTCCCAGACCGTGCACTTGGGTTTTTTAGGGGGAGTGCAACACCATCTAAGACCAGTTGTAAACCGCCATCCGAAGTAGCTGGTTTCCCACCCCACAGTGCTTCCATTTTGTCTGGATTAAGTTTCAGTTTGTTCACCCTCATCCATCCCAAAACAGCCTTCAGACAATGGTTCAAGAGTTCCATAGCCTCCCTGGGATGTGAAGATGGAAACAAGAGGCGGAGCTGAATATCGTCCGCATACTGATGACATTTCAGCCCAAACCTCCTGATGACTTCCCCCAGCCATTTCATGTAGATGTTAAAAAGCATGGAGAACAAAATAGAACCCTGAAGCACCCCACAGGCTAATAGCCATGGCGTGAAACAGAAGTCCCCAGCATCACCTTCTGAGACTGCTCCTCCAAAAAGGGCTGGAACTTTAAAATCGTGCTTCCCAAGCCCATTCCAGATAAATGGTCCAGAAGGATACCATAGTCAATGGTATCGAAACCCGCTAAGAAGTCCAGAAGAACCAATAGGGTTGCACTCCGTCCCTCAAGGAGGCATTTGCCACCAGGTCCAGATATCTAGTCCAGCTCTGGCAGATTTCACAAGCCAGGGTTGGCAAGGATCTAAAGGGCAAGTAGCAGGCCAGCCCCATCCATAACACACTCTGTCAAAACAATGGCATCCAAGTCAGCACAAATATGAGCTATTTTACAAGCGATTTCACCCAATTAAAATGATTCCATGGTACTGAAAGCAGACTAGGGTGCTGACTCACAAGCAGAATTTCTGGCAAGGAAGAGCTCAGTTTGAAGTGGCAGATTGCTAGTAGATTCAGTTACTCACAAGAAAGCATCCCAGCCTGCCACTTTACAAAATAGGCTGGGAGATTAATCACAAGTCTCACTGTCACAACAGATGCATTTATAATTTATGAATCATAGTTTAATCTTCAACATATTCAACAGCAGGATAAACCTTGGACCTGGCTGAATCTCTGAACTCCATCACTACTGTAAAGGAAGAGATTTGTATTAGTGCTGTGCCAAAAATTTCCCCCACATTTTTTGACCATTCTCATTCAATTTGATAAAAAAGAAAAAAGAAAAGAAATGACTTTCAAAAAGAAATTAAACGGTGAAGAAAATTTCAGAGAAATTCTCATAGTTTGGGGTTCTTGTGCTTACATTATTTAATGTAAATTATTTAGGAGGTGGCCAAGGAGTGCACACAAGTGTCCTGCCTTTCATTGTACAATCATCACCTCTCCGGCAGCCTATAGCTTCCTCAGCTTCCCACACTTCAATTAAAGCCCAAGGGAAGACATCATGAGGTAATTCCTTCCATAGGGCTTTTTCAGATCACGAAGCATGGGCAGCCAGGGAAGCTGCATAGTAATAGAGACAAGTGCAGTAGAAAGGAAACACACACACAGCACCCTCAACCATCTCAAAGTGGTTACGTACGCTCAAAAACACCACAAAACTACATTACAAAACACCCTGACAATGGCCAGAACAATGGAAGCCTCTTTCATGGGAGAAGAAAACTTTCAGGAAATTGGAAGACAGATTTTGGTTCAGCACTAGCTCCACCTCTTTCCTGCAGCTAGAAACAACACTGCCCCTCTTACACCTACATTGTGATGGATGCAGAATGGGAGCGCGCCTGCCAGCATAGTTGATCTTATTGCCACATGTGGCAGCAGCACAAAAAAAACTAAAAGCCATTATGAAAAAAGAAGGAAGCTATGCTAGAACCCCTGCCAATGGTGAGCCTTACATGTGAGAAACTGTTGATAATTTCTTCTCCCCCTGGAAAAATTCCATGAAATTGTTCCCCCAATTTGTCTGCCAACAAATAGGGTGGAGAATTTCAAGAGGTCATTTGCACACAGCTCTAATTTGTTTCTATGTTCTTGCATTCCTGTTAAGATGTTTTTGGGAAATGAAGGGGAATATTAATCAGATTTGTGTAGATCTGCTAAGTGTTAAGGATTCTTAGGTGCTTTAACAATTTTCATTCAGCTACTGTCTTGCTTAAAATTCCTCTTCAATTGCTACACGTTTACGAAATCTTAGTGGGTTTTTTTTAAAGTAGCAACAAAACCACAGCAATGAGAAGAGAATTGCTCCAGTATTTAGTGTCAGCTGTCCTTGACACAGATAAAGCCATGTCAGAAGGCCTCTTACTGAAAACCCAGATGGGTATCAAATTAATTATAACTATCCAATATCCTATAGCCTACTTTGAGCAAGAAATTAAGTACAGAACTGGAATATCAGACTGAGACACCCAGCTCTTGGGATTTAAAAACTCCAGCTTCAAAAAGACTGATACAAGGCAGTAAAACAAGAAGAAGAAGAAGAAGAAGAAGAAGAAGAAGAAGAAGAAGAAGAAGAAGAAGAAGAAGAAGAAGATTTTAACAGTCACTGGACTAAAATCAATCACAGACTACTATAAGTTTTTACTGAAAAAAAACCATATTCCTGGGTTACATTAACCCAGGAATACAGCAGGAAGAAAGGCATGTGAAATATCTTAACTGACTTTTAGATTGCTCCTCTTAAGAATAGAGAACAAACTTAACTAAGATGTGATTTAAGAAATGGATAGCGAATTTCTATATTCTTGGAGGCCATTCTTGACTCCAGACAGAATAATCTGACTTTCCGACGTACAGACAGACTCTAGTAATTATGCTGACATAATCTGAAAGTGATTCATAGCAGCATATGCACTCAGAGGGCATTGACTGAGGCAGGGATCAAAGGAACAAAATGTCTTCCTGACAGATCCCGCTCAAAAGGCAGACTGGCAGTAGCCCTGTAGCTTTTCATAATGAGCACAGCATGGCAGTACAGCAAAAATGTCTATAAAATAAACAGATGTTATTTCACAAAATGTACAGAGACTGAATTTTTAGTGTACATTCGGGTGAATTTTGTTATATACTCTGTGTGAGTGTGTATGTATTGTATAATTACTGCATGCATGATTATAAATTGACAAGAGGAATCTTGCTGTCCCCTTCCAGTCATCAGTCAGCATTCTCTATCCACTGAGCTTGCTTAGTCTTCATTAGACTATTCTGTTTTTCCCCTACTTAAGATGTGTGTGTGTTTTGGGACTTCCACACACCTTGGGATTTTCCCAAGCCTGCTAGTATCTCCCCCTTGTGTACGAGGGTGCTATTTTGGCTGCATATGGACCAGCACTCAGAGAACCGAGATTGCTATTCATATATATCAGGGTTTGGAACTTGTGGCCTTCCAAATGTTGTTGGATTCCAACTCCCATTAGCACCAGCCAGCATGTCCAACACTCGGGAATGATTGGAGTTGTAGTCCAACAGCTTGCCCACTCCGATATATGATGATGATGATGCATTGTCTGAGGTAATTTCACATCTTCCATTTGACTGACAGAGAAGCTGGCCCTGCACTAAGGGAGGGAAACCCCTTTCGGAATCTTGGGAAGAAAGCAGGTGCTGACCTGGTTGATCGTTAGAAGTGACTATTAGGAGAAGAAGATTTATGAGGAAGAGCAAGAGAAGAGAGATTGATAACTAGGGGTTCAAATGGACAAATCAGTATTTAGGTTTAAAAGAAAGGTTGTCATAGCTAAAGTACTTATAATTAGAGTAATAGTAACAGTGCAACAAACCCTGCTATAGAAGAACTGTTTGAAACAAAGAAATAGTTTTTTTAACTAGCTGCATGAATTTCAAAGTTCATGTTACATTTGGTTGTTTTGAATTTTTATTTGTTTTTCTCATTAAAAATTGGGGGTTATCTTTATAACCTCACACCTCACCACCATCTTCCAAAGAGGTGTGGGAAGTAAGTTCTGTGACTAAGAACATTACCAAAAGATTTTGTAACTGCATTCTGAGGTGTAGGATAAAGACTGGGCTTTTCTAAATAAGGAATTTATCATGCACTCATCACTCCCTACTCACAATTGTTTATGGGTTCTTTAGATGACATCATGACCCTCCAGTTTCACTTCTGTGCCTAAAGAGCACTTTCAGTGAGGTTTTTTTTAGAGCAAGGAAAATGCGGCATTTAATTGGGAAGCAAAAGAAAGTGCGATTTCCTCTTGTGTATTTGCACTATTCCGCTATACCACAGTGCCACCTAGAAGTTATGTAGCAGAAAAACAGGAAAGAAAACGCTCCTCGTGTAGTGCTCGGATCTCAGTTCTTGAGATCTCCATACATACAGCAAATTAACAGCTGATTAACAGTGTCATGTAGAAAAACACTCTGAATGGTGACAGCAAACATACAAGGAGCTGTTGACAGTTTAGTGGTCAGTCATTAAAGTGCCTGTGAAGATTTGAGGCCTACAGAGGCAATGGGGGGGGAAAGGTCAGGCTAAGAGGCCTGGAGTTTTCTGTTGGGAGGGGTTAAACAACTCCGCTGTTGGGAGGAGTAGTTTCATTTAGTCAGTTTAGTGTCAGTTTCATTTCTCCATTTAGCTTCATTTCTTCAGGGTTGAAACAGTACTCTCAGTTTTGAGGGAGGATGGTATATAAAGAGAGCGAGAGAGCCAGTAACAGCAGAGATGGCCAGAGCCTGAAGTGAGAGCAGAGTCTGAAGAGTCAGCAGGAAGAAGCCTAGAAAAGTCTAAGGACAGCTAGAGTAAAGGAACTTGCATTTTGTGACTTTTATTTTCTTTTAATGTCTTTTATATCACTCAGCTCTATTGTGTAAATACCTTTAGTTGTGATTTGCTAGCTTTAAATTTACCAGCAAACTGCTGTGGTTGAACCCTGTGGTTAAACCCTATGTCTAGAGTGCCAGTCACCCCACATCTACAGTCTAAACCACACATTACTGGGAAGGGGAAATTTAAAAGGAAGAAGGTCGGACTCTTAAGGAGGCAAGAGACCCTTAGTTGCTCAGGGGGTCCACCTCATAAGTGGAACTTTGACAGTGCCCTATCTGGATCCTGTACTGGGTCAGATGGGTAGCAGCCAAGTGAGGGTTATCGGCCATTTCATCACAGTTCCATTCAGATATTACATGAATGAACCCTGTGTTTCCAAGCTCCCAATCCCACTTCACAAAATCTCATTGCTTCTTTTCTTTAAAAATGGAACTCTGAGCAAAAGGACTTTATAACACCTTGATTAAAAACCACTAGGGTCTCTAAGGACCCAGCAAAGTCGCTCAGGAACATAGGAGGCTTCTTTATACAGAGTCAGATCCTGGGTCTGTCTAGCCCAGTGTTGACACTGACTGGCAGAGGCTCTTTCAGGATTTCAGGCAGGATCTTTTCCAGCCCTACCCGGAGATGTCAGGGACTGAACCTGGGACCGAACCTGGGACCTTTGCATGCAAAGCATGTGCTCTACCACTGAGCTATGGCCCCTCTAGTCTACAAGCTACCAGCTAGCCATTCCTAATCTAAGAAATTTTATATTAATATTAAAGAGACTAGAAGCCTGCTGCCAATGTTTTGGCTGGAAAATTATTTCATATTTTATATAGTGCATAGGTGGTACATGATTCCATTGAAGTTATCCTACATAACTGGGGATTGCTCCACAGAGTGCTGGAAGGGGTGCAGACAAAAGCTCATATGTTTGTGTTTGGTAGATATTCCTTCCAGTAGAAACCTTCTAAATGCTGGTGTCCAGGGAGGTGTCAAACATAACTGAGCAAACAATCAAACCTGACCCAGGTCTGGCACCATTTAATGTCTTTGTAGAGACAAATGAAAATGTGGTCTTTAAAGAATTCATAGCTTTTATGTTGGTAGCAGACCATTTAGCACTACTCAGCACTGGAACTAACTCTAGACAAATGGTATAGAAAACTGTGGAAGACAGATAATGGAAAAGTAAACCCACCAACTTTGTTTGTCAAAAAGACATATCAAACACAACTTTTCATGCTATATGGCAAAGCTTTACTGCATATACTAACAGAAAGAACCGAGACATATTCATATTTCCAGTTGTTACAGTAATCTAGAAAGCAGGGCCTCCAAAACCAATCATAAGGCTCACGAGGTTCATATGGGTGAAGGCAACCCTGACAGTAATTTTGTTCCAGGCTGTCAAAGTCTTTAAAGGTCAATATCAGCACTTTAAGTTGGGTCCAGAAATAACTAGACACCCAGTATAGCTCATGTAGAATTGCCATAATGTGTTCAGATCATTGAGTGCCAAACATCATTCTGGCAGCTGCATTCCACATCTGTTACAGTTTCCAAACAGTCTTCAAAAACTGTCCATCACAGAGAGCACTGCAGTAATCCAGTCTACTGGACTAAAATCAGTGTAAGAAAATGAGCCCCTCTCCAGCTGTAGCCCACTTATTTGCATCCCCCTTCTTCTAAAATGTACTTTGTATATTGAACCTTCGGAATACTGCTACCAAGTAAAAGGATCTCTCTCGTATGCACACACGCACACACACAGTTTATTGATTTCCCTAGCCTCAATGGCTAGGGGAGCTCTCTTGTATTTGAAAGAGGCCAAGGAAGACTGACAGAGTAGGCATATCTTGTGTTCTAGGCAGCATGGAAAGCTTCCCAGCTCACTTTTGTGAGCTCTAGAGTAAGCTCTGCCAATATCTGGCTGAGATCCGGGATCCCAAATTCCAGAGAAATAACAAGAATTGGGCAATACTTTTCTGCTTGGCTGTCCTGCAATGCTTAGAGAGGGATAGCGCATTCATCAAACTCTCCACCCAATAGCTGACATCATGTGTGCTGATAGTGGCAAGTTTTCACCACCGCAGGTTTGCCACAAAAGCAAAAATATGGAAATCAATTAAAATATTCTTTATAATTATGATAAGAGTGTCATACACTAAAAATTAAATGTTGTTGCTTGAAATTTGAGATCTGGATATTAAGCTAGAAGAAACAAGTTGACCTGAAAGTCATTACAGATCTGGAATGCTCTCTACAAACATGTAGAGCCTAATACAGCCACAGTTAAGCACTTTGGCATATCACTGAGTTCAGTGGGAAAGATAAGCAAGCACTTTGCTTCACGCACATACACATATACAGAGAGGGGAGCGCCAAAGAGATGTGCTTATACAAAATAGAAACTTTAAAGGGTGGTAGACAAAAAGAATGGATGGATTAGAACAGGAGTCCCCAACGCACCACCCACAGGTGCCCACAGGCACTTCCCATGGTGCTCCAGAAGGGGTCCCCAACATGGTGCCCATGGGCTCCCGAAAGAAAATGTCTGTCCTTTTTTTTTTTTAAATATACATACATGGATTTGTATAAAATGCATACAGCGTTCTAGCAGTTATCATAGGCTTTAACAAAAATAGACCAAATATCCAGGTAAGTTTCCATTTGGAGGTGGTGTCTACATGTTACCCATTCAAATACTGAAAATGTTCTAAGGTCCTAAATCCACTGCATTATATGAGGTGAGTGTTTATCCTTCCAGTGTTATAATATTAGTCTTTTAGCTGTCAAAAGGGTGCAGAGAATCCATTTTATGCTGACCATTTGTTAATTGTCATGAAGCAGGTAAATAATTTAAAAGATCATGTACAACAGTGAATATTAAAGACTGTTCCAGTACAAAATGTATCTGTGTAATAATCTCCCCCACAAAAGAAGCTACTACTGGACATTTCCAAAACTCATGTTAAAAAGAAGCATTAGCTGTGTTACACCAGCAGCAATCAGTTGAATTAGACAATCCCTTATTAAAGGGACGTTGCAGTGTCCAATAGACACAAAACAAAAGTTTTTACTGTATAAATTGCAGGCTAAGATCCATAGATGTGACAGGCAGATGCCAAAGTGGCAATCCACTAATTAGGTATTTTGTAGTTTTGCCCACAGTAGTTTCTCAAATTACCAAATATGCCCACAGGACCAAAAAGGTTGGGGATCCCTGGCTTAGAAAGTGATTGCTAGCCATCCATTTGTGGATAAGGGTTAGAGTGACTAAAGAGAATGCATGCAGGAAAACACCTGTTTTATCCACATGTAATAGTCTCCCTGCACATGAGAAGGTTTGTGAAGGATAGGGAGATTTTTTCTTCAGGAGGCTTTCAACTAGGTAATTCTCTCGTGTGCATTCTGGAGGTAGTACAGTTCCACATAAGTACTCAGCATGTTTGACAACACGCTGAGCATTATGTTTTATTTCCACAACTTACATATTCCTTTCAGTGGTAAATGCTACTTAATGAATAGGAGCAAATGTGGTTCCTCACTTCCTGCTGAGGTTTATACTCTTGGCAGCCTTTCCCCTCTGCAAGTGTGGGGGACCTATTAAAATAGGATGCCCCCGGAGGCTAATGGATTCTGATGGATTCCAGAGGGCTCTGGGGGATTTTCCTGCTGGTATGGCTGGTGTTCCTGTCGAAGCCCAGGTCTCATTGTGGAATGCAGGGATGACTTGGCGGTTGACACAATCACGCCCAAGCGCCCTCTCCTCTTAGCAGAGCCCAGCCAGCTCCCTGGTATACACCTGAGCTGAGGGCAATGAAGCAAGAGGGGAGACAGCTAGAATGCAGGTGGAGGAAGACTTGTGCTGAGTCTGACCGAACAGAGGTTAGAGCTCATTATCAAGCCTACTCTGTGGAAGTGAGGGTGGCAAAGAGACAGTTCTTTTCCACCAGGATTGCATCTTCTTAGTGTCATCCCAAGTGGTTTGCGGCCTGTTACATTCTGGGCCAGGGAGAGAGACTATGGAACCCTCGGTTACACACTGCGACGAGTTTGCATGGCACTTTGAAGATAAGGTTGCTCAGATTCATCATGAATTGAACACCATTGGTAGAGGCATTCAGAGCACTGTCTGGTCCAGTTTTATTGGATGAGTTTCAGTTATTGAGCCCTGAGGATGCAGACAAGGTGCTTGACCAAGTCCGATCAACCACATGTGTGCTTGACCCTTGCCCTTCATGGCTTATTAAATCAAACAAGGAGGGGATGTCAGGCTGGGTCCAGGAGGTTGTAAATTCCTCCTTGAGAGATGGAGTGGTGCCGGCATCTTTAAAAGAGGCAGTAATCAGACCACTCCTGAAAATCCTAACCTGGACTCGGAGGACGTTAACAATTATAGGCCAGTGGCCAACACCCCCTTTCTGGGCAAGTTGCTTGAGCGGGTGGTTGCAGGACAGCTCCAGGCACTCTTGAATGAAATGGATTATCTAGATCCATTTCAATCAGGCTTCAGGACTGGTTTTGGAAGGGAAACTGCCTTGGTCGCCCTGTAGGATGACCTCCGCTGAGAGAGGGACAAGGGGAGTGCGACCCTGTTGATTCTTCTGGACCTCTCAGTGGCTTTCGATACCATCGACCATGGTATCCTTCTGGATAGGTTGTCTGGGTTGGGAGTTGGAGGCACTGCACTGCAGTGGTTCCACTCCTACTTGGATGGCTGAGTCCAGAAGGTGGTGCTGGGGGATTATTGCTCTGTACCATGACAATTACTACAGGGCTCTATTTTATCCCCCATACTGTTTAACATCTACATGAAACTGCTGGGGGAGGTTATCCGGAGGTGTGGGCTGAGGTGCCATCAATATGTGGATGACACCCAGTTCTACCTCTCTTTCTCATCAAACTCAGGTGAGGCAGTGGCTGTTCTGAATCAGTGCCTGGGCACGGTAATGGACTGGATGAGGGCCAATAAACTGAAACTCAATCCAGACAAGACGGAGGTACTGTTAGTGGGTGGTTCATCTGCCTGGCTAGGTGATATTCAACCTGTTCCGGAGGGGGTTGCAGTCCCCCTAAAGGATCACGTTCGTAGTTTGGGGGTGCTCTTGGACCAAGAACTGTCACTTGAGGCACAGGTGAACTCAGTGGCACAGAGCACTTTTCATCAGCTTAGGCTGCTATACCAACTACGCCCTTGTCTGGACAGAGATAGCCTAGCTACAGTTATCCATGCTCTGATAACTTCTCATCTGGATTACTGCAATGCGTTATACGTCGGGCTGCCTTTGAAAACGGTCTGGAAACTTCACCTGGTCCAAAATAGGGCAGCAAGATTGGCCAGTCCCTGTTAACAATGAACTCATACATATTATGCCAGTACTTTTCCAGCTGCACTGGCTGCTAGTCCATTTCCGGGCCCAATTCAAAGTGCTGGTATTAACATTCAAAGCCCTTAACAGCTTGGGGCCAGGTTATCTGAAGGATCACCTCCTTCCATATGTGCCTGTCCGGACCTGAAGATCATCCTCAGCGGCCCTTCTCCATGAACCCCTGCCAAAGGAAGTGAGGCAGGTGGCTAATAGGAGGAGGGCCTTTTCTGCTGTGGCACCCCGGCTGTGGAATGAGCTCTCTAGTGAGGTTCGCCTGGCACCTACATTGTATTTCCTCCGGCACCAGGTGAAGACCTTTTTAATTTCCCAGGCATTTTAGCTTTCTAGACTTTTAGCTTTGCTGTTTGAAATCCGTATTTGAAATCTCTGCAACGTGGCTAGATTTTATTCTTTTTAAATTCTGGTTGTATTGTTATATTGTGGTTTTAATGTTTTTATATTTTATATTGTTTTGTGTGCTTCTTGGGTTTAATTTTTGTGAACCGCCCAGAGAGCTTTGGCTATCAGGCAGTATAGAAATGAAATAAACTATAACATAATAAAATAAATGTGTGGAAAGGAACAAACATCAGTGAGGTGACCATATGCTACTTGCACTCCTGTAATGCACAAATTACACAATCCTATCATGCGTAAAAATGTACAAAATTCTTAAATCCTCAGAGAAAGTAAAGCCTGTTCCCACATTTTAATCAACAGAAGAAAAAATACAATTTAGCAGTAGGCCAGCAAACACCCCTTGGGCTTCACAGATGATCTGCAGCCAATTTCATACTGCACACACAAAAGTTAATATATAACAAATGAGTTGCAAATAACACCCCTGCTACTTAATAAACATAAAAACATTTCAGGAAAACAATAAAAGTGAATGTATTCCAACTATGTTGCATCTCCTACCTTAGTTATCACAGTTTACAGACCAAATTTTGATCCCAGCACCACTCTTTTTTTTAGAGGGCATGATCCTAATTCATCCTCAGAGAGATCTCCATAGAGAGTATGAATCCCGTTTTTCTTCCTTTCTCCATCACCATGTGTACACAGGAGTACATTTTATGAAGGATGAAAGGACTGTATATGCTTCCCACACCCCCAATTCAGCCCTTCTTCTCTTCTCAATCTAGTTCATCAAGAGTTAGAGCTATATTCATGCCAACAGTTGAGGGAGAAATACAGGGTACTGTCAAGTCCTGTGGTGAATCTTCCACAGTCACTGTGTCCATGCAGAAGAGTCATGACCCCCTTCCTTGATCAGTTTTTCTGAAGCTTTCTGTTGGCAGTGAACCTTCCTGTTTAGGGGCTCAGCCTATACCCAAGCAAGCTTGCTCTTCTAACGTGATCCCCATCAGCCAAAAAGCAATGAAGCAGTTTTCTCATCCTCCTCTAGAGGTGTGCAAATCGGCAAAACTCGAGCTCGCTGAAGTTCTCCAGATTCCACCTCAATGCTTGTTCTGACTCAAAGTCCGTATCAGATTGCAAGCTTTTTTTCTTTTCATATAAAAATCCATGCATATTTGTGTACATTTTTCCAAATGTACACATCAGCTGTGCACATCTTTGAAATGGACACACCCTTCTCCCATTGACTAAAGTGTACTTGTACACATTTTTCAAAAGTACACATTTTTCATGCGCATTTTTAAAATGTACACATGCTGCCTAATGCACTTTTTTTGGTCCACGAATCATATTGCAAGCTTGGAAATGTATAGACTTTGATCACAGATTGCATTCAAATCTGTGTTTGATCCAGACAATGTGAATTGGATAAACAAACTGAAACAATTTTCTCATACATCGCTATCCTCCCCACCTAAAACAGTATGGCTACCATGATTAAGGTCTGCAATTTCTCCAACTCCTATTTTGAAACCCATTTCCCACCCAATAAAGTTGTGAGGAAATTCTTAGTGGGTGAAATAATTTGTTCCATGGCTAATATATATCTTTCCCATTGATTATGTTCTTTATGAAGCATTTTTCATTTTTTTAACTTTGTGTTTTTTAGAGGACTCAGTTGCTACTACTGCTGGGCCCAGAAGTCCACTACATAAAAACTAAAATATTTTTAGCAAATATTAAAATTTATTATCAGCACTTCTTTGTAATCTCCTTCTTCACAATGATAAATTAGCCTTCCGAAGCAGATAGTTAAGAGTATTTTTGAACATTTGTATTGTTTAGATACACTTTTAAAAAATAATGAGGTTTTCTTACAGCAAAAAATGTGCTTGCCCATATTGCTTTTTTCAATAGATGATGCTGGTGATGCAATTTAAGCAATTCAAGAAGAGCTTTTTTCATAGAGTGGCTGGGTGACCGGCCAGATGGGCGATTAATAAATTTAATAAATAAATAAAGTTGACTTCTAAGTGTAAGGTAGCCACTGATTGGGCTTTGCTTTAAAAAATAATCTGAAAGGAATCTTTAGCTGTGGCACTTCTCTTGCTTTATCTTATGCTCTAAATGTGTAGCTGCCATTCTTTGTTATGTAAGCATAGACCAATATCACTTTGCGTAGACCAAAGTCACTTTGAGTTACTAAGGCACAATCCTATGCTTTTTAGACAGAAAACGTCCGACACCTTCCAGCATTCCCCAGCCAGAATGCTGGGAATTGTTGACTTTTTTTCTGTCTAAACATGCATAGGATTGTACACTAAAGTAACTTTTTCTCCTTTCTAAAATACAACTACCAAGGAAAGAAGTAGGTGGGATTGGTAGCTTGACTCTGAAGAGCAGAAGACTAAGACTAAGATTTTTAATGGTTTGTTCCAAAACATACAAAAATAAGACTAAAATGCTCAAATAATCCTGATAAAGGTTAGCTCTGCATACCCTAAAAGTATATACCCCCAAAAGTGCATAGCCAGCATTCATTCAATTATAGTTTATTACACTCGAAAAGACCCAACTATGCCCTTACTACATAAAGTCGAAAATAGACCTCTTGCTGCATGCAAAAGAGATCTTGTTATCTATTTGCATCTACTACAGGTCAGACCCCAAAGAGAAAACAACAGAACACTACTGGTTGTCACCTATAGTTCCCAGCTAAGACCACTCAAATGTATCATCAGTGATCTACAACCCATCCTGGCCAATGACACTTCCCTCTGACAGGCCTTGAGTGGTAGGCCTGTACTTGCTAACAGCCACCCAGCCTAAAGAAGTTATTCACCAGCAACAGCAGTCCTCGCAACAGAGATACAGACACAGGAACCAGAGCCTGTGGCAGATCAAGGTGCCAATTCTGTTCCCATACTTACTCTGGCAACACATTTACAGGGTCTAATAATGACCAAGTGTATGAACACCTGAAACATCTTCCCGTGTGATAGATGCCATCATTTGCCAGCAATGCCCCAAAGCCTTCTACATAGGACAAACAGGCCAGTCTCTATGCAAAACAAACAAAAAGGCAAGTCTGACAACAAGAATGGCAATATTCAAAAAACAATAAGGGAGCATTTTAACCTCCCAGGACACTCTGACCTGGATCGCATTATCGTCAGCACATCATGGCTTAAATAAGCCATGGTGTATTGCAGTGCATGCCGGCTGCCATTGTGAATATTCAAGCCACAGCTTATTGTGATATGCGAACCCAGTCAGGGTGCCTTGTTGCCATGGGTAACAAGCCACCCAGAACCCATGGGCTGCAGTAGGGTTCTGGGTGGCTTGTTAACCACGCCAACAAGCCACAATGGATGAGTTCACATGTCACAATAAGCCGCAGCAACTGCCTGCCACAGCTTGAATATTCATAATGGTGGCTAGCATGCACTATAACCCATGGTGGGTACCAGTGATTGTGAAAAATGGCCCTTTGCTGATGACCTTACGGTGGCCATTCTTGAACAAAGGATTTCAACGACAGATAACAATGCAAAATTGCTGAAATATAACTCATCAAGAGATTGATGAGTTTGAACAAGGACAAAGTTAACACACTACATATGTTAATCTGCTGACTGTTGCAATGGTGTTTGTTATCACCCAACAACGTTTTGTGAATGGCAACTGTGAAGGTAATTATCACTGTATTTTTTTGGCTTTCAATTCTCTCTGACCATACAGTTTACATTCCCCTGCCCCAGCATGTGTATATAAATCTGCCAATTTGAAGTTAACACTCCATGCATCTGATGATGCAGACAATGTCTATGAATGCTTATGCCAGAATAAATTTGTTAATCTTTAAAGTGCCACAAGACTGTTTCTTGTTCTGTCTGTATATGCCAACTAAGGCAGTTCTTGTCAGAAGGTGGTAAACTACTTCCCCCCTTTTTTGATACTCATTGGATGACTCAAGTATAGGACATACCATATACAAAGAAATTAACTCACAATAATACTATTGGCAAAAGAAAGCCAGGGACTTTCAGTTGGCTTCAGTTTACAGTTTATGTTGATAATCAAGCTTTAAATCTTCCAAGTACCACCTATTTTGTCTTTATTAGTTGCTTGTATATCCTTTTTGCACTTTAAGCAATTACATATACTTGGTCAAAGTGCCTCTCCTTTCTTGGCCAGTCCCATTTCTTTAACTCCCTATCACAGCCACCATCCTCACTTGACCTAGCTATCAAGAAGGATGGTAAGCAATCACCAGCTTCTAAGAATCTTGGCCGAGACATAGTATGAGGAGCTTGTTCTTGGTTGCCCTGGCTCCATAGCTAGGAAGAAGGGAACATATTGGCATGTTGAACAACAGTCTCCTCTCACAGTTTGAAGTGTATTCTGCTAAAAAGCTACTGTATACAGGAAAGCCAGAAGAGGGATCATCATGTTCACTTGGGAAGGAACTACATCATTTGTCTAGAACATGTGGCTCTGCAATTTAAACATTACCAGAGCCATGCAGGAAGTTGCCACAAGGAAGAAACTACCACATCACTGCAGTAAGACTATCAATCAGCCATCAATATAATCCAGATTGAAATACACAATTAAGGTTATTTTAACAAATTGGAAAACAAGTGATTATTCTTCTCTCTCTCTCACACACCCACACAAAACCAGCCATCCTCAACACTTTTCTTAAGAAATGCATACTTGACTGCCCTACATCTGTTATAGACCTCAACAAATCATTTGGGAGAAAACATGCACATCAAAAGCAGCTATTTTGATGGAGCTCCTACTGTGCTCTAAATACACACTGAACATACAGAACTGACAGACAAAACCAATACAGAAATCACAACTGAGACTTAGGACTTCTATGGAATACCTTTTATAGGGTGTATTTAACAGTATTTCAATCTTTAACGGATCTAAATAGCTATTGCTGAACAGAACACTAATGTTTTCTTCATAGCAGCCACCTTGACCACTTAAAACCAGGGGGTTGGATCCACGTAGTCCTACTTAAGACCCATTGAAATCAATAGGACTTAGTTATTACAACTTAACGCCTATTGATTTCAATGGGTCTACACTAAGTATGACTAAGTCTGGATCCAACCCATAGTTCATCTACAGTGAGGGTGAGCAACCTCCCTCTGGTAGATTGCCATATAGGGTGTTGGATGCATGGCCCATCACACATCTACACCACACGTATGCACACCACCCACAGACACCTCCCCCAAATCCTACTGCAGATCACTGTGATGGGGAGAAGGCTTTAACCTTTCCCCCATCACAGTGATTCTCCAGGGAAAGAGGGCATGTAGGGAGGACTCCTCATGCACCCTCTTTCCCTGCAACATCAGGCTCCTGCCAGCCTGTCAAACAACTGTCTGGCATACTGGTTGGAGCCCAATGTTCCAGGGTGTAAGGCCCCAGGCCTGAACCAAGCTATTAGTAGTTTGAGAGGGGCTTAGATGCCCCATAATACTCTGACTTTGGTCAGAAGGCTGCTGTTTTCCCTAACAGGCCTCTTGATTTACCAAGATGAGTCAAAGAGTGATAAGGCTGAGAGAGCAGCCTCAGCGCATTCCATACTAACAAGCTAGAAGGTATTTTATCAAGATGTGCTTGGGAAGTGAGGCTTGTCTGTCTTAAAGCTGCAGGTGTCTGTAGTGGGAAAGTTCCGACTGTGTCCCTTCTGACCAAGCACTATTATGCCTATGCTAGGAATGAACGCTAGTTGGCGCTTGCTAGTGTCATGCTGCCTCACTGCTAACATGGATGATATAAGACCCATTTTACCCGATGGCTCTGGGTTCAGAGAAGCTGTCTGATCCAACCACTGGGTTCGCCTGTGTGCTGATTGTACTCAGTGAAGTATCTCCTTGTAAGTAAATCTGGATCTGATTTATCACTATCTTGGCACCTCTAAATTAAGAGTTCGAAGCCTACTGCAGGGGCAATACACAGGGCAGTGCTTGCAGTAGCAGGATGGCAACTGGGAACTCACACATGTGTGCACGCACACACAAAACACAGGCATGGAGGGCTGCATGTGGCCCATGGACCAGGTGTTGCCCACCTTGATCTACAGAGTGAACCTGACTATCACAATACTAATGAATTCCAGAAAAGCATCTGACAAAACAAACTTGATATAACAATGGTTGCTTACAAATTTAAAACCCTGAAGCAAATTTCAGAAGGAAAAAAAACACCTGAAGAAAACATTCAATGCCAAAACATTCTAACAATTTTTTTTGTAAAGCAACACCCCAATCTAGTACCTCTTTGTTAGGGCCTAGCAGGGTCTTAGGCAGGCACAGGTCATGTCTGAACACAGCAAGCAAGATTCCACAAGTGCTTAAAATAGCATCACAGCATTCATTATATCTCACTTTCCTATGTTGAAGAAAAAAAGAAGTCAATTTTTCTTCAACATAAACAAAACACTTAATTCTAAATAAAACAATTCCCAGTTCATTCAATACTTCAGAAAATAATCTACAGCAGCCTTCCCCAACTTGGTGTCCTCCAGATATTTTATACTACTGCTCCCATTATCCCTGACCATTGGCCATGCTGGGTGAGGCTGCTGGGAGTTGCAGTCCAACACATCCAGAGGATACCAGGTTGGGGAAGGCTAGTCTACAGTATTCATGCAGAAGTAGAAATCATGGCACTGCCTTAATATGGATGCAACAGTATAGTACTTGAATTAAGAAATGAGTAAGATCGTAAGCGAAAATCATGGTGGTAATACATTAGTAAGAATAGCATGGCAAGAGAACAGTCAAGGTATGTCACCAGATTCTAATCATTTCTCATTTGAGAAATACATTCAACATCATGGCAACAGTTAATGAACAGTTGTAATAGTTCCCTAGAGAAAAAGTTCAAAATGGGGAAGGCAGTATTAAAGTAGTCTGTGTATACAGTTCTTAAATATTCCATTTCTATTGGACATATGTCCTTGAACAATCTTTTTTTTTAAAATGCAACAGTAATATCAACATTTAAGAAGCTGTATTTAACAAATCCATTTATTTCAGAGAACATAACTAATAGATGCACAAGATAACTAAGGGAAAATATACAAGTTTGTCAATCATCAGAATAAAGGGAAGCATTAAACAAAATTTATTTTGCAAAGATCAGGAAGCACATACCTCATCCTGAATGCTGGATGTATATTGTAATCCATAACTTTTCAGAAATTCAAACAATTTATAAATACAGGTATTGACGTCTTCTTTGCTTTGCACTGTATTCCACTCCACCATTTGAAACTTAATAAAATATAGCATCCATCTGGTTGTGCTTGACATAGATTTAGACCTAGCATTTTGGCAGACATCCTGTTTCATTGACATTCACACCTTTTACCTATTCAATAGAAATGAATGGTTGTAAGCTTTGGTACTAATACATGTGAGCAGTTGCATTATAAAACAATTCTAAGGCTGTAATTGTAAGTATACTTACTTGGAATTAAGTCCCATTGATTTTTCAGTGGTTAGATTTTCAACTAAATGGTTAGAATTCAGTATGCTGTAAGTATACAGCAAGTGTCATTTGCATCTCAAGAGGAAAGTATCAGAGTTATCCTGATATCCTTTTACAATGCAATCCTATATGCATCTACTCAGAAGTAAGTCCCATTGAGTTCAATGGAACTTACTCCCAGGTAAGTACCTATACAACTGCAGCCTAAGGGCACAATCCTATGCTTGTTCAGACAAAACAAAAGTTCTGCAACTCCCAGCATGCCCCAGCTAGCCATGCAGGCTAGGGGATGCTAGGAGTTGTAGGACTTTTTTCTGTCTAAACATGCATAGGATTGCGCCCTAATAAGCTTGTATTACAGCACAATTCTATGCATGCCTGCTCAGAAATAAGCCCCAATGAGCTCAATGACTTTGAGGTTAAGTGTGTACATGATTACAGGTTGACACATTTTATCTCAAATGTTGAATTTTTGCCATTGTTAAACATCACTGTGAGAGAATTTAGGATGCAAGCTTTCCTCAGGAGTTGCTCACATGTGTTGAGCTTTGGAACCTTACCTTTATCTGTGGAGCCTTATCATCACCTGATAAAACCGAATAACTCTGGCAGCACTTTTTTCCAACCTTTATATTCAAATAAGGACTTGAGTCTGGTGTACAATATAACACAAGCTTTATTACTTACATAATTCACAATAAACTATGAAAACTAGCCTGCCATAATCACCCAGAACAGCTGAAACTGTTGGATGGTTAAATGTGGGTGGGTCTACAACTCTAAAGACTTACAAACATTATACTTAACTGCATATTAGAGGAGAAAACACTTACAGGTGATAGGAAGCTCATCCAGTATGCAGACACAGAATAGAATGAAAAATGAGTAGAACCAGACAGAAATCATCAAGACGAAACCATGGACAAGCATTTATTCCGAAGTCTTAGCATTTCTGACTTGACAATTTTCACCTTATTTTATAGCTTGTTCCTGGAGACTTATGGGAAAATTACACATTGCACCATCCAATAAAGCCCAAACAATCACTTCCCAGTTGCAAAGCATTCTCAAAATGGGGCAACCCTGCATTGGAGAAGGGATGGAAGGGAACGCTCTGATAATTTTTCTGCCCATCAGTTTTCCCCACACCCACCCTGCCCCCATCTTAAGCTAAATTACTTTTAACCCTGAGAAGTTCAAGACCAACGTTCGCAGGGTCTGTAATACTGACAGAAATAAAAGCACATTGGGGAGAGGGCTTGCCCACCTCTCTGAAGGATACTTTGCAATGGGAAAAGTGGGGCTTTATTTATGTGTGGCTTTACATGTGGCTCCTAATGTTAACACTTTTAGGATTATGTGTTTAAACTAAATATGGGACACTTCCCTAATATAGTTACAACTCATCTTCTGGGAATCATGGTCTCATCCATTTTCATTATGTATGCGGATGTTGGGCAGAAGTTCAGACGGACAACATGCACTTCACTGGAAGACTTGTCTAACACAAACAGGGCTGATTGCTCTTTTGGATTTAGGTACTCAGCGCTTACAGGTTGCTTTTAGGTTTATAAGCACTGCAATCCTGTATGTGTCTACTCAAAGGTAAGCCCTATTAAGTTCAATGTAACATACTCCCACCATTTCATGGATCACTGCCTTGTTGTGGCGAAGGGGCTTGCGTAACTCAGTGAAGCCATAAGCTATGCTGTGCAGGGCCACCCAAGACAGACAGGTCATGGTGGAGAGTTCTGACAAAATGTGGTCCACTGGAGAAGGAAATGGCAACCCACTCCAGTATTCTTGCCAAGAAAACCCCATGTAGCGTATCACAAGGCTAAAAGATATGACACCGGAAGATGAGCCCCACAGGTCGGAAGGTGTCCAATATACTACTGGGGAAGAGCAGAGGGTATTTCCAAGTAGCGCCAGAAACAGTGAAGCGGCTGGGCCAAAGCCGAAAGGACACTCAGCTGTGGATGTGTCTGGTGGTGAAAAGAAAGTCCGATGCTGTAAAGAACAATATTGTTTAGGAACCTGGAATGTCAGATCAATGAATCAGGGTAAGCTGGAGGTGGTCAAACATGAGATGGCAAGATTGAACATCGACATCTTGGGAATCAGCGAACTAAAATGGACAAGCATGGGCGAATTTAATTCAGGTGACCATCATATCTACTACTGTGGGCAAGAATCCCTTAGAAGAAATGGAGTAGCACTCATAGTCAACAAACGGGTGGGAAAAGCAGGACTGGGGTACAATCTCAAAAACGATAGAATGATCTCAGTACGAATCCAAGGCAAACCATTCAACACCACAGTAATTCAAGTCGATGCCCCAACCACTGATGCCAAAGAAGATGAGGTTGATGGGTTCTATGAAGACCTACAACACCTTCTAGAACTAACACCAAAAAAAGATGTCCTCTTCATCATAGGGGATTGGAATGCTAAAGTAGGAAGTCAAGAAATCACCGGGATAACAGGCAGGCATGGCCTTGGTGTACAAAATGAAGCAGGACAAAGGCTAATAGAGTTTTGCCAAGAGAACACGCTGATCATAGCAAATACTCTTTTCCAACAGCACAAGAGGCGACTCTACACATGGACATCACCACATGGTCAATATCGAAATCAGATTGATTATGTCCTTTGCAGCCAAAGATGAAGAAGCTCTATACAGTCAGTAAAAACAAGACCTGCAGCTGACTGTGGCTCAGATCATGGGCTTCTTGTTGCAAAATTTCGGCTTAAATTGAAGAACATAGGGAAAACCCCTAAACCATTCAGGTATGACCTAAATCATATCCCTTATGAATATACAGTGGAGGTGAGGAATAGATTTCAGGGATTACACCTGATAGACAGAGTGCCTGAGGAACTATGGACGGAGGTCCGTAACATTGTTCAGGAGGCAGCAACGAAATCCATCCCAAAGAAAAAGAAATGCAAGAAAGCAAAGTAGCTGTCTGATGAGGCTTTACAAGAAGCTGAGGAAAGAAGGGAAGCGAAAAGCAAGGGAGAAAGGGGAAGCTCTATCCAACTGAATGCAGAGTTCCAGAGAATAGCCAGGAGAGACAAGAAGGCCTTCTTAAATGAAAAATGCAAAAAAATCGAGGAAAACAAAAGAATGGGAAAGACTAGAGATCTTTTCAAGAAAATCGGAGATCTCAAGGGAACGTTTTGTGCAAAGATGGGCATGATAAAGGACAAAGAAGGCAGGGACCTAACAGAAGCAGATGAGATTAAGAAGAGGTGGAAAGAATACACAGAAGAACTATACAGGAAAGATCTGAATGTCCCTGATAGCCATGACAGTGCGCTCACTGAACTTGAGCTGGACATCCTAGAGAGTGAAGTCAAGTGGGCCTTAGGAAGCATTACTAAGAACAAAGCTAGCGGAGATGACAGTATTCCAGCTGAGCTATTTAAGATCCTAAAAGATGATGCTGTTAAAGTGTTGCACTCAATATGCCAACAAATTTGGAACACTCAAGAGTGGCCACAAGACTGGAAAAGGTCAGTTTACATTCCAATTCCAAAGAAGGGCAATGCCAACAAGTGTTCAAACTACTGTACAATTGCACTCATTTCACATGCCAGCAAGGTTATGCTCAAAATCCTACAAGCTAGGCTTCAGCAGTATGTGAACCGAGAACTACCGGAAGTACAAGCTGGGTTCCAAAGAGGCAGAGGAACCAGAGATCAATTCGCCAACATTGGCTGGATCATGGAAAAGGCAAGAGAATTCCAGAAAAACGTCTATCTCTGCTTCATTGACTACACTAAAGCCTTTGATTGTGTGGATCACAACAAACTGTGGCAAATTCTTAAAGAGATGGGAGTACCAGACCACCTTACCTGTCTCCTGAGAAACCTGTACGAGGGTCAAGAAGCAACAGTAAGAACCAGACATGGAACAACCGATTGGTTCCAAATTGGGAAAGGAGTACGACAAGGCTGCATATTGTCACCCTGCTTATTTAACTTATATGCAGAGTACATCATGAGAAACACCGGGTTGGATGAATCACAGGTCAGAATTAAGATTGCAGAGACATCACCTTGCCAACAAAGGTTCATATAATCAAAGCTATGGTTTTCCCAGTAGTAACGTATGGCTGAGAGCTGGACTATAAGGAAGGCTGAGCGCCGAAGAATTGATGCTTTCGAACTGTGGTGCTGGAGAAGACTCTTACGAGTCCCCTGGACTGCAAGGAGGTCAAATCAGTCAATCCTAAAGGAAATCAACCCTGAGTGCTCATTGGAAGGACAGATACTGAAGCTGAAGCTCAAATATTTTGGCCACCTAATGCAAAGAGAAAACTCTCTGGAAAAGACCCTGATGCTGGGAAAGATGGAAGGCAAAAGGAGAAGGGGACGGCAGAGGATGAGATGGCTAGACAGCATCACCGATGCAATGAATATGAACTTGAGCACACTCCGGGAGAGAGCGCAGGACAGGAAGGCCTGGCACGCTATGGTCCATGGGGTCACGAAGAGTCGGACACGACTTAAAGACTGAACAACAACAACAACAACATACTCCCAAGTATGGAATTGCAGCCCAACATTTCTAACAAAACTCCATGGCTGATTCCTACAACCAAAGCTTGTACTTGGCTATATTTCTGAAGGCCAACTTCCCTTTTCATAACCTACTTCAATCTGAAAAATGGAGAAGCCACCGAACAACTGCACATTGCCCAAAGTGTTCATTGCAGTTTCGTAATGCCAAATCAAAATAGCAACCGCCAGACTCCCAGAGTAGCTGCCTAGGCTTGATGCCTCCATTGCTATTGAGAAGCCCTGGGAGTCTACACACAGTAGATAACTTGAAGCACTAGGGTAAGGAATGAGGCAAGGGTAAGGAATGAGGCAAGGGAGTTACCAAGGATGTTGAGAAGTGCATTATACAAAAGGTATAAGTAAGAAAGACAGATTTAAGTAATGAGAAAAACAAATCTTTTAGGAACATAAGTTTAAAAGCACAAGGCATGAGATGATAGAACTAGTTAGAAGCCTTGCCTCTTATCTTCTCACAGCTCCATCCTTAAAATATGAGATCTGCTGAACTGAATGAAGTTGGTAAGTATTTTTTGTATTAGAGTTTACAATCTCAAACATTTGTCAGCCTTTAGTTGGAAAAGTGGCATACACATATTCTACATAATAGGACTCATAGAAGGCCTAATCACACAACAGTGATCAAACTGCCAATCTTTTGTCCATACTAGTGATCTGACTGGGCTGGATCCATCAGTGATTACAATAGCAGGAAATTCTAGAGCAAATTTAAATGTAGACCTGACCTATGTGTTACTCTAGTCCCTCCAGGACTAGAGTGTTAGAATTATGTCAGTTTAACAGGACAGCCATGACAGGAAGTAATCTGAACATCTGGATGGATCCTAGGAAAGCCTGCACATATTTGTAAGAAAAAAGTGAGAAGACAACAAAGGGTGCATCTACAATATAAACCCAAACTAGTTTTATACCAATCCACAGTTTCCCAAAGATCCCTTGAGTTTAGTGTGGGTGCTGAAAACTCCATTAAAGCCGCCTTCCCCAACCGGGATCCCTCCAAATGTTTTTGACTCCAGCTCTCATCATTCCTATCCACTGGCCATGCTGGCTTGGGCTAAGACTAGTGGGATCTGTAGTCCAAAACATCTAGAAAAAACTGGGTTGGGAGAGGCTGCATTAGAGATTCCTAGTCTGCATCACAAAACTACACTTCCCAGGATTCACTGGTGAGAGGGAAATGACTCTTAAACCTCTGTAAGTTTGTAATGAAGACATGCCCTAAGAGTCTGCGTGGAAAGAAATGACTAAGAAAAGATGTGCGGGTACACTGAAATGACTGAAAATCCAATCATGGTAAACAGTGCATAAGCAGTAAGAAGCAAGTTGTATAACAGGTATACTGGAAACATAACACCTGGAGAAAGCAGAGAGAAACAATGGGATGAAGAAGAAAGTGGTTATAGAATTATAATAGAAGAATTCAGAATATATAAGATAGAGGTTTAAGATGTTAAGGGTCATAAGAGAACAAACAGGAATATAAAGTAAGTTATCAAAAGTCCCAGAACTTAACAGAAAGGGAGAAATAATAACACTCTGCAATAAACAAAGAAACAAGATTTTCAAAAGTATACCATGAAGGTAGATCAAAGTTGCCTCCATCTTAATAATGGCCCATTTTACTGCATTCAAACAAATGTGCTTCCACAATGGTCCAAAACTTTCTATTTCTATAGAAGCCTTCTACTTCTATACAGGTACAGAGATATCTGGTGTTACCTATGTCATATTTATCCTTCCTCCACAAACCCAAAATCAACAAAGAGTCAGCATTCACCTGCATCTCACCCATGCAGGTTCATTACAGACCACACCTTCCAAAATGCCCACTTTTCCTGCAATCTGATAATTTAAACATTGCATTCTTGGTTCCCCTGTACACTCACAAACATCTCTCTTTCAAATCTGCATCCGGAGAAGCCACATTTCAGGCAGAGGCAGATTCTCCACCACCACCACCAAACTGCCTTACATAAGCAGATCCAAACTGACAGGATTGCAGGCATTAACAAAATCAACATCTTAAGTCCGAAGTGTTAACAACAAGACCCAAATGGATTTTTCCCTAGTCTACCATCCCAACAGCCTCGCAGTGCACCTTCCACTTAACACTTTCAGTTGGTAACAAAGCCATAATGAAGGACGAAGAGAGAAATAATCTAATATAACTCACCTTCCCTCTTCCCTAACTTGCGAAAAATAAAAATCAAGACTCTCTGACGAGTAGTTGGAAAGCTTTGCAAGTCTTTGGGAAAAGTTAAAGAAGCATCAAGAAACTGCTCAAATACCAGATAACCCAAAAGGGGAGATGGAGAGTTCATCCGAGTTTCCTCTTTTGTTCAAGTTCTCCGAGCAGACAAAGAACCAGCGAGCGGCAGCAGGTTTCTCCGTCTCACCCCTTTTCCCTCCCACCTCCCCCCCCCAAACCCCCCGTCCTTGTGTATCCAACAGCAGCTCTAACTACTGTTTTCGCCTTTTTGAACTGAATCGATTCGATCCTGCAACTTCAAAAAAGGTCTTTCCTGGACTTTCCTTCATGCCTGATCACAGCCTCCAGTTCAAAACTTCCCTCTGACTGAGCCTCCCAGAAAAACAATTTTAATGGAGGCGGGTGGGGGCAAGGGAGGAGAATCTCTCAAGTCATTATTTCCGGTAGATGCACCTCTTTGTCTGAATCCCCTTGACAGTCATTGAGAACAATCCCCTCGGTATTCGGCTTTGGTTATGTTTGGTTTTTCTTATGATTCCCAAGGACGAGCTGTTGATCTCATGAAAATGGGACAGAAGACCGGTCGGTGGAAGGGACACTCACGCACAGCGCGCACGGGTGTGGGTGTGGAATGGAGGGAGAGGGGGCGAATGGGGACGAGAAAGATTTTGGTTAACACGTTTCCCTTTCACTTTTGGAGACTCATCCAGCCGAGAAGAACAAAAGCGTCATCGTGACCATGAGCTCGGAACAAGCTCTTCCTAGCTTTTGACATCTCTACCTGTTGCGCAGGGAGACACAGGAAGGGCGGGGTGGGGACGAGCGCATCCGTCCCACAACAAACCATCACGCCGGTCACCTGTCCTCCTGCTCAGTGGCCACTTGATCCATTTTCCAACAAAGGGCAAGGGGGGGGGGGAGAATAGGGATTGGGAAAGAGAAGCTACGAGACACAGAAGACACCCCCCCCCCCGCGCGCGCGCCCTTCCTATCTGCAAGCGGCGAGGGTGAGTATCTCTTGACAGAACATCATTTTCATTTGTCTCCCAAAAACAACAAATCTCAGCCCGAACGCGGTTCACACGCTCCATATTTTATCAATGAGAAGAAGGAGAAGCGCACAAGTATCCTCGCCAGGAGCGATTCTAGTCCCCAGACAAAATTGCTTTGCATTGAAGCCACAGGCAGTTACCACGCGCCGCCAAGGAAAGGGGGGGGGGGAGCAAGGGGAGAAATGCGCACCAACTTTTGCTGCCGTAAAGTCCCACTCTTTTTGGAAAAAGTTAAGCCAGCCACGCCGCAAGAGAGAGGCGCAACTCACCTCAGGAGAAAGGGGAACCCCTTCCGCTTTCTCCGCCTCCTCTTCCAAACGGCTGGATGGGGGAGGGGAGAAGACAATGCAGTTGCCGCTGGGCCGTGCAGCTGAACTCAAGGCTTCTCCCCCACCCCGGTCTCTCGGGTCTGCATCGGCTCCCCGTCCACCCCTCCATCCAAACAAAGGCGCAGCGTAGCGCTCGATTCCCTCTGTGTGCGTTTTCAACTTTTTCACGTCCATCACACTTTTGCAACTTTACCTAAGGCAATGCCTAGTTGCTTATTTGTTTTTTAAGAGGTGGAATGCGGGCCACAGAGGAGAAATCAAGTCACCCCCGAGTTGTTGCTAACGCATTGTGGGATCCTCCATACGATTCTCCCCCCCCCCCAAAAAAAAACTATTTGCACTTACATACGCTTTAAAAACAGTGAGAAGGGCATAGATTGGAGGGAGCCTAGAAGCTAAAACGTCCGTAGTAAGATTCTGATTTCGGTTCTAGATGCCCACGTGCACTTTGTTTTGGATACGAGGCGAAAGTCGTTATTAACCCGAATGGGCGAAGACGCAGCGCTAAGTCCCTTTGTGCGCACAAAGTTGAGCAGAAGTTCCGACCGCGCCTTGTTATTGAGTAAGGATCCCGCCCTCCATCTAGGCCGGGTGCTCCAGTCCTCTCTCTCACGAAGCCGATGGGTCGCTTAATTCGGATTAGTTACACTACGTACTGCGGCAGCTACCGTTCCAATATATACATATGAGGACTGTACCTACATACAGCCCCCACCTGCAGGAGAATTAGGTGGTAGGATGGATTGTACCACTTCAGGCTCCAGGTGGGAGAGCACTAATTTTGAATGCTCACACATTTAACAAACAAGCAACCCGACCCCCGCAGATGCCTGAAAGTAAACATCTAGCACATTAGGGAGAAAAGTTTCTAGCCCAGGCAGGAAATTTGCTTCTTGCAAGGAGGCGTTTTGTTTCTTAATGTAGGAGGCCGTTCAAAATGGCATCCCCTATCTTCAGTCTGAGCTTGTGCTAGAACAGACTACACCTCACAACTCTAATCCTAATCCGTAGATTAATTGACCCGGGCATTTTCCCTCTAGGATTACTACTGGGTGCGCTCTTACGCCTATATGGCTAGCACCGGGGATGGTCAGAAGCCTCGTGTTTGCCTCGAAAGTCAACTGGGCTTTTCGAGTACTTCTGTAGAAAGCTCAAAAAAAAGACTCTGGAGAGCTTTCTCCAACCGTTCAAAAGACACGCTCAAACAGGCCAATAGATGCAAGTCCTCTGCTGCCTACTACTACCCCTTAAGGAAGGGAAAAAACATGTTCTAACTCATTGTGGACAGGGGGAGGGGATAGCAACCAGCAGGGGGCTTGTGAGAGGCAGGGGATCAGAAAAGAGGTGTGCAGCTGGGTGAGCTTGGCTGTGCCCACCCTGACTCTGCCCCTAAGAGGCACCCCGACTTCAGATTCCCACACCACTCCTCCTCTAGCACTGAACTAGAGATAGGTAGCTCAGTTCAGTGATACCCACTGGTGAAAGATTAGCAGGAATCTGCCACTGTCCTCTCTTGAAAGATTAAGCGCCAACCCACAGGATTACTCTCTGGTTTAACCGTGTGAACAGTATTTCACAAATGAAGTTAATATGTGAGCAAACTACCATTGCTTGAAAAAGTAAGTGTGGATACATTCTGTTTTAGTGATGAAACTGTTAATTCATGTTAGCGATTGTGAGTATGGAACTAGGTGATGATAGTAGTTAATGGTTAATAACATTGAATTTGAGGGTGTGATACATAGTATGTGAGCTGAATTAACACCTATCCTACTAGATAGGTGCTTCTCATCTCTGGCATGGCATCCGGTATATCCTTGAAAATATAAATCTCTACAATAATTCACACAACAGTAGATGAGAGAAGCCCCTTCATGGATCACTGCCTTGTTGTGGCAAAGGGGCTTGTGTAACTCAGTGAAGCCATAAGCTATGCCGTGCAGGGCCACCCAAGACGGACAGGTCATGGCGGAGAGTTCTGACAAAATGTGGTCCACTGGAGAAGGAAATAGCAACCCACTCCAGTATTCTTGCCAAGAAAACCCCATGTAGCGTATCACAAGGCTAAAACAGATGACGCCGGAAGATGAGCCCCTCAGGTAGGAAGGTGTCCAATATACTACTGGGGAAGAGCAGAGGGTATTTCCAAGTAGCGCCAGAAACAGTGAAGTGGCTAGGCCAAAGCCGAAAGGACACTCAGCTGTAGATGTGTCTGGTGGTGAAAAGAAAGTCCGATGCTGTAAAGAACAATATTGTTTAGGAACCTCGAATGTCAGATCAATGAATCAAGGTAAGCTGGAGGTGGTCAAACATGAGATGGCAAGATTGAACATCGACATCTTGGGAATCAGTGAACTAAAATGGACAGGCATGGGCGAATGTAATTCAGATGACCATCATATCTACTACTGTGGGCAAGAATCCCTTAGAAGAAATGGAGTAGCACTCATAGTCAACAAAAGGGTGGGAAAAGCAGTACTGGGGTACAATCTCAAAAACGATAGAATGATCTCAGTACGAATCCAAGGCAAACCATTCAACATCACAGTAATTCAAGTCTATGCCCCAACCACTGATGCCGAAGAAGCTGAGGTTGATGGGTTCTATGAAGACCTACAACACCTTCTAGAACTAACACCAAAAAAAGATGTCCTCTTCATCATAGGGGATTGGAATGCTAAAGTAGGAAGTCAAGAAATCACCAGGATAACAGGCAAGCATGGCCTTGGTGTACAAAATGAAGCAGGACAAAAGCTAATAGAGTTTTGCCAAGAGAACACGCTGATCATAACAAACACTCTTTTCCAACAGCACAAGAGGCGACTCTACACATGGACATCACCAGATGGTCAATATCGAAATCAGATTGATTATGTCCTTTGCAGTCAAAGATGGAGAAGCTCTATACAGTCAGTAAAAACAAGACCTGCAGCTGACTGTGGCTCAGATCATGAGCTTCTTGTTGTAAAATTTTGGCTTAAATTGAAGAACGTAGGGAAAACCACTAAACCATTCAGGTATGACCTAAATCATATCCCTTATGAATATACAGTGGAGGTGAGGAATAGATTTAAGGGATTAGACCTGATAGACAGAGTGCCTGAGGAACTATGGGCGGAGGTCCATAACATTGTTCAGGAGGCAGCAACTCAATCCATCCCAAAGAAAAAGAAATGCAAGAAAGCAAAGTGGCTGTCTGAGGAGGCTTTACAAGAAGCTGAGGAAAGAAGGGAAGCGAAAAGCAAGGGAGAAAGGGGAAGATATCTCCAACTGAATGCAGAGTTCCAGAGAATAGCAAGGGGAGACAAGAAGGCCTTCTTAAATGAACAATGCAAAGAAATCGAGGAAAACAACAGAATGGGAAAGACTAGAGATCTCTTCAAGAAAATTGGAGATCTCAAGGGAACATTTTGTGCAAAGATGGGCATGATAAAGGACAAAGAAGGCAGGGACGTAACAGAAGCAGATGAGATTAAGAAGAGGTGGAAAGAATACACAGAAGAACTATACAGGAAACATCTTAATGTCCCTGATAGCCATGATAGTGCGGTCACTGAACTTGAGCCGGACATCCTCGAGAGTGAAGTCAAGTGGGCCTTAGGAAGCATTAGTAACAACAAAGCTAGCGGAGATGACAGTATTCCAGCTGAGCTATTTAAAATCCTAAAAGATGATGCTGTTAAAGTGCTGCACCCAATGTGCCAACAAATTTGGAACACTCAACAGTGGCCGCAAGACTGGAAAAGGTCAGTTTACATTCCAATTCCAAAGAAGGGCAATGCCAAAGAGTGTTCAAACTACCGCACAATTGCACTCATTTCACATGCCAGCAAGGTAATGCTCAAAATCCTACAAGCTAGGCTTCAGCAGTATGCGAACCGAGAACTCCCGGAAGTACAAGCTGGGTTTCGAAGAGGCATAGGAACTAGAGATCAAATCGCCAACGTTCGCTGGATCATGGAGAAAGCAAGAGAATTCCAGAAAAACGTCTATTTCTGCTTCATTGACTACACTAAAGCCTTTGATTGTGTGGATCACAACAAACTGTGGCAAATTCTTAAAGTGATGGAAATACCAGACCACCTTACCTGTCTCCTGAGAAACCTGTACGAGGGTCAAGAAACAACAGTAAGAACCAGACATGGAACAACTGAGTGGTTCAAAATTGGGAAAGGAGTACGACAAGGCTGCATATTGTCACCCTGCTTATTTAACTTATATGCAGAGTACATCATGAGAAACGCCGGGTTGGATGAATCACAGGTCGGAATTAAGATTGCTGGGAGAATTATCAACAACCTCCGATATGCAGATGATACCACCCTAATGGCAGAAAGCGAAGAGGAGCTAAAGGGCCTCTTGTTGAGGGTGAAAGAGGAGAGTGCAAAAGCTGGTTTGAAACTCAATATTAAAAAAACGAAGATCATGGCATCTGGCCCCATCACTTCCTGGCATATAGAAGGGGAAGAAATGGAAGCAGTGGCAGATTTTATTTTCTTGGGCTCCAAGATCACCGCAGACGGTGACTGTAGCCATGAAATTAAAAGACGTTTGCTCCTTGGGAGGAAAGCTATGGCAAACCTAGACAGCATAGTAAGAAGCAGAGACATCACCTTGCCGACAAAGGTCCGTCTAATCAAAGCTATGGTTTTCCCAGTTGTAATGTATGGCTGTGAGAGCTGGACTATAAGGAAGGCTGAGCGCCGAAGAATTGATGCTTTCGAACTGTGGTGCTGGAGAAGCCTCTTACGAGTCCCCTGGACTGCAAGGAGGTCAAATCAGTCAATTCTAAAGGAAATCAACCCTGAGTGCTCATTGGAAGGACAGATACTGAAGCTGAAGCTCAAATATTTTGGCCACCTAATGCGAAGGGAAAACTCTCTGGAAAAGACCCTGATGCTGGGAAAGACTGAAGGCAAAAGGAGAAGGGGACGGCAGAGGATGAGATGGCTAGATAGCATCACCTATGCAATGAATATGAACTTGAGCACACTCCGGGAGAGAGCGCAGGACAGGAAGGCCTGGCATGCTATGGTCCATGGGGTCACGAAGAGTCGGACATGACTGAACGACTGAACAACAACAAGATGAGAGAAGACACATTAATTCTAGCGTCACATATGACAGTGCAATCCTGTATATGTCTACTCAGAAGTAAGACCATTAAGTCAAATAAGATTTACTCCAAAGTATATATAGGATTTCAGCATAACCTGCCTTCTATTCAGCTGTACTTATGTAATGCCAAAAGTGCTTTACAATCTTCACGTTGTTTGCCCCACAACACTCCTGTGAGGTAAACTACCATTCTCAGTTCAGTTAGGTAATACATTTATTAGGACCAACAAAAATGTCACAGTATGCAAGCTTTCAAAGTTCTCCAGGACTTCTGAAAAGGTATGTCCTGTCTCACTAATCTTTGAGAATTCTTTGAGAGTGTCAATAAACTTGTGGACAGGGTTGAACCAGTAGACATTGTCTATTTGGACTTTGGGGAGAGCAATCCTATCGTCACTAGACAGTGTCTAGACAGCCATAGGATTTTTCAGTTTCTGGGAACCCAGCTCAGAGCCAGGGCTCCAAGCTCAGTTCCCATAAACCACACTCCCTTCCTCCTCTGCCTTGTAGGCGGCATGGTTCTTCCCCATCTCTGCACTCATAACTGTAGTGCAGAGCGGGCAAAAAGGAGGTGTTTCCGGGGACGGGAAGGGGAGGAGACCAGCCTTCTCCCCCCCCCCCCCCGGCACCAAAGCCCCCAGCTAGACAGCCAAAATCGGCTGTCTAACTGCAAATGCAAGGCGGCCAGAGCACGGAGGAGAAGATCCCATCCATCCTCCGCCTGCCCCACATTGGATAGTCAGCCGCCTCTGAGTTCCAAGGCGGCTGACTATCCCCGTAGGATTGCACCCTAAAAGGTTTTTGAGACAGTTCCTCATCCTTAGCAAATTTAGCAGTCATGGAATAAGAGTTCTTCTTATGGATAAAGAACAGAAAGAAGAGAGTAGGAATAAATGGTAAATTCTTGCAATGCAGGAATATAAATGGTGGGGTTCCTAAAGGATCTGTACTGGGACAAATGCTTTTTCACTTGTTCATAAATGGTCTGGAATTAGAGTGAGCACTGAGGTGGCCACGTCTGCTAATGATACCAAATTTTTCAGGGTGGTTCAAACTAAAAGGGATTGTGAAGAACTCCAAAAGGATCTCTGCATACTGGGAGAATGGGCATCAAGATGGCAAATACAGTTCAATGTAAGCAAGTGTAAAGTGATGCATGTTGGGGCAAAAAATCCCAACTTTACATGTACACTGAGTTAGTGGTGACTGACCAAGCAAAAGATCTGGGGGTTGTGGCTGCAAGCTAGGTGAAAAAGGCAAATTCCATGTTAGACATAATTAGGAAAGGAATTATGAAATGAAAGTAAAACTGCCAAGATCATACTCCCCTTATACAAATCTAGTATGTGACCATACTTGGAATATTGTGTACAGTTCTGGCCACCACTCCTAAAAAAGGGTATTGTAGAGTTGGAAAAATGCAGAAAAGGGCAACCAAAACAATCAAGGGGCTGGAGTAACTCCCCTATGAAGAAAGGTACAATGTCTGGGATCGTTTAGCATAGAGCAAAAGTCGGTAACGGTAGACATGATAGAGGTATACAAAATTAGGGATGGAGTAATGAAACTGGATAGGGAGTCATTTTTCTCCCTGTCTCATAACACTAGAACCCGGGGTCATCCCATAAGCTGATTGGTGGGAGGTTCAGGACAGATAAAAGGCTGTACTTCTTCACACAGCGCATAGGTAAAGTATGGAATTTGCTACCACAGTATGTAGTGATGGCCACCAATCTGGATGGCTTTTAAAGGAGATTAAACAAATTCCTAGACTCTAGAGGATAAAGCTATCAATAGCTACTAGTCCTGATGGCTCTATGCTCCCTCCAGTATCAGAGGCAGTATGCCTATGTACACCAGGTGCTGGGGAACATGGGAAGCGGGGTGCTAATGAGTGATGTGGGTTTTCTGGAAAAGTTTGAACTGGAAAATTTTCCAGTGCAAATTAGGGTCATTTGCATAGCAAACATTTCAATTTGTATCAGAAAATGTTCTGATGCCCTAGAGCAGGAGTGGGCATCTTGTGGTGCTTCAGGTTTTTTTTCCCCACAGCTCCCATCATCCCTCAGCATGGCCTGTGCTGGCTACGGATGATGGCATTTGTAGACCAAACATCTGGAGGTCCACAAGTTGCCCACCCTTGCCCTAAAGAGATCTAATTTAGCATGTTCATTTTACTTGCATTTAGTAAACAAAGCTAAAAAACAAAAAGGTACCCCATGCTAACTTTTTGTCCCAATATACCACAAGCATTTGACCTCAAATAAAGGAAAAAATTAAAGTAATTTATGATTTAAATGTTATATTATGTAGATTTTATTGGAATACTTGTAAAAACTTAGACAATAGCAAATTCTCAAGGCACAATTACAAACAATTCCAACAAGAAAAAAAGGTGGAAGACAATAGAAGAAGCCAATGTGGCTTCACAAAAAGCTTAGAGATGACCTGAAAACAAAAAAGGACTCATATAGGAAGTGGAAAGAAGGCCAAGCTACAAAGGAAGAGTACAGGCAAGTAGCACAGAATTGCAGGGATGGTGCCAGGAAGGCTAAAGCTGAGAACGAGCTGAGGTTAGCAAGGGATGCTAAAAGCAACGGAAATGCTTTCTTCAGATACATGCTCAGTAAAGGACAGAGGAAAGAAATGGTGGTTCAGCTATTAAATAAGGATGGCAAAATGATAACAGATGACAAAGAAAAGGCAGAAGTGCTCAATTCCTACTTTGGCTCAGTCTTCTCCCAAAAGAGGGTCTATGACCCTCCTGGCAAAGGCGAAGTACAGGCTGAAGGGGCAAGACTGCAGCCTGAGATCGATAGGCATATGGTCAAGGAACACCTAATTACTTTGAATGAGTTCAGATCTCCAGGGCCAGATGAACTGCATCAAAGGAACTGGCAGAAGAACTCCCAGAACCACTGTCTATTATCTTTGAGCAATCATGGAGGATGGGTGAAGTGCCAGATGACTGGAGGAGGGCTGATGTTGTCCCTATCTTCAAAAAGGGTAAAAAGGAGGAACCTGGGAACTACAGACCAGTCAGTCTGACATCAGTCCCTGGGAAAATTCTGGAGCACATTATAAAGCAATCCATCTGTAAGCACCTTGAAAACAATGCAGTGATTACTTGAAGCCAACATGGATTTGTCAAGAACAAATCCTGCCAGACGAATCTGAGCTCATGTTTTGATCAGGTAACCTCCCTTGTGGACTGTGGGAATGCTGTGGACATAATATACCTCAACTTCAGCAAAGCTTTCAACAAAGTGCCCCATGATATCCTGAGGAGCAAACTAGCTCAAAGTGGGCTAGATGAAACAACGATCCAGTGGATCCACAGTTGGCTACAGAACCGGACTCAAAGAGTGCTTATCAATGGGATCTTCTCCAACTGGGGAGAGGTAACGAGCAGGGTACCACAGGGCTCAGTAATGGGCCCAGTGCTCTTCAACATTTTTATTAATGACTTGGAGGAGGAGGTGCAGGGAATGCTGATCAAATTTGCAGATGACACAAAATTTGGTGGGATAGCCAATACCTTGGAAGACAGAAACAAAATTCAAAGGGATCTTGATAGACTGAAGTGCTGGGCAGAAAACAATAAAATGAAATTGAATAGCAATAAATGCCAGCTTCTGAACCTAAAGGAAAAAGAAACCAAATGCACAGTTACAAGATGGGGGATATGTGGCTCAACAACACTGCAAGCGAGAAGGATCTTGGAATCGTTGTCGATCACAAGCTGAATATAAGCCAACAATGTGATGTGGCTGCAAAAAAGGCAAATGCTCCTTTGGGCTGCATTAATAGAAGCATAGCTTCCAAATCCCATGAAGTACTAGTTCTCCTCTACTCAGCACTGGTTAGGCCTCACCTGGAGTACAGTTCTGGGTATCACACTTTAAATGGATGCAGACAAGCTGGAGAGGGTTCAGAGGAGGGCAACAAAGATGATCAGGGGACTGGAAACAAAGCCTTATGACGAGAGCCTGAAAGAACTGGGCATGTTTAGCCTTGAGAAGAGAAGACTGAGGGGAGATAGGATAGCGCTCTTCAAGTACTTGAAATGCTGTCACGGAGAGGAAGGCCAGGATCTCTTCTCAATCAAACCCAGAGTGCAGCACACGAAATAATGGGCTCAAGTTACAGGAAGCCAGATTCCGGCTGAACAGCAGGAAAAAATTCCTGACTGTTAGAGCAACACGACAATGGAACCAATTCCCTAGGGAGGTAGCGGGCTCTCCCACACTGGAGGCATTCAAGATGAGGCTGGACAGCCATCTGTTAGGGATGCTCTGACTTGGATTCCTGCACTGAGCAGGGGCTTGGACTCGATGGACTTGTAGGCCCCTTCCATCCTTACTATTCTGTGATTCTATGATATACTTCCTACTTCTCTTATGCTATTTAAATTCAAGAAGAAGAAAACCCCCAAAGGTACTGAAAACTGACACACTAATTAATTTTAGCAAACCAAAGAAATGTGTGTGATATGCTGACAACTACTCATCTTTTTCAACAGAGTTCAACTCTCTTCCCCTAGGGCTGTTGGGGCACCTTCAGTTTCACTGTCATAGTCATTAATTCCATTCCATTCTGGGACATATATGTATTTCAATAACATATATGTATTCTCTCACACAGTTGCTAAGGATAATGACCTGGAAAACATTAATTACAGCTTTGACACTGCCAAGCTTGCCTAATATTGTATTAGTAGTTGGCATACATTCATTTTTATTAATGAACTTATGAAAAGGAAAATTTTCTGTGGAAAAATAAAGCACTGGAAAAATTTCAAAAAACCCCACATCACGGATACTATTGCACTCATGTTGTAGTTGTGGGTTTCCCATAGGCAGCTGGTTAGCCACTGTGTGAACAGACAACTGGACTGGATAGTCTCTTGGTCTGATCCAGCATGGCTCTTCTTATGTTCTTAACTCTTCATCAGGCTAAAAAAGCAAGGAATTGTGGGTGGAAGGAGTGGGTACATAAAAGTACACACATTAGGCCAGATGCTGGAGCTAGGGAATGCTAGGAGTTGTAGGACTTTTTCTGTCTCAACATGCTTAGTCACTGGTAGGTGTCACAGGTAGGTTACAGATGAGGAACTGAGGATGGGAGATAGTAACTTCATCAGGGTCCATGGTGAACAGAGAACTGATCAGAGATTTCCATTTCAGCCTTTCAGCAGTTCTAAAACCAAAAGCCAACATAAATAATCAAAGTCAGAAGTGGCCTGAAGACCATCTAGTCCAATTGCATATGAAAGACAGGATCGCCTAGATACCCCACCCCCCATCACAGATTAATCAAGGCTATCTGGATCACAATATGCCACAACTGGAAAACAGGTGCAGCTGTAATGGACACTACTGAAGTAAATAGCACCAGGAAGTTCAAGTAGGTGCATGATGGCTCCTCAGCATAAATGCACATATTATGATGACATGTTTTCATGGATCGTGTGTCAGAAGTATCTACAGAAGGAGCCTCCTTGTTTTCTTCAAGTATAAAATGAGATATCCACTGAACAACCTTGGATGCAATGCTAAGCCTTAGTTCCCCACTATGATATTGAGGTCATTCATAGAATACAATAACCCAGAGCATGCATTGTCACTGAATCATAGGTTGTTGTGTTGTATGAACCCAGCTGTGGTAACAAACCATGGTTTGTTAACCGTGAACAACCCAGAGTTCACAACTCAACAACAAACCATTGTTTCTCTTTGTGGGCTGTTCATGGTTTGTTAGCATGGCTGTGTTCACACAACACAACAACCCACAATTCAATGACAACCCAGTGTGAGCCAGAGAGTGATGTAGTGGTTAGAGTATTGGACTGAGACTCAGGAGACCTGGATTCTAGTTGCCACTTGGCCATGAAGCTCACTGGATCATTTTGGACCAGTCACTGACTCTCAGCCTAACCTACCTCACAAGGTGGTTGTGAAGATAAAACGGAGAGGAGGATTATATGTACGCCACCTTGGGCTCCTTGGAGAAGAGGCAGGGTATAAATGTAACAAATAAATAAACCCATATTCAGTCCATACTCTGGCTTGGTGAATTGTCTGAACCAGGTCATTGAGAGCACACCTCCTCCTCCTGCAGTGTAGGACAGGCTACAAGACACTCTTCATACGTTTACTCTTGGGTAGTACTGCCATCACCAACATTTTAAAATACCTTAGCCTGAACACTTGGGCAATTCAGACTTACAGAATGTACTTATGGAAAAGGACTGACCATTTACAGAAGTTAATATTTATTGTTTCAAGCACCATAGCACTAAAATATACTTTAAATTACACTTTTGATCCAGCAGTCCTACACATAATGTTAAGGAAATAATGCAAAAATATTTGCCTTAAATTTATTGGGTTATTTTTAAAAGGGACATTATAGTATTTCAGTACTTGGGATAAAAATGTCCTTTACTAACAATGATGAATGCTTTACAATTTAAAGTGGGATCCAAACGGGTGATAAGACAGTAACAGAAGACTGAATAAAGTCCCTTTTTTGTCCTGCTGTCTTGTCATCCTGATCTATTCCTCTAATATTTTTCCATCGTATTCTTTCGTTTATCACTTAAACTTCAACCCAGGCCATCCCCTTCCCATCTTACAACTCATTTTCAGCCACTAGGTAAAGCTATATTATTTTTTAAAATGTTGTCTTGTGAACTCCAGGGGTAGTGAGATATATTTCTACACAATTCAAAACTCTTCCGACGCATCAGGGACTTCCCACTCATTTTTAAGATTGTCATACAACTAAAATTTTATTCTCTTGTCAAGAGTGGAAAACTCCAAGGCAGAAAACATTCCAGAAGAGTCATTTTTATGAATAGAGTGCATACATAAGCGATCATAGGGTACACTTGTGCGCTAAGGTGTAACATCAAGGCAAAGTTGAAGGAATAGTGATCTCCACATTCATGCTGCATAAATGGCAAATGTTTGATGTGAATGGTAGTACCATTTTGCAGCATTCAAGGCTGTGTATGCGTGCGCGTGCCTTCCATTTGCCGTCATGCAGATTAATTGGTCAGCCTGGAGCAGAGCCCAAGCCTCATTCTGTCATGTCACTGTCTTCCATTTTATCCTGGACAGTCTCTCATGTACATCCAAAGGGTTGGTGCCACCTAAGGCAATCAGGCTAGGACAGACAAGGAAGCATGCATTTCACAAAGGAAAGACATTCACAAAAGAAAGATCTCCATTGGCTTGTATGGGGAGCAAAAAAGTCCCCCTGCCAAAAAGCAGCTGGAAGGGGGCAAGGCCCACACCCCAGCAAGGACCCTGTTGCCCCAAGTGTCCTCCTTTAGACTGAGTCCTAGCTCTTTGAAAGCAAACACCGGGAGGTATGCGATAGAATACTCATTTTGGCAAGTGACGCGCACAGGTTTCAGTTCAATGGGGTTTAAGCTAAGGCAGGAATGGTCAAAATCCAGGAAGAAATCAGAACACAGGGAGTTGGTCAGACAATGAGCATCAGGCAACAGCAGGAGTGGTCAAGATAACAAGCAAGAGGTCAAACACAGTAAATCAGTCGGGTACCGAAGCAGGGTCAAGAAACCATCTAAGGGCCAGTAACACAGAACATCCATCACAGAGCAAGGCAAGGTAAGCAAATACTGGAGCTGACACAGGCATTGTTTCCAGCAGCTCTCAAGTTACCAGTGAGAGCTGACATAGCTAAAGCTACTGAAGCCCCACCCAGTGCTCAGCTGCTTCCTGTTAGAGGATTATCAGATGTCCTCCCCATAAGGAGAGCCCAACTCATGAGTAGTCCTCTTCAGTAAGTGAGCACTCCTTTGCCTGGCCACCATCCTATCATGGACCTTAAGGTGCAGCATTTTCGGGGGCTAGGTGGTGGCCCAGCATCTTCCTCTGCCTCAGAAGCAGAACTCTCCGCCTCCCTAGGAGGCAGATTCAAAGGCATTACTCCTGAGGGCCCAGAGCATCTGAGGGCCCAGAGCTCATGCCAGGGTCTCCTGAGGGGCCAACAGGCTCTGATGGCTCTGGCTCTTCCTCTGAAGATGACTCCAGTGGTGGCAAGACACCTAGGATCATAATACCAAGGATCCTTTGTGGAGGCTGCACTCCGTGCCCCCCCTCCAGCTAATTTTTCAACAAGGACTCCCCCCCCCCAGTGTATGGAGAAATCACTCCATTCACTTGCAGAGGGGGAAAATAGCTTGGTGGGTGCTATAGCCTGGCCTTGTGGGCACAGTGGCACCTGCAGGCACCACATTGGTGACCCCTGCCCTAGGTAATTATGCCAGGACTTACAAGGGAGCATTCCTTTCACAAAGGAAAGGCATCATGCACTTGTTCAGAGGCACTTTGATTTTTGGTCTGTGTGCATGCCCATGCAGTAAGACCTTCAACAGGGGCTTTTCTTCAGATGCCTGACTACTGGAGCTTTAGCAAGTGACTACCAGGAAAGAGCCTTCTCAGTGGTGGCACTCCAACTGTGGAATGTTCTCCCCAGGGAGGCTCACATGGCACTGACTTTAATGTCAGTGTCTCCCCCTTCCCCCCTGGTTTTTTAGTCTGACTTATTTATGCTGCTTTGCATTCATTTTATTTTTGCTGACTGCTTTTTATTTTTGTTTTAATTGTGTTGTTTTAATGTTGTTTTGAGTTTATTTTTACAGTAACTTTATTTCTTTGCAAGCCACCCAGGTAACTTATTGAAGGACGGGGCATAAATCCTTAACATAAAGTAAATTTTTAGAAAACTCAAATGGTTTTGCTTACCCTCCACCATTCTAATCCTACTTTCCCTAGAACGATCGAACGGTACTTGCTGTATCTCCAGAGATGTCAAGACCTACCAGGGCTGGGACTTCACTCCCAATGAAACCTGCTTGGAAGAGGAGTCAGAGCAGGCTGCTATGATGGCACTAATGAAGACTCTTGGAACTCAATGCCTCCTGAGGCAGAGCCAGAGACTATTTCTCCAAGGGGGTTCCAATACTGGGGACTACACTGCCTCTTGAGGGAAACCCATCTTAGCTCTGAATCCCCTCCCATCACCTCTAGGACCACAGCAGCAGCAGTACAAGCCGCAGCTCAGGTCTGGCAACACAGTGTTCAACTAGCTGCCTGAGGCCTCCTGCCCATCAGAGCTTCTCAGGAGGAGGAGGCAAGCTCTGTGAGTGACCTGAAACCTGGCCCTGAACAACTCTATTAAAGCCATCTGTCTCTGGGTACTCAGTGCGGATGGCAGAGCTCTGTGACTTAGCTCTTCAGCCTTGCAGCTCTACTACCTTTAGGCAAGAGGAAATAAAACCCTTTGACAGCTTTTCAAAGTGTATGAAGCAAGGTAGCTCCCTGCAACGTCAGGCCAGGCCACGCTGGAACTCTTCTGCCACTTTCTTCAGCCACAGTAAACTCCCACCCCAATGTGTGCTTGGTGCCCAGACCTGGTACCCATTCTTAATGTCCAAGCAAGCAGACAGAAGCTATCAGTAACAAGGAGACCACTAAGCACTAATGACTATAAGGCCTTGTGGCAGATCCAAGGAAGCTGTGGGCCCGGACAAGACACAACTGGTTCTCTGTAAACAACATGCAAGTTGGATATTGGCCCCATTATGACTCCATGCTTTGTACTTTCCCCTATATTTGCAATAATAGATGAACTGGGTGATAAAAGGTTTCAAAAACTAGTCTTTTCACTTAATCTTTTCTATGCATACGAAAATATTTAAAGAATTTGATACACTATCTTTCCCAGAATTGTAATGATACTCTACAATCAAATCTGAGGCCCTCCTCTGAGGGAGGTTTGGAGGATGCCAACAAGGGAGAGGACCTTCTAGGTTGTGGCTCCCCAATTATTGGAATGCTCTCCCCAGTGAGGGCCACCTGGTGCCAACATTGTCATTTTTTCACTGTCAGGTTAAGACATTAGTTATCAGGGAGATGAGAAATGTAATAAATACATTTCCTCTATTCCCAGGCTTTTGATGGCTATTTAATGCATCAGTTGATTGTTTATGGTTGTGACAGGTATTTTAGTTGTTTTATAGGGTGGTTTTATTGTAATGGATAATTGTTGAGGGTGTTTTAAATCTGTGCATTTCAATTCTATTGCAAGTCACCTTGAGTCTTTTTTTTTTCCTCTGAGAAAGGCGTTTAAGAAACTTAATAAATCACCACCACCACCACCACCAACATGGGAGTCAGTGCATTGTGGCCTATATTTCTTTTAAAATGTTTATTAAGGGAACAATCTTATGATCTTTGGGAGAGCATCCCAGGGACCACAGGATATTTTGGAGTTCCCCCTCCGAGGCTGTAGACACTGCTATAACTTTGGAAGGGGAAATTCAAATGGGAATTGTTTCCCCCTGCTCCTTGCAGTGCCAGAGAAAGAACCATGGCAGCTTCCTCACCTGTGGTCAGAGTTCTGACCGCAGGTGACGATCGGGGAGGCACTGAGGATCTGCAATGTCTTAAAGCCTCCCAACAAGGGTCACTTGTTTTGTTACATTCCATTTCTTCATTTCCAATCAAAACAGCTTTTGTCTTCTACAAGTGCAGCTTCTGAAATTATGTTTTAAGATTAAATTAACTCATTAGACCAATCTCCTACCACAGAGAAAACAATCAAGATAAATGTCAGCAAATGAAACAAACTATGTTATACAGGGGATTCTTCTTTTGTCTAGAGATGCCACCTCAGCAAGTCTGTGGTGTGTTTATTTTGGAAATCCAAGCGCTGGAAATGTCCGTATGTGTTATTATTATTAACGTATTATTCCAGCTACTCGGAAAATATCAGCTTGCAGCTCATCACTAGTCTAATTACCGAGGTTGTGATCTTAAGCACACTTTGAAAGCAAAAGAGTTGTTTTCAAGTAAATTAATTTAGGATCAGGGTATCCAAAGACATTTCATGTTCAAAGTCTTCAAAATTTAAAGGATTAAAAATCTACAAAATCTTATTGAGCAGTTCGTTCATAAATGTTCTGATTAGATAACTATAGGCTGTCATTCTCAAGAGTCATTCCTGAGCATACTGGGCAATAATGGGTTGTACCCCAATAAGCCTAAAGTTGTGTGAACAGTCTGCTCATCATATCTTACCTTGTTCTTCATACCAGTCCCTCACTCTTTCCTTTGTTACACCAGGTTCTCCATGAGTCAGTGTAAATATTTTAATTAATAGTTTATTGAAATTTTAAAATGAATTTTAAAATAACTTTCCACAACGTAATAACCTAATCTTTTTTAAAAAGTTAACAAAGGAGAAAATAGCAAAACTGGATGCACAGGGATCTTTGCACAGAAATATCTCACTGTCTGACGGAGACTGAAATGTAAAACAAGTTCTCACCAAATGTAGATGAATAGTACTCCCAAATATTGTAATAATACATGCTGTACAATGTTATGCAAGCAAGTCCACATTTCTTGAGATTTACTCCTAAAGTAAATCTCCCCAAGGACAGCTGATCTTTGGGTTAGAAGAATCCATATGGTGCAGCTTTAGCATAGTAAAGGTGCAAAGAAGTGTGCTTTATTTTGATTTTTGCAGCAAACAGGGACACAATAATATATTTCTGGTAAACCTTGGTAAGATTTATTTGTGCCACTAATGTCATTGCTAGCTGGGGATTATGGGAGTTGCAGTCCAATACATATTGAGGGAGCCATGCTGGAGAAGGCTGGCCTGCTCCCAATGGGATATGCAGTGGTTTTAACTAACCAAGACTGCTGCCAGTCAAAGCAGACAGTACTGAACTAGATGGACCAACACGCTATATAAGGCCAGTCAGCTTCATATATTCTCAATATATGTGCATCTATCCTAGTAAGGGGAAGAGGGAGCAGCATGTCCTGTACACAGACATTTATATGCTAAGAAGGTGACCGCTACAGCTCTAAGACAAAGTGGAAGACAATGGGACTGTATCAGGAGTTCAAAAGCTGGCTTCTACTCCCATTTTAAATTAACCACAGCTTGCTGTGTCATCCAAGCCCAATGAACTGTGGTTAGACATAACTATGTTTTGTTGAGACAAACCAACTTGAAACCATAGTTTAAGAAGCTGTCTTGTTTCAACAAACTGCCATTACATTTATTTATTTAGAGTATTTTTATCCCAGTCCTCAACCAAAAAGGCTCCCAGCACAGCTCACAAATAATACATAAGACTGCCCACAGGCTTACAATCAAAAACACACCACACAGGAGGAAAAGGAATAGGCAGGGAAGAAGGGAGAAATTAAGTATTTCAGCAGGATTGGTGGAAATGCTCTGCTTCCCCTTCTCATCTGCCTCAATCCAGCTTGCTGGGCTGGCTACTGGTGGTGACAGTTGAGGGAAGAGGAGCTTTCATGGAAGTGGTCTTCAGGGGGTGGAATGTCCCCACTTCCTCTTCTCCACGGTTTAGGGTTCAGATGTAATGTTAAAATGGAAGCAGAAGCTTCCAATCTCCTCCGCGTGGTCATTCCAGAGGAGAGCAAATGGGGAAAATGCACAAGGCCAAAGCTCTCCATGGCTCCTCCTCATACTGCTAAGCTCTCCATGGCTCTCCTCATACTGCTAAGCTCTCCATGGCTCTTCCTCATACTGCTAAGCTATGGTTTAGGGTGTTTGGGGTAAACCAGGCTAACATGATGGATAGGAGCTGTGCTGCTGGTATCAGTCATGTAGCTTTTGGTAAGCCTTGACCATAGAAAGACCTGCCGACGGGAGGACCTTTTTCTCAAATCTTCAGGTGGCACTTTCCTCTATGGCAGTAATGCCAAACAAAGTGTGGAGGGAAGTTGCCTACATAAGATTAACTAACCAGTGGGGGCTTAGGTGCGACCATTGCTGGTTTTGTGCCCCAGTTCTTATGGCACCATGCTGATTCTGCTAACCCATTTGGATTAGCAGGGATCAGCACTGGGGCTGTCATTGCCCATGCGGAACACATAGGTGTCAGGCATGTAGCTTTGGTAAGCCCATTGCTAGCAAAAGCCTCAGCCTGGAAGCTGCCCAACACTAACCCTAATCACGCTTGCTTGAGAAGTACGCCCATTGAACTCAGTGGCATTTATTGCCAGGTGAAGATGAGTAAGATCGGACTGCAGGTTTTCAACAAGAAACAGCCAGCACGCTTGCCAGCAATCAGTTGTGGAAATCTGATTTGTTTCTTAAGTAAGAGCCAAGGTTCCCAGACAGCCCACTCCTGCCTGCCTCAGAGGAAGAGAGAAATCAACATACCATGGGAAAATATTCTTCTCCTGACCACAATAGGATACTACTGAAGTGTCAAATTAAAAATCATCATATGATAGCTATCTGAGCCATACAACTTGGTGTTTCTTTTCTCCCATGAATGGTCTGAGGGCGTTCCAGAATGTTATTTGATTAGGGGGAAAAACACCTTGTAATTTCCTGGTCTACATTTATTAATGCACTGTTTATATTCAGTTGCTACTTTACCCATTTTTTTTTAGAACCCAAATTAAGGGTTGTTTCCATTGTTAAGTCCCATTAATTTAAATGGGCCTACTCTAAGTAGGGCTAACATTGCAACAACCCAGAATTATCCCTCTGAATACACCCTTTCTCTTTCTCACCCTCTCTCACACTTTTAAGCTATAGCAACCCTGCTTTTCCTCAAAAGATTGATCATAGAAAAAGGAAATCCACTCTCACTGGATTTGTGTGTATGCACACAATTCAAGTTTTACATAATTATTTTAAACCATGAAAGATCAGTATTCCAGGTGAGGCCTATCCAACCATTCCCTTGCCTTGTACAACAATATTATACATTTGCTATCCAAGCACTGGGAATGCTTCATTTTCTAAATTCAAGAATTATGCTGCCTCCCTGTTCTGCAAATGCAGCACACTGATAGCTCACAACCATCTTTGATTGACGAAGACCTTGAGATAATTTCTTCCCCTGTAGTTTCAAGCTGACAAGTCTTCTCCAAGAGAGATCCAAACAATACCTTAGTAATCCCAAGCACCTGACTTCACATATGGTAATATATTTCACGCCGCTTCTGTTCTGTTTAAATTTTGTGATTCATTTTGTATAATTGGAGGTTGGACTTGATAGTCTTATAGCCCCCTTCCAACTGTACTATTCTATGATTCTATGAATTGCTCAGTCACAGTGTGTGGTGATCATGTCAGTTGACATATCATTAGTACAAATAACAATAAATTAAAAGTAATTTAAAATACGTGCTCAGTATGACCCTGTTAACCTGTTCCTTTCCTAGTAAGGGGTGACATGATAGCTATTTTCAAATATTCAAAGGGCTGTCAACACAGAAGATGGAACAGACTTGTTCTCTGTTGCTCCCGAGGGTAAGACTAGAACCAATGGAGGAAAATCGGAAGAAAGCAGATTTCAGCTAAACATTAGGAGAAACTTCCCAGTGATAGGAGCTGATAAGACAGTGGAACAGCCAGTCTTGGGAGGTTATGGGTTTTCCTTTACTAGAGGTGTTTAAACAGAGGCTAGACAGCCATCTACCAGGGATGCTGTGGTCACATGCTGCACTGAAGTTCCTGCATTAAGCAGGTGGGTAGATTAGAGGATCTCCAAGGCCCCTTCCAAGACTACTATGATTCTATTTTGCAAATAATTAAGCTGAAATATTCACCGAAATATTCACCAGTTGTTGTTGCAGACCCGTGGATACGCATGTGTGAACTAGCTAACAGGGTGCTTATTCTTTTACTGTTTTATTTCTTGTGTTCACCGCTCCAAAATCTGTTCTAGATATGGAGCGGTATATAAATATTGTAAACAAATAAATCAATAATAAACAGGTAAAATAAATGTAAGATAAGAGTCTCTGTGAGAAATCTGTCATTACTGCAGTTACACACTAGATCCATGATTGGATCTCTTGACATTTGTTTTGATTGGGAAGCAACTGGAAGGTCACCAAATTGGCTTGGAGCAGCAACGCTGGTGAAAGGAGTCTTTATCCCTTCCCCTCCATGCAATTTCCATTATGTAAATTACTGCAGCCCCCACCACCACCCATACTGCTTGCTTTCCCGGGAAAAAAATACAGGCATAATATAGGCACATGCCTTTTTCCCACACCAGGACAAATGGAAGCTAGAGACAGGGGCAGCAATTTAATTTGGAAAATGGCATGGAGGAGAGGGAGAGAATTCAAGACACACACCCACTCCGCCATCACCACTTCTCCACTCCAATTTTTCCCCTTACCTGATTAAAATCGTTGTCAGGAGATCCAGTCACAGATCTCCCATGTAACATGTGGTTTGAGCTTTACAACAGACAACAAAAATAAGGTAGTGGCCTGTATACTCTCCCTTGGTATGCAACGTTTTGCATTTTAAAAAACATTAATTAAAAATCCAAAAAAGGCTTTGAAGACCCGTGAGCTTCTACAACCTATGAAATGCTGAGGGCATAGAGATGAGAATTCCTTATTTGTAAAGGAAACTTAGTTTCAAACAGAATGCCACATTTTTCTACAGATTGCTCTTATTACCATCCTGGAAGAGAAAAAGGGCCTAAAAATACAGGAAGTCAGGCACGCTATGAGAGTCTCGATTTAAGTCTGTGGTGGTGGGAAGTTAATTAATTGAAGCTATCAGCTGAGCGAAAGGAAAGCGGAGATAGGAAATCAGTCTGCTTGAGCTCCTGAGAGTTTATAGTATGCTACAGATAATTAGGATTAGGCGATTCATGTGGCAAGGTTAAAATATCCCCCTCCCCATTCAGCTATATAGCAATAAAGCATTTATGTACACTTTAACACTGAATAGCACAGCGGGAAAAGTTTCAGGAGCGCAGCAAGGAAAAAGAGTGTCCTTCATAAACCCCAAATAAACTACAAGGCTCCTGTCCCAGTCCTACTACAACTCTGAATATGTATATTCCCCTTAAGGACTGGGTTTGCTGCATATTTTGATGTGATGCGAGTCACCACTTGTAATCTTATTAAGATGGAACACAGTCACTTCTGAAGGTCAACCTCCTCCTCCTGAACCTCTTCACAAACCTGATAGGGAGGTAGACCATCATAAAGTAAATGACTGTATCTGGGGAAGTGGAGACGTTTAACATGCAATAAAGCCCTGCCAACCCCCTGGAAACTAAGGAAAGCAACATCAAAGGCCTAGTATGCAACCTTCACTTAATTTGTGACATCATTAGCCAAGAAACCAATTTCCCCCATCTCTATTTGCATAATTAAAAACTCTTGCCATTTTTAAAAATGTGCACCCTGTTTCTTAGTATCTCTATATTATCTTAAGAGGACATACCTTATTCCACAACTCCAGTACTCTCATAATGGACTGCCTTCATCGAAAGTTAAAAAAACTGAACAAAATCCCCTTATACAGTAACGATAATCCAGTGTGCCCACCCCTCACTTTAACAAAATAAAGGTGAATATAAACATTTCTATTTCCACTATGAAATAACCCACTTGTTAGACAGTGCTCTTAAACAACCCCATCAACCACATCTGGTAAGTCCCATTACTTTCAATAGAAACTATTTCCAATGAAGCATGCTTAAAAGTGCAGCCTATTAATCAAGGTTCTTAAACTGCACAAGAAGTAGATACCTCAGGGTCTTTTTTAAATTGATATGAGAGGGAGGTTTAAAAAAAGATTTCGTCAGATATACTTTCAGTTTATAGGTCATTACATTTCCAGTGCAACTAGCTACTAAGATTGCATCCATGGCTCTGTGTGTGTGCGCGCGTGCGCACCAACGCTTCCATCACACTGATCTGCAATGCAAATTCTAAGCTTCTTCATCAAAGCTGCCACAGCACTTAACGGTTCACCCACTGACCTAGTATTTCACATCTGCTTAAAAAGGATTATCTAAAAGGCCAAAGGAACTACTAGCCAGTGAAGCAATCTTAAAGAATAGCCCCACTTAGAAGAAACTGTTCATAGCTTGCACCTGCCTTCCCCAACTCATGTGAAAACTCTTCATTTTTCCTTGCAATTAGAACACAGCTGGTATTTTCAAGCCTTTCCCACAAATTGATTGTAAGGGAGTAGGAAGATAGGAAAGAGCTACAGTTTGATTTGTGTTTTGGCAACGCACCAAACTAAGACCATTTTAAATATACTTTCTACAATGTCAGAAGATGGTATCTAAGCTGTTTTGAAATATATGAAATTCTAAAGTTCTTCCAGTTGCAAAATCCTTTTGTGGCTCACAAGAGTAATTGAACAATGTGCCTTCTCCATCTTCAGTGTAGATGAACACTGGGGCAATGGACAGAGCAGAATTACTGGCAGAAGGATACTGAAAGAGGCATGATTTTCACAGTGCAAGGACAGGCTATGAGAACAAATGGTTGATGGGGCCCTTTAAAGCTCATTCCCTGTAGCTGTGTTTCAGCTCTGATGGTGTTTTCTTTGTTACTAAGTGTAGCTAAGCCCATCTTCCCACACCTCTCCCTCCTTTTTTATTCTTCCAGTGAAAACGCTATTAGCATTTGCTTAATGCATACACACATTCCTAGAAAGCATGCAGGCCAGCACACATACAAAAGGTCTGAAGCGGCCAATTGAGGGGGGTGGGTGGGAAAAAAGCCTCTGCATTAACAGTTCTGCATAGCAGAGTGTTTACTGCAAGGATGTTTCACTGAAAGTGTGCAAAAACACAGAATAACCACAAAAGGGGAGATCTGAATGACAACAAGAACAGCAGAGTTTTAGGGTTCAGTTCCAGCTGATTTTATTTCCTTTGGAAAAAAAGGTTATTTACAGAAAGTATATTGACAATCTGACAGGCAGTGAACTTGGCATAATTAGCCAGCTTCCCCCCACCCCATCCCCACATTGTGTTATGGGCAGATCGTTAGACAAAGATATTCCACACAGCATATTGCACAGGATGGATGACCAAAAAAAAAAGGAAAGAAAAAAGGAAAAACCCTTAACGGAACCTCCTCATTAGGCTGATGTCCTAGCGCCTGTCACGTTATATTAACATACATAAACACACAATCTTTTTTGCTTATTATAATACAGACTTAAATGTACAAAGATGTTTTCACTTTTTCTCATCTTAAACACAACAGCTATAAACCTGAATACATATGCTATCATCATGCCATAAGAGACTAAAACAATTATATTTAGCGACAAGTAGAAAGGATTAAATAGTCAAATACAAGAATGAAAAAATGCAGTACATAGTGTCGCGAACTCAAATCGGCATTTAGATAGATCCAGTGATTTAAACGGCACGGTTTTTTGTTTTTTTGCTTATAAAAAAGTGCAAAAGATGTGGTTTACAAGTTAAAGCTACAGGATCCCTTTTTTCCTGAAAATACTCCTGCTGTTTCTGTACAACATACTATTTTCTCTGAGAGGGGTTTTATTTGTTAGAAGTTAGCCCTACAGTGAATTAGTTCAATCCCTCTCTCTCAACTCATAAGGAGAGCTGAATAGCAGATATAAGGGATACTGTCTCTTTAAGAAGCCTGCAGATTGGAGTGTAAACATGATGAAAGTAGGGGCTGATTTTTTTGTGTGAGAGAGATTAACCAGCAGCCCTGTTATAATCAGGAAATTCAAAACAGCACTTTACACCCCTTATATATTTTTTACAAAAATACACTGAGAAAATAATCAAACGTTTTCATCTCTCTTCTCTTGTTTTTAAAAGTGTCAAAAGTCTACATTTAAATATAAAAAATTAAAAGTTAAAACTCTAGCCCTTCAGTGAAGGTGACATAAAAATGGTGTGGGTAACAACAGAACTACCAAAATGGACAACGTAATACAGATAAAAAATGTTTGGCCAGTATAAATACTTCACTTTATAAAATGGCATCCAATTTCATTTACAAGGAAAAAAATGTTTCAAGAATGGATCATCATGGTGTGAAAAGAGTCTTCATTTACATCTATAAAGGAACACACACGCATCCACACATACATACAGACACTGAGGAAAAATTTGGTCCTGATTTTTTTTAAAGTCCAGCACAGATTTGAGTTGCGTTTGAATCCTTAAAGAGTTAAGAATGAAAAAAAGCTGGTGATAATTTTGTAGGAATCAAACATAGCGCCATCTATCTGCTTTTTATATTATTCTAACACTATTCTTTTAAAACTGTTCAACAGTCTTACAGAAACCTCAGAAAGATCGATAGGATAACATGCTATATTAAACCCCACCAGTGAAATAATCCAACACCATCACGATTCTGAGTAAGAAAAACACGTTTTCGCAAGGAAGAGCAACTGCCCTCTATTTCCCCTGTACCACATCATTACAGAAACTTGGTATACTCTATATCTGTCTCCATTAAAAAAAAAAGTTCAGTGTTGTTGGAATTCCACACATACTGACTTCTCTGTATATAATATAAGGTGACTAAGAAAACTGCTGCCACCTTCTCCTTTATACGTGCAAATCCTTTTCGGGTTTATTATTATCTTCTTAGCCGAGCTTCCAGTTCATTTCTTTTTTTAAGGAACACCTCCCTCGTTTTCCATCCCACTTAGGATTTCAGTCCAGTTCCCGGGGCCTGTCCCTTACCACGTCTCTCCTCTTGATGTACCCCCCCCCCAACCCAGCAAACTAGGGCTAACCATTGCAAGTCCAGCAGATCGGTCTGAAACAGATCCCCACCCCACCCCCCAAGATATCTAATGTACATAACACACAGTATTCCCCACCCCCAACCCCTTCAAAATGGGCAAGAAACAAACCTTTTGGAGATGTGCGTGATTTCCAACCCCCCCCCTCCCGCCGCATTCTTGTTTAAGCCACTCGAATCTCGCCATAGTCTGTGAAACGTGGAACTCTTTCTTCGGCTGTGGGAGCGTGGAAAAAAAAGGGGGGGGATCTGTTTAGCTAGACAGATACTTCTGCGGTTACTTTTTCTCTCACAAAAAAAAAAAAAGGAAGAAGGTTGATCCCTTTTGCCATTTTCTTTTTAGAATCGCAACCCCCCCCCCAGTCAGTTTCGTTGGGGGGGGGGAACCCCGCAGCCACCGCGGGCGAAACGCTCGCTCTCCAGTCCGTGTGTAGCGTGCGTGGGGTCCGTGCCGTGTTTGCGTCTCTCTCGCTCCCCACGCGCGCGCGCACCCACTACTTTTCTCGTCTCCTCTCCTCTCCTCCTTCGTCCCCCTCAGTACGTGAAGACCAGGTTGGAAATGCTGGATTCGAGCCAGTCCCCCGAGATCATCTCACTTACCTCCGGGGTGCAATAGTCTGGGAACTCGAAGTGTGAGCCCGAGCCGGGCTCCAAGCTAAAATCCAGGTCCCTGTCGAGCACCGACGAGCTCAGGCTGCCCAGGGCCATGCTGTCGAAACCCGGGCTGGGGTTGAGGTCCAACAGGTCGTCTTCGAACTCGTCGTCCGAGGAGGAGGAAGCGCAGGAGGCGGAGGAGGAGCCCGACGACGACGAGCGCGAGGTGGACGGCGCTGGCGAGGGCGCCCTCAGGCTGGTGTAGCTCCGGTGGTCCGACGGCGAGCAGCCGCCCGCGGGGGAAGCGGAGGGCTCCCTGCCGCCGCCGCCGCCGTCCTGCTGACTCCCGGCGGCGGCCGCTTCGTCGTAGAGGCTGAGCGGGTCGCTGGCCTCTGTCGAGGTGCTCAGCGTCGGGCTGGCGGGCACGGCGCCGCCGGGCGACGAGTGCGAGAAGAGGTAGAGCCGCTTGGCCTTCTTCTCGGGGAGGTGTTTGCTGCTGCTGCTGCTGCAGGGCGAGGAGGAGCCCGGCGAAGCGGCGCGGGATTTGTACAGCGAGTGGTGCTCCGGGGGCAGGAGGGCGGCCGGCTGCTCAGACGCAGAGAACGCAGACGAGCTTTTGCTGCCGCCGCCGCCGCTCAGGCTGAGTTTGGGATGCGGCTTGCCGGCGCCACTGGGGGAGAGTTTGGCGGCGCTGCCCTTTTTCAGGACAAGTTTGGAAGAGTTGGAGACGGCGGCGGTGGCGGCTCCTCCCGGGCCGCCGCCGCCGCCACTCCCTCCACCCCCGCTCTTCTCGCCCGGCTTCGCCGAGTTCGTGCCCGATTTCACCTTCTTCCTGGGCCGGTACTTGTAGTCAGGGTAGTCCGCCATGTGCTTGAGGCGCAGCCGCTCCGCCTCCCGGATGAAGGGGATCTTGTCGCTGTCCTTGAGCAGCTTCCAGCGCTTGCCCAGGCGCTTGGAGATCTCGGCGTTGTGCATGTCCGGCGACTGCTCCATGATCTTCCTCCGCTCGATCTGAGACCACACCATGAAGGCGTTCATGGGCCGCTTGATGTGCCCGCTGGGCGTCTTGCACCAGCTCGGGTCGTCCGCTTTGCCCCCCGTCGAAGCCGTGGAGCCCGGCGTGGGCGAGGAGGCGATGCCCAGCTCGATGCCAGCGCCGGAGTCCGAGCTCTCGCCGGCCAGAAGCGCTTCCGTGTTCTCCGCGTTGTTCGTCTGTTGCACCATCTCGGGGGCTCGCGCGCGTTGGCGGCGGCGGCAGCTGTGGGGAAATCGGAGGGTCTCAGTTTGGCACCAGCTTGAAACAAGACACTCAAGTTTCCCACTCACTGGGCGTCTCAAGCTCCCTTCGCAAGCGCTCCGTCCTTCTGCTACTTAAGGCACCGTCCCCTCTGGGAAGTAGTTGTAGCTCCACACCGCTTTTGTCTCTCACCACTTTCTGCACGCCTTTCCCCAGCAACTTTGGCCTGGGAATCCAGTTGCAGAAGCCGGGCTCCAAAGTGGAAAGAGGTTTTCTTTCAAAACAAAACACAAAAAACACCAACCGCCAATCCAAGTTCTCTCTCTCCCACCTCTTCCCTCACCCCGGAGTTCACAAGTGCTTTCCCCCCCTTGCTTTTCTTCCACTCTTTCCCTACTCGAGGTGTTTCAGCAAAAAGCAGCACGCCCACTACTAAAAGTCTCTCGTTTCTTTAAAGGGCACACCAAAATCCAAAAGCAGTATTTTTTTTTTTTAAAAAAAGCCCACCTCCCACAAAACAAAACGTCCGCAGTCTAAGACTCGTGGCAGAGGGATCAAGAGTTTGTTCGCTTGTTACTCAGTGGCTGCGAGGAATTAAACGGGGGGGAAAAAGCCCCGCTCATGCAACCAAGCAGCATTAATAAATGTGTGTCTTCCTGGTAGGAAGAGCGGTGACTGGTGCAATGAATGTATAGAGTCCCGTCTCGCCTTCCCTTGGATGTACAGTCCCAGAGAGAGGAAAGAGACATGTACAAACCGGGGCTATGGAGTTGGCCTGTCTCCCCCTTACACACACTTTCTCCTGCCGTAGCTTAGAGCAGACCCCAATTCCACCTCGCGCCTCTTTATCCCTTCACAGTCATTTCCCCAGCCAATCGCAGGCTGTATCCAACGCTCCGCCGTGCCAAACCCCACCCCCTCCGCTCCGATTGGCTTGGAACCCAACGTAATAATAATCACCGCGTGCAATGAGAAGCTCCAAATCTGACCTCATTCCAATTTACACAAACTTTTTAAAAGGGCCAGAAGTGCAGCTGAGATTTCTGAGGGTGTTTTTTTCTATTTTGCATTTCCCCTCCTACTTCCCCATGTATGTATGCGAGACCGTGCGCGTGTGCGCGCGCGGGAGAGGAAGCGTGTGCCCGTGTGATACTACTCTCAACTACAGGGGGTGGGGAGGAGAGAGACGAGCTCTGCCCGTTATGTTAGAGAAGGGGGATGGGAAGAGGACAAACGCCGTATTGGAAGCCTTGACTTCCGCATAAAAGGAAAAGCGACTACTTGTTTCAATGGAAATAGCACGTGTTTTTGTTTAATCCTTACACTGAGGCACCTTAACGGTTAAAGAAAGCGTTCTCCCAGAAATTAGCGTCGCCGCTCTTTTCAGCGCGCCACAGCATTTTCTTACACGTTTCCTCAAGATTATCCGTATGAGCAGAGCATGCCTTTTGTACTGCAAGGTTTTGCCTAATTATTTCTATAATCCACCCACGTATACACACCAAGGTAACACAGTACGGTAGTTTCTACCTACTTGTTAAGGTGTATGAAGTCGCGTTTGTTTAAATTACACTACCTTGTCGGTTTCTTTGTTAAGCTTTTCTACATTAAACATCATGACTGTCAATTACGCTATGTTATTCACATGCAGTAGCGTTGGATTGGTTTCTCTATCTGACATGGGATTTCGTGTATCCCTGAATTATGTACATTCAGTATTGAGGCAGGCCTTCCTCCTGTCCCCTCTTCACTTGTCTCTAGCACGGAGGCAAAAAGCTCTGTGAAGAGCTCTACTAAGAAAAGTTTTGATCAGAAGAGTGGCAGGTAGAATGAACAAGGTTGCAGGAAAAATAAGGCTGTAAACTAGAAGCTCCCCCCACCTTCACTTTAATAGGCGTAGCTATGATCATGCATAATTATGATCATGTACCTTATTGTGTTTGTCTGTTTATCAAGTAGCTCAAGTCTTAAAATTACACTCCCTTTGAAGACAGAAAAAAATAAATTTAAAAACAATAGCTCACATATATATATATAAATTATCTCATCTAACAACATTAATGGTATGTGAATAAAGCAGCTTCTACCACACCCATCAAATCAGCATTTGTGTTGAAGCATGATGGACTGAAAGAAAAAAGGGGGATCTTCACAACTAATTATAGGCCACTTGATATAATGTAATATATATTTAAAAAACAATGATCAAGCAGAGTGTAAAAGTATCCCCCCAGATATCTGAAGTCCTCAAAATTAGTCCCCCAATAAGGCTGCCATAGATATGCTGTAGTTAGTGAATGAATCGATCTCCAAAACTTTTACTGTCATGATCAGTGCCGCCCCCCCCCCCCCAAATGCTGTCAGCCTACTAACAAGCTGGGCTCCAGCAATGGTCTTTTCCTGTTTAATCAAGGACCTTAAGTCATGCAGCTAATGCTGAACAGTGTGAAGAGACTGTTCACAAAACACACCACAACTGAAAGAGTATAACACACGAATTAACACATCAAATGACCTTTCAAACACAGTTGGGCTATGTATTATTTTATTCAGAAATTCACAGAATAGTAGATTTGCTTTACCAAAAGTCTTAGCCAAATCACATAAAACAGTAACCAGTACTTTGAGGGGAAAGGCAGAATGCAGCAGTAGAACACATGCTTGGTAGACAGTAGGCCTCAAGTTTCCCTGGTGTCTCCAGGTAGGATTGGGAAACACTCCTGTCTGAAGGGCCAGAGAACCAAGGCCAGTACTGTGGAATCAATACTAAGCCAGGTGGACAGTAAGGCAGCTTCCTGTGTTCTGTTCCTAATTAAAGGTACATAAGATATTCACCTATGCTAAATAGAATCAAGAGTTGGTGTTACCAGTGCAGCCTTACAGAAACAATATATTGTATACCATTAAGGTGCCCTGGCCCCACAGCCGAATTCCTTCCCCCAGTAATCCTGATAGGACCAGCAAGGAAAGAGCAATCTGCATCATGATCACTGGGGGAGAAAAGACACTCTGTCCCCTAGCGATCCTCATATGGATCTCTGGGATGTGCATGTGCAGACCTCGACCCCCAAGCCAGCAAAACATGCGGCTCTCAAGATCAAAAAGATTGTGCATCCCGATATATCTTTACAACCTTTGGAAAAATGATCTATAATCAACTGAATTGAAGTAGTTAACTAATACCCGTATCTCAAACTGTACATACATCCCAAGGCCTTAGAGTCATATAATCAGTTTAATCATACCAAGGATCCAAATATTAAATATATTTAATATTATTTAAAGCAATGTTCCAATCAAAACATTTATGAGAACAGTGTGACGGAGCTTTTGTTAGCTTGTTAACTACACACAAGCCTAGATCTATGACGTACTAATTGCACACAGTATTTTGGGACTGTGTTTTATAGCTATTTTTGTAGACAGTATATTTGTATTACATCGTGTGTCCTCGGATTTATTGTTCTTTTCTCATCTTTTCTTTGAAGTACGTGCCAATGCATTTTTAGAATTATATTTGATTGTCCCATTTAACAAAGCACGCAAGCCCCAAATCAGATATTGTGCAACCTATTCTATGCATGTTTATTCAAAAGTAAGTTCCACAGAATTCAGTGGGACTTACTGCCAAGGAATTGTGCACAGGATTGCAGCTGTGCACACACTCTGATCCTCTGAATGTTTACTCAGAAGTCAGTCTTACAGGGTTCAATGACTTACTCTCAAGTAATTGTAGTTAGGATTGCTACAGCCTTAAATGAAGGTTCATAGACCAAAATATATGTATATATTCTATATGCTTTTAAAAAACATATAAAACACATTTCTCAGCCACAGTCTTTATTCCTTTTTATATTTCCAAATATTTTAGCAGTTACTCTGGTGTATATGGGCATTGCTGCAGCACCATTGTGACATTCTGTGTCCTTGTATTGGCACAGATGGCCCATCCTATATGCAATTATGTGGGAAGTCTTAGGATAGGGGTTTACAACCTGATCCTATGATATGGCACTTCACCGCTACAGTTCTAGAATTGGGTTTAAGGGCCCAAACACAAAAACTCACAAAGCTGCACTATCAGGAGGAGTTTGTCCTGGCATCAAAACGATGCAGCAGCAGCAATTAATACGATGCTTTAACGTGATACATTTGTACAATACTTCTGGAACTGGAGCCACGGATAAGTGTCATCATCCTTGCTATGGATACTTCAACAGTGGCAACAAATCCACTACTTCCACTGCCACACCCACCACAGACCAACATAAACAATCTGCCCGGCTGCAATCCATATATCACTTCAGCAAGACTACTATGAAATAAGTAGTTTGTAGCTGAAGTCAAATGCTCTTTATATCACTTCCTTAATGAAGAGAATTTTTGAAACTATTAACACATACATTACTACCAGATATGTCCAAATGGAGTCCCTTTGTAAACAAGAATCAGATGCTGCCTCTTTTGTTTAGAGTCAATAATATTATTAGCATAGATACAAGAAAATTATGATGCAATACATGCATAGAATATCTTGATATGTCACCCCCTCTCTTCAGGCCGGACAGTGTTTAGGTAAGTTACCCACATTTTAATCTCAAAAAGGTAAGAGGTGTAGGCAGAGTTTGATCATCATCTCCAATTTACCCAGCCCTGATGACAATGAAGTCCTTGGTTAGGTCATAATGCCCCCCACCCAGTTTTTTTAGATTAGTTTTATCTGCTACAATGGCCTGCTTAATTTGTCAAATTCTATTTTTTAAACTGCTGGAAGTCCTTCTGAGTGCTACAAATGCAGTGGAAGGGTGGGATATATTTTTTTATATGTAGGGTTATATCCAATACTAGTCTAACTGAAGTCCCATTAATTTCAATGGGTCTATTCTAAGTAGGGCTAACACTGGATACAATCCATACATAAAATGTCAATATGATTTAAGGATCACCAGAAAGCCACTAGCCCTATTCACTAAGTTCACCTATTAATACATCCTAACAAGTTATCTTGCTGGGCAATGTTAAATCACAGTCTTTTGCAATGGAACTTAGAAGCAAGTCGCGCTGTACCCAGTACGATTTACTTGAGTAAATATGTAAAGGATCCAGCTGAACAACTAACAGCAGCTAGGCATGGCGGAGAATTCCGCCACAGATCTCAGTGAAATCTGTGGCGGAATGAAGCCCCCCCCCCCACGAAATGGGCCCGGAACGGAGCCTACCTTGGTCGGCCGTTCCGGTGCTCCTCGAATGGCGGCCGCGTCTGCAGCCGCCATTCACGTCTTTCGAATGGCCGTGATAGGCTATGTAAATACTTACGTAGCCTATCACGGCTAACGCAGGGACGCCATTTGCGTCCCTGCGGAGGCTGTGATAGGCTACGTAAATATTTACGTAGCCTATCACGGGCCGGCATAGGGATGCAAATGGCGTCCCCTACACAGGATGCCATTTGCGTCCGCACCAGCCCGGCAGTGGCTGGAGGCCCCGCTGCGGGTTGGCCCTGCTGCGGGTTGGCCCGGCTGATGGCTCTGCAGCCTGGCTGTGGAGCTGAGCTCACCAGGCAAGATTCCGGGGGGGGGGGGGAACAGATCGCCTTCCCCCCTCGAGGATTCCGGGGGGAGGAATGGATCGCCTCCCCCCCTCGAGGATTCTGGGGGGAGGAACGGATCGCCTCCCCCCACCTGCGGAACCCGGCGGAGCCAGGTAAGCGGGATTTCGTACACCCCTAACAGCAGCCCTTCCATTTCTGGATTTACATTCACAGACCCAAATACTGTAGAAAACTATTTGCATAAGTGGCATTACTCTGAAATCATATGAACGAACGTAGAACAAAATTTGACTATCTACAGATGCCCTTACATACAGTAAAATTTTACACAAAAAGATTGTTTTGTTGTACAGCTTAATCTTGTGCATGTTTTCTTTAAAAAAAAATCTCACTGCGTTCACTGGAACTTCCAGGTAGGTGTCCATAGGATTTCATCCTTAATAGGACACAAACCAAGGGTTTCATCCAATATCATGCAAACAGACGTCCGCTCACATGAAAGGACTTCCCCTCCCTCTCACCCCACACCCCTACAGTCCTCCCCACACATTCCAAATCTGCTGAAAGTTTCCCCAACCCACCGCACTAGATTCTGGGGGTATGCGTGTTGGGGGAGGAATTTGTTCTGCTAGTAGTGTCCATTCTGCTGGTAGGCGGAGGGAGTTTGAGACAACCCCAGATGTTCTGGCAAAGTACAATGCCAGTTTACTGTCACTATTGCTATCTTGTGTCCCAATCTTAAACCCATTTACATTAAACTCACATTCATGTAAATGACATTCTCTTATAAGATAGAGGTGTACAAAATTACGCATGGTGTGGAAAATGTGGATAAGGAGACATTTTTCTCCCCTTCTCATAATACTAGAACCTGGGGTTATCCCATGAAGCTGATTGATGGGAGATGCAGGACAGATAAAAGTACTTCTTCACACAGCATATAAACTATGGAATTTACTTCCACAAGATGTAGTGATGGCCACCAATTTGGATGGCTTTAAAAGGAGTCAGACAAATTTCTGGAGGAGAAGGCTATCAATAGCTACTAGTCCTGATGGCTATATGCTACCTCTAGTATCAGAAGCAGTATGCCTATGCACATCAGTTGCTGGGGAAATATGGGTGGGAGGTGCGGTTGCACTGAAATCCTGCTTGTGGGTTTCCCGTTGACAGCTCGTCGGCCACTGTGTGAACAGAATGCTGGACTAGATGGACCCTTGATCTAATCCAGCATGGCTCTTCTTATGTTCTTAAGTTAGTAAGTTCAGGAACTCTGCCTAGATGTGTCCTAAGCCCACTAGAATAACAAGTCTGCAAAGAAGCAAACCAACTTGTTATATTATGTACAGGAATTTCGCAGTGTATCAAGTTTTTGACACCTATCTTTGAATAGACAGCATTTCTTCTGATCTAGTGCTTCATTCACAAAACATAAAGCCTAAAAGTTTATCCTCCCACCAGGGTTAAACAGAAAAAAAGGAAGAAAAGTATCACTACACAAAAGAGTAGTGGGGATCAATCTACTCTGTGTTCTATTGATGTGCAAAACCGTAAATCATGGGGTTAAAAAACCCCAAGAACAACCTTGCAAACAGATATAGAACCTCATAACACAGTAAAATGGCTCCGGAGAAGAAGTAAAGAAGGAAAGTAACAGTTGAAAAATAACTGAAGTGGAAAAGCAATAGAGGGGAGGGTGGTGTTCAAATTTCCCACACACCATGCTGCTTTGCAATAAAAGAAGCAGGCTGGCAGGGTTTTATTACATACATTTGGATGTAACATTTCATACATTAGACCCTTATATGGACAAAATTGCAGCAACATTTTATGTGAGTCAACTGGGAGGCAGTTGTCTTATCTATTATAGTGTAGCTTCTTACTACAAATGTATCAGGAATGTGGTTGAATCTGCCTCCCCTCCAATTGTCCGAAGCCTGAAAGCCTTTTAAGAAGGCATCTAGGTGGCTGCTTCTAGTCCTGACCCCAACCTGCACATACCATCCACAGCCTCCTGTGCCATGCAACAGCTCTCAAAATTCATCTGCCAGACTACCTCCATTCTGGTAGCTGTTGCTAGTGCAGAAGCATTAATACACCGATTCTTCACACAAATATGATGTTCTGTGTCCAATCATGTCACCAGCAGAACACACCCCTAGTATTATAACATTTTGCTGGTGCAGTAAGCCTTGGCTTTATCACACTTATATACCACTGCTGTGAATAAGAGTCAGGCAGTAAATATAATTCACTTACCCATAACATTAGCTTAAGATGAACTTCTCCATTTAGATTTATTGTGCAATGTTTGATATTTTGAAAAAAGGAGCAGATGGGAGGAAACGGAGGAGTGCCTGCCCCAGGTGAAGTCATGTGAAGGGCACAAAAGGCAACGCATCTGAATGTTAGGGCCCTGCAGGAATAATGTAATTTTCCAGGTGCTTTTCTGAGCATGCCCAGACAGCTTCCCCTCAACCAGGCTACAGGAAGCAAGAGAAGAAATACCCAGCGATTCACTGTGCTGGGGAGAAGTAATCAGAACTCAGAGAGCCTTGAAAGTATAGAACAAGCCATAATCACACACGCAGCATAAACTATAGGACATGCAGTGCAGGAGTCCTCACAATTGACTTTCCACCCTGAGTATATTGGAGAGAAAGCATCACCTAAAGGAGCAGCTTACAATTTTTGACAGCTGTAGTGAGCAGCAAAGGAAAGACAGGTGGTGATTGCAGGCTGGATGACACAAGTGTACACTGGCAGAAGCCTTTCCAAATTTCACTGTGTTTTGAGCTGCCTGCTACTTATCCTTCATCTTTGGAGTACCCTGTATCTTCTGGTCCTGTTGCTTCCACTTGCACTTAAAGTGGAAGTGCTGTGCTGAGTGCTATGCTAATAAATCCTTTGAGAGGAACAAAAAAATAATTTTCATCCTCATAAGCCTGAAAAATGGTGAGAAATGGGGTGGGGAGTCCCTTATCCAGAGTAGTATATCATCTGCATATAAAATCAATATTTTGTCTTCAACTTAAAAGCAGTATCAACTATGTATCATGAATGGCTATGTAAGTCATTCAAAATAGCATTTTCAAGAGTCAAAATTAGCCCTGTGTAAATCTGAAGCTTTAAGATTTTTAACAATGCCGAATAGAACAAGCATTTAAAATTATTGGGGGAGGTAGTTTAAAATCAGTTTGTATAATCAGTTAGCAGTTAAGTCCACCAATGCTGTTGCTGTTAAATCACATTTTGCAGTTTAAAATTATTGGACATTCTGGTCACAGTCCTGAAATCACTTCACAGGAGTTTTGTGGAAATCAATACACTGGAATACATGGTTAGAAGAATTCACTTCTAATTAGATATCTTGCAAGTAACCAAAGTATGTCATGGAAAACAAGACACTAGGTGGCAGTGCTGAGCCTCTTCTGCAAAAAAATAAGTAGACGTGGGAAAATTTGGATGCAACTAACACAAGGTATTATTTTTTCCATGATTTATTGAACAGCATACAGCTGTGCATTTCTGACTGAGCTCCAAAGGGTTTTTAGAAATGCTTTCTTAAGGGAAAACACCATACACCTACACACATCTTCGACAGTTGGAAGTTAACTCAAAATATTACCATAGTGTGGGAAAATGAAGTCTATTTATTTCCTTTTTTGCAAAGTATTAGAGCTTATAATTTATGATATAAAGGAGGAAAAGTGCTAGAAGTTATCTCAACAACTGGCTCCAGAATAACCCCCATAGTAAAAGCTCAATCCTATAGCACTAATCTTATGCATACTTATTTATGGCTGCCACTGAACACAATGGAACTCGCATCTGAATAATCATGTATAGAATTGGGCTGCCCAAATAATTTTCATAAAACTGATGAGGGCCATTGTCATTGTTAATAGTCTTCAAACATTTCTGAGGTCCCATCTACCCACTCCACTTTTTTATGGGGCTACCTTAGAGTATATGTTTTCGTACAGGCGTACGTTTGTAGGGATGTCATGTATGCTGTTATTTTTTTGTTTTGTAAACATTACTCTGACTGCTTTAACTTTGGTCTGATGACTGCAATAAAAATAACAGAATGTAACTTAACTATTATATGAATCGGATTTTAAAAGCTATGGGGATCACATTCCATAACCACCAGATGCATGGGGGTCGCACCCATAGTTCTCCATGAAAATATGCCAACTTCACTTCAGTTAGACACCAAATCATTGATCTTGCTTCAATTAAAGGTTTTTTTAAAGCACTGTTCTGACATCTCTGGCAAATTACCTGATCTTAAACACACATATTATGCCTTGCTGTGTCCTGGGGACTTCTAATGACGATAAGGCCCAGGCTGTCCTATCATACACTTCCTATCCTAATGCTGAATATTCAGTATGGAGGGTGATAGGAAGGTCCTGTTAAGGCCTGTGGACTTTATATTTGATACTCTTCCTGACACAGATAGGGGCAGATGAACTAGAACTCCTCTCAGAATGTGTTTATGGGACTAGAAGGTTCAAATATGTTTTCAAGTCCTGATGTTATTGGCATTAAAATACTTCTCTTCGAGGTAGCTGGTGGTGTAGCATGCTCAGAAATCAGCAAGTTCAGTGGGACTTACTCTCAGCTGTGCATGCAGAGGATCATAGCCTAAGGCGGCAATCCTATCCAGAGTTAGGAATAAGCCCCCACTGAACACAATGGTACTGAGTAAACATGCACAGGATTGCAGCGCAAGACTATCAGTTGTGACCCAGGAAGACCCCAGTTCAAATCTTACCTAGTGATTTCATGGGTGAGGTGACCTTAGACTAGCTACTGTGCATGCTACCACATGGCACGGAGTTGCAGCTGGTCCCAGTTGCCTAATTTGCATACCTATATGCAGCTGGAAATTACATTTTTATTTGCTTACATCAGGGGTACAGAATCTCAGGCCCCAGGGGCCAAATACAGCCCTCTTGGGATCACAATACAGCCCTTCGGGCTTCCCCAGATGGCTCCACCCCTTTCTCCTGACCCCACCCTTTTCCTCACGCATCAGTAGTTTGTTCCTAACTTTAATGCAGTCCCCTGCCCCCATTCTAAAAGGCTGAAATGCCTCTCTTAAGGTGTAGTTTCTGGCAGTAAAAGCTTTAAGCTAAAATAATGTTGGTATTTTGGCCCTTTCGCCTTTGGCCTCATCCACCGAGATGCAGCCCCCAAAAGCTTCTCCAAAATGGAATTTGGCCCTCAGGCTAAAAGAGCTTCAATACCCCTGTCTTACAGTGACAATTTTAAGAAGGAAAGGTTCCTCTTGTGCAAGCACCGAGTCATTAGTGAACCCTAGAGGGACACAGTTTTTCCTCGGTGTTTTCCTGGTAGACTGTATAGTGGGGTGGTTTGCCATTGCCTTCCCCAGTCCTACCTACCTTTCCCCCAGCAAGCTGGGTGCTCATTTTACCGACCTCAGAAGGATGGAGGGCTGAGTCGACCTGAGCTGGATACCTGAGAACCAGCTTCCGCTGGGATCAAGCGCAGGTCGTGGGGAGACTTTCGGTTGCATTACTGCCGCCTACCACTCTGCATCACATGAGGCTCGACAATTTTAACAGGTATCCAAAAATGTTTTGTCACCCAGGAACCCATGAAAAATACAGTACCTGGTGGCTGTCAGTCAGTACTCCTTGCATTGACAGGTGCTTAATGGCAACTTCGCAAGATTCCCAAAAGTCCCTGCCGCTTGAATCGGGAACCTGGTCCTGTGGGTGCTGTGGCTTAAACATGTAACTTTTGAAAAAGTCACTGCCATCTGCAGGGCACAATAGCTTGTATCCAATATTTCTCTAACAAGCCCCATTCATTTCAATGGGTCAACTCTAATCAAGACTAGGATTGTATACAACCCGATCAGTGGGGTTTGCTATGATAAGCAGGGGTCCATAATAAGCAAGTCACTGGGAAAGCATCAGGTTTGAGAGCTACAGATTGGACAATCTGTCATTCACTTTCATGCAAGTATTTACCAAATTGTTGTCATCCCTATTCCTACATGTCAGATGTTTCCCATGGTGGAAACCACTGTTAGATCTCTGTCGCTTCTCAACTGCTGAGGGGAAAAGAAAATAATAATAATCTGAAACGATCTGCACAGGAAAAGGGAAAGGAAGCGAGGCTGGCCGCGTCTGAATCTCGAGCAGCAGCAGCTCCTCCGACACTATTCATTCGATTCTCCCCATCCCCCACCTTCCTGTTTTCTCCCCCGAGGGTGGCGACGGGGTCACCGGGAAGAACGGGCCAAGAGAGGCAACCTCCGCTGCGCAACGCCGAGGGGGGTTGTTCGCTTTGCGGTCAGGCAGGCCCAGACTCCTGCTGGAGCAGGAGCCCGAGGAGGAGGAGCAGCAGCAGTAGGTGGCAGGTGAGGCAGACAGCACGGCTCGCCCCCAGGTTCGAGGCGGGAGCAGCTTGGCCGACCCTGCCCCGAGGCGCAGAGAGGCGCGCGCGCGCCTCATGCGCGCCGCCGCCGGGAGGCTGCTCGCTGCTTTCGCCTGTGCGGCTGCGTAGTCGCTACGGCTGGAGCTCTTTTTACCGGGAGGAGCTAACACGGGGGGCGCGCCAGCTTGACCTTTTCGCGAGTGACGCCAGCAACTAACCCTTCTCCTCCTCCCCCCAAGCAGCTGCGCTCACCACCACTAGCCCCGGGGGGAGGCGAGCATACTGGGAAGTTTCCCTCCCGCCGCAGCACGTTCTCAAGCCCGCGCGCCTCCTCCCTTGAGGCACCCGACGCAAGCAGCAACAGCCGCCCCCGTTACCCCTTCCTCCAGAGCGCCTTATTGCGAGCGCGGGCACTTTCCCGCCCTCTCTCCAACCGCCCTGGAAGCCCCGCGGCGGGCGGCTCTGGCTTAGGACTCGGGCTCCTTTATGACCGTGGGAGCGAGCCTCCCGGGTCGGTTATGCTCACCGCGCGGGTTTCAGCACATTGACTCAAAAGTGAGTCCCACTGGGCGGAATGCGAGCCGCTCCGCGGTAGGACTGCCAGCGCTGCAGTGCACTCCTGTGCGCGCGCATAGCCAGGGTTGTATCCAACGGTCTAACTTACGTCCCATTCATTTCAATGGGTCTACTCTGAGCAGGGTTCACAGGGGACGCGCCCCAGCGGAAAACGCAAGTCCTTCTCGAGTAAGGCTACAACTGCAGCCTCAGGAGATTGTAGTCGTTGGCCTAGACGCACTGTTTGGGGTCCCCGCTGAACGAAGGAGGACGTGGTTCTTCCGAGTGAACGTGCGCGAAAGGGCTGTGCTGCGAGCCTGTGTGCCCTTCAGCTCCACCCGGGATGGGGCTGTGCAGCAGCCTTCCTTCGCCTGCCAAATCCCCTCTTCTCCCCCCACCTTTGACGTTCGACTTGGTCTTGGGTGGGGCGTGGGGTGGGGAGAAAGGGGGAAGGAGAGCGCGGGCTAAGGAGCAGCTTTCCCAGGGAAATGCCACGCGACTCTTGGCTGACGGGAGATAAAGGAAGGAGCGGGCGTAGCGCGGGGCGGGCGGGCAGGCAGGCGGCGCCGGGAGTCCTGCTCGGAATGGAATTGCACAAGCGCGCGGGGACGGGTGCCAGCCCAGGCTTGGCGGTGAGGGCCGCAGTACGCACCTACTCAACTTCCCTCCCCTGGTGCCTAGCTAATGCACTGAGGGCGCAATCCTGTGCGTATTTAGACAGGAATGTCCTACGACTCCTAGCATTTCCCAGCCAGCCAAGCTGGCTGGGGAATGCTGGCAGTCGTAGGACTGCCTAAACATGCGTAGAATTGCGCCTTAAGATTGATATAGAGCCCTACTGACTTCAGTAGGATTACTGAAGGTTTGCTCCCGCGTTGGGGAGGTGGTTGAGGTCCGAGGCTTCCTCCCCACTTCTCGTGTTCACGGCCAAGGAGAGCAGCACCCACTGAGCTAAAGCGAAAATGTGGATCAACTCCTAAGCATGTCTTCCCGGCAAGCTTGAGCCCTGGCAGCGCCTGCCATTTTTCGAAATGAAGCACCAGCTGAGGCGTAGTCGATTGTATCCTGAAACAAGGGCAGTAAAGACAAAAGTAACATTTTAAGGCTAGAATCCTATGCACACTTACCTGGAAGTAAGCGCCATTGGATTCACTGGGCCTTCTGAGTAAGCATGCATGGGATCGCACTGTAAGTGTAACTGATGTGGTTTGAATACACCAGCTTTCTCTACCCTGGTGTCCTCCAGATTTGTTGGATTTCAACTCCCATCAGCCTCAGCCAGCATAACTGATGGTCAGGAATGCTGGGAATTGTAGTCCAAAAATCATGAGGGCACTAGGTTGGTGCCAAATAGATGAAACCATTTCCACTACGCTTGAAATGCCATTCATGTTTTCACCCATGTATCTATGTCACATACTCATTTAAAGCACTTTGGGACTTCTCTGCTGCACATGTGTGAGACAGAAATGCAATTTTAAATAGCCTTGCATCAGGTTTTTAAATTCATGGCCATGCAAGAAGCTGGACTTACAGCCACATTTTCACTTTTCTCCATTTGTATACCCTGTGAAAAGATTTGCCCTAGGTGAAGTGCATTTTTAGTCCTTCACCTGCCATTTTACCATAAAGTTCTACATACTTAGCAATGACTTTTCACATTTTCACTCCCCATACCTAAGTATTCCTTCAGTCATGATTAAGAGGTACAATAGTCCCTTAACTGATTACTTTCCTGTTGTGTCTGGGTATCTGACAGACAGCAGTTCTCCCCCTCCCTTTTCTCTTGTGAAATGGACAAAGTTGGCAAAAGCATTGCCAGTTTCATCAGTGTGTGTGTGAGAGGGGGAGTGTCCTTTAAAAAGGTAATATATATTAGGCATAGAGTACAGGTGAAATTGCTAAGAACTTCCCCCTGACATTTTCAGTTTCACACAAGACAAAATCCAGCCTTGTAAATAAGCCTCCACCCCAAATTACTATCCTGCTGGGGGCTCTGGCAGAGAAGGGACAGCATATGGTACAGAGTATGGTATGCTGGGCATGGGGGGAGGGGACTTTCCTCTTCCACCAGTCCGCTCACTCACCTGCCTGTAGTTTCACACGCTTGCATGGAATTCCTAGTTTCCCCATGGCTACTAGGCTAGTACTTAAATACAAGGCTGGCAGATTCTGTGAAATTGACATGGCTTTTCCCAAACTGTGGCAGTTTTCCTGGAGATGAAGATTTTGGTAAAATTGACAAGGCTTTCCCCAGGCCTTATGACTATGAGCAGAGATTGGGAATGGTGAAGTAAACAACTGTGTGTCAGGCAGGTAATGCAGGAAGTGGAAAGGGGGAGGGTGTTATACAATGCCAAGCTTTCATCAACTATGTTATGATGGGATTCCATCCAAGTCTAGTCACAGGGCAGTATGGTCCAGTATCTATGCCATTCAAGGCAAGTATGGGAGTGCCTTCTGTACTAACTGCAGGGAGTGTGATAACATTGGAAGTGGAATAAGCATAAGTTGTGAATGGTGGTAGTGCACATTAAGTGAAGCAGGAAAAGATTCCTGAGTGATCATTAAAGCATTTGTAAATGTATGTGAGCAATGAATATGAACTTGAGCACACTCCGGGAGAGAGCGGAGGACAGGAAGACCTGGCGTGCTATGGTCCATGGGGTCACGAAGAGTCGGACACAACTTAACAACTAAACAACAACAACAAATGTATGTGTAATTTTGGCCTGATTCTGGAATAAAGGACAAAGGAGAAGAAAGCTTTTTTTTAATGTGGGTTTTAAGGTTTTTTTTAAATTTTCTCCTGATCTTCATGGAGTATTCCACATCTCAGGATGGCGTTTCATCCTGGAATGAGTAGGCAAGGTCCACTTCTAATTCTTGCCTCTCCAGGGGGAGGAGCCATCCTGTCCCTAGGCCAACCTTGCGTAGAAAACAGAGTGGTTGGGTCTGGAGCTCCTAAGATCCCAAGCCAAACCATCAAATTCCCCTACCCAAACACATCTGATAATGGTTGCCAACTTCTCTTGAAAGGCCCCTCTGCCTCTAATACCAGCAAGCAGAAATTTAACAAGCAAAGGGTCTTCCTACCAGAGATAAAATGATAGGGAAAGTTTAACATACTAAATTTCTACATGTCAGCAGCTGTTAAGGCACCAGAAATCTTGCTACAAAAACTTTCCAGTCTTATCTACCATTCCATTAGGCTCCTAATGGAGGCAGATATGGTAGCACAAATATTTAGAATTGAGTTGCGACTGATTAACCAGTACGCAATAAGCATACCCTTAACTCTAAATATGAAGTATCTTCAAGAAATGTGTTTTAAAGTTATAGATATTATTGTTCCTAGAATCATCCCTTTAAAACAGTATAGAAGAGAATATTAGATTGGTCATCCACCAGTTTTCCTCTGCTACAGTTTTCCTCTGCTACATTGCTACATCTGACATTACAATCAGTTCTTATGATTGATCTTAATGTGCAGGTGTGCTTAACTGAGGCAGGATGTTTGAATTTGCTTTTCTCTAGAAAGTTTGTATTTAAGGTTGATGAATTGTTACCTTATGAATAAATTTTCTGGACAGGAAATTGGGAAGTTGCAACATCTTACACATTTCTAGAGACTGCATAAAAGTAGTCACTTCCAATGAATCAAAGCATTTATATTTTTAGAACCTATACTTTTGGACAAGACATATTGCAATGTCTGCACTAATTCCCCAAAAAATGGAAAGCTATTTTTCACCTAAAAGTAGGGCTGAAAAATTCTCTACCATCTGCTTGCCTTTACTTTATGCTGTTGTGGGGGGAGGCATACACTGCCACTATGCTGGCAGAATGATTGCCATATCCAATGTGTGCCTAGGAGGGGAAAAACATACAATCAGAAAATACGAACACCGTAGACACACACCTAACATCCCTGGAAATTCTACCAGTGCCAACCAATCAGGGACTGTTCTAGAGACAATTCTCCCACATCAACCCCACACAGAAGGAGCCAATGATTTCATGATGATTGGGGTATCCCCCCCCCCATTGGACATTCTGCATTTCAACACATAAGGGTGCCAGAATGCCCACCACTCCATGAAACCCCCAAGCACAGCCAGCAAGAACCCCACTACTGCCAGCCCACAGATCTCTGCAGGCAGGGGCTCAAATCCCCTTATTCTCCTCACAGCTGCTGTTTTGGAGCACAGCTCAAAGGTGAAGAAGGAGAAGTCAGAAAAATACAGCCACATATGCTGCATCATCTTTTCTTTATCATCCTCCTCCCACTAACTGACTGTCTCAAACATCCTGGCAGCAGAACCCATCCTACTTGTGCAGACTGAAAGGCCTGCCCCCTCACAGCCCAGGAGACCGGAGTGAGCAGGGAGAGAGGAAGAGCCGCTGTCCTTGAACCTATCAAGTTTTCTGCCCACCCCTCTGGGGAGTTTGATCCTAAGGCTAGCAGAAGCCAGATAAAACTGGAATGGAGAAAAGAGGTCCTTAATCACCGCTCAGCACCGAAGGAACACTGTGGCAATGTCAAAGCCTATACTGAACAGCATTCAGCATGAAGGAGAGACTGAAAGGGAAAGACACATGTGGGGTTGTCAACCAGTAACTCCAGCAGAGCTCCTGTGCCTTGGACAGTGGCTTGGCAGACAGCAATGTAGCAGGTGCAGTGTCCCTTATGGCGCCAACTCCATGCTAGGAACACCACCTGTAACGTAACTGTCTGTCATGGAGCTTGCAAGTAACTTGACTGGAGCAAGCTGGTTAACAACTCTGTAGAGGAACAGCTGATCTTTTTGTTAGTCATGGGGTGAGCCAGTATATGGAACAACATAAGTGTTCTGAGTCATGCAAGCTGTTACCAAAGGCCAGGATCATGTCATTAAGGGTGATTATATACATCCCAATGTACATCTTGACGGTGAAACTGACATGTGCATAACTATTCTTAAGTGATGTTTACAAATCTTACAGTGCATGTATACAAAAAGTATGGGGCGCTTATGATTGGTTTATAAGAGTACTTCCTAAAATATGTTTAGTAAGCTTTCTGCAGATTTCAACAGTCAATTCCCATTTACAAATATAAAAATTGCACTCAGGGCAATGAAAATTATGTGTAGTTTGCATCGGGTTCAGTAATAGAAAATACAAGATACCTGTTTATATTTACAAGCTAACTAGTCATATGGATCAGAAAACCGGAATTCACTTCTGTAAAATGTGTTTCAGATGTAATCATAAGTCTCCATTGATATCTTCTGTTTGACATCAGGCCCCATGGAAAGCCTTTATGAATTTAAGCGTGACCAGGATTGGCTTTTGAATGGTGTGCACTATGTCCAAGTATTATGCCCTACAGTCTCATGTGTTGTGGTCTTAAAGGGGGGGAAATGGAGAGAACAAGGCTGTCTCTGCTGATCTGTCAGAACTCCTCTAGTTAGGTAATATTCTAACTAAGTGGGTGAGGCTTCAGCCAGCTTGATTCCCGGAGCCTACAGTATCTAAGAGATAATTACAGTGCATTGTTGCACTGTCCTGTTTCTTCTATCACTTATCCCCAAACATGCCTGAATCTGTAGATGATCTGGAACATTAGCTCTAAGCAGTATTAACCAGAGAGACATTTCTAAATCAGTTAGAATGTCAGCAACACCCAGTGTTTGGGGCAATTTTGCCCAACCGCAGCCAAGAATATTTCCATTAATCTGCATCAACCTGTCCTATAAAATGAAATTGTTATGGGTCAGTTAATTTCACATACTGTGAGTGGTACTGCATCTACAAATATAACTAGAGCTGTAATATAATTCCTTTTTGGTTTGTATCTCATATCAAAATACAAGGTGTTGATATATAAAAGGTGGTTTCTGTGGCATTTACAGGTTGTATCTAGAGGGGTCCCTCCACTGGTAGATGGGTCTTTGATTCCAAAAAGGCTTCCATCGCAGAATGGGGAGGGAGGCTTAAAAAAAATTTACCTTCATGGTGAAACCTCATACACTGTTCTTGAACCCCTCCCCCAACCCTCTGGAACAGATGGGGGGTGTGTGCCATGAGCTACAGGGGGCGGGGGAATTGGCGAAAATCATCTCCCACCCTATTCTGCTAACAGAAGCCTCTGCTGGATCAAAGAGCCTTCCATTAGCAGAGACACCACATCAGATACTACACTGTTTATTAGTTGCAATATTTATATCCTGCCTTTTGTCATATAGTTCAAGGCAGATTACATAAACAGTAAAAGAAAACAATATATAACAAACTTCTTATCTAATTTTCCGCAGTTCTATCAAAGATGGTTTCGCACCATTTTCCATTTTCTGTGCTTTGCTGTGCTGCTGTGGGTTTGTTTTTTTTACTGGCTTTCTGGTCCACCACTGCTGCTAATGCCCACAACTCCTCAGTCCCTAAACACTGCCATTTATGGGCCTTTATCTATTGACCAACCATATCACAGTACAGTGATGTTGTCACCTAACAGTAGAATTCCAGTGGCAATTTATTCAATCATACTATATGTTTGTCTCAAAACTGCATATGATCTCTTTGTTAATTTATATTGATTTGTTGAGTTCTTCTGTATTCATTTTACCTTTGTATCTGGTTGATGAACTCAGTTTAAAAACACTGCTAACATTTTGAAACAGGCTGTGAAAGATGGCCAAAAATTAGTTGATTTCAGAAAGTGGTGGAAACCAAAACACAAAGAATAATTCAACATAACCTTAGTAATAACATTTGGCAGGTATTATAAGGGAAAAATATTTTTATACCACCTTTTGAGGCAAAACCTCCTCAAGGAAATTTACAAGATAAAATTATAAAGCAATAAAATATAGAATACAATCAACTAAAACAACAGCATAAAATGTTTATTAAAATAACAGCAACAGTAAAAACTCCACTGTACATAATAAAGATCAGCAACCATTCATTTAAAAGTAGACTGGGACATCCAGGCCTTTAAGGCCCATTTTAAAATATTCAGAGAGGGAGCCAGGCACATCCTATGCAAGGATATTCTATAAGGACGAAGCCACCACGGAAAAGACCCTATCTCTTGTGCCTGACAACCGAATAGATCTTACTGGCAGGCATGGGAGCTAGGCCTCTGTGGTCAATCTTAGGGCATAAATAGGTTTATTTTTGAAAAACAAGAACAATTGCATAAGAAAGACTAGTATGTTATTTCACTGAAAAGTCATTATTGTCTTTATCTGAAAAGCACTGAGGTAGATAAGTCAACCAGTATGTTCCAGTCTATATACCAAATTTTTTGTTCTTCTTGGCCAGACTTTGTCTTGTAAATCATAAATCTGCAACTCAGACAAAAGTTTGTGCTAAGCAGAATGCTTTCAGCTGTTCCTAAATACAACAAAACCTTTTAAAATTATTATTTACCAAACTAGAAAATGCTCACTTATCACAATCTGTAGTGTAAATCACAGGGAGCATTTTATAGAAGGCCAGGTGCAACGTTATCATTGATTTGTTTTACCTGCAGCTGCAACAGTTGGTGTCAGTTAATAGTTTACTTGCTGTCGAGTATGCTATTTCCTTTTAGCGGCTTCCTGACTACATTGCCCTATTGTGTGCGTGTGCGCGCGCGTACACATTTGTAGTTGAATTTTAATGTCACCATTTGGAAATTAATGCTGTTTTGTTGTTTAGAAATTGAAAACACATGTGCACAGTGAACCTTACTACCCTGAATGGTCCCTGATGAACTTAACCTTCATCTCAAGCATTTACAACATCTCGGTCAAAAAAATCTTATCTTCTTTTCAGCTGTAGAAGAGGGTGTACAGTAAGACAGAGATTGGACTGAACAACATGTTTAGAATGGTGGCTGCATGTTTCTTCTCAGAGTGGTGGAAATGGGTGTGCAAAGCTCCCATGTTCTCTCTCAGAACTATTGCTACCACCTCGAGGATTGATTTTTGGAGAAAAGGGCCTTAAACAGAAAGATTTCCTGGGAGCCCAGTGGTCCCAGGGGCTTACTCTCCACGAGTTTAATATGATGGTTCTATAACTCTGTTGTTATATATTTTCTGTATATTGGCCTGGTCATCTTTGGAAGGAAAGACAATTTAGAAATTTCAGAAAAATATTGTATGGAGTTTGGATGTAGTTTAATACGATACAATAGAACTGTTTGTATGCCATGGTTCTGCAAAAACACAGGAAAAAGCACAGAAGATGGTACTGATCGCAGAATTCAGCTTCCCGTGAATCAGAACTATCCCTCCCCCCCCCCTTTTAATACTCACATTTTATTTTTGGAACTGATAAGTACTGTGAGAGGACTAAAATGAACAAACCAAATGTTTAGAAACACAGCCTAGTCCTATGGCCTGCTGTATAGAGCAAAAATACATAGCAGCATTGTGAAGGGCTGTTGCACCAGGGATGTGTTTCCACCAGCGATTTACTCCAACCTGGCAGCATGCGGAGGTCACGCGGTTTACATGACGTCGTGGCCATCCAGCAGGCATCCCGGAGTTTATCGCAGAAAAACCGGTTCTTCTGAGACTGGTTATAGTCCGACTTTTCCTCTTTACTTCAGCTCGGTTACAGTCCTGTTGGGGTGTGTTCCATCACTTGTACTTGTATTGGTATCATAGTCCTACCCATGGGGGCGTTTAGCCCTGCCCGTGGGGGTGTGTTGCTCACCTGCCTGTGACCCTACTGACCCAACCCATTCCGTTCCTGTTTTCTGGAAGTTTCAATGCCTTTTCAAGCAGGATGCTGAGGGGCCAACTTTTAAAAAACACAGTGAAAATAAGTGCTAGATCACTAGTGTGTATACGTGAGCTATTGCAAGCAAGCGTGTACTACCACTACAGACTGAAAATCAGGTTTATCTCAGGTCACTTCCCCAGAAGTACATGTGGGGAGGATCCATGGCCAATGTTCCTTTGTGTCCTTCAGTCCCGTTTCGCAAGCTTCACAGTTCAGCCTTTGTATTACATGCTAAGGTGCTATCTCATTAGAACACCACTGCACATCAATATGGTATCAATACGCATACCCTCTATGTCAGTATCTTGCTATCACACTCTATCACGAAATAGTATTAACATGCATTTGTGCTATCGCGCGATAGCACATTGGTTCGGGGTGCCTGCTGACTCCTGTTGTAGTCAATGAGGCTTGTACCTCAAAATACAGTATCATGCATTTGCACTATTGCACGACAGCGTTTATTCAGGGGTGCCTGCTAATGTGGTAGCCTGGTATTTAGAGGGAAAGGGGGGGGAAATGGGCAGAATGGGGCATTGGTCCGGGAAGTCTACTCAGAAGTAATTCCTGTTGTGGTCAATGAGGCTTCCTGAGATTGCCATTAAGGGGAGTAGCGCCTGGAGAGGGGGAGTCTCTCTTATTGGTTGAGCAGCCCCTGCCAGTCTGATGATGCTCACTTCCAATCCCACCCACCTGGAAATATGTTTCTGTCAGCAACTTATAATGGTGCAGTGCAGTCCTTTGTGGAGCCCTGTGCGGAGCCATGCCGATTCCATGAAAACTCCAGTATTCCTTTGTTTGCTTAACCCTTCCATTGTTGTGGAAGGGTTAAGCAGCCCAGGACAGCACTGCAAATTGTGGTGCTGAAATAATGGGGCAAAATGAAATGTAAATGAGGCTTTACATTGATCCAGCAAATCGAGAGAATGCAGTATAAGTCAGTTCTAGGTGTAGAAGAATAATTATGAAGGGCAGTACAGTAGAGATAAAAAGCACAATCCTGCCGATGTTAACTGGATCAGGGATAAGCCTTTGTATCACTGCAGCTGCAACTGCAGCAGCAGCAGGGTCTTTACCTGTATTTGACTGCCAAGGCTCAAATGCAGAAGCTTAGTGAAACTAATGGAACAACTTTCAAGTAACTGCATTCATGCCTAAAATTCAAGGGACCCATGATTAAAACTACAGATAATGTACTATGTATATTATGTTGAAGGACACATCAATAAAAAATGTTATATAATCTCAAATGAAGTCAAATGACTAGAAAAGTCTGATTTGCATAGGTGGGGGGGGGGGGAAGGTGCTACTGCTCAGCATATTTTGCTACACCAGATAACTTCTGAGTCAAAAAGATCCCTAATTACTTCTTAATGGTATCATGCCTGGAGAAACATTCACAGTAAATACCTACCCAATTACATTGCCACAAATGTGGAAAAACTAGGCACCATCTTGCAGGAATTGCATGATATATATATGCTGATATAGACAAACTGACATAGAAGAAGAAAAGCAGGTGGGTGTTATGAGCAGAAACCTACAAGGGGGGCTGTTGCTCAACCCCTTTTCTACCTGCACCCTTTCCCTACTCCTAATGGACTTCTCTAAGCTGTTTTCCTACCAGTAGCATTCAAAACACACTCCAGTTTTGAAATCTGCATGGGGGAAAATAATTTGCAGGGAGCAATTGGAGCAGAGAAGCAGTGTGGTGTGGGGAAAGGGGTCATCACCCTGTCCTCCCAATTCTTCTGTGGTCAAAATTCTCTTCTCAAAGCTGCTTAAAAGAAATCAGCATCAGGGCTAATGTATGCATAACATTTAATATGTAATCAGTCCTTATGAGCAAATTTTAAAATACATATATGTGTGCTTGTACATATTTATGTTTGTATAAATGAGTGCCTGTGAGAACATTTAGCACAGCAACCAAATAAATTATGTTTACTATCTGTTTAGACTACAGTTACATAAGAAAAAACAGGCGCATGATCTCTTGTGTGCCATACACCTGTGACCTCTCACTACGCTTCTTTCACTGCTTCTTTAAAATCCTTCCTTGAAACTTCTTTCACTATGTCTACCATATTTCTGGCACCATATAGGAACTAAGCAAATGCAATTTAGTATTGCAATTATTACTTTTAAACCACTCAGTCATACAGTCCATGCATTATATAGTACATGTTGTTATCAAAACCTATAAACATTTATGTCTCCTATTAAAGGGCACAGTGTCTGTTCTCTCTTGTTTCACAAAACTTGGAACACTAATTGTGCCTGAGGTTTTGTCTATATGTACTTATATAAACCAAATGAATTTGGCACCTGGCCTGTTTTAAATTGGCCTGAAGGGTGAGGTGCTTTTTTCTGGTTTGGTTTGGTTTTGGTTTTGTACCATCTGACCAAAGGTTTCCACCCTATCCAGATGCGTGTGTGTGTGGGTGTGCACACACACAATCTCAAAGGTTAAATTTCTACCTGGGAGAAGTGACTGTTCTGTAGCTATACTTGATCTGGCTGAAACTTTCTTGGTAGCACTACAATAAACAGCAACTTGTTATGGGAACACCAAAGCTGATTTAAATTTGTTACTTGTTTGAGATAATACTCACTGTTTTATCTGTCTGTGATTCACAGCCTCAACAGGATTCTACTCATCATTTAAAATTAAACAAATAATCAGACATTGATTCAGGCAAACATGTTTAACGTAGGCTGGTGTTTAATTATTGTGTTGTACTAACATGGCTCTCCTACTGCATAATAATAGGCACATACATTTTAACATCCAATTTTATCATTTTACAGGATTAGCTAAGGTGGTTCAGGAATTCAGCTATTCAGTTACAGTTCTGGGGAAATTCATGAGAGAGGAGGGGGGAAAGCATTGTTATTCTGTTTGCTGATACAACATGTACCTTTTCTAAAAGCCAGAATGCTGATGTAACAGGCAAGATGGCTGTGTAAGACTTGTTTCAAATTGAAGCAGGGAGATATTCATTTCAAAATACCAGAGCTGCTGAATCTCATGAAAGAACAGTTTAGCTGGTTGTCGGGTCAAAGTAGGGATAGGACAAGCATCTAATATGGCACTCAGCACTTCCCTAGACCTAATGGAAAAGTAAAACACTGCTGGAAAACGTGAGCACATGCTTTGCTTTAAGATCAGAGAAATCTGTGGGAACAGCCTCTGTTTTGGGGGTTCCTGAAAGGGGAGGCTACAAATGGAGTCTGCAGAAGACAGACTCTTCCATATTCAGCCCGTGTGGTGTATATTTATCTTCCATATTCAGCCCGTGTGGTGTAGTGGCAAGAGTGTTGGACTGGGAGCTGGGAGATCCGGGTTCTAGTTCCCACTTGGCCATGGAAGCTCACTGGGTGACTTTGGGCCAGTCACACACTCTCAGCCCAACCTACCTCACGGGGTTGTTGTTGTGAGGATATAATGGAGAGGAGGAGGATAATGTAAGCCACCTTGGGTTCCTTGCAAGAGGAAAAAAGGCGGGATATAACCGGTTCTTCTGAGACTCTGATATAAATGCAATAATAAAATATTCAGAGGAAATAAACATTATGACATGATAGCTAAGTCCCCTCCCTAAAACTTGAAACACTGGCCTCAAACTCACACAAATCTACAACACCCACAAAATGAAGGGGTTACAACTCAGATATCAGTATCTTTCTGCTGAAGTCCTGAGCCAAAGAGCTGTGCTACAACGTATCACAGAAGTGCTGCATAATGCTTAACTAAAATACACCTGGATTTTCTCCATTCACTTGTTTTCTCATGAATACAAGATGTGGCAGGTTACCACCTACAGAGAGGGCATACAGCTCTCTCTATACTAGCTTAATGCTACCATTTGGAACCTGCACCAAACCCGGATGATTACTCATATCTGACAGCAAGAAGGATGGCTGGCGACTAGTCCACCATTGAAGATGTGGTGGGAAGCACTGCTGGAAATGAGCTCCCTGGATTTACTCCTAACTCACCTGTCAAATATTGCATCCATCTTCCAACAACAGAGAAGATGCTCTATTCAGTACTGGTCCAGCCTAGAGATTAATTTCAGGGTGTCTGTGATCTAGTGGTGAAAATATACTTGGACGATAGTCTCTCGTTATCTTGCTTTTTAAAGTACGTGGTTGTTACTTGTTAATAATCTACTGGTAGTAAGTCTGGCTTCAGTCTTTATTTGGCTACTGGATTATTCCTTACATCATTTTACTTGACTTCTGCAGTTATTCTTGTGGGTGGGGAAGGGGACTGTGCAACCCAGCTGAAGTGCGGTGGGCTGATGAGCAAAGGGATTGAAGCAACAGAGCATGCAAAGATAAGGGAGGGGAGGGTTCCATTCCTCTCACCCACATGATCCTTGCAATGTAAAAAGTAGAGACACCTCCACCTTCCAATTTAGATTTGAATGGGGCATGCCCAGCAGATCCTCATCTGATGACCTCAGTGACCAGGCAGACTGGTAAGGGAGAAAGTGCTCACTCAGATACTTCACATGCTTATATACCACCACAAATGCCCTTTGTGAACCTATACTTGTACTAAATAAATTTCATTTTCTGTACAGCTAACAAAAAGGAGGCTTTAATTTGAACAGGCACAGTACCTGGCTATGCTCATTGGACCACAAAGGGCACTCTCATCACTATATTTACAGTGGGAAAGTGGAAACTGTATGTATTTATTTATTTATTTATTTATTGCATTTATACCCCGCCTTTCTCCCTCTTGCAAGGAACTCAAGGCAGCTTACATTATCCTCCTCCTCACCATTGTATCCTCACAACAACAACCCTGTGAGGTAGGTTGGGCTGAGAGTCTGTGACTGGCCCAAAGTCACCCAGTAAGCTTCCATGGCCAAGTGGGGACTAGAACCCGGATCTCCCGGCTCCCAGTCCTTATTTAACATGCTTTCCAACAGAAACCATTGTTAACCATGCCGTGGGTGGCTTGCAGTATTTTAAGATTTCCTGCCCCTGTGTTTATTCTACCCTTTTTAATGGTCCCTTTGCCCATCCCTTCCATAGACAGATATTTTAAAATCTCTATCATATCCCTTCCATCTCACTCGCTTTTGTATACTCCAGTGACCAATTCCTTGCTAAACCATGCACATACATCCCAAACACTACTCCCCACACTGTTTTCATATTTTCCTTCTCATCCTAACCTCTCAACCCTCCCAGATGAATATCTGGTCCAAAAGATTGTTCTATGAATCTCTCTGAGCTGAAATTTATTTAAGGGGTGTGCAAATAAATAAGAAATGCAATACATTCTTATACAAGGAAAAGCAGGGTGGCATGTTTCTTTCTTACATTATTGCTTAATAAATTAAAATGGAAGCCTGCAATGACTGTGAGCAAAACCACCATTTAAATCCATGACCACCCAGTAGAAAGAAGGGAACAACAGAAGTGGGTTGTTTTGCTGTGGAATTGATTGCAGTCCCACTTATGGTTGAGCTGATATTCTCATTCCGTGTGTGTGTGTGTGTGTGTGTGTGTGAAGTGTAATTGATTAAACAAGCAAAATGAGTTGTATTACTGAGTCAGAGACAGGCAATAATACAGAATTACATGGTGTGTGTGTGTGTGTGTGTATATATATATTACACACACACACACACACACTGTGTGTGTGTTCCAACCCAACAAACCACAAACATTTAAAAACAAATGAGGAATGAATAAGGCCTTAATCTTATGCACACTTACTTGGGAGTTAAACCATCAACCTATTCAGTAAACATGCATAGGATCTTGCTGTTAGGTAAATTTAGCATACAGGTCATTTCACCATTTTGTTTTTAATTGCCAAAGCTGTGCTAACAAACACGTTTTCTCTAGGCCAAGTGTAGGGAACTTCCAGCCCATGGGCCAAATGCACAGCTGAGGCCTCCCCATCCAGCCCACAATGTCCCTTCCTCAGCCCCATCACCTGTGCAGCTATTTGGCTTTTTTTTTTAAAAGCATCCATTAGTGCTTTTGGGCTGCAACCCCCCTCCCCCTGTGAAAAGGGGGAAAAGAGAGAGAGAGAAGAGGAAGAAGGGAGAAAGAGAAAGCGGTGGAAAAGAGAGTGAGATGGATAGATGGATGGAGTATGAATGGATGGGGAGGGTGAGAGAAAGGAGACAGTATGTGGGGTGACTGCCCCCCTCATTTTTGCCTCTGGGCACACCCACTGGCATGATGCCCCCAATAGATTTCCCTTGAGACAGTATAGCCTTTGAGTAGAAAAAGATTCCCTCTTTCTAGGCGTCTAATATTACACTCTGCATTTAGGACAATGTGAGAAAGTAGCAAAGAAACTTCAAGGCTCACTCTGAACTTGGGGGGTGGGGGGGATTGGAGTGCTAGTTCCTGAATGATAAAATTATGGTACCTGGGCAGGACCCCAGGGGCAGGACTCACGGTGTCAAGGTGTGGTGCCCAGGAAGGGTTCCTGGTGGGGGTTAAGGGATGGAATGTGTGTGCCTGGGGTCATACCCCTGTGGCACAGTGGCAGTGGTAAAAGGGCTGGATACAGCCCACAAAAAATCCTATGTTCATCTAAGGTGTACAGCTATACCATGTGCTCACAAGTCTCCCGCCATCCAGCAATTCAGCCGTGCATGATACTAAGCCACAAAAAACACCTTTTCACATGCCCCTTTTTCATTCAGAAACACGCATGCCACATGCCCCCACACAGAGAAAAACCCTTACATACTGTCATACAGGGGGCAGATCCCACCTCCCACCCCCAAGCAACTTGTTGTTTTCTGGCAGTCAACACTAATTATATAGCCTCTCCCTATATATGCCTGCCTGAAGATTGAGATGTGTTGGAGAGGCCCTCCTCTGCATCCCACCAGTGTGAAACATACACTATGGTGGGACGTGGGAGAGGGCCTTCTCTGCTCTGACACCCCAGTTATGGAATACCCTCCCCTTGGAGGCCCAGTTGGCGCAGATGTTGGTTTCATTTCGGTGCCAGGTTAAAAGTATGGCTTTTCATCAAAGCCTTTGAGGGCTAATTGAATTCCCTAAAGTCACACACTGTTTTATTGTTTTAGATTTTCTAATTGGTATTAGATTGTTTAATGGTTTAGGGCGCAATCCTATGTGTGTTTAGACAGAGAAAAGGCCTACAACTCCCAGCATGCCTCGGCCAGTATTTCTGGCCAGGGCATGCTGGGAGTTGTATGCCTTTGTCTAAACATGCATAGGATTGCCGCCTTAATATGCTTTTAGCTGTTTAAATTATTCATTGTTTTATACTGTTTAAATTGTTTTTATCTGTACGCCACCTTGAGATCTTAATGATATAGGGCAGGATACAAATGTTTTAAATAAATAAACAAGCAGTCACAAGTAGCATAAAAATTGAGACCAGCCTTTCCCAATCTGGTACCCTCCAGGTGTTCTGGACGACAACTCCCAGCAGTCCTGACCATTGGCCATGCTGGCTGGGGCTGATGGAAGTTGAAATTCAAAATATCTGGAGGGCACCAAGTTAGTGAAGGTTGGCTGAGATGTAGTGCAATGGTTTGAAGAAATGCTCTAATCACATGACTCAGGGTCCTCAGAGGTCTGCCCTGTTCCATTGCTCTGCTCATCACTGGGCACAATCTGGAGAAAGTTAGTAATGCATAAGTCCAGTAAAAGTCTATTGGACTTTAGGCAGCTGAATGCACAATAAATTTCCCAAATATATCAACAGGCAAAATAGACACATCTGGATTTTGCCACATGTTTTCTAGTATGCTGGATTTATATCCGTATAGCAAAATCATAATTTCTGAAATGGCACTTGGGTGTTTAAATGTCCTGCTAATTTCAACAGAACTGTCTCACGGCTAATTTCAGGAGCATAGGAGCCTGCCTTATACTGAGTCAGACCACAGGTCCATCTATCCCAGTTTTGTCGACACTGACCGGCAGCAGCAGCTCTCCAGGGTTTCAGGCAGGATTCTTTCCTAGCAATACCTGGAGATGCTGGGGATTGAACCTGGGACCTTCTGCATACAAGGCATGTGCTCTACCACTGAGCCACAGCCCCTGTCCACCATACTTTCTCTGGCTTGTTCCCTCTCCCTCTAAAACCCAGCTTCAACTATTCTATTGGAGTCATGCTTAGTATGATCAAGAAACAAAATCTTGGAAACTGACAGGAACTGGGTGGGTGGGTGGATGCTAAATCTGGGGCAGGAGATGAAGGGAGGAGGTGCATTTCCCACACTCCTGAATACAGTCTGGGAGCTGGCTTTGGAGAGACATTTTGAACACATTGTCTTCCTCTCCCATTTCCGAAAGGTAGCTTCAAAGTTGTGGTGGAAAGGAGGATTTGTTTCCGATGGTTGCCCACCATCTCCACCAAGAAATGCTTGGCTAATAGAGGGCACATAGTTGCCCTGGGCGAGTATTTCTCAGCCCTTGCTTGGGCCCGTCACTTAGCTGACTTCTGCAACTGCACATACAGACAGCAATTTAGCAATCAGTTTTTGAGGTGTTTTCATATACATCACAAAGTAATATTCAGAATCTTGGATGTAAATTAGAACAGTTTGGCTTATTTAGCAACTGAAATAGCCACACAGGCTTGGAAACTGGGATTGAATTTGGTGTGACAATAGTCATTTTTGTAATATGCTAGTTAATTCTAAAACCTGGTCGTGGCCAATTCCTGGGTTGTTTAACCCAGGAATTGGTGAGGATGTGCAGGAGTGAGTGAGTGCGCTTCCTCCCGCCCACTCACCATTTCCACTTTCAGTTAACATCCTGGGTTGTTTTGTGACATCCAAACCTGGAAATTCTGGGTTATTTAGGTGTTTGTTGTTGGGTCAATGCTGGGTTGTTCAGCCCCTAAACAACCCAGTTTCTAGGTTCACACATCATGAAATAACCCAAGAATATGGGCGTTCCTGAGTTGTTAATTGAAAATGGAAGTGGGTAGGTGGGAATCTGCATGTTTGCTCACCCCCACACACTCCCAAACAACCCGTGGTTAACAAGCCATGGGTTGTTTGACGTGCAAACCAGGTCTAAATGTGGAATTAATGAATAACAATAATTATTTTAAAGATACTGCGTAAGCTTTTGAGTTACACAGAACCTTTCTTCTGTATAACCTGAAGGCTTCCATAAGATCTTTACTGGTTGGTTCATATACACACACACACACACACACTCATTCACACATATATATACATAAGCTGAAACATTAGCTTAATGTATATTTTTGAATACTCTGTTGTTAGTCTTTCTATCATTCATATATATATATGTAGGTAGGTAGGTAGGTATATGTATGTATATGTCTATTCCTCTCCCCTGTGTTTACTTCTGAGGGCCCAACACTTGTTACCAGCACAGCCACCAGCCTCTGGATAATTCTAAGGCCTTCCATCAGTCTTTGCAAGGACCAAGGAAAGGTGCTGGGTTATTTAAAAAAAACTCCCCCATGCCTTTTGGGGGATTTTCGTGCAGCTATTCTTCCTAGTGTTTCAAACCTCAGCTATATTTCCTTCAGTTTGTAGGATTTGGGGGGAAGAGGAGCTTTCTGATGATGATGCTCCCAATATGAAGAAAGAGGAATTATTTAGAGAGAGAGAGACTCTACCTCTTCTCCCCTAAAATCCTTCAAAATGGATATTTAACCTAAGTACCTGGGAGGGCTTCCCAATGCCTGATTAATTCATACAGAAGAAGCAGACTTTGAATGGTGGCTGTCACCAGCAGAGGAACATTTTCCATCTTTTCTACAGCCACAAAATACATCTGCGTTAGGCAGTTTTCAGGAGTCTGATGGTGACAGCAAATATAATTGCCAGCATTCACACAACAATACTGCTCAGCCCTTACAGGTCATCTGCACTGAAAGTCTTATAAGCCACAACTGAAATGCAGCAATATTAGGTTTGAGATTATAGATGGCCCTTTAAGAGAGGGCAGCAGTTATGCAAGTGATGACTGCCCTCTACACACACACACACACACACACACACACTTGGGTATTCCCTGAAAAATGATAGTCTTAATGCCTTCCTGGATATAGCTATCTTTTTTTTTTTTTTTTGGTAAGGGACACAAAAATAGCAAGGAAGAGATGGAATCATGGCTGTACTTCTTAGCTGGTTGATTAGGGAAATGTTTGCTTCAACTCATATTATTATGTGCTATAGATAGGAGCCTAGATGGAAGAGAAACCTACGTGGTGAGACTAGGTCATTGGATCAGGCCAATCATAGCCTAACAACCTAATCCTATGCATGATTTCTTATAAGTAAGCCCTCTGAATTGAATGGTACTTACTCCACGGTAAGTGTGCAGCCCTAGGATTGCAGCCCTAGTTTAAGATGGGGAGACAGAAAGATTGTGGTCCTGCTGGTTTCTGCCAGTCCACTCCAAACTATACATTTTGGTGTTTATACCCAAATCCAGATCTATTCCACAGAGCTCTGAGTGTCCGCTGATGCCAACAGAAGATGTATTTTTTAAGCTTAATTGCCATGAAAGGGAGTGATTTTCAAGGCAGACTGCACTGTGGCTTAACCCTTCCCTCCCCGCATGATGGAGTACCCCCTAACACATATACACACACACAGCAATTAAGCTTAGAAAACATTAGTGTTAAGGGAAGCTTCTAAGCATAATTGCATGAGGTGAGTTTTCACCAGGAGTGCGGGGAGAGAGAAATCAGGGAAGGAACAGGGGGATGGCTTTGCCTTCTGTGAATTTAAAAAACAAATCCTAGTAATTATTTTAAAATGTACATATATTATAAAATGTGCATGTATATTAGTATATGCAATTTTATGCAGATTTTTGTCCTGTGAGTCTGGACCCAAATCTTTCAAAAGCCTAGCAACTGCCACAGGACTCCTTTGTTGTTGTAGGAACTGTTCATTTATGAGGATGCTGAGAATTCTTCTTTAGGAAACTTGGCCTCTTCATAGAACTATAGTTTCCAGAGATCCTTGATTTAATACTATGACACTTAAACATGTTTGAAACTGGTTTCAATCTGTAATGTAAACATGCTGTTCTGATTTTCCAAATACTATTCATCAGTAGTAGCTCCTATTGATTTTAGCTGGAAAGTCTGCCAAATGTTTGTCACCTACAAAGGACTGCAACTTGAGTGCCAATGTAAGAATTAAAGGTGCTACAATTAGGCTCTTAACTTTGGCTTTCTGTGCTTTGTTTCTATTCCCCATAGCACCCATTGCTTCTAACATGACTGTGATCTGGATCTGTGATCTGGATCACAGTCATGTAAAAACCTTTCTCTAACCCATGCCTGCCAATCTGTTGCTCACCTTTTGCTTACAACATTAAAACTTACCTTCTTTGCCAGTCTCTTTATAAATATTGTGAACAATTCTGTATGCCAAAGGATAACTCTACTACAAAGCAGCAGAAACCCTCTTTTTCTTCCCCAAAATTAAGAAGACAAGCTGCCCCATGCAAAACAGCTGAAATCAAACAAAGCTGACATAGGGTCATAATGGGGAAATCCCCAACATCAGTCCCTTTGTTGCTGTTTTTTGGGCCAGCCTTGGTATGCCAGGTCATCCCTCTGGTGCTACCTTAGAAACTGGCCTTATTTTTTAGAGAGGACATTGAATTATAACAGTGCAAGTCAGCTGACTGCTTTGTCACAGAGCTGCTGCTTTCTACATTATCGCAAGTGCCAGAGCTCTCACTGCTGCAGTTTTCTAGTCGCAGTGCGGCAAAGCAGACGCCTAGAACCGGGCATGGAGTAGCATAGGTTTTATTTTATTTTTTTATTACAAAAAAACCTTCCATCTCTTTTAATATACTGTACTTTTTGTTTTCTTTTTTTTTTACTTTTGTTAGAGTGCAGGAGCAACATACCACCTGGATGTGCACGTTGGCTTCTGACATTAGCAGCATCTCTGAACTGAGGCAGGCACTGCTTGGAGCCTTTTACCTAAATTGCCTCTGACGAAGAATGATTGGTTTTCTGCCTTGTATGTGAACACTTGCTTATGCCACAACGATATACACCTGCAAGAACAGGACAAAGGAGACGATACCTGTTACTGTCTGGGGCCTTTTACCTCCCTTTCCTTTCCTTTCCTTTCCTTTCCTTTCCTTTCTTTTCTTTTTTCTTTTCTTTTCCTTTCCTTCTTTCTCTCTCTCCCTCCCTCTCTCTGCTGCTCTGCTGCTGAAGCCTTCTAAATGTCCCAGAGTAATATGTTAGTCCTGGTCCTTTAGCTAGCCACAGTTCCTCACCTCGGTTAGAGCAAAAGCTCAAACAAGAAAGCAGACTCCCTGACCTAAATCAATCCCAGTCCTTTTGGATGGATGCAGGGTAGAAGTCGACTAGCAATGACACAACCAGCCATCAAGTGGAGAATCTCTGGGATTGCAATCTGTTTCGGTTTCAGCCTGTGAGAATTGAACGCTCCACTTTGTTACCCAACTGCTGCTGTTTTTTTTTTGTTTTACGATTTTCTTCTTCCATAAGCAGCTATTAATTGGTTTTTTTTGAAGTCTCCTAAGTGTATATCTGTGTGGATTAGCCTGTCGCGAGTGCAGTTCTTGTCCGCGTCATGTTGGAAACAAGGGCACTGAAGTCAGCTTGCTTTAACAGTTGTTTCTTTCTGCGTGATGCTATGCAGCTAGAATGGGTTACACTGACAACAAAGGAAGAAGCACAAAACACCACTATCTGCTGGGTTGTTGTTGTTTCAGGAAAAATATAACTCTTCTTCAGTTCAATATACTATTTTTGTCTTTTGCTGTTTCTTTCCTTTTTTAAAGAAAAAAAAACCTAATCAAAGAGCCTAACAGGCACCGTTGTGGATGTGGGTTTTTAAAATACTATGGGGGGTGGAAGGGAGAAAAAAAGACAGCTCATGGAGAACTGCGATTTGAAGCAAGCAGCACATCTTTTGCATTCTTGCTGATTTGAAATACTCAGTTTTTGCGAAGAGGAAGCCCTAAGGGACAAGTTCAGTAACTAAGAAAGCGATCGTAGATAAAAGAAATAAAAATGACAAGCGTAATGGAGGCTCAGCAGAAGAAACTGTCAGAGAAATCAGTGCCTGGATGGCAATCTTACCCAGTCTGAATAATTATGAATAATTCATAGAACAAAATTACTCTGCTTTCACCTTTTCCACTTAAAATGGCATGATGTGAATCTCTAATAAATTTTCAAGATACAATATAATGCCAATTTGAATCTGAAGAGCTTTTTGCAGCCAGATGCTACATCCTGATTCTTCCGATACCTTTCACAATTATTCTGTGAGAATCCCACTTCATCACGAAGCACCATTACCAATGAAAATTACTGTGATTACAATGGCAACAATAGAATGCCATCAAACGATTTCTAATTTACCTAATTTACTAAGGCTGGCTGAATTGGTTTTCATGCCCAGGTCTCCATGCTTGGCATCTTGGATCCATATCAGAATGAGACAAAAATGGCTTGGTAATGTGTTCTGTATTCAGCACCTTTAACTTCGACAGCACAGGCAAAGTGTATGTTAAACATGGTTACAGCCATATATGTTACATGCTTGTTTTCCAGCATTCTTGATGGTTTTGTTTAGCTCCTGGGCGTAGGATGGCACTCTGTTACAGGTTTGTTTATACCGTAATGCTCAAGTGCTTGAACTGCAGCAAATTTTCAAATGAGTAATCTATACAGCTAAAGCAGTGCGTATACTTCGAATCAGATAAGTTCTTTCCCCACATTTGAACGGTTATCTGTTTCCAAGTTAGAAAAGCTTTCTGCCGCTGCTGAGAGTTAAGGTTCAACTACCTAAGTATATAATCTGGAAATGAGTGCAATAGACAAAGCCGATGATAACTGTGTACATAGCTTTGAGGATTTAAAAAAACCTCTTATTCAGCCCTAATTCTGTGTTTTTACCATTACATGTTTTGTTGAATTAATATGTGTTGATCATTTGAACAAAAAACAGTTTTTAAACAACCAGGGAGCAATATAGGACAAGATCAGAATATGCTCGTATTCTCAGTGAGCCCTTTTCATGAGCTCTTTTGGTAATGAATCTCTACTTTGGTGCTAGCCATAACTATAGAAAGACTGAGGATTTGAAGAACAGTGGGTTCCTAAACAAGTTAATATAAAGTGGAATGTTGTGAACCTAAGTTTAGATACATATTGCTTCTAAATGCAATTGTAATAATAAGGATAGCTGGAATACACTGGCTTAAAATCTGCACTTTGGTGGAAAGTAATTTGAGTTTATACATTAATTTTATCTTTCATTCCATCAGCAGATTCATTTATTCACTGTAAGGTGTTTTTATATAAGTGAAGATGGCATGCAGTAGTTCTTGTCAACTACATGACTGTTTAATTATGCACTGTCTAACGTGTCTTAGTGGGAAATGCCTGCTATTTGCATGTAGTTACATTCCATGCCTGATGAGTATAACAAGAGCATATTTAACAAAGTACATCCAATGTGCATTTTTCTAATAACTTTTGAAAATATTTAAAATTTGGTTTCCATTTACATGGAAGCATCTATTTTTGTTTGTTGAAGGACTGCTTTTCCGTTGCATTTTAGCTTTCAAAGCATTTTACCTGAAACGTTGACAAGAAGAATGTGCTTTGGGCTTTAGTAGTTTGTGCATCACAATCTCAATGAAATATAAACTGTCAGATTTATATATGCTGTTTTTAATTGGTGCCTCGTTTCACACTCTACTGCATTCCGTGTTTGGGATCAGATTTGAAAGAGGTTCTTGCAGCTGATGACATGCTAACAGAAAATTCAAACTTATAAAATGACTTTAATTGCGGCAGTGCAAAGCTTGTGCCGCAGTATCCCATCCCCGATGAGTGAAGAGCTATCTGCCAGAGTGATGCGGCAGACACTAGAAAAACAGTGGGTTAGATCCAGACTTAGTCATAACTCAAGTAGACCCACTGAAATCAATGGCCAAGTTAAGTCATGATTTCATTGGGTCTGCTCTATGCGTGACTAAGTCTGGATCAAACCCAATATGCAGAGCTGGATTGCTGTTGGCAGTGGCCCAAGTGGTCCTTGAAATATCACATATAGAGCCGTCAACAGCTCCACCTCCTCTCCAGCTAGTGCCAGGGAAGAGTGTCGAATTGATACAGGGCTACAAGCTCTGGTTCTAGATTCAAAGTCTCTTACTGGCGCCAGCACTGAAGCCACATTTGTGGCATTGCACCAGTAGAGGGGACATTGTGCCTGGTTCTCGGCATTCTGGGAAGGAAGAACTGATGGACAGAATGAGACTGTAAAGGACTTTTAGGCTGCATCTTGTATACATTCACTTGGGAGTAAACCCCACTGAACTCAATGAGACATCTCAGTAGACTTGCGTAGGCTTGTGCTATAAAAGGCACTAGATTAGTTTGTTTCCTTATTCTATACCAATGCCAGTGCAATCTTTCTTAAAGGGCTCTCTACTTAGCGTTGGAAGCTAACGAAGAAAAGTATAAAGATGCCTGCTCGTCATTTCTGGTGCTGAAAGTATGTTAGCAGAAGCCTAATTCAAATGAATAAGTACATTTGAATCAAACTGCTTATTAAAAAGTATCTTGTCTGCATACCTTCTAAATGCAGGAGAATAACATTGATTAATATTAATCCTGTTTAGGGAACATGGTTGATTTGAAAAATCAAGAACAAAACTATGACCACACTGATGTTATGTTTCATTTTCAGAATTTGATTTGATATAGAATAGGACCCATACACCGAATCTAGACATTTCAGTTTATGTAGCTGAAATAATGTTATAGTTAAGATGCTGCACTAGCAAACAGCCCACATGCACCATCCTAAGCATGCATTTGCATAAGGTGCTGAAATAGCAGCCTGTAGAGCAGGGGTTATGCAACATGGTGCCCACAGGCACCAATGTGCCCCAGGACACTTTTCCTGGTGCCTGCCAAGGTGCCCTATGCTTCCCACATTAAAAAAAATTTTTTTTTTAACATACTGGTACTGGGATCGGTTCCACTGCTGCCATCTTCATTCCCAATTAATGCCCCTCGGCCACACATGGGGTACAGAGACATTCTTAGGAAATGAAGGTGGTGGGTGGCTGCAGGCCAATGCTTTCCTCTGCAGTTTGCCTAGCCACCAAAAAAAGAAGAAAGAAAATGGACTCCTGTCACTTCCATCTGGTAAGCTTGGGGGAGAGCAGTGGGGACAAGGGAGAGGAGTGTTGGGGCTCAGACCCCATCTCTGCCTTGTACTCAGTCTTTGGGGCAGGTTAATTGTCCTTTGTGACTAGCCACACCTCTGATGGAAGCCATTTTGTGGTGGTGTCCATGACAGTTTCTCAAATTGCCAAAATGCCCATGGCTCAAAAAGATTGCCTGCCCCTGTAGAGTAATAGCAACCTGTGGAGCATTTCCACATGGGCTGGAATATTACAACAGTGATGATGTGCAAAGAGTGAGTAGGCCATATGATACTAGCTGTATTCTTTTCTGGTTTCTACATTATACTGAGACTTAAAGGTATTAATTGTTTGTCTTTATTATGCATAATCCTGAATCTTTAGACTCATATCTGAAGTCACTACGAATATTCACTATCCACCTCAATAGTTTTTGAGTCTGTCCTATACAGAAGTTGATTTGAGGCCTAATCTAGAGGGTTTCTCTGAATATGTCTAGTCCTGAGGATGTCATATGTAACAATATTCAGCAAAAAGCTGACAAGAGCACTTTTTATTACATGTTTTTATATTCAGAAAGAGAACTTGCACCTCTCTCCTTGGGGGTGGGATGTACGTTGGCATCTGCTTGCAGGGAAGACATATATGCTTCATTGTTGATGTGATAACATGTTTTGGAAAACTGAAGTGCGAGTACACTGTGCATCTATTTGTCACTGCATGTCATTACCATCCTAATACTCGCTGTACCGGCACTCCAACTGCTTATGCTAGGATGTACCAACACCGACAGCACATCACAAACCATAATATAATGCCAGCTTTACAGGGATGTTATAACATGAGCATGATGATGATGATGCCACTTTTCAACCAGAAAGCCCTCAAAGTTGCACACACAAGTTAAAAATACAAATATCAAAAACAATTCAGTTCAACAAGTTATATATATATTAAAAGCATCTTAAAGTAGCAGGAGATATACAAGAACTGGAGCTGTGGCACAACTCAGTTATCACCATCAAAAGGCAGGAACAGAGGGGCCAAATGGACCTCCTGGGGAGACAACTTCCGAAACCTAGGTGTATAGCTACGGTCCTGCATAGCTATTGGCCTAACGGTTTCAAACAGTGGTTAGAGAAGAGCCCTTTCCAACGATCTTAGCTGGTGGGCAGTATCATATGGGTCCAAGCAGTCCTTCAGATAGCATAACCCAAGCCGTTTAAACCTTCAGAGAAAGCCTTTCCCTTTCCACTAGTACAGTTTTGCACATGATAAGACTAGTTTATCATGTGCAAAACTGTAGAACACCTGCAAGTAACAGATAAGTTGCACATAATAAAATGTACTTGCAAAGATTAACAAGTTAACTTATAGCACAATCCTATACACGTCTACTCAGAAGTAAGTCCCACTGCGTTCAATAGGTACTCCCAGGTAACTTACTTTCGGGTATGTGGGTACAGGATTGTATCCTAAATTAATAGGACTAGTATAATACTCCTGCAAGTGATATTCCCTTTTGAAGGAGTCAGATTAAATCATTTTTGACATACTTGATTCATGTTGTGTATATGCATCAGGCTATTAAAAACATACAGCATCTTTTATACTGCTTTATTGGGGGTGGGCTGCTGGGGAAGGACAAAAGGTGGAGGAAGCTGTGGCAGAGCTATTTTCACGTCTAAACTAAACTGACTATGTTTTTTCCTGTTTTCTCAGGCTATGGATAAAGAGCATTCTTGGATATAATTCCACTGTGTTCATGAAATATTCCTTCCATTTAACTCCACAGCACCCTAAGGTATTGGTAGCTTTCAGTCTACTTTTCCTCCAGGCCTTTGACTCTTAATGGATAAATGCATTTAGTCTTTAGCATATGAGTTTCCCGCGCCGTCAGCGGAATGGTCATGAGATGTCCCCAGCAATGAAGTGAGTGAGGATGTCTCTGCCCACTGTTTTATTTATTATATTTAAAATAGTCATATCCCACCACATGCTAGACAGCTTACAAACATAGTTAAAATCACAACATCCACTATTTATAAAAGCACATTTTAAACAAAGAAAATATACAAAGCAGCATGAATTATGTACATAGCTAACTAACCCCACTGTTTTCTGAATGAGCTCCTTCTGCTGTGCCAAAGATTTCTACCACATTTTTAAACCATTCTCATTCAATTTGACAGAAAATAAACCACTTTTGAAAAATGTTAGAAATGAGAAGAAAACTTTGAAGAAGTTCTCATAGGTGGGGTTTAGAGTTCTTGTGCTTACCTTTCTTATGAAGTGACCAGCAATGTCTGTGAGTGTCCTTTCTTTCGTTATACAAATCCCTCCTGCAGCCTTGCTGGCTTCCAAAGCTTCAGTTAAAGTCACAAGAACATGTTACCAGGTAACTCCTCCCACACGGGACATTTTCAGATCAGGAAGTGTGGGAGGCCAGGGGGGCTGCAGAATGATGGGAAGAAAGAGGAAAAAATCACACAGCCCCCACAGCCTCCTCGCAACCACCAAAAGAAATTCTAAAGAAATTCTTAAAGCGCCCTGAGAGATGAGCCAGAAAAATGGAAGCTTTTTTCATGGGGGAAGAAAACTTTTGGGAAACTGGAGAAGTTTTTTGCACAGCACTAGCTAGTACAGTGATTGAACAGTGAGCAGGACACCCATTGCTTATCTTAATTGGCAGAAGCAAATGTAGATATGCAGATGCCAGGCCACGAAGTGCTGTGAAGGTTAAAACTAATACCTTGAATTGAACCTAGGCATGTGGTATCTGTATTGGCCCAGGAGCGTAGCCAAGTCATTTGTAGTGTTAGAAGGGCCTAGAGATCCGTAATGCTTGCTTAAGTTCATTATTGGTGCAATTCCCATGCTAGTAAGCCTCTGAGCATGTACAGATGAGTCAAAAGGTCGATAACAGCCTTCTTGGTGCATTCCTTGCTAATGAGGAGAGTCTTTATCTCTGATGTGCCTGGGAAGCAAAGTCTGTTTACAGGTGGCTGTGCCTGAGAACCAAACACGTCTACCCTATGCTGAGAATGAACGCTAGGGGCGCGTGCTGCTGTTACGCTGCTTATTGCTAACCTGTACAGTATAAGACCCATTGTACCCAATGGCTGGGGGTTCAGAGAAGCTGTCTGATCCAACCATTGGTATGCCTGTGTGCTGTAAGTTACTCAATAAAGTCTCCTTTTAAGCAAACCTTTGAGTCTGATTTATCACTATCTTGGCACTTCCAACCTAAGAGTTCAACGCCCACGGCCAGGGCAATACATTATCCTCAGGCATTAGCCAGAGCCCTGGCTGGGCCCATTAGTAATGCCTGCTCTGCTCCCCACCATGAGTGTCAGGTGACTTGAGTTGGGGTCTGGGAGCTACCATTTTAATTTTCCACAGTGTCCTGAACACAACATTGCTCAAGAGTATTGAGAGTATTGTGAGAAACTAAAATGGTGCCACCAGTGGGCATCAGAGAGCCCCAATTTTAGTTTCCCACAATGTCCCAAGCAATGCTTTGTTCACTGGACTGTGGAAAATTAAAATAGCAGCCCCCAGATCTCCACTGGAGCAGCCTGGTGCTCACTGGAGCACAGCTGCTGCTGCTGCCCACCACTGTTGCTAAGTAAGCCTGCTGGGGGGAGGGCATCAGCATAGGAGGAGGTGCACGAAGTGGCACTTTGCCAAGAACCCCCTAAAACTTGGACCTGTATTTGTTGTTCAGTCGTTCAGTCGTGTCCGACTCTTCGTGACCCCCTGGACCATAGCACGCCAGGCCTTCCTGTCCTGCACTCTCTCCCGGAGTGTGCTCAAGTTCATATTCATTGCATCGGTGATGCTATCTAGCCATCTCATCCTCTGCCGGCCCCTTCTCCTTTTGCCTTCAGTCTTTCCCAGCATCAGGGTCTTTTCCAGAGAGTTTTCTCTTCGCATTAGGTGGCCAAAATATTTGAGCTTCAGCTTCAGTATCTGTCCTTCCAATGAGCACTCAGGGTTGATTTCCTTTAGGATGGACTGATCTGACCTCCTTGCAGTCCAGGGGACTCGTAAGAGTCTTCTCCAGCACCACAGTTCGAAAGCATCAATTCTTCGGCGCTCAGCCTTATGGGGGATTTTCCTGCTGGTATGGCTGGTGCTCCTGTCGAAGCCCAGGTCGCTCTGTGCAATGCAGAGATGACTCGGGCGGTGACACGATCGCGCCCAAGCGCCCTCTCCCTCTGAGCAGAGCCCGGCCAGCTCCTTGGTATACACCTGAGCTGAGGTCAATGAAGCAAGAGGGGAGACGGCTAGAACGCAGGTGGAGGAAAACTCGTGCTGAGTCTGACCGAACACAGGTAAGAGCCCACTATCGAGCCTACTCTGTGGCGGTGAGGGTGGCAAAGAGACAGTTCTTTTCCACCAGCATGGCATCTTCTCAGTGTCGTCCAGCGGAGCTTTTCCGAGTGGTTCGTGGCCTGTTACATTCTGGGCCAGGGAGAGAGACGGTGGAACCCTCGGTAGCACGCTGTGACGAGTTTGCACGGCACTTTGAGGATAAAGTTGCTCAGATTCGTCATGAATTGGACACCACCATTAATGCAGTTCCATTGGTAGAGGCGTTCAGAGCACCGTCTGGTCCAGTTTTATTGGATGAGTTTCAGTTATTGAGGCCTGAGGATGTGGACAAGGTGCTTGGCCAAGTCCGATCGACCACTTGTGTGCTTGACCCTTGCCCTTCATGGCTTATTAAATCAAACAAGGAGGGGTTGTCCGGCTGGGTCCAGGAGGTTGTAAATTCCTCCTTGAGAGAGGGAGTGGTGCCTGCTGCTTTAAAAGAGGCAGTAATTAGACCACTCCTGAAAAAGCCTAACCTGGACCCAGAGGATGTTAACAATTATAGGCCAGTGGCTAACATCCCCTTCCTGGGCAAGGTGCTTGAGCAGGTGGTTGTAGGACAGCTCCAGGCACTCTTGAATGAAATGGATTATCTAGATCCATTTCAATTGGGCTTCAGGCCTGGTTTTGGAACGGAAACTGCCTTGGTCGCCCTGTGGGATGACCTCTGCCGGGAGAGGGACAGGGGGAGTGCGACCCTGTTGATTCTCCTGGACCTCTCAGCGGCTTTCGATACCATCGACCATGGTATCCTTCTGGATAGGTTGTCTGGGTTGGGAGTAGGAGGCACTGCACTACAGTGGTTCCGCTCCTACTTGGATGGCCGATTCCAGAAGGTGGTGCTGGGGGATTACTGCTCTGTGCCATGGCAATTGTGCCATGGGGTTCCACAGGGCTCTATTTTATCCCCCATGCTGTTTAACATCTACATGGAACTGCTGGGGGAGGTTATCTGGAGGTGTGGGCTGAGGTGCCATCAATATGCAGATGACACCCAGCTCTACCTCTCTTTTACATCAAAACCAGGTGAGGCAGTGACTGTTCTGAATCAGTGCCTGGACACGGTAATGGACTGGATGAGGGCTAATAAACTGAAACTCAATCCAGACAAGATGGAGGTACTGTTAGTGGGTGGTTCGTCTGCCCGGCTAGGTGATATTCAACCTGTTCTGGAGGGGGTTGCACTCCCCCTAAAGGATCAGGTTCGTAGTTTGGGGGTGCTCTTGGATCCAGAACTGTCACTTGAGGCACAGGTGAACTCAGTGGCACGGAGCACTTTTTATCAGCTTAGGCTGGTATACCAACTACGCCCTTATCTGGACGGAGATAGCCTAGCTACAGTTATCCATGCTCTGATAACTTCTCGTCTGGATTACTGCAATGCATTATACGTGGGGCTGCCTTTGAAAACGGTCCGGAAACTTCAGCTGGTCCAAAATAGGGCAGCAAGACTGTTAACAGGGACTGGCCTGCGAGCTCATATTACGCCAGTACTTTTCCAGCTGCACTGGCTGCCAGTCCATTTCCGGGCCCGATTCAAAGTGCTGGTGTTAACATTCAAAGCCCTTAACGGCTTGGGGCCAGGTTACCTGAAGGATCGCCTCCTCCCATATGTGTCTGCCCGGACCTTAAGATCATCATCAGCGGCCCTTCTCCGTGAGCCCCTGCCAAAGGAAGTGAGGCGGGTGGCTACTAGGAGGAGGGCTTTTTCTGCTGTGGCACCCCGGCTCTGGAATGAGCTCCCTAGTGAGGTTCGCCTGGCGCCTACATTGTATTCCTTTCGGCGCCAGGTGAAGACCTTTTTATTTTCCCAGGCATTTTAGCATTTTAGCTTTCTAAATTTTTATCTTTGCTGTTTTAAATCTGTATTTTAAACTCCTGCACTGCTGCTAGGTTTTATTGTGGTTGTATTGTTATATTGTGGTTTTAATGTTCTGTATATTTTAAATTGTTTTATTGTGTGTTGCTTGGATTTAATTTTTGTGAACCGCCCAGAGAGCTTCGGCTATTGGGCGGTATAGAAATAGATAGATAAATAAATAAATAAATAAATAAATAAATAAATAGTCCAGCTCTCACAGCCATACATTACTACTGGGAAAACCATAGCTTTGATTAGACGGACCTTTGTTGGCAAGGTGATGTCTCTGCTTCTTACTATGCTGTCTAGGTTGGCCATAGCTTTCCTCCCAAGGAGCAAGCGTCTTTTAATTTCATGGCTACAGTCACCGTCTGCGGTGATCTTGGAGCCCAAGAAAGTAAAATCTGTCACTGCTTCCATTTCTTCCCCTTCTATATGCCAGGAAGTGATAGGGCCAGATGCCATGATCTTAGCTTTTTTAATGTTGAGTTTCAAACCAGCTTTTGCACTCTCCTTTTTCACCCTCAACAAGAGGCTCTTTAGATCCTCTTCGCTTTCTCCCATTAGGGTGGTATCATCTGTATATCGGAGGTTGTTGATAATTCTCCCAGCAATCTTAATTCCGACCTCTGATTCATCCAACCCAGCATTTCTCATGATGTACTCTGCATATAAGTTAAATAAGCAGGGTGACAATATGCAGCCTTGTCGTACTCCTTTCCCAATTTTGAACCACTTGGTTGTTCCATGTCTGGTTCTTACTGTTGCTTCTTGGCTCTCGTACAGGTTTCTCAGGAGACAGGTAAGGTGGTCTGGTACTCCCATCACTTTAAGAATTTGCCACAGTTTGTTGTCCACACAATCAAAGGCTTTAGCGTAGTCAATGAAGCAGAAATAGACGTTTTTCTGGAATTCTCTTGCTTTCTCCATGATGCAGCAAATGTTGGCGATTTGATCTCTAGTTCCTCTGCCTCTTCGAAACCCAGCTTGTACTTCCGGTAGTTCTCGGTTCGCATACTGCTGAAGCCTAGCTTGTAGGATTTTGAGCATCACCTTGCTGGCATGTGAAATGAGCGCAATTGTGCAGTAGTTTGAACACTCTTTGGCGTTGCCCTTCTTTGGAATTGGAATGTAAACTGACCTTTTCCAGTCTTGCGGCCATTGTTGAGTGTTCCAAATTTGTTGGCATATTGAATGCAGCACTTTAACAGCATCATCTTTTAGGATTTTAAATAGCTCAGCTGGAATACTGTCATCTCCACTACCTTTGTTGTTAGCAATGCTTCCTAAGACCCACTTGACTTCACTCTCTAGGATGTCCAGCTCAAGTTCAGTGAGCGCACTATCATGGCTATCAGGGACATTAAGATCTTTCCTGTATAGTTCTTCTGTGTATTCTTTCCACCTCTTCTGAATCTCATCTGCTTCTGTTAGGTCCCTGTCTTCTTTGTCCTTTATCATGCCCGTCTTTGCACAAAACGTTCCATTGAGATCTCCAATTTTCTTGAAGTGATCTCTAGTCTTTCCCATTCTGTTGTTTTCCTCGATTTCTTTGCATTGTTCATTTAAGAAGGCCTTCTTGTCTCTCCTTGCTATTCTCTGGAACTCTGCATTCAGTTGGATATATCTTCCCCTTTCTCCCTTGGTTTTCGCTTCCCTTCTTTCCTCAGCTACTTGTAAAGCCTCATCAGACAGCCACTTGGCTTTCTTGCATTTCTTTTTCTTTGGGATGGATTTCGTTGCTACCTCCTGAACAATATTACGGACCTCCGTCCATAGTTCCTCAGGCACTCTGTCTATCAGGTCTAATCCCTTAAATCTATTCCTCACCTCCACTGTATATTCATAAGGGATATGATTGAGGTCATACCTGAATGGTTTAGTGGTTTTCCCTACGATCTTCAATTTCAGCCGAAATTTTGCATCAAGAAGCTCATGATCTGAGCCACAGTCAGCTCCAGGTCTTGTTTTTACTGACTGTATAGAGCTTCTCCATCTTTGGCTGCAAAGGACATAATCAGTCTGATTTCGATATTGACCATCTGGTGATGTCCATGTGTAGAGTCGTCTCTTGTGCTGTTGGAAAAGAGTGTTTGCTATGATCAGCGTGTTCTCTTGGCAAAACTCTATTAGCCTTTGTCCTGCTTCATTTTGTACACCAAGGCCATGCTTGCCTGTTATCCCGGTGATTTCTTGACTTCCTACTTTAGCATTCCAATCCCCTATGATGAAGAGGACATCTTTTTTTTGTGTTAGTTCTAGAAGGTGTTGTAGGTCTTCATAGAACCCATCAACCTCAGCTTCTTCAGCATCAGTGGTTGGGGCATAGACTTGAATTACTGTGATGTTGAATGGTTTGCCTTGGATTCATACTGAGATCATTCTGTCGTTTTTGAGATTGTACCCCAGTACTGCTTTTCCCACCCTTTTGTTGACTATGAGTGCTACTCCATTTCTTCTAAGGGATTCTTGCCCACAATAGTAGATATGATGGTCATCTGAATTAAATTCGCCCATGCCTGTCCATTTTAGTTCGCTGATTCCCAAGATGTCGATGTTCAATCTTGCCATCTCATGTTTGACCACCTCCAACTTACCTTGATTCATTGATCTTACATTCGAGGTTCCTAAACAATATTGTTCTTTACAGCATCGGACTTTCTTTTCACCACCAGACACATCCACAGCTGAGTGTCCTTTCGGCTTTGGCCCAGTCGCTTCACTCTTTCTGGCGCTACTTGGAAATACCCTCTGCTCTTCCCCAGTAGTATATTGGACACCTTCCGATCTGAGGGGCTCATCTTCTGGCGTCATCTGTTTTAGCCTTGTGATACGTTCCATGGGGTTTTCTTGGCAAGAATACTGGAGTAGGTGAAGGCCATTTCCTTCTCCAGTGGACCACATTTTGTCAGAACTCTCTGTCATGACCTGTCCGTCTTGGGTGGCCCTGCACGGCATAGCTTATGGCTTCACTGAGTTACGCAAGCCCCTTCGCCACAACAAGGCAGTGATCCATGAAGGGGTGGACCTGTATAGCCTGTATAAACTACACCAACCTGTATAAACTGCACAGTCACAGAACCTAGTTGTATAGTGTACATTTAAATAATAAATCATTGAAAGAAACGCTGCAAGCCTTTAAGAACATAAGAGCCATGCTGGATCAGACCCAGGGTCCATCTAGTCCAGCATTCTGTTCACACAGTGGCCAACCAGCTGTCAACCAGGAACCCACAAGCAGGGCAGGAGCACAATGGCACCCTACCACCCATGTTCCCCAGCAACTGGTGTACATAGGCTCACTGCCTTTGGTACTGGAAGTAGCACATAGCCATCAGGACTAATAACCATTCACAGCCTTTTCCTCCAGGAATTTGTCCGACCCCCTTTTAAAGCCATACAAATCTGTAGCCATCACTACATCCTGTGGTAGCAAATTCCATACTTTAACTATGCACTGTGTGAAGAAGTACTTCCTTTTATCTGTCCTGAATCTCCCAACAATCAGCTTCATAGGATGACCCCGGGTTCTAGTATTTTGAGAGAGGGAGAAAAATGTCTCCCTATCCATTCTCCACACCATGCATAATTTTATAGACCCCTATCATGTCTCCCCTTATCCTCCTTTTTTCCAAGCTAAACAATCCCAGCTGTTGTAACCTTCTCTCATAGGGGAGATGCTCCAGCCCCTTGATCATTTTAGTAGCCCTTTTCTGCACTTTTTCCAGCTCTACAATATCTTTTTTTTAGGTGTGGTGACCAGAACTGGACACAATATTCCAAGTGTGGTCACACCATAGATTTGTATAGGGGCAGAATGATATTGGCAATTTTATTCTCAAGTCCTTTTCTCATTATGTCTAACATGGAGTTTGCCTTTTTTTACAGTCGTCGTACACTGGGTCGACATCTTCATTGAACTGTCCACCACAACCCCAAGATCTCTTTCCTGGTCAATCACCACTAGCCCTGATCCCATCAGGTTATAGTTGCTTCTATATGCTTACTAATTCTATCTTTAATAATGTCTTCAACCAATTTACCTGGAAAAGACATTAAGCTAACTAGCCTGTAATTTCCTGGATCCCTGCCAGATCCCTTTTTGAACACTGGTGTTACACTAGCCATCTTCCAGCCCTCTGGTATAGAGGCTGATCTTAGGGACATGTTGCATATTTTGGTTAGAAGATCAGCAATTTCATATTTGAGCTCTTTGAGAACTCTCAGATGGATACCATCTGGGCCCAGTGATTCATTTGCTTTCAATTTATCAATGAGGTTGAGAAATGAATCTTTTGTTGCCACTATTTGCCTCAGTTGCTCAGACTCCCTTCCTGAAAACATCAGTTCAGGCACAGCTATCTATCCTATCTCTTCTGCAGTGAAGATGGATGAAAAGAATTCATTCAGCTTCTCTGCAATCGCCTTGTCCTCCTTCAGTACTCTTTTAACTCCATTGTCATCCAACGGTCCAACTGCCTCCCTAGCCGGTTTTCTGCTTCTGATATATTTAAAAAATTCTTTATTGTTGGCCTGGATGTTGTTAGCGATATGCTCTTCAAAATGCTTTTTTGCATCTCTTTGCTTGCATCGCCTTTGTGCAAGCTTGTGCCATCCTTTGTTTTCCTCACTTAGGCAAGACTTCCATTTTCTGAAGGAAGCTCTTTTCTCTAATAGCACCCTTAACACTGCTCGTTAACCATAAAAGCGACCTCTTGGACTAGGTGCTACCTTTCCTAACCTGTGGAATACATTTTAGCTGGGCTTCTATTGTGGTTTGAGTAATCTCCAAGCATTTGAAGGGATTTAATCGTCTTGACTCCCCCTTTTTACTTCCTTTTCACCAATTCCCTCATTCTAGAGAAGTTTCCTCTTTTGAATTCAAATGTGACTGTGTTGGACTTCCTGGGCAATTTTCCACTTAAATATATATTAAATGTGATAGCACTGTGAGTTTGATATTTGATTGAAAAATATTCTTTAGGTTACATTCTAATAGAGTTGCAACCTGATGCTAACCATGTTTATTGTAAAGTGAGTTTCACTGATTTCATTAGGATTTGCTTCCAGTTAAATCTAGAACTGGATCCTTACCCCTTTTTTTAATATTCCTAATTTCTAAAATGGAAATTTGCTTGGTGAAAGTCAGATGTTCACCTAAGTGAAGAACTGGTGTAGACTTAGTACTAGTTCCCTTGAAACTGCTTTTAGGAGACCAGGGGCTCATCTACACTAGGTGTTTACTCCAGTTCTGTCCAACCCCAAGTCGATTATGTCAGATGACAGATGCCCCTCCCCATAGCTAATGTGGTGTTTCTTGCCCTAAATCAGGTTTTTCTTTTTAAAAACACCCCTTGTTTGTGGCAGGTTTTCCAGTCACAGAAGCTTTGGTGCAGTTTGGGAGTCCATGTGACCTCAGCTGGCTTCAGCATATGCTGGTGGAAGCAGCACTGCTTTGCAGAAGGGAAGCATTGCATGGGGTGGGGGCTTATGTTTGCCCGGAAGTAACTCATTGCCTTGGGGATGGGAGTCAGCCCTGCTGCTTTGAAAGGATGCTGCTTTGACCCTGTGCTCAATCGCTGCCTGCCCCTTTAAATATTCACTAAGCACAGGAGTGGGGAGCTGCTTTGAAAGGATGCTGTTTCGACCCTGTGTTCAATCTCTGCCTGCCCCTTTAAATATTCTCTGAGTGGGGAGGGAGCATAATGAGGCTGTTACGTATGGAAATGCAAAGGTGCGCAGAGCCTTACTGATTTTAAAAGGAGGCGGGAGAGCAAGCCTCCATGCTTCCTCACACCTACCCATTTGATGACGTTCAGTTCTACTTGTCTGCCCCATGCAAGCTGATATTTTTAATGTATACCCTGCATTACTGGCTACCGTTTGCCCCAGGAGGAGCTAACCCGATTTCATGAAAATCCATATTTAAATGGACCACCTCAAAGCTCATTTCCATGTAGATTGGCTCCAAGAGCTAGCAACAGAAGGCCACGGTCCCAGGGCCTCCCCCAATCTCTGAAGAGGAAGCCAGCATTACATCCGCATGTGCCATATTTGAGTAGTTTGACTTTGCTGCGTAACAACACTGGGCACTGATTTAAGTACTTGCCAGTCTTACTTCATTTCAATTTGAGCTAGGTGATTGATTATTTCAATTCATTTTCAGTCTAGTAATCAAAGGAAAACAAAGCAGCCACTGTGGAATTAGAGTAAGTTAGTCATTTCTTTATAAGCCTCTACTGAACAAAACAGACATTCACAGGGAGGCGGGAGAAAGCAATGCATTGAGGTTGCTTAGAATTAATTTCTTACTAAAGGTGCTTTTTTGGGGGGGTGGGAGACTGGTATATTAGGGTCTGTCTGAGCCAGAGTAGTTCCTTTCCTTTTAATTTGCTCTTTGTTTTTCATTATACCTTATTTGTTTCGATGCTACTCTGTGCATTTGCAGTACACACAGAGGAACATAGCCTACTCCTATGCATGATTACTCAGAGCTAAGTCCCACTGTGTTCAATGAGGCTTGCTCCCAGGTTAGTATGCGTCGAATTACAGCCACAATGACGCAAATATACTGTTTCACCTGACAAGCTGGGGTGACTGAGTAAATTTACTAGGTAGGTGGGCCTGACTACTGTAAACTGCAGTAAATTTTACTCACAGGTAGATACAGCAGCACACCTTAAAATAGGGGCCAGTGTTCCTTTCAGAAATACTGCAGTAAAGTTAGTTGCTCTTTAATAAGGTGTTCAGGGACACCACCTAAGCTGGGGTCAAGATTACACCAGCTGCATGTGGTATGCCCTGGGATATATTACACAAACAGACGGTGGTATGGGCAAAGCCATAATTTAGAGCAAGGAGACAAAATATCTCACCCCTTTGCTCTACTTGGAGCAGTATATTGCTAAACAATTTCCTTGGTGTCCAAAGGTACCATATTTTATTCCTCAAAGAAAGTACTTTTGACATGCTTGAAGTTTAGTTCAGTTCATAAATTACAGCATTATGAACTTTTGAACATATGGAACAGGTTATTTTTCTTCCAAGGTTTTCACTTGCAGTAGATTTTATATTAAAGCTGTCCTTGGACTCTAGCTATTGAGTAACTTAAGGTCACTTCCTATGTTAAAGTTGTTATCCACAGGTGTGTTCGCACAGATCACTCCTGAAACAAAAAACATAACTTTAGGAGGATTTATAACCCTGCCTGCAAGAGCTGGGTATTTCAGAGGCCATAACTCAGTGGTACAGTACATGCTTTGAATGCAGAAGGTACCAGGTTCAATCCCCAGCATCTCCAGGTGGGATTGGGGGACAATCACTGCCTGAAACCCTGGAGAGCCACAGCCAGTCAGTGTAGACAATACAGAGTTAGATAGACCAGTGGTTTGACTCAGTGGAAGGCAGTTTCTTATCGTCATATTTCAAGACTCTGGAGATGTTCAAATACGGGGGTCTTAATTATCATTTTGATTGAACATTCCAGGGCATCCTAAGAATGTATCCCTGATATATACATTCAGTTATGGATGATGTTATTTCCCTAAACTTCCCTGGTGATGTAGGAGCAGGATAATGCAAGAACTAACCTTAGCATAATTCATCTCCCACAGACAATTGCATTAACCTCATTGCAACTGTTCACACAACTCCATGCACATGCGGGTGGGGCATGGAGACACAAGATCATGGCAACAAGCTCCTCCTCAACCTATCTGTTTAGGTTACAAATTGTATGTGCATAGGTTTTGTACATGCAGGTGGATTATCTGCACATACAATTTACATGCATAGGGACTGTACAACAGTGGCCACTTACAAATTGCCAAAAAAGATGAAATGCACAAAAGAGAGGACAAAAGAGGATGCCAAGTTGCATAACATTTGCATGCTTATGTACATGTATAGACAAAAATTTAGAAATAATTAGTATAATTTAGGTAGAAATACAGTATTTCTCACCATTCTGTGGAAGACTGTGACCAGGTGATCTGTGTGCCCGCCTGTTCAGTCCGCTGCCTGGGGTCCCATCTACATGAGCCTTTTACTCCGGGGTGGCTGTGAGTCGAGGTCCCTTGGGATAGATGATGCGGTCACCACTTCACAGCCATCCGTGGTTCTCTCCCAGGAACTGCAGATTTCCAAGGTGGCGTTTTGCTGTGATTTTGGGGGGTTGCTGCAGGGCTCCCCGTGGTTGCGGGCCCTCTGTCCCCTCCCTGAACTAACTTCGCATTTTGCTGTGGCCGTGTTGTAGGCGTGCGTAGTGCTTGTGCCCCTTTACGCCCCCCATCCCTTTGCAGCTGTGCAGTTGCAGAGGCAGGGAGAGGCGTTTTCAGTTATTTAATCACACTTTCGCACATTTTTGCAGCTTCGTATCTTCGCAACAGTTGCTTTTGGTCTCAGGGCCCAAGGGTTGGGGGATCTTGGGGGAGGACCATCTTCACTCCGGCTACGAAGTCATTTTACCTTGGTTTTGTCTGGCATGCTACCCTTTTTGTTATGAATGATATTATTACAAGGGCAGTAACCAGATGCCTCAGCAGGAATATTTTCATTAACTCCCATTGTTTATATGTACACAGAATTTTAAGACTCTATTTTACATTACAGTATCTGTTCTCCCCCCCCCCTCCTTTTTAATTTCAGCTTGATATTCTGTCTCACTGTAGTCCACTTTTTATTGATGGGACAAAATAAAGTGACCAGAGTAGTGCTTATGAAGGATGGGGGGAAATTGCTGAGCTTGGGGCCAGACAAAGGTAATATTTGAACTGGCCCTGAGTTAATGTCTGTGAAGCATTTTGAGCACCAAGGAGATTGTGTTATTCCATACAATTTTTCACCTCTAAAGTAGAGTTTGGGGAGTGGGAGAGGAAAAAGGACATTGTCAGGAAAAAATATTTGGGACGTTCCTACCAGTCCCTTTAACTGGGTAAATAGAGTGCACTCTTTTGTATTGCATACTAATAGTTGATTCCTTACTAGCCTCAAGTCTACAAAAACAAATCAGATGTTCAGGAAGTGATGGCCAGCAATGTGACATGGCTCAAAGTTTGTTTTTTTTTTAAAGCAATATTATTACCATCACTTTGACTTGGGGTCCAGCATGAAGCAGTCTTGAGACCTAATATTTATTTGTTGTTTGTTTTTAACATTTATATTCCGCCAATCATAGCTCTTGAGGGAGCACATTCCACAGTTTCAGAGTGACACAGGAGAAAGCCCTTTCACACATGCCCAGTGAACGGGCCTCTGCGAGTAATGGTGCACTCAAAAAGGCCTCTTAATAATCGGGCAGGTTCAAAATGAGACAGGCAGTACCATAGATAGCTAGGTCCTAAACTGTTCAGGGATTTAAAGGTTAAAATCAACACTTTGAATTGAGCCAGGAAAGTAACTGGCAACCAGTGCTAGTCTTTCAGGATGGGTGTAATATAATCCTGATACCATGCACCAGTTTGCAGCCTAGCTGCCACATTTTGCACCAATTAAAGCTGCTGGGTATTCTTCAGGACTCACCCCATGTAGAGTGCATTGCAGGCCATAGCTTGATGGTTAAGGAACAGTAGCCTGGATTGTGCAGGATAATCTTGGGATAAGAGCAACCTGATTCTACTTTCCAGCGGAGTTGCACAAGATGGCAATTCAGGTTTTTCTTAGTCTGTGATGCTATGATATTACCAGTCACATGATTGACTGAAAGCAGCTTTATCCAGGCCAAAAACAGATGACCGTTGAAACGGCAGAAGATGACTCAAGAGGGAAATTGCCCCAGGATAAGGCCCATACATATCATGCTTGCAGTATGCTAGGAAGTATCTCTTCACGTGGCTGGCTGCTTGTGTGAAGTGGCACCTACATTATTTGTATTGTATTGATTCCAGCTCCACCAGGGAATGAACATGCATACACCTGAAAACGGAGGGGCATTTCTTTATGTGGTGTGACTTGTTCCAAATAATGTGGGCATCACTTCGCACAAGTGGTTCGGCTGTGTGGAGAAACACCTACAGTTTGGACTTTTGAGAGAAACGTAAGTAACATTCATCAGAATTTGACAGAGCTAAGAAAAAAACATGGCTTTTAACTGTGCAACCAGCCAGGCTTCCCAAATTCTGCTTTCCTCCATCACATATTCTTAGTTAACTTAGTTTTTCCTTATTACAACGGAAACACTTTTAGCATGGTATTTCATAAGAACATAAGAAAACCTATGCTGGATCAGACCAAGGGTCCACCTAGTCCAGCATTCTGGCCAACCAGCTGTCGACCAGGAACCCACAAGCAGGACATGAGTGCAACAGAACAGCGACTGGTGTACATAGGCTCACTGCCTTTAGTACTGGAGGTAGCACATAGCCATCAAGACTAGTAGCCATTTCATTATTCTGTTCAAATTGAGAAAGTAGGGCTTAAGAAGCCTATACCTATCCTTCTGAAATTTTGCAAATTTCTTACCTAGGGACACTTCCATGATGTATGCCACTTTCATACAAATTGCCCTCAAAACATAAGAGGGGAAGCAGAAGCAGATCCCTTTCCTGCTCCAAACTTCAAAGACTCCCCTTGCCCAAACCCTCATACTTTAAGATCGTAAGAGAAAGCTCTTCTTCAAGTACCAATGGTACATTATGTCACAACAAGGGAGAGAGTGTGCCTTGATTTTGGAACATCATCCCATAGAAGTTTGACTGGTGCCAACATTGTGTGTGTGTGGGGGGGTGCCAGGTCAAACCTAATTTGTTTGCCGGGCATTTTAAACGAGTTTATTAAGCTGGTTAATGTGAATTGTCTATTTTATGTATTTCCTGCCTTTTATTGATATCGTTTGATATTATTTTACTGTTTTGTTGTATATCAGGTTAGGATTTTATAATTAGATTTTGTATACTGCCCTGGTATCATAAGATGAAGGGCGATTTAAAAATATTTTAAGGAATAATCATTAAAAAAATCCTGCACATATCCTTCTGAAATTTTGCAAGGGCACCTCTATGATATATGACATTTTCATATAGATTTCCCACAAAAACATGGGGAGTAGGGGTAAGCACATTCTTTTTTATACCCCCAGACTTTAAAATCACTACTTGCACAAAAGCCCTGCATCTATTTGTCTGAGATTCGGTAGACGTCATCCTCTTGGAAGGAACTACTATGCCTGAAATATTATCTAATTCTATAACCACCCCACCTACCACCCACCCTGCCAAGTTATAGCTATTTGTTGCTTTCCCCAATATAGTAAATGGGAAGACATATGAGCCTTCAGATTTTTTGAAGCGAAGTTTTGATTCAAGGTGTCCTCTGAAGTGGTCCAAGCCAAATCAGGGACCTTTCCAAAGTGCCAAAGCACAGTCTGAACTGAATCTTATATTTGATGCACACCCCTACAAAAACATGAAGAACAGCAAAATCTTAAAAGCCAGATAAAAACAAGCAGCTGGGCTAAAACTAAGTTGGATAGGCCTCGGATGGCCTTCTCTCTGTCCTATCAGCCAGGACAGCTAGGCTGATGAGGACGAGGGAGAGGTCCTTCTCTGTGGTGGCCCCCACTCTGTGGAACTCCCTCCCTAGGGAACTCCGCCATGCCCCCTCTTTAATGAGCTTCCGCCACGTGTTGAAAACTTGGTTGTTCAGGCAGGCATTTGGGGTAGGTTAGGGAAATTTTAGAAAATGATGTTTTAATGTGTAATTTTATTGTTTTTAAACTGTTTGTATTATTGCACATCACCCAGAGTGGCCGGGCGACCGGCCAGATGGGCGATTAAAAAATTACATAAATAAATAAAATAAAAAAACTTTTCCTGGCACCAAAAGAACAGTAAAAGAGGTATCAGGCAGATACCTGGGCCCAAGGGCTCAAGTCTTTGTGGAAACATCTCCCTATGAACTGAAACCCTATTCCTTTTTATATGAGAACTCTCACCTGAATCCTTGATATATGGGGGGACTCACTAGTTTCTCAGTGGTGAGGTCACTCAGGATCATTATCATCTTATTCCTACTTCATACTATTGATGCTGCTGAAGTTAGGAATAGGGTAGTCCAGAACTTTCAAGCTGAGTCCAAGCCTTTCAGCTGTTTGGGCGGTTCATAATTAGCTTGACCCTGGGCCTAGCAAGAGCCCTCCTTGACACCACAGCCACCCTCCTATATCCAGCTGAAACCTACCTGGTAGAAACAATGAGAAGGAATGCCACTGTAGCCTTGGGAAACCGCAGCAACATGGTGTGTGCCAAGAACCCTGAGGAGTGCAGTGCTACAGACTTCCTGGTCTGGGACCCAGAGACCCTGAGAAATTACAGTTTCAAGGGATCCTGCTGCCCTTGCTACTGTTGCCATAGCATTTTAGGGCCTGGTCAACCGCATAGCAGCAGATCTTCTTAGGTAAGTCTCAGGGTCAAACTATGTGTTATTTTTATTACGTAGTGCGGGAGTTCCCTGTTTTTGTTTTGATTACTGTAAAGAAAACGTGAGGCCCTGATATGGGTTGGGGCACTGTACATGGGGACAGGAGGTTTATTTCTCCTCTCCCCTGCTGCTTCCCTTACGAAATCCCACCCTGCTGGTGTTGTTAAACAAAGAAAAGGTTTTTAATTTTTTTAACAGTTGCATGGTGGGTTGGGGATTTGGGGAAGGGAGCAGCTGAGGAGAGAAGGATTAGACCTCCCTCATGAGAGGTGGTCCTGATCCTGCTTGGGGCCCCTGTGCACTTTATTTCAAGTAATCAAAAACAATACAGGGAGCTGTATGCTTGATTACATAATTACACAAATTACATAATGTGTAATTTGACCCTCAATGGGAAAGGATAGAGGAAATGGGATAGCAGGGGATTCACAAGGGGGGAGGAAAGGCGCTCAGATCTCACTGGGTTCCTGATGACATAACTGGGAGTACAATGAGACCTGAAGTTTGGACCTAGAACAAGCGAATGGTCCTGAGCTTGTTGTTGTTCAGTCGTTAAGTCATGTCCAACTCTTCGTGACCCCATGGACCATAGCACGCCAGGCCTTCCTGTCCTGTGCTCTCTCCCGGAGTGTGCTCAAGTTCATATTCATTGCATCGTTGATGCTATCTAGCCATCTCATCCTCTGCCGTCCTCTTCTCCTTTTGCCTTCAATCTTTCCCAGCATCAGGGTCTTTTCCAGGGAGTTTTCTCTTCGCATTAGGTGGCCAAAATATTTGAACTTCAGCTTCAGTATCTGTCCTTCCAATGAGCACTCAGGGTTGATTTCCTTTAGGAGTGACTGGTTTGACTTCCTTGCTGTCCAGGGGATGCGTAAGAGTCTTCTCCAGTACCACAGTTCAAAGGCATCAATTCTTCTATGCTCAGCCTTCCTTATAGTCCAGCTCTCACAGCCATACGATACTACTGGGAAAACCATAGCTTTGATTATACAAACCTTTGTCAACAAGGTGATGTCTCTGCTTCTTACTATGCTGTCTAGGTTTGCCATAGCTTTCCTCCCAAGGAGCAAGCGTCTTTTAATTTCATGGCTACAGTCACCGTCTGCGGTGATCTTGGAGCCCAAGAAAGTAAAATCTGCCACTGCTTCCATTTCTTCCCCTTCTGTATGACAGGAAGTGATGGGGCCACATGCCATGATCTTCGTTTTTTTAATGTTGAGTTTCAAACCAACTTTTGCACTCTCCACTTTCACCCTCAACAAGAGGCTCTTTAGCTCCTCTTTGCTTTCTGCCATTAGGGTGGTATCGTCTGCGTATCTGAGGTTGTTGATAATTCTCCCGGAAATCTTAATTCCGACCTGTGATTCATCCAACCCAGCATTTCTCATGATGTACTCTGCATATAAATGAAATAAGCAGGGCGACAATATGCAGCCTTGTCGTACTCCTTTCCCAATTTTGAACCAATCAGTTGTTCCATGTCCGGTTCTTACTGTTGCTTCTTGACCCTCATACAGGTTTCTCAGGAGACAGGTAAGGTGGTCTGGTATTCCCATCTCTTTAAGAATTTGCCAGAGTTTGTTGTGATCCACACAATCAAAGGCTTTAGCGTAGTCAATGAAGCAGAAATATATTTTTTCTGGAATTCTCTTGCTTTCTCCATGATCCAGCAAATGTTGGCGATTTGATCTCTAGTTCCTCTGCCTCTTCAAAATCCAGCTTGTACTTCCGGTACTTCTCGGTTCACATACTGCTTGTAGGATTTTGAGCATAGCCTTGCTGGCATGTGAAATGAGCGCAATTATACGGTAGTTTGAACACTCTTTGGCATTGCCCTTCTTTGGAATTGGAATGTAAACTGACCTCTTCCAGTCTTGTGGCCACTGTTGAGTGTTCCAAATTTGTTGGCACATTGAGTGCAGCACTTTAACAGCATCATCTTTTAGGATCTTAAATAGCTCAGCTGGAATACTGTCATCTCCGCTAGCTTTGTTGTTAGCAATGCTTCCTAAGGCCCACTTGACTTCACTCTCTAGGATGTCCGGCTCAAGTTCACTGACCGCACTATCATGGCTATCAGGGACATTAAGATCCTTCCTGTATAGTTCTTCTGTGTATTCTTTCCACCTCTTCTGAATCTCATCTGCTTCTGTTAGGTCCCTGCCTTCTTTGTCCTTTATCATTCCCGTCTTTGCACAAAATGTTCCCTTGAGATCTCCGATTTTTTGAAGAGATCTCTAGTCTTCCCCATTCTGTTGTTTTCCTCGATTTCTTTGCATTGTTCATTTAAGAAGGCCTTCTTGTCTCCCCTTGCTATTCTCTGGAACTCTGCATTCAGTTGGATATATCTTCCCCTTTCTCCCTTGCTTTTTGCTTCCCTTCTTTCCTCAGCTACTTGTAAAGCCTCATCAGACAGCCACTTGGCTTTCTTGCATTTCTTTTTCTTTGGGATGGATTGAGTTGCTGCCTCCTGAACAGTGTTACGGACCTCTGTCCATAGTTCCTCAGGCACTCTGTCTATCAGGTCTAATCCCTTAAATCTATTCGTCACCTCCTCTGTATATTCATAAGGGATATGATTTAGGTCATACCTGAATGGTTTAGGGGTTTTCCCTACGTTCTTCAATTTAAGCCGAAATTTTGCAATAAGAAGCTCATGATCTGAGCCACAGTCAGCTCCAGGTCTTGTTTTTACTGACTGTATAGAGCTTCTCCATCTTTGGCTGCACAATCAATCTGATTTCGATATTGACCATCTGGTGATATCCATGTGTAGAGTCGCCTCTTCTGCTGTTGGAAAAGAGTGTTTGCTATGATCAACGTGTTCTCTTGGCAAAACTCTATTAGCCTTTGTCCTGCTTCATTTTGTACACCAAGGCCATGCTTGCCTGTTATCCCGGTGATTTCTTGACTTCCTACTTTAGCATTCCAATCCCCTATGATGAAGAGGACATCTTTTTTTGGTGTTAGTTCTAGAAGGTGTTGTAGGTCTTCATAGAATCCATCAACCTCAGCTTCTTCGGCATCAGTGGTTGGGGCATAGACTTGAATTACTGTGATGTTGAATGGTTTGCCTTGGATTCATACTGAGATCATTCTATCGTTTTTGAGATTGTACCCCAGTACTCCTTTTCCCACCCTTTTGTTGACTATGAGCGCTACTCCATTTCTTCTAAGGGATTCTTGCCCACAGTAGTAGATATGATGGTCACCTGAATTAAATTCGCCCATGCTTGTCCATTTTAGTTCGCTGCTTCCCGAGATGTCGATGTTCAATCTTGCCATCTCATGTTTGACCACCTCCAGCTTACCTTGATTCATTGATCTTACATTCGAGGTTCCTAAACAATATTGTTCTTTACAGCATCGGACTTTCTTTTCACCACCAGACACATCCACAGCTGAGTGTTCTTTCGGCTTTGGCCCAGCCGCTTCACTCTTTCTGGCGCTACTTGGAAATACCCTCTGCTCTTCCCCAGTAGTATATTGGACACCTTCCGATCTGAGGGGCTCATCTTCCGGCGTCATCTGTTTTAGCCTTGTGATACGTTCCATGGGGTTTTCTTGGCAAGAATACTGGAGTGGACTGCCATTTCCTTCTCCAGGGGACCACATTTTGTCAGAACTCTCTGCCATAACCTGTCTGTCTTGGGTGGCCCTGCACGGCATAGCTTATGGCTTCACTGAGTTACGTAAGCCCCTTCGCCACAACAAGGCAATGAAGGGGGGTCCTGAACTTACAATGAACTAATTCAGACCCTGTCTGAATTGCACCCAAATTAGATCATTTGAGGCAGACCCATTCCAAATTAATGCTGGAGAAGCTCACCAATCAGTACGTCATACTTTATTTATTCTATCGCATCTGTACAACATTTTCTGCCAGTTAAGCAGCATTTGAAGCAGCGTACTATATTACAAACGGTATATCACAATTCTAAAATGAGTTTTAAAAACATTCTGGAAAAAATCCAAAGCCAACCCCCTTTAGCCATCCTCAAACACCTTCCAGAAAAGTCAGGATTTGACAAGCCATCAAAACACTAGCAGATATGTGGCTAAACATGCTTCCACGGGGAGTATCATCAAAAGTATGGGTACTAATATGCACACACTATAGAAATTCCAATCAGTACCCACTCTCCCACTAGGGTCACAATCCTGATTGGGGCCGCTACACTGGCAATTTGTCAAATACAACCCTGTACTCAAAGGCATGATTAAAGTCATGTACATGATTAAAGTCATATGAAGTTTGGCCCTAATTCCTGGCACAATGTAATTTCTGCATGCAACAGTTCTGTGAGGCAGGTTATGCTGAGATCCAACCCTATGATTCTATATATAACAATAGTGACTAGCCCAAACTAATCCAGTGAGCTTCATGGCCAGGAAGAGATCTGATCCCTAGTCTCTTTAGTTCCAGTTCAATATTCTATCACAAGGAGTAAGCCACTCCTCTGTGGCAGCTCACCATATAAATCATATGAGTTTCCCCATGTTGCTACAATTATTACATTTGCGCTGGAATTCACAAAGCATGATCACCATCTTGTAACAACCACTAAGGGCTTCATCACACAGAGCTTTTATCCCACGATTGAGATTGCTCCTTCACAGAAGTTTGCAGGCTCTTTACATGACGCCGTGACCCTCCTGCACTAAATGCCCTTTGTTCTGTTCTTAAATAGATTGCAGATAATGAGCTATCAAATTGCCCCGCTGTGTTCCACTTCAGTTTCCTCCCTGAAAAGGGTAAAAGCGGCAAGAAGAGGCGTGAGATCAATGAAAGAGAATGGAAACTCAGATACGGGGAGGAGGAGGAGGAAGGGGGTGGGGGGAAAGGAAGCACATGAAAAAGGGTGTCATTGTGATTCTGCATTTAAACCGGAAGCAGAAAGCCCCATTTAAACTGCAGGATTTTATGATGGTGTAGAAATGCCCTATATGCAGTGCTTTTAATAGCCTCCATGTGGTAAGATGGTAAGATGGGCATACTCAGACATTATTAAAGCTGTCCAATTTTCAAACTGCTTAGTTCTGGTGCAGCTCTATTTATTTCAGCAGGTCCCTTTGATGAAGTCTTGATATATAGGTCACACACACAAAGAGGAAAGTAGCAGAGAGAGAGAGAGAGAGAGAGAAATGCAGCAAGAAGTATAAATACATGCTCAAAACAGATTTCCCCTCCTGATCCTTTTTTATTTACATGATCAAAAACACCCCCAGATCATAGGGTGCCTCAATGGCAAAAATGAATAGGAAGGTCTCTGAGCTACCTACAACAGCCCAAAACATCATAGATTTTGATTGCTTACTATACAACTCTATCAGGGTTAGTCCAAAACATCTGGAGGGCACCAGGTTGCCTATTGTGTGGTGTTGTTTTAACTTAGGGCATTATAGTGTATGACCTTGTTGTGATAGTTAATTATATTTCTTTCCTTTCTAGGAAAGTGAGTTTACTCTTTCTGGATTGTGCCAAACCGCAAACCCTTGAAGATCATATTGTGGCTCTGGATGGAAAGGACCACTTGGGCTTCAGCCATCCCTGGGAAAGCTGCACCGTCGTTTATTATTTTAACTGGCCAAATGCCCTTTGTTCCCACATTAACAACTTCCCTGTGGTGCCTCTAACCTTGACATTATTTTCATTTCCACGCTAAATTTCAGCAACTGAAATACAAGGTTCTCCAATTTTAAGGGAGGGAAAAAGAACGGTGTGCTTTATTAATTCTAAATGTTACATGCCATTAACAAAGTCAGTAAAAATCACAAGCTGTGTCTATTGGTCCAGTTATGTTCACATAACACATCCTGACAACTCTTCCTAATGGCAAAAGAAAGCAGAATAACTGTTTGGTATCTTCAATTTTTGTTTTGCTTTTTTTATTTTCCTTCAACGGATGATTTTTGCTTGTTTTGTGTAAGCTGTGCAAATTAAGTCAACTCTAGCAACAGATTTAAATATAATATGCAAAGTCAATTTTGTATAGTTCGTTTTTATGACACTGCAATAAAGTCATTTTGAAATATTGGTTCCAATATTGTTGGCCTGTATTTGGAATTCCATAAGAAGAAAAGAGGAGAAGTCTGGGGCATAATTTTCCCTTATTAAAATTGTGTTTTTGTGCTTTTTGGCATCACCCTTCACCCTACAGATAAAAAGGTAGCTACCCCCACCCCAATGCTGCCCCTAATTTAAAAAGGGATGTGTTGCATGCATTTGCTACCAGAGGATCCCTCCCATGTCTTTTGATTTGATATGCTGAATACTGGTGCTGACAAAGCTTCAGTGGAATGGGAACAGGCCCAGTTAGTCATAAGAAACTAATGTGATAAGTATCAGTAATATCAGGGACATGAATGGTTAGGACACAAATTATGCATTTATTTATTTTATTTGTTGTTGTTGTTGTTGTTGTTGATATTATCAATATCTCACCTTTCCATCAAATAGTGGTTCCCCACTAGGCTAACAATAATAAAACCAAGATGAAAACAAAAACTTAATTAAAACAATCATAAAAACAAATAAATTAAAAGCACAATTAAAAACACAATTAAAAAATATATATAAACTGCACCCAATCCAATAGAACTCCCTTCAACAACAGATCAGCTTACATGCCAAAGGCCTGCCTTGGCTGGAAGTTCCAGAGCCTGGGAGCAGCCACCAAGGAGGCCCTCTCTTGCATCCCCACCAAACATGCCTCCAATGGTGGCAAGATCAACAGAAGAGCTTCCCCTGAGGATCTTAAAACCTAGGCAAGCTTGTATGGGAGAAGGTGGTCTTTCAGGTAGCCTATTCCTAAGCCATATTGGGTTTTATAAGGTCACAACCAGCAGTTTTAATTGCGCCCAGAAAAAGGCCGGTAGCTAGTGAACTGTTGTAACAAGGGAGTCATGGGCTCCCTACAACTAGCTCTGGGTAACAGTCTAGCTGCAGCGTTCTGTACCAGCTGAAGTTTCTGAAAACTTTTCAAGGGCAGCCTCATGTAGAGCCCCTTACAGTAGTCCAAGCAGGATGTAACTAAAACATGTGTCATCATGGTCAAATCAGACATCTCCAGGAATGGGCACAGTTGGTGCACTAGCCTTACCTGTGCACTCCTGGACACCGCCAAAACCTGAAGTACGGTAGGGTTCAGGGAGGGCTTTTCACTGCTTCCTTTAGATAAGATGGAATCACACCTTGTTATAATGAGGAATTCACCACTACCATTACCCAGTCAGCCAGTCCCCCTGCCCCCTAACTGCTCTTATAAGCCAGGAAGGGCAAGGGTCCAGCACACATATAGTAGGCCTCATTTCCCCAAGGATCCTGTCCACTTCCTCAGGCTGTACAAATTGTAAAGTATCCATTATAACTGGACAAGCAGAGACCAAAGTTACATCCACTGGACCTGTATGAATTATGATGTCTAAGTCAGCACAGATCCAGGCAACATTATCTGAAAAGTGTCATGCAAATTGGTCACAACAAGCTACCAAGTGGTCTACTTTTCTTCTGGTAGAGTGGAATGTAAGAGGCCTTTGACTAACAGAGAGCTCTGTTAGGCAACTCTGTGCAGATGCAATTGTGGCGGAGAAGAACACTTTCTTTGCTGCCGCCACTGCCATGGAGTAGGCCTTCAGATGGGCCATAGCCAGTGTTCAGTTGGACTCGTGGTTCAGGTTTTCTGCCAACATCACTCTATTCATTCCACTCATTTCATCGCCATCAGCTGCCTGGACAACCAGGGGGCTTGTAAAGCTCCACTTAGCAGGACAGGATACTTAGCAGGAGTGATTATATCAATGGCCTGGGCTATTTTCTCATTCCAAAGGTCAACAGGGCTTTGACAGAATTGCCAGCCAAGGTGACAGGAAAATCCCCAAGAGCTGTCAGAAAACCATTTGGATCCATCAGCCTCCTGGGGTGTATCATCTTGATTGGTCCCACACCCCTGTGGAGGCTCTGAGTCCAAGAAAGTCTTGACCCCACCAGGTAGTGCTCTGGCCATGACAATGAAACTATAGAGAGTTCCTCCACCCCGAGATTACCGTCAACCCACCCAGCATAGAAAACCAGATACCGATTGAGATAGATCCATGGCCACTCTGACAGGGAGCTTTTCTGCATGAGGCACAGTGCCTCATTTATTGTGTGCTCATGATTCCTTACTCAGTTGTTTACGGGTTCTTTAGACAACATCAACACCCTCCAATTTTGCTTCTGTTTTTTAAGAGCACTTCCATGGGTTTTTTTAGAGTGGGGAAATTGGGGTATTATTTCTGAAAGTGAAAGAAAAGTATTTTCCTACTTGTGTAATTGCAATATTATGCTATAGCACAGCATCATCCAGTGGTTATGTAGTGGAAAAGCAGGAAAGGAAAGTCTCTTTGTGTAAAGCTTGGATTTCAATTCTGCAAAGAAACCGAAAGCAAATACAGCAATGAACAGCCTCATGCAGAAAAGTTCAGGGTGGTCTCTGCATGTATGTTTGAGGCCCACAGCACAACAAGCTGGGGTGGAGGGGACTCCAGCACCTCCCCACTCTCACTGGCAGTGGCTCTCCAGCGTCTCAGACAGTGAAAGAGGCATTTCCCACCACCTGCTACCTGAACTGTTTAACTGGAGATGCTGGAGATTGAACTTGGAAGCTTCTGCGTGCAAAACATGTCTTCCTTCATTAAGCAATGATCCATCCCAAAAGTTAAACACATGTTTAACACACTTCCATTGAAATCAATAGGATTTAGAAGTACTGGCTGGAGTGTGCCCTTCTTTCTTGTGAAGATCATAACAGTATCTGAACTCCACCATAACAAAACAAAGCAGATGAGATCCTTATGATTAATACAAGAAGAAAAAATATATTCCAAAGGTCTAGTATTAAGGAGTTTCTCCCCTTTTAATCAGGTAACCAAGGGACTCAGTTGAGAAGGGTATCTAATTACACCCTTTTCAAAGATAAGAGCTCTAGTTTGATATTGTAATGTGAAAGGGAATTTGAATTAAGGTGAGTTTATTTTTAAAGATTAAGACAATACAGTTTGATTAACATTTCATTACTGAAGATGATCCTTACTCATACTCAAAAGAGAGAGCATATCGCTATAGCCCATCTAACTGAACATCAAATTGCTCTCCAATGCTGTTTTCTAAATTAATCTGAAAATAGCTCTTGAGGCAGCGTGTAAAGATTATTAAGCCTGAGTTCTTATATATGCAGAAAATTTGCTTTTGCATGATTACACTCTTAAAATGTTAATACATGCACAAGAAAATGGCATCCTTTAATCTCTAAGAAATTTGTATCTCGAAGAAACTCTTTGCTTTTTCTGTGCTTGGTTTATTGGGTTTTGAAAGCATGCTACAACTTTGCAAATGACTGGATATTAATCATCAACTAATTTATGCCCCAAATGAAATCACTGCATGGCCTCCATTTTTTAAAATAAATTGGAATTTACATAAGATTTATAAAAAGGAGTGGGGAAGCAGAAGTGCCTCCATAAGAACTGAGGTCAATGCATCTTTTATCTTGATACTGATTCCACCTCTTCAAGACACACTGAAAATGGTCTCCCTACTTTATTAAATGATGTGTGTACAGATTTTAGCATTAGCCAGGCTAATTGACTTCTTAATACTGTGTAATTCCAGAATTTTTTAAAGTTAGAGAATAGTTCAAAGAATTTAAATACAGAATAAATCTAGCAAGAATGGATGGATATGCAGTAGATCTCTCATCCTCATCCTCTTTAGTAATTACTTACATGTTACATTTTTGTTTGTATTTTACTGTATTTTAATTATGTACAGTGTTTAAATTATGTACCATGCCCTGAGAATATGCTGAAGAGCATGTTTTGTTGTTTATTCGGTCAGTCACTTCCGACTCTTTGTGACTTCATGGACCAGCCTACGCCAGAGCTTCCTGTTGGCTGTCGCCACCCCCAGCTCCCCCAAGGTCGAGTCCGTCACCTCCAGAATATCATCCATCCATCTGGCCCTTGGTCGGCCCCTCTTCCTTTTGCCTTCCACTTTCCCTAGCATCAGCATCTTCTCCAGGGTATCCTGTCTTCTCATTATGTGGCCAAAGTACTTCAGTTTTGCCTTTCATATCATTCCCTCAAGTGAGCAGTCTGGCTTTATTTCCTGGAGTATGGACTGGTTGGACGTTCTTGCAGTCCAAGGCACTCTCAGAATTTTCCTCCAGCACCACAGTTCAAAAGCATCTATCTTCCTTTGCTCTGCCTTCCTTGTGGTCCAGCTCTTGCAGCCATATGTTACTACGGGGAATACCATTGCTTTAACTATGCGGACCTTTGTTGTCAGTGTGATGTCTCTGCTTTTAACTATTTTATCAAGATTTGTCATTGCTCTCCTCCCAAGGAGTAAACGTCTTCTGATTTCCTGGCTGCAGTCAGCATCTGCAGTAATCTTTGCGCCTAGAAAGACAAAGTCTGTCACTGCCTCCACGTTTTCTCCCTCTATTTGCCAGTTATCAATCCAGCTGGTTGCCATAATCTTGGTTTTTTTGAGGTTTAACTGCAACCCAGCTTTTGCACTTTCTTCTTTCACCTTCGTCATGAGATTCCTCAGCTCCTCCTCGCTTTCACCCATCAAAGTGATATCATCTGCATATCGGAGATTGTTAATGTTTCTTCCAGCGATTTTAACTCCAGCCTTGGCTTCATCAAGCCCAGCACGTCGCATGATGTGTTCTACGTACAGGTTGAATAGGTAGGGTGAGAGTACTGGAGATCGTTACCTTGTCGTGGTGCTGGAGCTTGAGATCCTCAATGATGTCATGAGCGAAACCGTGAAGGGACACCCAAGACGGGAAGGTCATGGCAGAGAGGTCAGACTAAATACGATCCCTGGGGAAGGAAATGGCAACCCACCCCAGTATTCTTGCCATTAAAACTAAATGGAAGAGCATGGTATTAATGCCTAAAATGATTATTTAATGTATAACCCACCTTTCAGCTCAGCATAGTTAACAACATAAAATCAATTAAAAAACAAATATTAAAACAGGAGAATGCAAATACCAGCAAAGACCTTAAAAGTACCCACTAGAAAAACTAAACGTCATCCCAGCCTATGGAGGATTTTCTCTCCCCAGCACTGCCTCCACCTATGGGGAAATTGCTCCTTCACTGGGCAATCCCACCTATACGTTTTTTTTTTATTTTTAGTGATTGTTTATATTTTTGGGCCTAAGCAACTCTCTGCCACTGTAACTCAGAGTTCCACAAGCTGACCTTTTCTGCTGCCACCAGTTCTCTTATAATACTTTAAAACTTCTTAGTAGCCTGGAATAAAAGACTTAGGCATGAGATGGGTACCAAAACTACAGACAAGATGAACAATTAAGTTAATTTATTAAAGGGATTTTTGTACATAAGGGAATATTAATATCTACTTTGGGGTTTTCGAAAGAATACTTGCTGACACTTCTTAAGGACTCAAGAGACACTGTTGCTGCTAAGCCTCTTAATGACTTCTTTTACCTCAGGCCAAATTCCCTCAGCCTCTAACCCACCCAAATATACTCACAACCAGGTCCAGCCTTTAGGTATAGTCTTTTTCTGCCTCCCAAAGCTCCTCCTGTTGTGCTACTGCCTGCCTGGGCAGTCTATCTCAGTTTTTACTGCCTTCTTGTGTAACTTTCTTCTGGCAAGATCTTGGGGCAGCCTCCTGGCATAACACAGCCACCTGCTCTCTACCCCTGATCTTCACCAGCCACATAAGGTTATCCCACAGATAATCTCCCGCCAATCAAAACTGTATTTACCTGAACCGGGCCCCATCTATAAATATTCACAACGATCATCTCTCTCCCTGCCTTCAGAATATCACTAAGCAACTACTTCACAGGCCTTTGAAGTAACAGAACAAGGCCTCGGACCTATTCAGATATAGCCTTTCAGAGGCCACACAAAGTGAACATTACCGAACAGCAACAGTTATATATATGGCATTTGTTCACACAGCCTCTCTCAAACAGCAATCCTAAGTGAGGTGGGGGACTTTCGTGGTGGATGATCCACCACTTCCAGAGCTGTGCCAGCTCACTCCAGCCAGAGCGGGGTGGTGGTGCTTTTTTCTGGTCAATCTTTGATTTTTAAAAATTTCCCTCACATTGAAAGCAATGGGAGGGGAAATACCTATGATAGCCTGGAGCTGGTGTGGGTTGGGGGCCTGATCCAGGGGCATATCTTGGAAAATGCTAATGGTAACTAGGGTGCTTTGGATCCAGCAGATACAAAGCCACCCCAACATACACACAACCCACTGAAATGCCCTAGATCAGGCCCTACTGCCAGCAGTACTTCTGTGCCTGCAGAAATTTCCACAGGTGTACCAGGTGCCTCTGGGCCAGATGTGCTGCCCCACCAATGGAGGGCTTCCTTTTCCATTACAACCCCCCTCAGCCCGCCTTCGTTGGGGGCTAGAATTGCTTTCTTTCTACATGAAGCTGTTAACTGGCTGTTACTCCGCTGTATCTACTTTCAGTTTCATCACAGAGTTGAGCTCTGAGCACTACACAAGTGTTTCCTTTCCTGCTTTTCTGCTACATAACCTCTAGATGGCACTGTGTATAGCGGAATAGCACAAATACACAAGAGGAAATTGCGCTTTCTTTCACTTTCACAATTAAATGCTGCATTTTCCCTGCTCTAAAAAAACTGGCCAAAAATGCTCTTTAGACACAGAAGGAAAACTGGAAAGTCAGCTAAAGAACCTGTAAACAACCATGAGTAGGGAGTGACAAGCGCACGATAAAAGCCCACAAACTGCAGATCACTGTGTGTTTCTCTGTAAAAAAAAATTAATATGAGCAGCCCTGCAGGGGAGGCCATTACAGACCACTAAATTAGAATCAATTAACTTTACAATGCAGTAAGCTCCATTGAAAATCATGCATAGGAGTGCACTGCAACATAAATTCAATTATACCCTCTTTACTCATCAGCAAATTGTAAAATGAGAAGAGAGTGAGTGCAAGCATTTACACTATTGTGATTCCTTGCTAGTTTGCTGGAAGGATTCACAAAATATTCCCAACTCATATCTGGAAATACAGCTAGGACATTAGAATGCCCACTGGTGATAGTATGAGAAGTCAGCTCTTTGGATCTGCTTTCATGGGTGATATTTTTTGTTTATTTCTCACTACTTCCCAGTGTGTCCACACCACCCCCTTCTTTCTCTTAATGCCCTTTCAGGGCCATTTGACTTTCTTCCCCATCATGTCAGCTGTCATTAACATTTCCCTCACCTTCTTCCCTCTTCCTGGAAAACGAAGCTTTAGGCTACAGGGCCCCTTCCATATTAGGGCTTTTGGTCTACATTTCTTTGACAATCTGAACTGGCAATGAACTATATCACCTCTGCACTGCTTCCGTAAACCGTAACACTATATGTGTCTTGCCTTTGGCCTTTCTCATCAATGCGACATTCATTATGACACAAGATGGTCAAAGACATCAGGATTTTCCAGAAATTAAAGAATGCAGCTGCCAGTGAGAGAACCGGTGAGGTTATCCTGTGGCTAGGGGATGTTAAGTTTATTCATAGTAAAGCAGAATGACTTGACTATTTCATATTAGCTACTAAAAGAGGTGGGCATGGGTGGCCACATAATATAACTGCACAAGGAGAACTAGCAACACTTCAGAACTTACATTAGAGAAGCCACCCCCAAGATGCAGATTGTATGCCCTCTCAGCAGGGACTCTGTAATTTCTGTGTTTAAAGCTACAATATTGATCCTTCTGTCTCAAAACATTACCTTTTTTTGGTGGTCTAAAATGAGCTACTGAGGCTGCAAACCTGTGCACTAGGAGGTAAAGACTCCATTTCACCTGGGGCTTACTTTTTATTTTTTTATTTACTTGTTTGTTTGTTTGTTTGTTTATAAGACCATTTCTAGACCAACTTTCAGTCCTAACAAGGATTCCCAAAGAGGTTTATGATACACTGAAAACCAATAAAAACACACAAAAAAAAGTTTTAACATTTTAACAGCATTTAAAAACCAAGGTTATTTCTGAGTAAACACGCATAGCTGCCTTCTTCAATCTGGGTCCTCCAGATGAGTTGAACTTCAGCTTCCATTAGCCCCATTCAGCATGGCCAATGTCCAGGAATGCTGATAGTTGTAGTCCAAAACATCTGGAAGGCACCAGGTTGGGGAAGACTGGCATATAGGACTGAGTTGCATATGGGTATTGCAGGCCTTAGAGCTACATTCCATTGCATATGTGCCTATATAAGGTATATATCAGGATACATGCAATCAGGATTGCACAGAGAAACCTTTGGCTATTGCTGTGTTATATGCTAGCCTTCCCCAACCTGCTCCCCTCCAGAAGTTTTGGACTACAACTCCCATCAGCCTCAGCAAGTATGGTCAATGGTCAGGGATGATGGGAGTCACAGCCTTTTGTCAGGAGTGCCCTAGTTGCCTCTTACAGTCACCTCCAATAGCCAACTCAAGACACAGACGAAAAGGATTCTTTTCAAGGCTTTATTCCATTTACAACTTAATGACTCTTTCAGATGCTAATCACCAGCGACTAAGCAAGGAACAGCCCTGGGGAAAGATAGCAGAGTAGCCTATGCTCCAGGTAAGGCAGTTGGTCCCCGTTTGAAGGAGAATCATGGGAAGACCCTGAACTTATGGGCTAGGGTGAGATCCTCCCTCTTTCCCTTGGGTCCTCGGGACACGACTGTTGCTTGTGCGCCAAACGAGCGCTACACCTCCTTTCCGCGCCCTCCATCTGTCGTCGTTCCCTGCATCAGCGCCAATCATCCAGCAAGCCCCCTTCCAGCGCTCTCTCGCTGCCATGGTCACTATCTATCCTAGGAATGCTGGCAGGAGGAATCTCTGCCAGCTGCTGTGCTTGTGAGAGATGAGCGAGCTCCTCTCCCATGGATTGCTGTTCCTCCTCAGAATCAGAACTGCTCTGGGGTCCTATTGGCTCAGTTTCCACCCTGACACCTTTAATATCTGGAGGCCACCAGGTTGCTATATGCCATCAGTATACTTGAAGCTGCTATCCTAGATACACTTTCTTAGGAGTAAGCACCATGGGGCTGAGAGAGATTTATGTCTGAGTAAACATGTATAGAATTGCGTTGTTAGGTTATACTCTCTCTTGGAAGTAAATTAACTGAAAGGAATAGGGCCTAACTTATGTAAGCTGAGGATGGTTAGGACTGGCCTGTTAAGGGGTTTTTAGTTTTCACACATGGCAGAATATCAGCCTGTAATATCAATATTAAATCTACAATAGCTGCAATGTACATTAGATTTCTGTCCTGAGTTAACAACATTCACACATGTTACTACCGGTGAAAGAGACAACTTTTGTAGTTTTATATATAAAAATGCTTTCAGGGTTCTTTTCACACACACCGAACCCAAACTGTGTTCAAGGAGAGTAAGAGGAAGCAACTATACTGTCATTTAGCCAAATTAGAATAGAACAAGTTCAGAGCTGCTATTAGAAATAAGGTGGTAATGTGATCTGGGAAGTTTTGCCTGTATGGGTTGCCTTGCTCTGTGCTTTCTGTATTGTCTAGGGTTTGACAATTTAAAAAATGATGGTGACTTACCTAGTGTCAGTTCATGATTCAAGAAGAATGGGATCAGTGGGCCCAGATAGAGAAGATGTTCACTTGTAACTGCATTCAGCCTCTTGGGCTATCAAAATTGTGAGGACATAAGAACATAAGAGCCCTGCTGGATCAAACCAAAGGCTTATCTAGTCCAGCATCCTGTTCCCACTGTGGTCAACCAGATGCCCATGGGAGGCCCACAAGCAGGACATGAGTGTAATAGGACACTCCTGCTCATGTTCCCCAGTATTGTGAGACATACTGCCTCTGATACTGGAGGTAGCCATCAGGACTAATAGTCATTGAGAGCCTTATCCAATCCCCTTTTAAAGCCATCCAAGCTGGTGGCCATCACTATATCTTGTGGTAGCAAATTTCATAGTTTAAATATGCACTGGAAAACAGAACCTTGGTGAAATAAGCCTAGGGAAAGTCCACCCCCCCATCCTGGGGGTACTCTACCCCTTCCAAAATAGCTGCACGAGGTGGTAAAAGTGTGTGTTACTCTATGACACACACATTTTCTGCAATCAGTTTAGTGATCTGGAAGAGGAGAGTGGTGCTGTCAGCTTGAGAAAATGACAGTGGAAATTATTATTTTGGCTCCTGGAGTCTGATGGACTGCTCTTTGTCCTTCTTGCTTTCTGGATTATACAGACACAGAATCCGTGCCAGTTTATGTCATGAGATGACCTGATTCTTCAGATAGACTATCCAGAACCCCCCGCACGTGTGCGCGCACACACACACGCACACACTGAATCTATGTTGCCCAAACCATGTGTTACACATCCGTCAACCAGTTAATTCAAAGCCATGTTCATAAACTGTTACTCTATGACATTGCCCTAAGTCCCAGTCCGTTAACATGGCCAATCCCATTTGTTTTCACTTTTAAGTCTAAAAAGGTCTGATACATCTGATGAAATAAAAGCATACATGTGTAGGAGTCTTGGTGAAGTACTCAGCTCCCATTTTGCCAGTCACTCAAGAGAAACAGCTCAGGTCTTTATGCGTATAATCTGTATTCACCAACAGTCCCTTTAAGGTTTCCTCCAGTTTCTAAGCACTTAGCAGAAAATGCCACCATGAGTTGCTTTTCCTCTCAGCAGCCAAGACATTGGAAGCCTCCGATTCTTTGCTTTTTGGGACAGCATCCAGATTCTGGCCTAGAAGTTTGATGTTCCATAGTGGGGATAAGACCTTGCAGTTTTCTAGACTTCCTGAATATGTAAAGGCTGGAAAAGGCCAGTACAGCCAGCTGTACTAAACTCTTTGGAGAAGCATAAAGGCACACGTTGGAATGCATGCCCTGAGTTCCGTTTACACAATCCAGCAAAAAACAATACAGCTTATTAAAGTGTTGGCAGCACTCACACAGTGACTCCCAATGCATTCTGATTGACCCAACTGGAACGAAATGAAACTACACTAGCTCAGGAGCAGACAGAGACACCAGGTGCTGCTGCTGCTGCTGCTGCTGCTGCTGCTGCTTCTTCTTCTTCCCAAAGTAACTATTCACCCCATGTAAGGCCAGCTGCACATGTTACAAAATGAGCTGGGAGCTCAGTTGTTGTTGTTGTTGTTGTTGTTCAGTCGTGTCCGACTCTTCGTGACCCCATGGACCATAGCACGCCAGGCCTTCCTGTCCTGCGCTCTCTCCCGGAGCGTGCTCAAGTTCATATTCATTGCATCCGTGATGCTATCTAGCCATCTCATCCTCTGCCGTCCCCTTCTCCTTTTGCCTTCACTCTTTCCCAGCATCTAATGAGAATTTTTGCTACTCAACAATAAGACACTAACAAAAGTAACATTTCTCTGTGAATCAAACAGATCCATGACAATTGCTGTGGCTCAAAGAGATATTTGAAAATATTGATAGACAGCAGACCTAGGGCTGCATACAGATTTGGTCATACTTAGAGTAGATCCATTGAAATCATTGGGACTCAAGTTATAAACATTTCCACCATTATTTCTGTTTCTAATGCCTATGTTGTTCTGGCACACCCATATGTCCTACCCTTATCACATCTTATACTTTTAGATGCTACAAGGAATGTCCAGCACATACAATCGTAGCTCCTGTCCACAAGCTCATAGCTCCAAAGGCTCAATAAAATATGCAATTCCACTTTCTCCTGATTTTCTACTCCCCCATTTGCATTTGAAAGCTTCTAAGCTTTTATGTAAATATTTAATCTGGTAATCATTGTGCCACTTCTTGATATGTAGTTACAACATTTTAATTATTTTTAGAGGTTCTGATACAAATTCTATGCAATAAACAGACACCATGATCATATTTAGTATGGTGCGCAGATTAACAAACACAAATGCAATCAGCCTTAATACAAATCAAAATATATGATAACATTTCAAACCCTTTTTAAAAGCATTACTGCTTGAAGCATAACCGTGAACTCTTTGGGGGCTTGGATTGGTTTCAATATTCCGACAGTAAACAGACAGTCATTTTGAACATAGGTGCTAAACATTATACGAAGAATGGGTAGATCCAATGGTGTCATTCCACTGACAGAACTAATTCCGTCAGTGGAACTGGAAGGGGGCAATTCCCTTTCTCCCACAGCCCCCCATCTGTCTTCTAATTCTGCTCCAAGGGCTGGGAAACCCTGAGGGACAGATATCTGGCCAGTGCAGAGGGCTGCAGGGGGGAGCAGAGAGGGAGAAAGTCCGGTTTTGCTAGCAAACATCCGCTAGTGTGATGTTGGGTTCAACTCAATATCATAAAGAGCAAATAATAAAAGAAGGGTTATTGGAATGCATGGTGATTGTAAACCACCCAGGCATTTGCCAGTTGGGTGGTATATAATAATAATAAATCAGGAGTTATAGCTACACATGATGTAGTAAGATTATTGTAATGGTAGAATCACTGATTAAAATCAGAGGCATTGCTTCTGGACACTCTCCCTCTAAGGGAGAGAGATGTGTGGGGGGTTTTATGTGTGCATTTATTTAAAAGATTTATATACTGCCATTCAGCAGGGCTTCCAGGGGTGTTTACCAAAAAAGAAAGATAAAAATATTCAAATAAAATATTTAAAATATACTAAAGATAATTTTAAAAATAAAAAGCTTGGGAGAATAAAAACTGCTTTGCCTGGCACTAAAAGAATATCTGTGTTGTTTCCAGGCAGACCTTCCCAGGGAGGGAATTTGACAAACAGGGTGCTACCACCGAGAAGGCTCTCTCTTTGGTCATCAGCTGCCTTCCCTCAGAGGAGGGGGGCTGGAGGAGAACCTCTGAAGATGACCTCAGTATATGAGCAGGTTGGGATGAGAGCAGGTATGCATTCAGGTACATGGATCGTAAGCCATATAGGGGTTCAAAGGTAAGCACTTGCACTTTGAACTGTGCTTTGGAAGCCCATGAATGCTTGGTACCAATGAAACATGTTCCCACTGACTGGCCCCAGTCAACAGCCTGGCAGCTTGTTTTTGAACTACCAGAAGGTCTATGCAAATACAGTATTATTGCCTTGCCACCAGTGATGTAGCATTAACCCATGTAACTCCAAGACATGTCAACATGAAACAGTTATTTTAGGCAGCAGAATCTAGTGACATTTCCTCCCTCAAATCTTCATCTCTGTCCATAGCAGAGGGGATGTCAATATGCTTTGCTTGAGTTGTGAAACTGTCTAAGGCTAGCACAATATACACACTAGTTATAACTACTGATAACAACTGCTTTAATTCTTGTTTGTGTATTCTCCATTTCCAGGAATAACAAATGTCTGATCATGTGTATAAAGTCTGTGTGATTTTGATATGCATTAAATGCTTTAGAACAGGAACACAAAATAAAACAATTGGTGAGAATGTCAGTAAGATGCTTAAGAAGCCCAAATATGTTATGATATTCTTTACACAGGAGAAGTAATAAACAGAAGAGGCAATTAAAGAAAATGTTTTGCCAGCTACTGATAGCTGAAATGGGATCTGAGCCCATTCACACCTTTGAAAGGTTGACCATCCATATATCTGAGCATGACCTTGGTTTGATAAGCTACATGCTTTTAGCATTTTCAACTGCCAATATTACCACTAGAACCACTAGTAAAAAATAACACACACACACAAGTCCAAGAGTACTTGAAATAATTAGATTACTGTGTGTTTATTCAAGGAGAATTAAATACAAGTAAAGCACAAAGAAAACTCACAATGATTATTGATATGAACCAGGGAAATATACAGTCAGTCAGAAAGCTTTTTAATTGCTCCTTTTGTTGAGACCCTGGAAACTCAGTCCAAAGGATATTTCCTAGTCTGAGCAGCATACATAGCATAGCATACATAGTACTCTATTCTTCTTCTGGGGAGGGAGAACAGGGGAGCCCTAATCAGACAGCTGGTCCATGCTTCATTGGTGGAATATCTCTTCAAATTAAAAATATTCACCACGGATTGCATCCAATTGTGGCTTTACAGTAGTCAAAAACATGTTCGCACAAGGTGAGGCGTCCAATTTTCACTGATTCCCACCTCCACCAATTACAGCACTCTATGCCATATCCCATCCTGTTCCAGAGGTTCCCCTAACCCTCAGGAACAGCGTTTCAGTTGTGTGGGAGAGAGCTGCGGTGGGTAGGAGGCTGGCAAATGATCAGCCCCTACCTTACATGAGTGTAAGTGCTTTCTGCTAGCACAAAGCCACCCTTGGATAGAGTCACAAATATAAAGGCTAGGAAAATATGGTTTATCTGTAATAAGCCTTGGTGAAAAGACCCTACAAAAATGCTGCCTTCCTTTCACACCTTCTCCCAGGCTAACAAACCTTTCCTTACTGTACCAGATTGGATATCAGCCTTGATGGGATGGGCCCTTCTTCCCAGCTACTCTTTATTTTAAAATATGACATTTCCTCATTTTATCAACAGCAGACTACGTACAAATGTGGGTTGGTAATGGAAAGACTTAGACTCCACTGGCATTTCCCACGCAGGCTGCTTCTGATAATTATGCACGAATGTGGATCAGGTCATTCTACATGCCATCCACCAGCAGTTTCTCCTTTATTAGAACTCCACACATCTAGATGGCTTCAGATGGTGTGTGTGCGTGTGTGTGTGTGTGTGTGTATGCATGTGTAAACATTCTCGCACATCATTAAAGAGGCATAAACCTATCTACAATTGGTCAGGACCAAATTTTTATGCTGTTCTTTTCATCCATAGCCATTTCCTCATCTCCTCTTGCTGCAACACTAGAGCTATCATCACCAGCTACATCCATTCACCACCCTGCTGATTTAATTTGTCTCAGTAAACTCTAACCCAGCAACTCACCATCAGCTGCTACTACACGGTCCCGTCTCAACTTCTGCTTCTCCATCCCACATTTCTATGGCGCTGTACATGAAAGCTGCAATCCTATGCAGACTTATCTGGGAGTAAGTACATTGAACTCAGTAGGACTTACTTCTGAGTAGACATGCATAGATAGGATTGTGCTGTAAATGTACTGGGGTCTGCAAAGGTGCAGCTGAGCAAATGCAGCAGTATTTCGGGGCGGGGGGAAGCAGTGCAAACCCATGTGAGAGCTAGTGTGGTGTAGTGGTTAGAGTGTTGGACTGGGGAGGCTTCAATTCAAGTTCCCAATCAACCATGAAGCGCACTAGGTGATTTTGGGCCAGTCACGGGCTCTCATCTAACCTACCTCACAGGGTTGTTGTGAAGATAAAATGGACAGGAGGAGGATCATGTATGCTCCCTTGGGCTCCTTGGAGGAAAAGGCAGGATATAAATGTAACAAATAAATAAACAAACCCAAGTCTGCCCCTTCCACCCAGACATATGCATATATAGATGATTGTGAAGATGGAAACTGACACTGAGAGAGAGAACAAGAGGAAATGAAATGTGACAAGACTGCTGGTCTGGATGCAATTAAATATCTGACAGATACGAACACAAAGTTAGTATTTCCTATTACAGATTTGCTAGTACTGAACAAATGGGATCTCCTAGTGTTTTGATATGTTTTCAGGACAGAAGGTTTTGAGCATTCAGATACTGAGGGTTTTTTCCACTAGGAGCTTTAACAACAATTTTAGCTCACATGGAAATTATTTTTAATCAGCTGGGAGTGGTTCCCTAATAATTCCTGACACTGCTGCCTACTGTTGGTATCCTTTCCAGCCTGGCGCATGATAGGAACTACAGCCCGCATGTGGACTGACCTCTGTTCGCAAAACCCCACATGATTTTTATTAATGGTAAAAAAAAAACACCAGCCAAAAAAGGCTAAAATTATGACCAGTTGTACACAAATGACTGAGAGAATCATAATGGGACCTCATCAGTCTGACTTTGGCCAAATAACAGCCAGAGATCCAACAACATGACACATGAATGAAACATTCATTCTTTTATTATGGGTGCTTCCAGATGAGGCTTGTAGCGTACCATCCCCCTGCCTCATTCACATAATTTTACTGGGGGTCTAGATGTTGTCATCTTCCATTCATAACTCTTCGGTGTTTTCTCATCACTTCTGTCTTTTTTTCCTTACTGCAGAAAACCAGCTAAGGAAAACAGATGGAATTGCTGCTCCTCAGATTAGTAGCACTTTAGGAATCCTTCGTCTGGAAGCACCCTGTATGTCCTGACACTGTATTGCAGTACTGCATTTGAAATAATACACTCATGTTTCTTTTGAAGCACTTTGTTGTTCATTTAGTTTACAATCCAGCACCTCTTACGTAGTGCTAATAATGATATGCAGTTATTGAAGGATTTATTCATTTGCTGAGGTGTTGAGCCAGTTTGGAATCTAGAAGCATAGTTGAAGAGATGTGCTAGGTTGACCCAGCTACCAGGCAGGCTCAAGCTCTGGAATACAGCTGGATATATTAAGTTTGGGCTCCAGGCTTTTTATCCCGCACTTTACCAGGGCTTCCAGATTCTTTGTGGGATTAAGAATGGCTTCCTTACACGGGCTGACATGGGCTGTTTTTTCAGGGCTGTCTTTCTCGGCAAGTTCTCACACAGCCTCTTCGCCACTTCCTCAGAACTTGCTGCATCTCTCTGCTTGGTCTAGGAATTGGGGGAGCGAGGTGGGGGGAGAAAATGCTGAAAGGGGAATGTTTGGTCAGAACTTGCTGTGCTTTTCCTTTTTCTCCCCATCCTGCTGACTCCACTGAGGTAGCAGAGAGGGCACCCCAATTTACCCAGTCAGAAAGGACCACCCAAATATGAAATATCAACTCCATATTACATGTTTATCCTGCCATTTGTCCAAAGAGCTCAGAGCTGCATACATGTCTCCTTCATTATAGAACAACCCTGCAAGGTAGCTTAGGCAGAGGAGAGGGGCGGGGTTGGGAGACTAGTGCAGAGTGTCTTCCCTTCTTCCATGATGGAGTAGCTTACCATATTGAACCACCCTATGGGCTCCTTCACGTAGGGTTTTTTGGTGTGATTGTCGTTCTTCATCCACAATAGTTACCACATGCAATACACGACATCATTGTCCTGCAGCAGCTGACCCACACCATCCCCTTGTTTTCCCCATTATATTTCTATACGCGGAAAATGAGGTATTATTTGCAGCCATGTAACAGATCCACCCCCCTTCATGGATCACTGCCTTGTTGGGGTGAAGGGGCTTACGTAACTCAGTGAAGCCATAAGCTATGCCATGCAGGGCCACCCAAGACGGACAGGTCATGGCAGAGAGTTCTGACAAAATGTGGTCCACTGGAGAAGGAAATGGCAACCCACTCCAGTAGTCTTGCCAAGAAAACCCCATGGAGCATATCACAAGGCTAAAAGATATGACGCCGGAAGATGAGACCCTCAGGTCGGAAGGTGCCCAATATACTACTGGGGAAGAGCAGAGGGTATTTCCAAGTAGCGCCAGAAAGAGTGAAGCGGCTGGGCCAAAGCTGAAAGGACACTCAGCTGTGGATGTGTCTGGTGGTGAAAAGAAAGTCCGATGCTGTAAAGAACAATATTGTTTAGGAACCTGGAATGTAAGATCAATGAATCTGGAGGTGGTCAAACATGAGATGGCAAGATTGAACATCGACATCTTGGGAATCAGTGAACTAAAATGGACAAGCATGGGAGAATTTAATTCAGGTGATCATCATATCTACTACTATGGGCAAGAATCCCTTAGAAGAAATGGAATAGCACTCAGGCAACAAAAGGGTGGGAAAAGCAGTACTGGGGTACAATCTTAAAAATGATAGAATGATCTCAGTACGAATCCAAGGCAAACCATTCAACACCACAGTAATTCAAGTCGATGCCCCAACCACTGAGGCCAAAGAAGCTGAGGTTGATCGGTTCTACGAAGACCAACAACACCTTCTAGAACTAACACCAAAAAAAGATGTCCTCTTCATCATAGGGGATTGGAATGCTAAAGTAGGAAGTCAAGAAGTCACCGGGATAACAGGCAAGCATGGCCTTGGTGTACAAAATGAAGCAGGACAAAGGCTAATAGAGTTTTGCCAAGAGAACACGCTGATCATAGCAAACACTCTTTTCCAACAGCACAAGAGGCGACTCTACACATGGACATCACCAGGTGGTCAATATCGAAATCAGATCGATTGTGTCCTTTGCAGCCAAAGATGGAGAAGCTCTATACAGTCAGTAAAAACAAGACCTGGAGCTGACTGTGGCTCCGATCATGAGATGCTTCTTGCAAAATTTCGGCTTAAATTGAAGAACGTAGGAAAAACACCTAAGCCATTCAGGTATGGCCTAAATCATATCCCCTATGAATATACAGTGGAGGTGACGAATAGATTTCAGGGATTAGACCTGATAGACAGAGTGCCTGAGGAACTATGGATGGAGGTCCGTAACATTGTTCAGGAGGCAGCAATTAAATCCATCCCCAAGAAAAAGAAATGCCAAGAAAGCAAAGTGGCTGTCGGATGAGGCTTTACAAGTAGCTGAGGAAAGAAGGGAAGCAAAAAGCAAGGGAGAAAGGGGAAGATATATCCAACTGAATGCAGAGTTCCAGAGAATAGCAAGGAGAGACAAGAAGGCCTTCTTAAATGAACAATGCAAAGAAATCGAGGAAAACAACAGAATGGGAAAGACTAGAGATCTCTTCAAGAAAATCAGAGATCCCAAGGGAACTTTTTGTGCGAAGACGGGCATGATAAAGGACAAAGAAGGCAGGGACCTAACAGAAGCAGATGAGATTAAGAAGATGTGGAAAAAATACACAGAAGAACTATACAAGAAAGATCTTAATGTCCCTGATAGCCATGATAGTGCGGTCAGTGAACTTGAGCTGGACATCCTAGAGAGTGAAGTCAAGTGGGCCTTAGGAAGCATTACTAACAACAAAGCTAGCGGAGATGACAGTATTCCAGCTGAGCTATTTATGATCCTGAAAGATGATGCTGTTAAAGTGCTGCACTCAATATGCCAACAAATTTGGAACACTCAACAGTGGCCACAAGACTGGAAAAGGTTAGTTTACATTCCAATTCCAAAGAAGGGCAATGCCAAAGAGTGTTCAAACTACAGTACAATTGCGCTCATTTCACACGCCAGCAAGGTGATGCTCAAAATCCTACAAGCTAGGCTTCAGCAGTATGTGAACCGAGAACTACTGAAAGTACAAGCTGGGTTTCGAAGAGGCAGAGGAACTAGAGATCAAATCACCAACGTTCGCTGGATCATGGAGAAAGCAAGAGAATTCCAGAAAAACATCTATTTCTGCTTCATTGACTACGCTAAAGCCTTTGATTGTGTGGATCACAACAAACTCTGGCAAATTCTTAAAGAGATGGGAGTACCAGACTACCTTACCTGTCTCCTGAGAAACCTGTATGAGGGCCAAGAAGCAACAGTAAGAACCGGACATGGAACAACCAATTGGTTCCAAATTGGGAAAGGAGTACGACAAGGCTGTATATTGTCGCCCTGCTTATTTCATTTATATGCAGAGTACATCATGAGAAACGCTGGGTTGGATGAATCACAGGTCGGAATTAAGATTTCTGGGAGAATTATCAACAACCTCAGATACGCAGACGATACCACCCTAATGGCAGAAAGCAAAGAGGAGCTAAAGAGCCTCTTGTTGAGGGTGAAAGAGGAGAGTGCAAAAGCTGGTTTGAAACTCAACATTAACAAAATAAGATCATGGCATGTGGCCCCATCACTTCCTGGCATATAGAAGGGGAAGAAATGGAAGCAGTGACAGATTTTACTTTCTTGGGCTCCAAGATCACCACAGACAGTCACTCTAGCCATGAAATTAAAAGACGCTTGCTCCTTGGGAGGAAAGCTATGGCAAACCTAGACAGCATAGTAAGAAGCAGAGACATCACCTTGCCGACAAAGGTTCGTCTAATCAAAGCTATGGTTTTTCCAGTAGTATCGTATGGCTGTGAGAGCTGGACTATAAGGAAGGTTGGGCGCCAAAGAATTGATGCTTTCGAACTGTGGTGCTGGAGAAGACTCTTACGAGTCTCCTGGACTGCAAGGAGGTCCAATCAGTCCATCCTAAAGGAAATCAACCCTGAGTGCTCATTGGAAGGACAGATACTGAAGCTGAAGCTCAAATATTTTGGCCACCTAATGCGAAGAGAAAACTCCCTGGAAAACACCCTGTTGCTGGGAAAGACTGAAGGCAAAAGGAGAAGGGGATGGCAGAGGATGAGATGGCTAGATAGCATCACCGATGCAATGAATATGGACTTGAGCACACTCCGGGAAAGAGAGCTGGACAGGAAGGCCTGGCGTGCTATGGTCCATGGGGTCATGAAGAGTCAGACACAACTGAACGACTGAACAACAACAACAGATCCACCATCACCCACCCGCGTATTCTTGACATCGCGTTACGACATGCTTTGTGTAGGCAGGTGTTCGGTGGTGCAGTGTTTACATCACCTAGTGACAATGATTGATTGTTACTCTCTCGCACCTCCCTTGACCTTCAGCCTCTTTGCCATTCCGGTCTTGGGAACAACACCAGGAACTTCGGAAGTGCAGTATACCAGCATTTCACGAATACAGCATGTCAGAGACCACTACTGCTCCCCAACACTGGCAATGCTGCAACCTCTTTCCATTCAATCCCCTCTCCCAGTGTATACTCAAATGAGAAAGTGTTACTGGTTGCTTTTACAAGGACAATACGGACTTGTGCATGTGTGTGTGTGTGTGTGTGGGACTTCAGAAGTTCAGCATACCAGCGTTTCACTAGTACAGCATGGCTGACTTGCGCATACGGGGGATGGGGGGAGAGCAGACTTCTGAAATTGCAAACGTAGTGTGGATTGTATATAGACATTGCCAAGGTAGGGATCAGAGACAGCAGAAGTGAAAAGAGGAGGCAAGGAATTTGCAATGGAAAAGTTCGTGCCAAAAGGGGGGAGGGGCTACCCCAGAGGTGGTGGACAGATGGCATACAACGCTGCTGACATCTGATAACATCCTGCCAGGCTCCACCCACCAGTGTAAATGGCAGGTAGTTTTATGCAATAAAAGAAAAAACTGGCTGCATAAATAGCTGATTTAAATTCACAAATAATCTGGAAGCAGAAGCCCCAGTAAGTTGTGGGATAAAAAGCTTGGTGTGGTGAAGCCCTATATTTACCTCATGGTGCTGTGGTTATAGTGGAACTGTGCAGTTTCATATGGCCAATAAAGCAGATTTATATTTAAATACTGCATTATCTCTGATCTTTTAAAAAGTGGGATAAAGGTAAAAAAAACACCCATGGAGATGCCCTGGAGGTTGATGACATCGTATAAAAGACCCCCAAACCTCCATGAATGACCAATCACAAGCGTGCAATAAAAGCCCCATGTGAAGGAGCCCTTCATCTCCTGTGGAAGAAAAAGGACGTTATGAAGAGTTCCCATGGATTTCAGAAAGTTAGTCTAGAAAGTTAGAATTAGTGCCAACAACTACAATTGCTAAAAGTGAAGGACTCTGCAGCCACCAGACCTTTATTATATCTGGATCCATCCCTTATTTCTTTGTTTGCTTTCTAAAACATACTTTGTTCCAATGCAAACACATAACAGTTCATTCATCCTGCTGTCCTGTAAGCATACCAGACACTGACAGTGCGCTCTGTGAGGATATAAATACACTACAGTCAAAGGAGACTAGTCTGTTGGCTACTACCCTTCAAGCCCCTTCAATTGGTTCATTGATCTTATTCAAGTGCTGGGGCAGATCAGATCTGACAGTGTTGAGGGGGACTATTCCTTCAGACTTCAGAGAGGAATATTGCTGCTCTAGCTCTTTGACAGTTATCAGCATCCTCCTTTTAAGCTGTTACTTTGGCCTATGAGCCAGCTGGCTTCATAGTAAGACAAACTTGGCAACTCCTAAGGCATCAAAGCCTGTGTGAGTTTAGCAAGGTATGATTTATAGCTCCTCTTTATTGTACAGTATATGCAGAAGCCAAAACTATGTAATCCCCTCTTGGAAAGAAAGAATTCAATCTTTTTTTCCAAGTAATAACCAGCATGAGGCAACTGGGCCTCTGTACTCCTGGGATGGAATTATGTTTTGGCAAGAGTAGTTTTCCTTTTGGGGCTGACAGTTCTGGAGTGGTTTCAGAGTATTCCATGACCAGCTGACATGAAAAAGCACTAGAAGGAAAGTGTTTGTTTATATCCTGTCCTATCCTGAAGACTCTGGAAGGATTGCAATATGAAGCCACATCTCCCCGCACAATCCATTTCTTGTGTGTGCCGTGGTTGGTCCAAATGTGGGCAATTGCTCAGCCATCCACTTCTTCCAGTCATATCAGAACAAATATATATGTGAGCTGTTTCCTTCTTCTCTTCCTGGGTTGACTGATGAACAATGTCAGGGACTGATGGGGCAAGTACTATTTTTCATGGCCACCAAACGTGGCACCCAAACATTTCAGTTCCCACAGACCTTAACTTAAGCCGCATGGACATATATCTAGCACTTCTTGTTCTTCACAGTTCTCCATATCACTCATAGTATGCATTTTACACTTTGCCAAAGGTGAAAGTTTGCTTTTAGACAACATGGAGAAGTGCAGGGAAGAGGAGGCATAACTTCTGTGGAAGTCCTACGAGAGAAAGCTGCAAACTGCAGCTGTGGGACTTATTTCTGCCTTTGCTATATGTACATTTGAATTCCCTGCTAAAACTGCAGTGCCATCTGTCCCCATAGGGCAGGGTCCTTTGTGGCCTTCCAGATGTTTTGTCCTACAAATCCCATCATCTGTCACCATTGGCAGTGCTGGCTATGCTTGATGGGGGTTGTAGGCCAAAACGTCTGGAGGGCCAGAAGTTGCTCATCTCTGCCATAGGAGAATGCCATTATATATTATCTCAGTGTTGACTATATAGATCCACTGGCATCTGCCTTCTCTGCCTGGGATATATGACAATACTTCTAATGTGTTACTGGCATACCATTGTTTGATTCAAACCTAGTTGCTATTTCTCCCACTGTGGGGTGTTATAATGCCTTCTGCCTTCATTAGGTTGATAGTTAAATAATTACACCAGTGTGGTGCGGTAGTTGTAGTAGTGTTGGACTGGGCCCAAATCCTCACTCAGCCATGAAGTTCATGGTGTGACCTCAGACCAGTCGCTCTCTCTTAGCCTAACGTACCCCACAGGATTGTTGTGAGGATAAAATGTGTGTGTGTGGGGACCATGAACGCCACCTTGAGCTCTTTGGAGGAAGGATGGAATATACATATAATAAATACATTAAATACATACATACATACCCCACTTTTACCCCATTTATTTTCTCTAAAAGCAATATTTCTCTCCTACATTTATATACTGCTGCACATTGGTTTTTCTCTTGGATTAGCAAGGTTATGGCAATTCTTGATTTAGTTTACTTGGTGCATTTGTAATTCAGTTGCTTCTGATGTATCTAAACTAAATAATTGCTCATAGTCTGCCAAGACTGTTCTTTAGCTTATAGATTTGTTTTGTCATGATATACTGTTCCTTGTGTCCAAAACCAGTATGGTCTATGTTCAGATGGTGTTTTGAAATGCTTCTCACAAGTATAAAAGAAAGTGGTAAATATTATCTAAGAAATACTAAAGAGATAATGCTCAACCATTATGCGATTTTGTAAAAAATCAAGGACATTGTATTAAAGGACCATGACATCTTTTACTGTTCTCTCCTGTTTGATTATGTTTTTTGTCAATGTATTATTTTACTTTGTTTTATTGCTTGTACCCCACTTTGGTATTATTTTATAATGAAAAGCAGGTAACAGATGTCTTAAATAAATACATTCTAACACATTTTGGCTAGACTTAGCAGCCAGCCATGATTTGCGGTTGCCCCTTCTCTTGAGCCCTGTGACACATGTAGAGATTTTAAGGAAATGGTCTCTCACCTTGTGCCAGTTCTGATGAAGGTTAGAAACAGCGTAAATCTTTCTCCCTGCTTCTTAGTTTCAAAGCTGGAGCAAATGGAGAAATAAGACATGCACCCCACTGAGTTTTCTATGTGCACCAGAGAATCCAGAGGATGGGTGAGTTCAGTTTCTCAGTGCCAGGCTTTAGAGAAAGGAAGAAGGAGAGAGAGAGAGAGAGAGAGAGAGAGAGAGAGAGAGTCAATCAAGAAAGATAATCTTGAACAGACTACACATTTTTGCTGATGTAACCTTTTGGTTACTTACGGTGGAGACCATACACCATCTGGAATGTAGCCTCAATTGCTGAGGAGCAGATATGACAACAGCAGCAGTGTCCTACGAGATAATGCATCATCTTCAGTTTTGATATCAAAATCCAAATGCAAAATATTACCTTTTTCACTGTAGCTTTCAAATTTTGTTTCCACTCTAATGTATACCCTCAAGAAGAATTAAACATCCTCTTGCTCCACCTGTAATGGCCTGTGAACCCTTCAGTTGCTCTAAGGTAATTATTCGAGCATTATCCTTGCCTGGGGATTTTCCATTCTATTAAAATAACAGCACAATTAACAGAACCGCATTTTCAGAAAGAGGCAGGGCACAGTTGGTAACAGATGCTCCAAATACAGAGATTGGCAACAGCCCTGACTATATTTCCCTCCTATAAATGCTGGGTTGGATTAATCAGAAGCTACCTTGTGAAAAGATGAAAAGCTTGACCTCTTCATCAGGGAACATCAAAAAGTAATCACAGCAGTTTACTGCTTCCTTCTTCCCATGTATAATAATTGCCTGATGGAAGGAATTTAATTTTCATAAATTAAGGTCATCTGAAGTCATCTGTTTTATTTAATAGAATTTAGTAAAGAGAATAATTGAGTTTATGTCAGGCAGCAATGAATATTAGTGGAAGTCAGTTACAGGCTATAGCATATGCAGTGTTCATTGTGATATTAGTAAAGAGGTGGGAAATGTAGAACCACTACACTAGCTACTAACGTGCAATACATTAAGGGTGCAATCCTATGCATGTTAGACAGAAGAAAGTCCTCCAACTCCCAGCATTCCCCAGCCAGCCTAAGCAAGCAATCCTATGGCCCTTAGACATTGTCTGTAGGATATGGGGTGTTCCTGGGTTATTGATGAACGTGGATGCAAAGTGGAAGTGGCAAGCAGTCGGGAGGCAACACACTTCCTCACTCCATAGGTTGTTGTTATGTGCAAACTGGATCACTATCTGTTACCAGCTAATTTTAGCGTAGCAGGAAAAGGCCTGAGGGGGATGGGAAAGAAAATATTTCCCCGAAAACTCCTCCTTTCAAGGAGTAAATATGGGCCTGAACTCATAGTATACAGTCTACGCTGTGGCAGTGGTGAAGAAAGCTTACTTCACCACCACCACTGCAGTCCAGTGTTTTCCAGCAGAGCTTTTCTGAGAGGTATACGGAGTTCCGCAATCTGGCTCAGAAGATGATTTTATAGAAACCTCAGAAGCTCACTATTACAAATTTGCAACACTTTACACAGGGCTCCCCAACCTGTTTGGACCTGTGGGCACATTTGGGAATTTGAGAAACTGCTGTGGGCACCACTACAAAATGCCTAATCAGTGGATCATTGCTTGGGCATCTACCTGTCACATCTATGGATCTTATGCTGCATCTTATTCAGCAAACGTTTTTGTTTCGTGTCCATTGGACACCACAACCTCTCTTTAATAAGGGACTGCCTAGTCTGGCTAGTTGCTGGCAGTGCAATACAGCTAATGCTTCTTTTAAACATATGTTTTGGCAATGTCCAGTTGTTGCATCTTTTAGGGAGGAAGTTATTACACGAATAAATTTTGTACTGGAACAGTTTCGATCTAATATTCACTGATGTAAATTAAACTTTAAATTATTAAATTTATATTATTAAATAATTATTAAATTAAATTATTTACCTGTTTCATGGAAATTAACAAATGGTCAGCGTAAATAGATTCTCCATGCCCTTTTGACAGCTAAAAGACTGATATTACAACACTGGAAGAATAAACACTCACCTCCTATAATGCAATGGTCTGAGGACCTTACAATGCTTTCATTATTTGAACAGGTAGCATATAGACACCACCTTCAAATGGACACCTATTTGGATAATTGATCTGCTTTTGCTGAAGCCTATGCTAGAAAGTTGTATCCACTGCATATGTATTAATTGTTAGGGATATATACAAATCCATGTACATATATTAAAAAAGAATGAATGAATGAATAAAAGTTTTGCGGGTGCCCATGAGTGCCACATTGGGGAACTTTTCGGGGGCACCACTGGAGATGCCACAGGTGCCATGGCACCTGTAGGTGCCACATGGGGGACCCCTGTTTTACAGACTCTCAGAGCAATCCTGTGTCTACTCAGAAGTAAGTCCCATTAAATTCAATAGCTCATACTCCCAGATAAGTCAGTATAGGATTACAGCCTAAGTCACTCACATCTAGTCTAACTTGGATGCCACAGTTATTACAAAATTGGTCCCAGTTGCAATATATTTTTCTCTTATCTGATCAAACTCTCCGACTGTAAGATCTGTCTCCGTGCGTCTCTGCCTGACCCATTCTACATGGCCTGCAAGGTGGTGATCTTGTTTAGGAGTTGTCGCTAGGGGCAACACTAAGTTTTGGATAAACTGTACTATTTTTGCTGCTATTTGGAATTTGCTTTTCTATTGTTAGGCCTTAGTACCACTAATTATTAGTGGATTGTTTAAGCTTGGTGTATATTTATTAAGATGAGATGTTTCTGATTTGCTCTTAATATTGGTAAGACTGTTTACCTAAATTTTGTTGATATATTTTGTAATTGTTAATGAATTGACTTGAAATTGTTATGAATTATTGTGCAAACTTTTCTGATACTGTTGCGAGACACTTTTAGTATGGTTTACCATAGAAAAGTGGAATACAAATAAACTGATTATGATGGTATCAATTTTTTTTTTTGATATTTGAGGATGTGGACAGTGTACTTGGAGAAGTGAGAGCCACCATGAAGACTGGGGATAGGCAACTTGTGGCCGTCCAGACGTTTTGGCCTACAGCTGCCATCATCCCTCACCATTGGCTATGCTGGACAGGGCTGATGGGAGTTGTAGGCTCTGGAGGGCCACAAGATGCCCACCCCTGATGTAGACTCTTGACCCTTGCCCAGCTTTGCTTATTAAGTGAGCTACAGTGGGTCTGCGTGTCTGGGTTATAGAGGTAATAAATAAGAACATAAGAGCCATGCTGGATGAGACCAAGGGTCCATCTCATCCAGCATTCTGTTCACACAGTGGCCAACCAGCTGTTGACCAGGAACCCACAAGCAGGACACGAGCGCAACAGCACCCTCCCACCCATGTTCCCCAGCAACTGGTCTACATAGGCTCACTGCCTCTGGTACTGGAGGTAGCACATAGGCATCAAGACTAGTAGCCATTGATAACCTTCTCCTCCAGGAATTTGTATAATCCCCTTTTAAAGCCATCCAAATTTGTGGCCATCACTACATTCTGTGGTACTGAATTCCATAGTTTAACTACGCGTTGTGTGAAGAAGTACTTCCTGTTATCTGTCCAGAATCTCCCACCAATGAGCTTCATGGGATGACCCGGTACTTTGAGAGGGAGAAAAATGACTTCCACTCCACATTCTCCACACCATGCATAATTTTGTACACCTCTTTGGGCATCTCTACACCAGCCTAAAATCCTGCATTTAATACAGGGCTTTCTGCTTCTGTTTTAAATGCAAGGTCACAATGACTCCATTTTTCACCTGCTTCCTTTCCCCCTCCCCTTTCCCCCTCCTTCTCCCCATATCTGAGTCTTCCATTATCTTTCATTGATCTTGCTCCTGTTCTTGCCGCTTTTCCTGTTTTCACAGAGGGAACTCAAGCTGAACACAATGGGGTAATTTGATAGCTCATTATCTGCGATCTATTTAAAAACAGAACAAAAGGCATTTAGTGCAGGAGATGCATTGGAGGTTAATGGCATCATGTAAAGAGCCCGCAAACTTCCGTGAAGGAGCAATCTCAATAGCAGGATAAAAGCTCCATGTGAAGGAAGCCTTTCAGGTCTCCCCTTACCCTCCTTTTTTCCAAGCTGAACAAGCCCAGCTGTTGTAACCTTCCCTCATAGGGGAGATGCTCCAGGCCCTTGATCATTTTAGCTGCCCTTTTCTGCACTTTTTCCAGCTCTACAATATCTTTTTTAGGGGTGGTGACCAGAACTGTACACAATATTCCAAGTGTGGTCACACCATAGATTTGTATAATGGCAGTATTATATTGGCAGTTTCATTCTTAGTTCCTTTTCTAATTATGCCTAACTAAAGTTTGCTTTTTTTTTTTTTACAAGGCTGCACACTGGGTTGACATTTTCATCGAGCTGTCCACCACAACCCCAAGATCTCTTTCTTGGGCTGAATCTACACATAGCAGTTATACCGTTATCATACTGTTACCATAACTATTGGTGCCCATTGGTGTCATGTGTAGCAATAGTTATGATAACGGTATGATAATGGTATAACTGCTATGTGTAGATTCAGCCTTCATTGGTCACTGCTAGCTCAGATTCCATCAGGTTATACTTGAAGTTGGGATTTTTTGCCCCAACATACATCATTTTACACTTGCTTACATTTAACTGCATTTGCCATTTAGATGGCCATTCTCCCAGTTTGGAGAGATCCTTTTGGAGCTGTTCACAATCCCTTTTTGTTTTAACCACCCTAAATAATTTGGTGTAATCGGCAAACTTAGCCACTTCACTGCTCACTCCTAAGTCCAGATCCTTTATGAACAGGTTGAAAAGCCTTGGTCCTAATACAGATCCCTGTGGGAGCCCACTATTTACTTCCTTCCATTGGGAGAATTTACCATTTATTCCTACTTTCTGCTTTCTGTTCTTTAACCAGTTACTGATCCATAGGAAGACCTGTCCTCTGATTCCATGACTGCTAAGTTTGCTCAGGAGTCTTTGGTGAGCGACTTTGTCAAAAGCCTTTTGGAAGTCCAAGTAAAAAATATCTACCGGATCATCCCTATCTACATGTTTATTGACACGCTCAAAGAACTCTAGAAGGTTAGTGAGACAGGACTTACCTTTGCGGAAGCCGTGTTGATTCTTCTTCGTCAGGGCTTGTGCTTCTATATGCTTACTAATTCTATCTTTAATAATGTCTACAACCAATTTACCTGGAACAGACATTAAGCTAATCGGCCTGTAATTTCCCAAATCGCCCCTGGATCCCTTTTTGAAAATTGGTGTTACACTGGCCATCTTCCAGTCCTCTGGTATAGAGGCTGATCTTAGGGACATGTTGCATGTTTTGGAGAAGATCAGCAATTTCATACTTGAGCTCTTTGAGAACTCTCAGATGGATACTATCTGGGCCCGGTGATTCATTTGCTTTCAATTTATCAATGAGGTTGAGAACTGAATCTTTTGTCACCACTATTTGCCTCAGTTCCTTAGACTCCCTTCCTGAAAACATCAGTTCAGGCACAGCTATCTGTCCTATCTCTTCTGCAGTGATGATGCATGAAAAGAATTCATTCAGCTTCTCTGCAATCGCCTTGTCCTCCTTCAGTACTCCTTTAACTCCATTGTCATCCAACGGTCCAACTGCCTCCCTAGCTGGTTTTCTGTTTCTGATATATTTAAAGAATTCTTTATTGTTGGCCTTGAGGTTGTTAGCAATATGCTCTTCAAAATGCTTTTTTGCATCTCTTATTGTCACCTTTGTGCAAGCTTGTGCTCCCTTTTGTTTTCCTCACTTGGGCGAAATTTCTGAAGGAAGCTCTCTTTTCTCTAATAGCGTCCTTGACACTGCTCGTTAACCATGCCAGCCACCTCATTACCCCATTAAAGGAAAGTTTGATTCCAGTAGCTCTTAGGCTGTTTTGAAAACCCTTTCTGGGGGGAAAAAATCACTTGATCCAGTCAGTTTTAGCAGCTATGCTCTATCACGTTGTTTCAGAGTTTCCTTATTTGAGCAAGCTGCTTGAGCGTCGCTAATGGTGATCTGGAAGTAGGAATGCCAGTTGGGGTTCCTGGGAGGGTCCCTGAAGCAGCCAGTATTGCTACTTATATATTGCTAATGGAAGCACGAAAGCAGCAATGCTGGTGGTGGGGTGAAGGAGCCCTCAGTGATCCCCAAAACAGCCTCCCCCACCCCAGTGTGTGTGTGCACGCAGGGAGAGACCTCCAGGCCCCATGCTGACCATCAGTGCGGTCCTTGAGGGAGGTTATTCCAACCTCTTTCCCCTTTCCACCTCTGTATGAGACAAAAGAGTGTAAGGAATGAAATATCTCCGAAAATGGAAACACACAAAAAAACATGGATGGGAGGGCAGCGGAATCATGGCAGCAGACTCCACCCTGCCCTCTTGTGTGTTCAGTAGCTCCCCTGGAATTACCCTATGAGCTCTGGCTCTGGGTGGAGGAGCCAATGAATATGTGATGGAGGCAGGGCCAGCCACCCCGCCTTCCACAAACCCTGCATTCTATGTCTACTTTTGGTCATGTGAACAAGACTGTTGTCTCTCCATTTTGTGAGATATTTCATTCCTTATACTCTTTTGTCTCATATACTGTAGGAAAGGGGAAAGAAAGTGGAAGAAATGGTTTCGAGGGTTGTCTGTTCCAGACAACAACAACAAATTAGTCTGGAAAGGGCTCTGCCAGAATGTTGGTTTCCAACTGAAATTAAAGCACTGGATTTCTAAATTGTTATTTAAAATAAAAGCAATAATTTGTTTCCAGCTGGTACAATTGTTAAAGAAAATGCTTGCAGTCTCTAGAAACAATATTCTCCTTTCCCTTGCAACAAAGATAATTTATTCTGTCACTAGTAAATCTATCCAAAAATGTTATAATTTTTAAAGTATAAGATTTTCAGTGACAGTAATTTGCCATATGGAAGAATAATCGTTGGATTTTAAAAAAATCATTGGCATGTGTGCAAATTGCAAAAAAAGAAAATGGTAATAGAAGGTTAATGCATTTTGCTGTTGCTGAAATTATTCATCAGCTGTTTTTGTATTTAAAGGTGTCAACAGCTTGTCTCTTTTCTCGTTTGCATTGAACTTCTACAATTGTTAGGTGTTAATCTTTGCACCTTCTAACTTTGAAGTATTGAAGGGAAAAAAGCAACTTCAACAATTCAAGGGCTGAGAATAATACATCCTGGAGATGTAGTTAATTATCTGTCTAATGATCTATATGTTAATCCCTGTGTTTATCAAGAACATTAAAAGGAGAGGCAATAGAAGTTTCTGAAGAGTCATCATACTGGTGAGTGCACTGGCTTTTTAAAATGTCATTTGCATGTTGTTTTGACTGTAATTCTCCATGTCTTTCTCAACCCCCCCCCACAAATGTTTAAAGGATTAGAATAAATTGATTAATTTGTTTTCACTCTGTAAATGATTAAATAAGGAAGCAAAGGTAAGACATAAATGGTATAGCAATTCTATTAGCGCAGTCATGTCCTTGGTATAAGCATTCTGTTGATTCTTTATTTACTATATTTCAGTCCCACCTTTCCACCCAAGATGACTCACAACCATAAAATATCAAACAGATTAATCACATAACCAACATAATCACAACACAAATAATAATACCAGTTCAAACCAAACTCCACACCAGACACACATTAAACAAAGGAAACAGAAAACTCAGTCTCCAAAAGAGAGAGAAAAAAGTGTCAAGGAGGTGAGGAATGTCATTCCACAAATATGGAGCCACAACAGAAAAGACCTGCTCATTGTGGATGCCAACCTAACTTCAGCCAAGGATGGCACCCTGAACAGGACCCTATTAAAATGGTTTGTTTGGGAGACAAATAGTTTCATTCTTATGAAGCAGTATTACTTAGGATGGAACAGACTACAGATTACAAAAACCATAGAGCTCCTACTGAGAATGGAAGCCCCATGTCAGGTTAAACCCCCTCTCTCTCTATAAAGTGCTTTTCAACTTAGTTTCGGCCCTGGCGCCATTACACTGTGTATTTCTCTCCTCAACAGAATTGGTTTCTAGGTGCCAGTGGGAAAACATTCACTGTAATGATGCCAAAGCATGAACTAAGTTGAATTTGATGTTATAGAAGAGGAGGGAGGACTAGACACACAGCTACCTTTTTGGCAGCAAGTCTGTGTAGTTGTTGTTTGTTATACCTAGTTTTCTCCTCAGATCTACATCCTAGAGCTGTGATACATAAACCATGAGGCCAGGCTGAAAATGCATTCGCAGCGCTTCTCTTCTTCCCTGCCCATAGTGAAAAATGGAAATTGTTTAATAATAAACTTTGCAGACTTCAGAATAATTAGATCAGAAAGCCCCTGATGTATCAGGATTTTAAAATGACATTGTACTAGTAGTGTAAAAATAGATTCTGGATGGAACATGATTGCCTGAGGAGGAAATACAAATTCAGAATGTCTGTTTGTCAAACCAGGAGTGGTACTGTACCCAGCGTAGTTACCAAGTTAGCATACAGTATATATCCCCACTAGATCACCTGTCATAAGAGGGCGCTGGGAGCATGGACACAGAACTACACTACATCCTACATTATAATGTAGTGTGCAGCTACGCCTCACTTACTTCACTTTCAAGTAAGCATGAGGCTGCCTGATCCAGTCTCCTCCCCTAGATTCTCCCCTCCCCAGGATGAGGGGCTAAGACACTTTAAAAAATCTCCATTGGCACCATGGAGGCTTTTAATATATTTTAGGCTGTGTGGGGGAGGGAAATTTAGGGGGGAAGCAGCTGGGTGGGAAGGTTTAAATTTCCCCTACTCATGCGCAGTAGTACCAATCTGGAATGGTGAGATTCAGCTGCAAGCATAATATTAAGAGATATGTGCTGGCTGAGGTTGATGGCAGTTGTAATACAACACTTCTGGAGGGCACCAGGTTGGAGAAGGCTGATATGCTAATAAGGGAAGATTTTGTGGCTGCAGTCCTACACATAGTTACCTGGGAGCAAGCCACACTGAATTAATTCATAGTAGACACGCATACGATTGTACTGGTAAGAGAAAAGAAAATAACTAAAGCCACTTTTAGATCAGCATCATTGTGCAAGGTCAAGGAGGGTGGCGTGTGTGTTCTCCACTTATTTAAAATTGACTCCGGAAGTTTTATGCAATCCAAATGCCTTTGCACTGAGTGAATGAGAACCAAGAAACTGAGCAGGGAAGTGTGAGATTTTTTTAAAAATAGAAAGTGGTTAATCTTAGCTCCTGGAATTTAGGGACTTTCCATTGCTTGCATGTCTCAGTGTGTGCATTATTACTCAAAATGCACGCCAAGAATAATCACTGCTGACTGTGGGAGACTAGGGAAAAGTCATTGGGCAGGGTTGCTTGTCACATGAAATACACCACACTGTAATGGTTGATTTATTTGCTGTTTTTGCAAGCAACGGGTAATGTTGACACTTGGTAGAAGACAGACCCCAAATGGGGTCAAAAGACATATTTTTCACAGTGTGATTCTGTTTAGGAGGGTCCAATTTGTGCACTGTATTTTGTATTGCAATGAATGTGGTTATTTATTATTTATATAGCACAGTCCATGTATGTGGAGCTTTACAAAGTAATGTATGTAAAAGCCAGCCCTCAGGAGTTTGCAGTCTGTATTTTGACAGAGGAGTGATGACTGAAGGAGAAGGGAAGACAGAAAGGTAAATGGCACAAAGTCAGCAGTAGGCAGGATTGCTTGAAATAATGCATTTTGAGGCCATGGGTATATACCATGTATTAGATACTGGATGTAACTTTCATCTAGTTTTATAGGAATAAACATATTTTTTAAAGGCTCTCAGGTACATCATGTTTGACAAACTCTTACCAAATGATTCTTAAGCCATCTGTGTTGGAGCAAGAACTTACGAGGCCTTGTTTATAATGAAACAGTCCATATAATTAAATATGCTGGTTGTGTTCGTAGAACACAGGATTTTCAGTAATGCCATATGTCTACATGTTAGCTTAACAGTCATGTTAACTTAACAGTCAAACACAATAATACTGTTCCTGCCTTTTAAAAAAAGTTAACAGGGTATTACAAATTTTTGATCTGGAAAAAAATGGTTGAGAAAATTTGTAACTTTCACCAAACTTGAGAACTGTTTTTCATGTAGACTTTTTAGTCTATAACAATTCGTCCTTATAGAAACAGGAAGAAGTAATTTCCCCTTTCAATAACATTTATAGCTTTAAGAAGAACACAGGAAGCTGCCTTATATCAAGTCAGACCATTGGTACATCTAATTCGGTATTGTCCACACACTTTTGGTCTTTAACTGATGGGTTGGGACCCAGTAGTACAGCCTTCCCCAACTTGGTGCCCCCCAGATGTGTTCACAGCTTGACCTAAGGTGAGCCACTGCAACAGCACCACCACCACACAAATATATGGCAAAAACTAAATGAAAAAGTGGGTTACAGTTGGATCCCAGGTCTGAAAAGATTGAAGAGTACTGGTTTACATTGCCTGGCAGTGGTATTTCCTATAATTTCCCTCTGCCTCATGAAAATGTGGTTCAGCCCTAGTAAATAGGGACCTGTTCCTGACTTGCACATCAACTGCCAGTAAATATCACACAGAGAAAATCTTCCTTTAAAGGGATTCCCCAAAACTGAATTTTGTGTAAGAACATTTTATTTATTTATTTACGTATTCATTACATTTAAATCCCATATTTCCACTAAAAATAGTGCTCAAGGCCACTAACAATAAAATACAGATAAAATAACAAATGTATAATTTAAACATTAACGCTCATCAAATAAAAACACATCAGTAAGAAAAAAATAACAATATCCACCAGTTTAACACTTCTGCAGCAAGTCAGCTTAAACACTCAAAGCTTGCCTGAATATAAATGTCTTTGCCTGCCAGCAGTAGAGAAGGAACTAGCTTGGCCTCCCTTGGCAGGGAGCTCCAGCGCCTGGGGGCAGCCACTGAAAAGGCCCTGTCTTGTACTCCTGCCAAATAGGGGTGGTGCTAGGTAGCTAAAAGAAGGGACTCAAGCATATAGGACCAGCACACACACACACACACACACACACACATTTGCATATGCTAATTGACATATGCAAATATATGTGCATAATTACAAATAATTACTATAATTTAAAGTTTATAGAAGGCAAGCTAATTAACCTCTTGGTTGTGTTCAGGACAGAACTGTGCAAAGTCCCAAATTGTGCTTGCTTAAAACTTACCCTCCATGCGCCCAGTTTTCCTTGGTCTTTCCAGCCCAAATCCAGATGGGAAGGATGGAGTGCCTGGAACCAGCAAGGAGGTGTATGGCACCTTAAACATTTACTGATTAATTGCAAAGGGACCATTGCACACTGGCAAGGGAGAGTGTGGGAATGTATTGTAGACTATAATAGCTCTTAGGCTGCCAACTTACACAGTTACTAGGGAGTAACCCCCATTAAACATAGTGGGATTTACTTCTGAGGAAATCATCACCACTCTCCCCACCCCCACCCCCACGCACAACAGCACCAGGCAGAGACCTCAGGACTGGAGGACATCGCTTTCCTGCTCCTGAGCAGCCACCAAAGATGGCTCCTCATTTTATTTCAAATACTTAATTTTGGCACTTTCTGGGATTCTAGAACACTTCTTTAAATACTTTTAAAGTATTTAAAAGGCCTGTTTCCTGCCTCCCAGCTGAGCAGAGCAGAGGAAGCTGCTCCAGCTGGTCTTGGGACTATAGAAGCAAGCAAGCTCCCAGAGAGCTAGCGAACAGGGAGAGCAAACAGAGGGAGCAAACAGGAGTTGGCCAGGGGAGTTGCAGTTGCAGAGGAGACAAAGGAGATAAAGGAGACAAAGGAGACAAAGGAGACAAAGGCAAAGAGTGAGTAGAGGACCAGGACCAGGCTACACTAGAACAATCAGAAAGCTAGACACAAAAAGGGAAAAGAGGCTATGGAAGGACAAGACTCTCCAGTGGTGGTGACCTGCAAGGTGTGTGCCATGTTTGTTTTCTTGCCTGAGAACAACATGGCCTACACGTGCAACAAGTGCAAGTTGATCACACTGCTGGAAGATAAAGTAAGAGGACTGGAGCGGCAAGTGTCGACCCACCAGGGAATAAGAGAACACGAAGAGTTCTTGGACAGGATGGTGGAACTACAGCAGCAAAGTAAAGTACAGGAGTTAGAACAGCAACAGCAAGCTGAGGCAGAAGAGGAAACTGCTGAGGTGAGGAAAAATGAAGTAGAGGATACTCCTTGGAAAAGGGTGACAGGAGCAGAAAAACTAGAAGACACTCTGCACCAGCGGAGGCAGTGGAACTAGGGAACCATTTCCAGGTACTTGCAGATGAGACTGGAGGACAGCTTGCAGAGGAAGAATTACAGGGGAACCTGCATGACAACGAGCAAGAGGCTGAAGGTCAGTCAAGCAGAGGCGATGAAACCAAGGCCTACAACAACAAGAAGAGAAGAGTAGTAGTAGTGGGAGACTCCTTGCTGCGTGGGATCGAAACCTAAGTATGTCACGGAGACCCGTGGACTCGCCAGGTATGCTGTCTCCTGGGAGGACGGATTAGAGATGTGACTGAAGGGTTGCCTGCACTCATAAAGCCCACTGACAGGTATCCCTTTCTTCTCATCCATGTGAGAACAAATGATACCACCAAGCGCAGCTTCGAAGAAATCATGTCAGAAATTGAAGCTTTGGGAAGGAAACTCAAGAACTTTGGGGCCCAGATAGTTTTCTCATCCATCCTTCCAATAGTTAGAAGAGGGATAGAAAGGGAAAGAAAAATACTCCAGGTGAATGACTAGCTATGAAAGTGGTGCTGACAAGAGAGATTTGGATTCTGGGACCACGGGCTATACTTCCTGGAAGATGGACTGTTGGCAAGGGACAGGTTGCACCTCACAAAGGCTGGGAAGAACATGTTTGGCCACAGCATGAAGAACTTTATCAGGAGGGCTTTAAACTGAATGCTATGGGGAAGGGAGACATAAAGTTGGGGGTAACAATGGACGAAGGCTCATGTGCCACAACAGAGAGAACAGCTCTAATAGTGCCCAATAATAGTCTTCAGAAACATGTAGGAAGAAAGCCAAACTATGAAGCACATTGTCTTCAATGTCTATATACTAATGCCCAGAGTACGGGAAACAAACAGAACGAACTTGAACTCTTAATACAGGAGGGAAGTGATGACTTGATAGGTGTAACTGAGACTTGGTGGGATGACTTTCATGACTGGAATACAGCAATTGAAGGATATAACTTATTCAAAAAGAACAGGAGGAACAGAAAGGGAGGTGGGGTTGCACTATATGTGAAAAATACATATCTCTGCACAGAAATACAGGAGGATGAGCTTGGTAGCCCCATTGAGAGCCTCTGGGTTAAAATAAATGGAGCAAAGAATAAAAGGAACACGGTGGTTGGAGTCTACTACCGGCCACCCAATCAAGGAGAAGGCAAGGATGAAAGTTTTGAAAAGCAAATAGACAAAGTTTCAAGGAAGCATGATATAGTAGTAATGGGGGACTTCAATTTCCCCGATGGGAGACAAATTCTGCAAAACATGGCCCCTCCAGGAAATTCCTAACTTGTGTGCTGGATAACTTCCCCCTACAGAAAGTAGAGGTAGGAACTAGAGGATCGGCTATCCTTGACTTGATCCTAACCAACAGAGATGACTTAGTGGGTCAAGTAGCAGTTACAGGAACTCTGGGGGAAAGCGACCATGTTATACTTGAGTTCTTGGTTCTAAAGGAAGCAAAAGCTGAGCATAGCCAAAGCCGTACCCTGGATTTTAGGAAAGCTGATTTTAATCAACTCAGAACAATGAGGAAGGTCCCATGGCAAGTGACTCTAATGAGAAAAGGAATCCAAGATGGGTGAGAGTTTTTAAAAAAGGAAATTCTCAAGGCACAATTACAAAAGATTCCAACAAGAAAAAAAGGTGGAAGACAACAGAAGAAGCCAATGTGGCTTCACTAAAAGCTTAGAGATGACCTGACAACAAAAAGGGACACATATAGGAAGTAGAAGGGAGGGCAAGCAACAAAGGGATGTTTGTTTGTACAGGCTACCTGCCTGTACAGGCAGGTAGCACAGAATTGCAGGGATGGCGTCAGGAAGGCTAAAGCTGAGAACAAGCTGAGGTTAGCGAGGGATGCTAAAAGCAACAAAAAGTCTTTCTTCAGCTATGTGCATAGTAAAAGGCAGAGGAAAGAAATGGTTGTTCAGCTATTAAATAAGTATGGCAAAACGATAACAGATGACAAAGAAAAGGCAGAAGTGCTCAATTCCTACTTTGGCTCAGTCTTCTCCCAAAAGGCAAAGGTGAAGTACAGGGTGAAGGGGCAGGATTGCAGCTTGAGATCAACAGGAACACCTAATTTGAATGAGTTCAAATCTCCAGGGCCAGATGAACTGCACCCTAGAGTAATAAAGGAACTGGCAGAAGAACTCTCAGAGCCACTGCCTGTTCTCTTTGAGAAATCATGGAGGATGGGTGAAATGCCAGATGACTGGAGGAGAGCTAATGTTGTCCCTATCTTCAAAAAGCGTAAAAAGGAGGAACCTGGGAACTACAGACCAGTCAGTCTGACATCAATCCCTGGGAAAATGCTGGAGCACATTATAAAGCAATCCATCTGTAAGCACCTTGAAAACAACGCAGTGATTACTCAAAGCCAACATGGATTTGTCAAGAACAAATCCTGCCAGACAAATCTGATCTCATTTTTTGATCAAGTAACCTCCCTTGTGGACTGTGGAAATGCTGTGGACATAATATACCTCAACTTCAGCAAAGCTTTTGACAAGGTGCCCCATGATATCCTGAGAAGGAAACTAGCTGAAAGTGGGCTAGATGAAATAACAATCAGGTGGATCCACAGTTGGCTACAGAATTGGACTCAAAGAGTGCTTATCAATGGAATCTTCTCAAACTGGGGAGAGGTAACAAGCGGGGTACCGCAGGGCTCAGTCTTGGGCCCAGTGCTCTTCAACATTTTTATTAATGACTTGGAGAAGGAGGTGCAGGGAATGCTGATCAAATTTGCAGATGACACAAAATTGGGCGGGATAGCTAATACCTTGGAAGACAGAAACAAAATTCAAAGTGATCTTGATAGGTTGCAGTGCTGGGCAGAAAACAACAGAATGACATTTAATAGGGATAAATGCTAAGTTCTGCACCTAGGAAAAAGAAACCAAATGCACAGTTACAAGTTGGGGGATACGTGGCTCAACAACACTACAAGCGAGAAGGATCTTGGAATTGTTGTCAATCACAAGCGGAATATGAGCCAAGAATGTGATGTGGCTGCAAAAAAGGCAAATGCTCTTTTGGGCTGCATTAATAGAAGCATAGCTTCCAAATCCCGGGAAGTACTAGTTCTCCTCTACTCAGCACTGGTTAGGCCTCATCTGGAGTACTGTGTCCAGTTCTGGGCACCGCACTTTAAGAAGGATGCAGACAAACTAGAGAGGGTTCAGACGAGGGCAACAAAGATGATCAGGGGACTGGAAACAAGGCCCTATGAAGAGAGACTGAAAGAACTGGGCATGTTTAGCCTTGAGAAGAGAAGACTGAGGGGAAATATGATAGCGCTCTTCAAGTACTTGAAAGGTTGTCACAGAGAGGAAGGCCAGGATCTCTTCTTGATCATCCCAGAGTGCAGGACACGGAATAATGGGCTCAAGTTACAGGAAGCCAGATTCCAGCCAAACATCAGGAAAAACTTCCTGACTGTTAGAGCAATACGACAATGGAACCAGTTACCTAGGGATGTAGTAGGCTCTCCCACGCTGGAGGCATCCAAGATGAGGCTGGACAGCCATCTGTTGGGGATGCTCTGAGTTGGATTCCTGCATTGAGCAGGGGGTTGGACTAGATGGTCTTGTAGGCCCCTTCCAACCCTACTATTCTATGATTCTACTTCTTGGGTTCTAACTTCTTGAAATCCTGAAATCTACACCAAATGTTGCAATATAAAGTTTCTAGCAACCTTGTTATCATACAAGTCGTAAAGTACAAAAATGGATAGTTGGGTTCCTTTATTAGGACCAACCAACATTCCTAATAAAGGTATTGCCCAACTGTAGATTTTGAGTTTTTATTTCTCATGGGCCAGCATGGCTACCTATGTTTGGGGTTGTTTGTTTTTTAAATTATCAAAGTTATCAATCTCCAGGTTTCTGTCTTGATCCAGATATTTGAACTATCATCAGGGTGGAGAAGACAGGTTGTTGTTGTTGTTGTTGTTATTATTATATTTATTTATATCCCGCCTTTTTCCCAGTACTGGGACTCAAGGCGACTTTACAACATTAACACTTGTACAATTAGAACCTATAAACAGAAGTATAAATAGAAGTATACAAAAGTTAAAAATATAATTAAATAATCAATATTTAAATTGTATAAAATATCAAAACGATATTTGATATTTTATACAATTTTAATGCAGCTCTGAGCACATTTACTAAGGAGTAAAACTCCACTCCTACATACTCTTACCTGGGAGTAACAAGTACAACTTACCTCTGAGTAAACATGTTTAGGATTACATAATAAATTTGATGTAATCCTGAACATGCTTCCCCATCCACAGATCTCTCTGTATCCCCAGTTTTTATCCTACTCCATATAATTTCCTGTACCATCTCAGCCACCTTTTCCAACCCCACAGATCTCTGTAGCGATGTCCAGGGCTGGCCCCAAGTAGGGGTGGACGAAAGTCCCTTACCTGTCCTCGAAGGACGTTCGCGGTGGGGGGGAGGCGCTTCGCTGCTCCCCCCGCGAAGTTCAGGCCGGGGAGGAGGCTTCCCGCCTCGCCCGGCCGCGAACGCAAAAGTTTTTTTTAAAAAAACAAAAATGCCCCCTGATAGGCTACGGGACAATTAACGTAGCCTATCACGGCTAGATTTGCAAAGTCAGCCGTGATAGGCTACGTCAATCGTCACGTAGCCTATCACGGGTGACTTAAAAAAAAAAAAAGTGTGTACGGATAATGGCGGCCCCCATAGGGAGCCGCCATTCGCGTTCCTTATTTAGTCGCTGTAGTCTACGTAAATGTTTACGTAGACTACGGCGAAAATAAGGGCAACGCAAATAGCGTTGCCCTTATTTTCGCCGTAGTCTACGTAAATCTTTACGTAGACTACAGGGACCAAATAAGGAACGTGAATGGCGGTTCCCTATGGGGGCCGCCATTATCCGTACACACTTTTTTTTTTTTTTAAGTCACCCGTGATAGGCTACGTGACAATTGACGTAGCCTATCACGGCTGACTTTGCAAATCTAGCCGTGATAGGCTACGTTAATCGTTATGTAGCCTATCAGGGGGCATTTTTTTCTTTCTTTTATTGTAATGGTGGCGGCGGCAGCCGGTCAAAAGACCGGCTGCCGCTCCCGCCCCACTTGAACACCCGCCGAACCGCCGGCTGGACCCGCCGCCAGGAGGGACATTTGGCAAAGGTAAGTCCCGTCCCGGGGGGGGTGCGGAGGATTTCTCCCCGAAACTTGTTTGGGGGGCCGAACACGTTGGTGTTCGGCCCCCCGAAGTTTCGGGGAGAAATTCTCCGCCAACGCTAGCCCCAAGACATTTTGCTTCCTGAGGTAGAGCAGCAAATAGCCCCCACCTCCCCAGTCAAAGTGGATAGTAGTACTTAAAGCAAGTCAAGTTGTTTTGGCCCCTGAGGTAGAAAAATCCTACAAGCACCTCTCCCCTTCTTCTGGCAGTGAAAATACAATAATAATTAATAAATTAAATAATGGATAATTTGCTACTTTTTCATGAAGTTCCAAATTAGCTGTCTGAAGCAGCTGCCTCAGGTTTTAAAATGTGTGTGTGTGTGTATGTATCTTTAAAGGATCCTGTCTCCTAAAGTTGTATAGTCAGGGGAGACGAGGGCTTCTGATTTCAGAAAAAAAAAAACCTCAGGCAGAAAGATTCAAGAGAGATAGCAGGAGGGGAAGCATATGTGGGTAAAAAGATACCTAGTCAGGGGGATCAGATGCAACAGAAATCATCAGGGCTCCTGCACTTTTATTTCAGCCATTTTTCTCCAGTCACATGAAGTACAACGTATTTCAAAATAACTTTCTATCCAGTGGACTCCAGTACATACAAGTTTATTATGCCGCAGTACATTTGTGGGTCTTTTCAGGTGCCACAAGGCATTGTGGCTTTTGAATACAAAAGAACAAGAAGCCCCTGTCCTTCTCCCACATCTGTTCACCTTTTTCTAGCCTAGTGCAAACCCCTGATGTCAAGAGGGACCATGCACGCACCAGAATCTGGCCACATGGATCATGCCAAAAGCAGGTGCACTCCAGAAGGAGGCCTGCAGAGCCAAGGAGCTCTAGACACACTCAAGCAAGCTGGCAAGCCATACATTCATACATTCCTTTGCCCCAGAATTAGACACAGCTGCTCATTCAAACCCTTTTTGCAAGCAAACCCCTTCAGTTTTTCCCCAAGGCAAAGGGCCTGAACCAACTTGGGGGAAGCAACAGATGAGGAAGGCCTCTGACGCTCCATTTGATATGTGGGCTGCCAGTGTACCTGCTCTTCCTCTTGTCAGGGCCTCACTACCTACAATGACCCAGGGCACAAGTGCCCAGTAGCAATTGGCTGGGCAGGTCTCTGCAGGGTCAGGCACACTCTGAGAAAGCCGGGTGATAGTGGTGCTGTTAGGCAATCTTGACCTCTGGACTTAATGAAAATAATGAGCAGACTGTACAAAAAAAGGGGGCAGTCTCCCCTCTAGTTTAAATGGCTGGTGCTTTCATGCTACATTCCCTATTACTAGTCTGCTAAGGGAGTGAGTCCTAAGGTCTCCTACTAATTGCAAGGCGACTGAGGTCAGAGGGAAGAAGGAAGCTTGTATTAAGTTGATGATGGCAATTGGGGCAGCTCTAAAGATCCAGGACCCATGGCCAGGTGGGTCCTTCTTAACACGCCCATGCTGCCAAATGTGCCCCCAATCGTGGCAGGACAGAGAGAAGGGCCCCTCCTGATGCCCTTAAAACCAAGGCAGGCTCATGAGAGAATGCAGTTTTCAAATAGCATCATTCCAAGAATTGGTATAGTAGAAATCTTTGAAGCGCAGGCACTCATCATGACAGTCCCATAGCCATTCTCCCAAGGAAAGTCCACAAATTAGGGCAGCTGTGTTGATCCATATCAACAAACCAGTTCTAGCAGTTTTCATCTCCACCAGCTGCAGGTCTTTTGTAAAGCTAATGGGTCTTAATTGCCTGTTCAAGACCAGGAGCCAATCTAAACGGAAATACTTTGTGAAGCAATTTGGGCAAAATCCGCATTTTCACAGAATCAAATCAGTTCTTTCCATGGTGCATGCAGTGCTGCATTCCTCTGCTTTTGCTATGTATACGGGAACTGAAGCCACATTATTTGGGGTGGGGTGGGTGAGTCCTGCCACAAGTAGAAATTAATGTCAGCAACTGCGTAGGTGTGGGGCAGCCAATGAGCAGAGGCCTGCTCCTCCTCCCTCGCATGTTCAAGGCAGTGCAATGGAGGACTTGCTTATGAATAGATGTTCATGACAAACCCCACATACCCCCCCCCCACACACACACATTTACCAGGCAGCTGCCGACAGGAGGGCAAGAGGCACTGAGAGCGGAGAGCGTGGAGCCAGCGAGGAGGGAGAGCAACTAGCATGTTGACTTCGATGTATCTTAACTGCCCAACCAACAGGCTTCCCCGCCCCCAGATAAACAAACATGGGCTCACTGAAGTGCTTCTGAGCACACATTCATGAAAATCACCCACCTTGGCAATCGCCCTTTCTTAGCTGCGCAGCTTTGAATCAACAGGCATCCACCGTTTCTCAGCTGTGCTCCTTCGTAGCTGCACAGTTTTGAAACAGCGGGGCTGGCAAAGTGGAGCTGAAGGCAATGAGTTACTTCCAGGTAGACGTATTTACCCCTTTGCTCTCCCCACGCCCCGGCCCACGCTAGTTTCCCTTCCGCCAACCAGTGCTGCTTCCACCAGCCCACGCCGAAGCCAGCTGAGGTCACACAGACTCCCGAACAGCACTGAAGTTGGTGTGACAGGAAAATCCGACACAAAATGTGTTTGAAAAAAACCCGGATTTAGGGCAAGAAACACCAGGCTAGCTACGGAAAGCAGCATGCGTCATCTGACACTATCAATTTGGGGATGGAGTAGAACTGCAGTAAAAGCCCCATGTAGATGGGGCCTAAGCCACCCCAAAATACTTTGCATTACAACAGGGAACAATATATTGTTGTTGGGAAAATTCATTTTCCCCAGCTACTGTGAGGATTGCAGGTAAGCTCAGAGAAAACGGGGAATTCTGAGGGGTTTTCAGATGATGTCAGAGTCCCAACTAATCAAAACCTGCTGGTGCGGCACCTCTGCAAGCCCTGGCTCCAGTATACCACTGGTCCCAAGTTGTGTAATCTTTATAGGTCATAACGAGTACTTTGACTTGTGCCCAGAAGTGGGCCAGTAGCCGGTGAAGCTGTTGTAGCAAGTGAGTCACATGCTCGCTATAACCAGCCCCAGTCAACTGTCTGGCCACAGCATTCTGGACCAGCTAACATTTTCAAACAGTTTTCAAAGACAACTGTAGAGCCCGTTACAATAGTCCAAACAGGATGTGACTAAGAGATGTGTCACTATTGCCAGACTTGAAATCTCCATAAATGGGCACAGTAGGCACAGTAGCCTTATTTGGGCAAAGCCACTCCTCGCCATTGCCAAAACCTGAGCATCAGAGTTCAGGAATACACTCTGCAAACCTGAGTCTTCAAAGGGAAACTGTGAACCTGAGGGCTTCTTCACATGAAGCTTTTATCCTGCTATTGAGATGGCTCTCTCACGCAAGTGTGTGGGCTCTTTAGATGATGCCGTGAACTTCCAGGGCATCTCCTCCCATTTTCCCCAGCCTATCCCATTTTCTTCAAATGCAAAAAATGCGGAATTTTTTTCCATCCCACGGAGCAGGAGTGCCATGACCTCCCCGTTAAATTCTCCAATAGTGGAAGAAACTGCTGTGTCTGGTTGGCTGTGGGCTGCACTCTCTCCGCACCTTCCATGTAAATGTGCTTGAGCACATTTCTCGACTGGAGGGAGAAGACGGTAAAATGCCTTCCTGCAATGAAGGGAGACAGATCTGATCCCCCACCACATCAAGCTCAGAATCAACACCCTCTGTTGATTTAGAGCAGCCCATTAAGTTCAACAGGGTTTATTTCTAAGTAAGTGCGCCGAGGGTTGCAGACTTACAGCGCGATCTTATGCCTACTTAGAAGTAAGTCGTAGCTTTCCTGGGGGCTGCAAGGAAATAGTACAGAACAAGTTAAGAGATGAAAACAAGACTCTCCCACCCCTGCTGCTCCTTTGCACACATGCCAGTGAGGGAGGGAGGCGCTCCTTTGATTCCATCCACCTTTAAAGTCACTAGAAGGGCTTCTGACTTCCCTCCTACTGCGGAGCCATCAATCATGTTACAGGAACCAATGATCAGCCTTCTGTCCTGATTTTTCTGTGCAGCCATGAAAAAGTATAGAGGGCAGGGAAGCACTATGAGAGGTGCCTGCATACAGGGTCAGTCTAAATCCCGGAAAGGATCCAGAATCAAAAGGATCAGTTTGTAGTGGGATAAAATGCCAGGTGTGAAGAGAGCCTGTGGGCTCCTTCACACCGGGCTTTTATCCTGAGATTGAGATTGCTCCTTCACGGAAGTTTGCGGGCTCTTTACATAATACAATGACCCTGCCATGACTGTCCTGCACTAAATGCCCTTTGTTCTGTTTTTAAATAGATCGCAGATAATGAGCTAAGTTCTGCTTCAGTCTCCTCCATGAAGAGTAAAAGCTGCAAGAAGAGGAGCGAGATCAATGAAAGATAATGGAAGACTCAGATACGGGGAGAAGGAGGGGGGAAGAGGAGCGCATGTAAAGGGAGTCAGTAGTGATCCTGCATTTAAAGCTGATAACTGAAGGGCAACTTCAAAACATCCTGGCTTGCAGACCTGCACTGCAACTCCTTACATCCCCTAGCAGCAGCCGTAGCCTCTACATCTCTTTGGCTGCCAAGCTAATGTTTGCAGGGCCATAACAGCAATGATGATTTAGTTCTTTCTTCTATAGTTGTGAAGGCAGCAAACCTATGTGTTAGAATCAGGTTGATTCCAAATTCCTGTGAAAGTGCTAAATGGTATTTAAACTGCAGTATGGGCAGACATCATGGATCACTGCCTTGTTGTGGCGAAGGGGCTTGTGTAACTCAGTGAAGCCATAAGCTATGCCGTGCAGGGCCACCCAAGACGGACAGGTCATGGCGGAGAGTTCTGACAAAATGTGGTCCCCTGGAGAAGGAAATGGCAACCCGCTCCAGTATTCTTGCCAAGAAAACCCCATGGAACGTATCACAAGGCTAAAACAGATGACGCCGGAAGATGAGCCCCTCAGATCGGAAGGTGTCCAATATACTACTGGGGAAGAGCAGAGGGTATTTCCAAGTAGCGCCAGAAAGAGTGAAGCGGCTGGGCCAAAGCCGAAAGGACACTCAGCTGTGGATGTGTCTGGTGGTGAAAAGAAAGTCCAGTGCTGTAAAGAACAATATTGTTTAGGAACCTGGAATGTCTTATCAATGAATCAAGGTAAGCTGGAGGTGGTCAAACATGAGATGGCAAGATTGAACATCAACATCTTGGGAATCAGCGAGCTAAAATGGACAAGCATGGGCGAATTTAATTCAGGTGACCATTATGTCTACTACTGTGGGCAAGAATCCCTTAGAAGAAATGGAGTAGCACTCATAGTCAACAAAAGGGTGGGAAAAGCAGTACTGGGGTACAATCTCAAAAACGATAGAATGATCTCAGTACGAATCCAAGGCAAATCATTCGACATCACAGTAATTCAAGTCTATGCCCCAACCACTGAGGCTGAAGAAGCTGAGGTTGATTGGTTCTATGAAGACCTACAACACCTTCTAGAACTAACACCAAAAAAAGATGTCCTCTTCATCATAGGGGATTGGAATGCTAAAGTAGGAAGTCAAGAAATCACTGGGATAACAGGCAAGCATGGCCTTGGTGTACAAAATGAAGCAGGACAAAGGCTAATAGGGTTTTGCCAAGAGAACACGCTGATCATAGCAAACACTCTTTTCCAACAGCACAAGAGGCGACGCTACACATGGACGTCACCAGATGGTCAATATCAAAATCAGATCGATTGTGTCCTTTGCAGCCAAAGATGGAGAAGCTCTATACAGTCAGTAAAAACAAGACCTGGAGCTGACTGTGGCTCAGATCATGAGCTTCTTGTTGCAAAATTTCGGCTGAAATTGAAGAACGTAGGGAAAACCACTAAACCATTCAGTTTTCATATCCCTTATGAATATACAGTGGAGGTGAGGAATAGATTTCAGGGATTAGACCTGATAGACAGAGTGCCTGAGGAACCATGGATGGAGGTCCGTAACATTGTTCAGGGGGCAGCAACTAAATCCATCCCCAAGAAAAAGAAATGCAAGAAAGCAAAGTGGCTGTCTGATGAGGCTTTACAAGTAGCTGAGGAAAGAAGGGAAGCAAAAAGCAAGGGAGAAAAGGGAAGATATATCCAACTGAATGCAGAGTTCCAGAGAATAGCAAGGAGAGACAAGAAGGCCTTCTTAAATGAACAATGCAAAGAAATCGAGGAAAACAACAGAATGGGAAAGACTAGAGATCTCTTCAAGAAAATCGGAGATCCCAAGGGAACGTTTTGTGCAAAGACGGGCATGATAAAGGACAAAGAAGACAGGGACCTAACAGAAGCAGATGAGATTAAGAAGAGGTGGAAAGAATACACAGAAGAACTATACAGGAAAGATCTTAATGTCCCTGATAGCCATGATAGTGCGGTCACTGAACTTGAGCCAGACATCCTAGAGAGTGAAGTCAAGTGGGCCTTAGGAAGCATTAGTAACAACAAAGCTAGCGGAGATGACGGTATTCCAGCTGAGCTATTTAAGATCCTAAATGATGATGCTGTTAAAGTGCTGCACTCAATATGCCAACAAATTTGGAACACTCAGCAATGGCCACAAGACTGGAAAAGGTCAGTTTACATTCCAATTCCAAAGAAGGGCAATGCCAAAGAGTGTTCAAACTACCACACAATTGCGCTCATTTCACATGCCAGCAAGGTGATGCTCAAAGTCCTACAAGCTAGGCTTCAGCGGTATGTGAACCGAGAACTACCGGAAGTACAAGCTGGGTACAGACAGGAGGGGTGTGTGCCAAATCCTTCCTTCCTCCTATTTCCCCTCATAAAATTTCCTTCTGCCAGGCTCTTTTCCTCCTCAAGGCCTGCTCCCAGGACCAGCAGTAAAGTTCAGCACAACTTACATTCTTATACTCAAGCTTGCTGCTGTAGTATCTAGTTTGGTCCTAGTCATAAACAAGGCAGTGACGGGCAGCCATTAGAATACAAGACCCAGCCTTCATTTTTCCCACTCAGCATTAGAGTTCAGATGGCTCTAAAGGTGAAACTCCCTGCACCTCCTTAGTCCCAACAGAGGGTCATATTACATTAAAGCCATAGCGTGCAGTTGCCCCTGTACTTTTTAATTATTCACAAGTAAGAGTACATGACAACAATCTGAACCACTTTGTGCAAAGAAGGGAGGCTTAAACCTTAATATGTGCTCTCAATATCCTCCTGCATGTGTGGTTTTAAAAACACACAAAAACCTCAATTGACAAATATCGGGAGGTGGGGGGGGATGTTTAAACCTTCCCATTTCTAATCAGCCCCCCCTGCCCCGCGCTTACTTGTGAATAATTAGTAGGATGGCAACTGCACACGATGTCTTTAACATGGACACCAGAACTCAGGGCTGGCCCCACCATTAGGCGGAGTGAGGTGGCTGCCTAGCAGCTGAATGTTGGGGTCATGAAAAGATAGGAAATTGTTGCTGTTGTATTTTTACTGCCAGGCAGGACAAGAGGTGTTTGTGGAATTTTGTGCCTCAGATGCCAAAATAATGTGACCAGCTTTGGATACTGTTTACCTTGATGGGGCTCTTACCCTTGGTGGGGTAAGAGCCCCATTTGCTGCATCGCCTCAGGTAGCAAAATGTCTTGAGTTGGCCATGACTTGAGGCCTCCAGGGATACAGCCAATGGCAGTAGGAATCAGAGAGGGGCGCCCCTCTAAAAACTCCAGAAAGAAAGGAACATTTTAACAGGAATTACCCCCCTTTGGTTTCTCTGCTGCAGCATGACATTGCCAGCTGCTGCAGCTGCTGAGTATAGTGGGCAAGGCATCTAAATTGTTTTTTAATCTAAATTCATCTAAATTCATTTTTTTACATCGCACATTTTAATTGCCTGAAACCCAGCTTTCTGCTTTTAAGGACTAGGGGCGTGGTTCCACCCTATCAGCTTCACTTTGTTTGCAACTTTGTTGCCATGTTTCCCCAATCGTATCTTTTCCTTTTCCAGTTTCCACAAGTCCCAGCTTATCATCACTGTAGACTGGCGCTCTGTGCTGTTTCCTCTGAGCTCTAATCGAATTATTTTCTTGATGGCTGGGTGGTGTCTGGGTGGAGACTGGGTTGGTCATCAGTGTTCCTGCCTCCTTGGCCATCTTTCCAGGACAATGGAAGGAGAAGCTAATGGAGGAGTACAGGGTTTTTAAAAAATGAATCAGCTTTGCTGGGAAGTGAGGCTTTCCCCCTCTCCCCCCTTTCTCCTAAAAGTCCAGATGTACCTGCATTTCAGGAGCAAGCCTCACTGAGCACTTTGGGAGTTACTTACGAGTAGACACGCATGCTTATTTATTTATTTATTTATTGCATTTATATCCCGCCTTTTTTCCTCTTGCAAGGAACCCAAGGTGGCTTACATTATCCTCCTCCTCTCCATTTTATCCTCACAACAACAACCCTGTGAAGTAGGTTGGGCTGAGAGTGTGTGACTGGCCCAAAGTCACCCAGTGAGCTTCCATGGCAGGGTGGGGACTAGAACCCGGATCTCCCGGCTCCCAGTCCAACACTCTCGCCACTACACCACACTGGCTTGTGTTGGGAAAGGGGTGGGGAGAACACAAAGAGGGAAACTAGTCCCCATTTTAATCCAGAGGACCTCATTGACCACAATGGGAGTTACTTCTGATGAGACAGTAACGGGTTTGTTGGGGGAAAGAGAGCGAAACCAGCCCCCATTTGAATGCACAGGAACTCTATATGGAAGCTGTGAATGAGTTACGTCCTAAGGCAATGGGCCAAAGCCTTGAGATTGTGCTTAATTGCATTTAAGGAATTGGGTTTAAAGGTGTGCCACTTCAATTGAGGGGGAATCTCTGTAAGTTCCCATGTAGGTATTCAAAGGCAAGCCTCATTCAGCACAAGAGTTACTTCTGAGGAAACCAGCCCCCGTTTTAATGCACAGGATCTCTATATGGGAGCTGTGAAGGAGTTACCTCCTAAGGCAACAGACTGAAGCCTTGAGATCGTGCTTAATCGCATTTAAGGAATTGAGGGCTTTGCTATCTGTCGTGGCTTCTCTGTTATTTCTGTGGTCATTGAGAGGGCAAGCCTCATTCAGAACAATGGGAGAAAACACACCTTGACGGGGGTCATGGGCTGTGTTCTAGTGCTTATTTTCAATTATATTGTAAAAGTTGGTCCCTAGTTGCTCCAAAACAGCGATGAAACTTCCAGAAAACAGGGAGGGAAAGGGTTGGGTCACTGAGGTCGGAGCAACACACCCACAAAGGCTGGGCTATACGCCCCATGGGCAGGACTATGATACCAGATCCAGTGCGATTGTGGAAACAGGTCAGTAACAGAGCTGCGGTAAGCTGGAAAAGTTGGACTATAAGCAGTCTCAGAAGAAGCGGTTGTTCATCGATAAAATGCAGGGCTGGTGCTGAGTGGTCATGACATCATGGAAACACAGAGACCTCACCGCACAGGTTGGAGTAAATCGCTGGTGGAAACACAGCCTAGGGCTTTCTTCACATGGAGCTTTTATCCTGCAGTTGAGATTGCTCCTTCAAAGACGTTTGTGGGCTCTTTACATGATGCCATGATCCTCCAAGGCGTCTCCTCCACTAAATGCCCTTTGTTCTGTTTTTAAATAGCTTGCAGATAATGAGCTATCAAATTACCCCGTTGTATTCTGCTGGAGTTCCCTCCATGAAAAGAGGAAAAGCGGGAAGAAGAGAAGCGAGATCAATGAAAGATAATGGAAGACTCAGATATGGAGAGAAGGGGAGTGCATGTAAAGGGAGTCGTTGTGATCCTGCATTTAAAACGGAAGCAGAAAGCCCTGTATTAAATGCAGGATTTTAGGCTGGTGCAGAGATGCCCATGGAGAAGGCTTAATGGAGGGCGACCCGTCTGGCACTCTTTTTTACAGGAAGGAAATGTTACAAAAAAAGAAGGAAGTCTCATTGTCTGACAGAAGCAGCCACTAGCAGCAACACAGAAGGAGCAGAGGGGTAGATGGACGGTGGAGAGACCGCACGGACCAATCACTGCCTATCGGGTTGGCTCAATTGAGGCTGACCCACCAATAAAAATTCCTGTGGGCAGGGCTCCTCTGTAGGCGTGCAGTAGAGCTGTCTCAGGGCAAGCCAAGGGAGGAGCAGGTAGCGCTAGCGCAGTTGCTCTGGCTGGGGTTAGTGGTTGTTTGTTTTTTCTGTGCTGAAGACAAGATGTCAGAGTCCAGCTTGCTGCTTTCCAATTCCCCATGACCTTATTTCCTTCTTGTCTCCTGCTGGCTCCTGCATGCTTGCTAAGCCTTCCTGCTCAGGGGCACTCAAGAGTGACTGAGTGGTGTGCTGGTTTGTATGAAGTTCAGTTGGGGTACGTATGTTGTTGCTTGTTTGCTTATTTTGCTCTGTGAGTTGGGTTTCTTCTCCCCACCCCCCATTATTTGTGCTGTGTTGAACTGTATTACTTATTTTGAAAACATTTTTAAAATGCATGATGGATAAGAGTAGAATATTTTTGGCTGGGTTGAAATAGATTGCAAAGTGTGTTTTTTATGCTGTGTTGAACTGGCTTATTGAGTTCCAGAACTGTTTTAAAATGCATGGGTAAGACTGAAATAATTTTTAGCCGTGTTGAAATAGATTGTAAAGTGTGCTAAACAACTGAGGAGCGCCTGAGCCATGCTGCTTCTGTTTTAAAAAGCCATTAGGGTGCAATCCTATGCATGTTTATGCATGTCTTACAACTCCCAGCATTACTCATCTGGTATGGCTGGCTGGGGAATGCTGGGAGTTGTAGGACTTATTTCTGTCTAAACGTGCATAGGATTATGCCTGTAAACTTTTTTTAAAAGCATCTGTTTGGTCTAAAGAGCTCCTCAGTGTGCTGGGGGTGGGGGCGAAGAGAAGGCTTTCACTTTCTCAGCTTGCTTGCTAGATTTAAAAATCTGTTGTTGAAACCTTTTCCCCCTTTTGCTTTTAAAAAGTGGTGCAACTGTACTGATGTTGCTTGTTTTGTTTTTGCTGAATTTATGTAATTCTGGCAGAGCTACTACTATGAAGCTACTTTACAGGGTTGTTGTAAGGATTGATGAGCCAGTGTACTACAGGGCTTACACACTTTGAAATGTGATGCCTAAGCGCCAAGGCTGATATGTTTCCTCTTTGATGCAAGCTCCGCTTCTTTGGCTCAGCCTCTGCTGCCCTGCCCGCTGCCCCACCACTGAGATTGGCCATTGGCTCCCAGTGGATACAGGGCAAACTGCTGGAAGTTGTTCCTCCATTTTACCCTCAGGCTCACCCAGCCTTAAGGCCTGCCCTGTATTACCACAGTTGTTGCTAAGCAAAAAAGCTGAGTGGCTTCTTAAGTGGAAGGGGCTGAAAACACACTGCTGAACAATAGCACAGTGCTCTGAAAACCAATTAAGGAACACCAGGAATTTTGCATATTGTTAAGAAAAGTACAGACTTACTGGGAGAAAAACAAAAACAGAAAGCCACCAGAATGGCATTAAGATATTTGTTACAGTCCTTTTAAGGCATATTTTGTGGGTGTGTTTCTCTCTGCTTGTCAGTGACCAAAAAGCTCTTGGGCAGAAAAGTTTGCTTATAAGCAGCTTCCTGAACAAGCTCTCCTTAATTACTTTAAAGTCTCTGCAATTCAAATACTTGGAAAGTTCTTTCTAACAACCGCAGCAGCATTAGCAGAGCAGTCAGGGTGGTCTTGTTACTTGAAAGCCCTTTGAAAATTCGCAGCCCACAGTCATCTTGACATGTCAACGTCCACAGAGTCAGAAAGAGAGAAAAACAGTATTTCGAAAGGCCTGTTAAATACACTCCATGCACATACCACCCTCACAGCTATGTAGGTTGGGTGAGATTATGCTCTCTGTCAAAAACTGATATTTTAAGCCATTTGTATTGTATTCTGCACAGCAGAAAAACCCCCCTCTGCACTTAAATATTTCTGCAAGGAAAACACCCTCCATGTTTCATGGGGTGGAGGGGTGGGGAACAAAAACAAGTTGTTTCTGAGTAATTATTCATGAAGGGCCCTAAGCACTCAGAATCTGGAATATGAGCCAGGTATACCATTTCACTTACAAGGCCGAAAATAAAAGATTTCTGGATTTTCCCCTTTGAAACATTTAAAATTCACTCTCATGTAACAATTTAAGATAATGGTAGCAATTATTCCAACAAACTAAGTTAGCAACAAGGCCACATAAAGATTCTGCTCTCTTCTGTTCCACAGGCTTTCCACAGCATTCAGCTGAACTATACAACACCTGAGCTTGGGGGGCGGGGGAATCAAAATATGCTGTCTCGACCCTTGCCCATCATGGCTTATTCAAGCCAACCACAGGGGCGACTGGATGGATCTGGGGAGTGATGAACGCATCATCATGTGATCGTGTGGTCCCTACTGCCTTGAAGGAGGTAGCGGTATGACCACTCCTGAAACAACCCTCCCTTGATCCAGAGATCTATGCTAACTATTGTCCTGTTGCAAATACCCTGTTCCTGAATAAGGTGCTTGAGAGAGTGGTGGCATCTCAGCTGCAGGTGCTTTTGAATGAAACTGATTATCTGGATCTATTTCAGTCTGGGTTCAGGCATGGGTTTGGGACAGAATCGGTCTTGGTCACCCTGATGGATGACCTCCTTCAAGAGACAGGGGAAGTACAATGCTGTTACTACTTTTCCATTGCTCAGCGGCTTTTGATACTGTTGACCGTGGTATCCGCCTCCATGAGTTGGGAATTGGAGGCACTGTTCTGCAGTGGTTTGACTCATCCTTGTGGGGTCAGTGCCAGAGAATAGCATCAGGTGACTGTACCTCAGCCCCATGGCACTTGAACTGTGGGGTGCCATTCCCAATGTTATTTAATATCCATATGAAGCCATTGGGAGCGGTCATCAGGAGATTTGGGGCAAGGTGTCACTGGTATGCTGACAGTATCCATCTCCATTTCTCTGTGGCATCTGAATTAGGAGAAGTAATGCACGTTCTGAACCAGTGCCTGGATGCAATTATGGCTTGGATGAGGGCCAATAAACCGAAGCTGAATCCTGATAAGGTAGAGACCCTATGGGTTGGCAGTTCCAGATCCGGGAATTGGGGTGTTTGCCTGTGCTGGATGGGGTTGCACTTTCTCTGAAGGAGCAGGTCTGTAGTTTGGGGGGTGCTCCTGGATCCATCTTTGTCACTGGAGGCTGAGGTGGCCCAGAGTACCCATTACCAACTTTGGTTGTTATGCCAACTATGCCGGTTCCTGGATAGGCATAGCCTAATCATGGTGATCCGTCACGATTAGACTACTGCAGTGCGCTTTATGTGGGGCTGCCCTCATGTGTGGTGCAGAAGCTGCAGCTATAGCAGCTAGGGTGCTCACTGGGACACCTAGCTATGCTCATATAACACCTGTGTTGAAAGAACTGCACTGGCTGCTTGTTAGCTACTGAGCTGCATATAAGGTTATGTTATTGTCATATAAAGCTCTAAACAACTTGGGACCAGGATACTTTCCCTTATACATACCCAGGCAACCTTTAAGATCAGCAGAGGAGGCCTTGCTGGTCATTCCAAAACAAACAGAATGTCACCATGAAGTACCGAGGTGGTGGGCCTTCTCTGTAGTGGCACCCACCATCTGGAAAACCCTCCCTTGTATAGTTCAGGAGGCACAAAATGTGACATCTTCTAAATGAATATTTAAAACACAAAGCGGGGGGGGGGATCAAACTCAGATTTTGTCTGAAAGCAACAAAAATCGTGCCATAGCCTTACCAATGAGTAAGGGCCTCTCCAGTCATTCTCTTTCTCTCACATGCACACTACACCTGTATGGGAATCACTTTTCCATGGTGTACTCCCACACAGCTGTGGTATATGTGTCTGCAGGGCCAATTGCATGGACCTGTCCCATCTGAATGCCTCCCCACAAGGAAGAATGACCGGAATTTGATGAGGAAGATCCTTGTGATCAGCCTGGCCCACTTTGTAGCTGCATTCACACAGAGAATCTGATGCTTTCCTCTGAGTTCCTCCACCATCTCAAGCTAGATGGGTGGTGACTGGAGAAAGGGCCTTTTGTGTTGTGGTGCCCTCCCCCCCCAGGGCAGCTCAGTTGATGCCAGTAGTATTGTCTTTTCATTTCTGCACAAAGACATTTTGATTTGCCCAGGCATTCCACCATGAAATGTGAATTGGCTGATTAAATAGGTTTTATCTACTCTGCTGAATCTTTTATGTTGAATTTTTATGCATCTGTTGTGTTTTGTGTTAGTTTTGTGATTTTATACTTATGTGTGTGTATGTTTTTTTTAAATGTCTAATTGCATGCCACCCTGGTAGTCTTAATGAAAGGCAGCCGAAACCCCTGTTAAATAAATAAATATTGCAGGAGAATGCCCCCTCCCCCCAATGTGGCTGTGTTTGTAGTTCTCCATTCCAGCGTCTGGGAGGCACATGGACATAACTGTGGTCAGAAAAACAGCATTAGAGATAATCAGCTGTTTGGGAGACGGAATGCAGTGCTGAGTTTTAATCTGTCCCTTCCCTCTCCCCCCTGCACAATTGCTCAGTCATTATTGCAGATTATCTGACCTCAGCTGCAGCTGCTGCTGCTGCTCTAGTACCTGGGTGATACCTGGAGGTGGAACTGTCTGTGCCAGCAAGCGGAGTGGTTTGGGCCATTTTTATTTTGGCAGGTCTGGAGGGGAGGCTGACTCAAACGTTGTTTATGGATCTGTGGTGCACAACTTAAAAATGGCTGTGCTGGGAGTTGAGAGTGAAACAGCCTTGCTCCTTGCTTTTCTGGCAGCCGAAGGCAACCAAATATTTTTCTGGTGAATTCACAGCCCTAGTTGGTGCTGCACAGATAGGGTGGCCACTTGCATGTCCTCTTTATTGACAGTTTGCATCACCAAAAAAGAGGACAGAAGAGGACAGCGATTTGCATAAAATCTGCATATGCTAATTTATATCTACAGATGGGGATTTAGAAATAATTACTGTAACTGAAATAGAAATATATATCTCACTATAGTGTGGAAGACTGTGATCAGGTGACCTGTGGGTCTTGCTCAGTCTGCTGTCCAATATCATAGTGCCCTTATATAAATGTATAGTGTGGCTGCAGTTGCGTATAGTTCTGGTCACCACACCTAAAAAAAGATATTGTAGACTGGAAAAAGTTCAGCAAAGGGCAACTAAAATGATCCAGGGTCTGGAGCATCTCCCCTATGAGGGAAGGTTACAACAGCTGGGATTGTTTCGCTTGGAAAAAAGGAGGCTAAGGGGAGACGTGATAGAGGTCTACAAAATGATGCATGGTGTGGAGAATGTGGAGAGGGAGACATTTTTCTCCCCCTTTCATAATACTAGAAGCCAGGGTCATCCCCTGAAGTTGATTGATGGGAGGTTCAGGACAGGTAACAGGAAGTACTTCTTCACACAGTGCATAGTTAAAGTATGGAATTTGCTACCACAAGATGTAGTAATTTGTAGTAAAGCCACCAACTTTGATGGCTTTAAAAGTGGGTTAGACAAATTCCTGGAGGAGGAGGCTATCAATGGCTACTAGTCCTGATGTTTCTATGCTACCTCCAGTATCAGAGGCAGTAAGCCTATGTACACCAGTTGCTGGGGATCATGGGTGGGAGGGTGCTGTTGCACTGAAGTCCTACTTGTGGGTTTCCTGTCGACAGCTGGTTGGCCACTGTGTGAACAAAATGCTGGACTAGATGGACCCTTGGTCTGATCCAGCAGAGCTCTTCTTATGCTGTTGATGGGCAACTTTAAGGCTCAGCTCACACTTCTGATGGTTCTTTATCTTTATATCAGACTTGGAATGGACAGCCATTCAAATAGAGGATGCTGTCAAAGAGTGGCTTCCAAATGTATTCAGTCTTCTGACAGCCCTTCAAATAGAGGTCTGCCCTCTGTAAAACAGCACACATGGCCAGCCTATAACTTCTGTAGGTGGATCATATACAGCATTTAACAACTTGATGGAAAATATTTAGTGTTGTTGTTGTTGATGATGTTCAGATCCATATGTCATCCTTGTTTTTTAATGATGCAAATCTCATGCTCTCTCTCTCTCTCTCTTTTGGCCAGAAGACCTTTACTGTTAATGCATTAAAGTCTTCAGAAGAGATCCTTAATATTCAGTGACACAACAAAATTATAACACTGACCTTTCAGTTGAAATTAAAGGAGGGAGCATATTGGGCAAACAGATTCCCTGTCAAATAAGACTTTCCCCAAGAGTGAAGACAGCAGATTATTTTCTTAGCTTAGGGAGAAGAAGTAGAATTCAAAAATGGCTTGTTCTTGTCAGAGTAAATCTTTTAATGCCTTTAATGAATGTTCTTCCCTCCCCCTTTATGAAGTATTCTCAAATTATGGGCAAATTTCTGATATCCTCACAGTCAAGTTTAATTGTGGCAATTCCTCCAGCAAATCGAAAGATGACATTCTTCTTCATTCCATAGATGGAATGCTCAACAGAAAGCAGGGCTGAAATGTCAGGGTGAAATAATGCCAACAATTATTCAGAATGTTACATTATCCTTGCCCTCAGAATTTAAGAGGCAGGGATGAACGGGGGTTTTTTTGTCAAAAGTCAGGAAGTCATCTAGAGACTCTGCTGACATTTATGATTAATGTGAGGGAGAAGAGAGACACGATACCATTACATTCCTGTGTGTGCAAGAAATCCATTGCTAGAACTCATTACAGAGCCTGTACTTATCAATCATGGCACATCACTTGTAATCTGGGTACCTATGCACCTTCCAAAAATTAATATATATTTTACCCACAGGAAATAAATAAATTATATCACTATACAGAGATGAGGTGGGAAGCATAGAGTATTTTATTTCTCCATGTAATGCATTTTTTTACAGAAAAGCCACACATACAGTGGAAATATGTTCTGTTTTGGCTTAGGCCTTACACATTCTTGTAAAAAAAAATTCTTTCAGTGGAACAAAAAGAGCCTAGAGTATAGAAAGTAGTCCCTTTACACAGATAAACTCTAGATCATTAGTAAATGGAAAATGTTTTCATGGTTAGGGTTGCCAAATGCCACCTTTCTAAAAACAGTGACTCGGGCACAGGCAATGCCACAGACACTCCGTGGGCTGGAAAAAGAGGTATGTAGTCAGACACACTAATTATTTTTAAACATATTCAGTATTATTTCTAAATAAATGATCTAAAGGATGCAGGATTCAGAAGACTGCAAGTCAAATTGTGCTTGTGCAAGAGCAGGGCTTTCGTGCCTCCTCTTTCTCATTGCAGCTCCTTTCTCACTGCAGCTCTGTGCACCTCCTGAAAAGCTGCTCCTAGAGTTTGGAGGACCCTATGGAATGGTATGGGGTGGAAGGGAGTTGCAGCTGGGGGAGAAAACTGGTAGGAATCAGAGACCCTCCCTTATACGAGCAGAAGTGCCTTCCGATAGTGTGAGGGCCATCACTGAATTTCAACCCATTGCTTTAATCTGTAACAGAGTGGGAGGGGAATGGGCAGTTGAGATTGTGGGACCTTGGGTTGTAAGTATGCCCTAAGAGAGAGAGAAAGGGGGTGCCAGAAAGAGAGAGAAATGAGAGTGGCAGAAAGAGAAAAGGGGTGGCCCTACTCACTGCTGGGTTTGGCTTCACTGGCTGTCAACATGCAGCACCTGACAGATTACCCACGGGGGAATGTTTCCCCTGGCAGAAATAAGGTCGCCCAACCCTGACCTAGGGAGACTCTGGGTCATACTTGGGAAGGATAGTAATAACTTGGTGATTTACTTTATATACTAACCTGTACAACTTGTGATTTGCTAAGCTGAATGTAGTCTACTACCCGTGCATCGTGTCCTGCGAGATGCTTGACAGCATCACTGGTTTACAGCCTGTCAAGCAAAACTATAATAAAAGAAAGGAAATAAAAGAAAAATGGGCAGCTTATGGAGTCCCTGCTGAGTTGTTTTCATCTTGATGGGTTTTAAGTTGTAAAAGGCTATAATGAATATTTTGCAGCCTTCACAATCTGTTTAACCATGTTGAGGGTTATTTTAATGAACCAGGAAATTAAGATGCTGTAGACATTTTATCAGTAGGTATGCACGTGCAAGTATGAAGGTGAATATTCTGTGGGATTTCAGGGTGGCTTTCAAAATCCCTACATTATTTACATTTACCAACATTGTTGCTCTATATTGCTGGTGATCATACATATATAGAACCCATGTCATCTGTACTTTCTTAGTTATTATCTCAATTCCAGTTCTACAGGTTTTGCTGCCAAACAAGATCCAGTGAGTTTGATCGGACGTACACCCGAAGTAAGGACTTACACCCAAAGTAGGAAAGTCAGTGTGGAGCTGTACCTGAGTCATGCGTTCAAATTCCCAGTCAACCATGGAGCCAATTAGATGCCTTGGAGAAGTTACTAGCCTTTGGCTTTCTTCACACGGAGCTTTTATCCTGTGATTGAGATTGCTCCTTCACGGAAGCTTGCGGGCTTTTTATATGACGTCGTGACCCTCCAAGGTGTCTTCTGCACTAAATGCCCTTTGTTTCATTTTTAAATAGATTGCAGATAATGAGCTATCAAATTACCCCATTGTGTTCTTCTTGAGTTCGCTCCGTGAAAAGAGGAAAAGCGGGAAGAAGAGGAGTGAGTTCAATTAAAGATAGTGGAAGACTCCGATATGGAGAGAAGGAAGGGGAAAGTGGAGGGGGGAAAGGAAGCGGGTTGTGATACTCCATTTAAAATGGAAGCAAAAAGCTCTGTTTTAAATGCAGGATTTAAAGCTGGTGTAGAGATGCTCTCAGACTTATCCATACCAGAAGATTGCTGTAAGGATGAGTTAGGATAACCTCATGTGTGCTCTTTCTTTGGAGATGGGGTAAGACAAATGTGATAGAAAGATAGGTGTTTGCATAGGGTTGCAAGCTTAGAAAGCTTATGGTACCTAGTGCTAGCAAGCAACACAGGTAGAAATGGCCTAGATTTTTCAGTGATTTGATATTTATTTTACCGATGTATATATAATTGTGCCCTCATTGCAAAGTCCTAAGCAACTGGCAAACCAGAAGTATATGAAAACAATTGTATGAAACAGATTCCTGATAGGTTTCCAGACTGTAAAGATAACCAGCTTGGTAGGAAGCTTTCATTACCAAACTGAAATAATGATTTCTTTCTCTTGCAGACGCTTCAACTCATAGATTGGTCTTTTGACAACTCTCCTCTCTTTTCTGTCATGTGCCAGACTTTTTAGGTCTAGATATATTGCTACTGTGCTTCTCTTTAATGTGTAATGTGTGTATGTAATTATAATTATGCCTTTCTCTTATTCTTCTGTACAATTTCCTTTCTGTTATAGTATTCTATACAAATCAGTTTTTGGAAAAGAAAAAGGCAGCAAATGGTCAAGGAAACCTGAAATACTGAAAACCTTAATGTCCAAGTTTGTTACTTTGCTTCTTTTACATTAAAGGGCCAAGATGTAAGATAAGGAGCTTTGATAAACTAGAGAATTCTCAGACGGAAGGGCCCTTGTGTGATGTTTTTGCCCTCCCATTGCATTTTGTATCCCTAGTGATAGGAATCCAGTGATGATTACTGGCAAGTGGTTAACAGTATGTCCCAAATGGATGGTGTAGGAATTGTAGGACCCCACACCAAAGGGAATCTACCATGGTAAGATTCTGAAGCAATGGTATAAAGCTTTTATCTGTGTAGACTGTATGTAGCCAGTATGAGATACCCAGTTACTCCACGAATGTCAACTCATCTCTCCTTTCTTTAGAAACATGAACATTATTGGACCACTTTAATTTAGTAAATCATTTGACATGCTCTGCATAATAAAATTACTGCATAAACATACACATTGGATACAAAGCCTGGCTGGTCCTTCGATAAGTTCACTGCCTCCTTTGTTATTGGTTATCGGAGATCTAGACTAAACACAATGTGCTGGGCTTATAACAAAAATACCTGTAGGGTTTCACACAGCCCGTATTTGTCACCTATGTTGCAGCATTGGCATGCTAGCAGAGCATATACATGGGTCATGGATCCCTGACAAGACCCTTGTCTTGGAGAATGAGAGGGTCCTGGGGTTTTGCCTGTGTTCATGCTTCTATTTATAATGCTATTTACTGCCAGCACCAGCAATTGGGGTGATTTGATAATGCATCTTCATCCCAACTGCTGGCTAAGGAAAACACAGGACTTCTAAGTGAAGCCAAGTGGAGGTCAGCGGACGCAACTTGTCTGGGTTGAGTTATGCCCTAGTGATGCTGGGATAATAGGATTTAGTTGAATGTATGACTGTATCTTTTAGGATGTGAGGGAACCGCCACCCTTGGCGAACAGCTCGCTCACTAATGCCCTGCGTAGTTCCATGATCGGGGGGGGAGGAGCTTGCCGTGGCTTCCCTTCCCACAGCGTGGCTCTGCTACCCCGCCCCCAGCCAGTGATTGTGTGAATGCAGCCACTGCCTCTTACCACAGTCCCACTCCCTGTAACATGGCTATAGTAATAATGGACTTTTAACTGCATCTGCAGGGGTAGGAAACACATGGGTGGTGGTGGTATGAAATAAGACCTCAGGTAGAAAAACTCCTGGTTTTGCTGCTACCCTTTGTTTTTGGATAGACATATTATTAGTACCCAATCACAGCTGCACAAAAATCCTGGATTGCTGACTTGTTTTCCATGGGGCAGTCATCACTTGTCCATGAGGGAAGAACGGTGGTGTAATGGGAAATTTTGAAGTGCAGGCATTCATCGTGACAGTCCCAGGCCCCCTGTATAATTTTACTTTAACATCCTGAGAACCTGTTTCTCTTCTTTGTGATCCCTAACAACAAACCAGTTGTAGGAGGTTTGATCTCACCAGGAGCAGGTCTTTTACAAATTGTAATGGCCCATTCAAGAGCAAGCTGCCCCGAAATGCTCTGCATTACAGCAGGGGGAATATATTGTTGCTGAGAAAATTCATTCTCCCACCCCCGCTACTGTGAGGATTGCACCTAAGCTCATAGGGAACAGGGAATTCTGAAGGAGGTGGCAGATGAGGTGAGCATCCCTGGTAATAAAAAAGTGTCAGTGCTGCGTCCTTGTGAGTCCTGCCTCCACTATACCACTGGAGAAGAACAAGAAAATGGGTTAAAAATGAAGCAGGAAGTTTGTTCTCCAGACAACTGGTGTGTTGATCATTGTCTGTGACTTCATCCATTTGCTAAAAATACCGAAAGGTGGGATCAGGCTAGTTCCTCACAAAACAGATGTGCAGAATAGCATCTGCAGATTGTGTCATGTATCATATGTCTTACAAGAATTAGATTTGCTCTTTTTCTTTTCTTTCCTTTTTAAAAGAAAGCTGAGTGTCTGGGGATTATAGTTCATCCAGGCCAACTGCCCTCTTACCATGGACACCAATGGTTGGCATTTGGTTTTCTGGCAAGGATCACATGCAGTGACTAGCTGCTCAATCTTCTCACACAGCAACCCCCCCCCCGCCCCCAACTGGTTTCACACATTATGGTATACATGTGTTTTCCACACAGCAACTATGTTAATGTAGGAAAACTGTATTTATTGCAGCTGCTTGGAGTCACAAATATACCTGTAGTACTTTGCTGCTACTACATCTTTGATGCATAAATCAAACCTGGAAGGAGATCAGCATTTAAGGTAACACAACCATGTTTAAAACCGTTCCTCTGTATCAGGAGAATCAATGACCTCTCAAAGTTGCTTATTTGAGTTCAAAGACTCCTATTTCTAATACAAAAATTCAGTGCATTACCACACAGATCTTCCTAAGGAGATGTACTGAGCTGTCTGAAAGATTCCATCACTAACGAGGTTTTAGCAGCCCGGCAAGTCTGTGCAGCAAGAAACTTCCAGCAGACAGAAATAATGATGGGACACACCTTTAAAAATCAAATCCCTACCCCAAATCCCAATGTTACATTACTTTGTTTGACAATCAAACTGTCTCCAAGAGCTTTCTCCAGCCTTAGGTTTTATTCTATCACATTATATATTGCACTCTCCCCCTCTCTGCAGTGTGAGAGTACAGTCAGGGGGCTCGTAGCGCTTTGCTCTGAAAGGGATATGGAGAGAGGATTGTATGCTTACAAGAGCCTATGTGGTTAAGGACAGTCAAGAGGTTTCTTATTAACAATGGAAATACTAAGAAGCGCACCAGTTCCATCCATACAGTAGTTTAGGATAAAGTCTCCTTTTTGGAGATGCCAGAACCGATGATTAATCCCTCTAACTCAGTTCTCTCTCTACCTATCTACCTACACTCATATTCATATTCACATATATATATACACACACACACACACACACGAGACATGACACAAAGATGATAAACAGCTATGCTGGAGCTCTTACTTGTGAGGAGATCTGATGCTGGACAGGGCTTTATTTTTAAACCTGTTGTCCTTAGTGGTAATGGACTCCTGGTTACAGAATTCCAATTTCATTTTGCTTCGGAGTCAGCAGCGGGTGGGGGGTGGGGTGGGGTTGGTATTTTGCTGTAGACCCCGACACCCCATCATAAGCTATCCATCCCTATAATAAGGTTTTCAAGTAGCTTCTCTACTAGGCAGATCAAGTGACACCTGTTGGGGGGGCTGAGCAAGCCATATTTTTGGCAGAGGGATTAATCGGCTAATCTGCTTGCAGAATTCTGTTTGTTTACCATGCGGTTGGATTTAGGAGGTTTGTCTGGCGTTCTATTTATTTACCAGGAGCTGAAGCGGAGATCTGCTTACTTAGATTATCTTCCTGCTGTTTACAGCCTCTTTGGTTTTTCTTAGTTGCAGGAGCCCAGCAGTCCTAACTGCTTGGAGACTCCAGTAAATGGTGGTCAACACTGAAGCTTGATGAGCCAACAGGGTTCCAGGAGCATTTTCTGGTTTAACAGCAAGCCCAGTTAACTCTTCAGCCGCCAAAACTTCACTCTTTCTCTTTCCCTATATAATTACGCTGCTGTTCTTCCTCCTGCTTCTGTTCCGGATTATCCCAGCAAACTGATGGGCTATTTGGAAGAGCTGCCCACAACAGAAAGAGACAAAATACTGGCAACAGATAAAACAAAAGGATACACACACAAAGGCTCTTTAATTAAAAACTCCTCAAAGGGATATGAAATGCCAGCAGAGATTTTAGTTACCCTGCTGAGCCTCTGTCTGATTAGCTACAACACATCTGCTTGGTTTCCTAGTATCCATCTGTACTGTTAAGGAGAAATTTATTCCGACTACCTCAGTTCACAACAAGATGACTCCACAATGGCACTTTCAAATAAACCCATGGTTATGCATGCTGACAGTGTTTGTAAGTATTTCTTGCTGGGTTGACAGAGCACCCATCTTCGGTGTACATATACATGCACACACACATGCTCACAAAATAATGAATGTCTGTGTAACTACATGAGAATAAAAACAAACCTTTTTTATCAGAGACATAATGATTCTTCTGACTGTCTGCCACAGCTATGCATAAATTGGAAAGTGGTTTGTAACATAATTCACAATTTTGTAAGTTTATTCTATAGATTCTACTGGCTATTGTACAAATCAGAAGATTTTAATACCAAAAGAGAAAAGGGAAAAAAGAGCCAAAAATATATCATATGGCAACAGCTGTTTTTTTTTTTTTTTTGTAAAGGCATGCATACAAATTGCTAGTATTATGTGCGTCTAAATGTCTGCCAGGTGACATAAATCCTGTTACTAGCTGACTTTTGTGAAGCTCACAAGATTATATATACTGTGTATATATCTATATTTCTATATCTATATCTATATATATCTAGAGAGAGAGAGAGAATAAAATATACATATATAGACACATATATGCACACAACTTTTCTGGTCGCTCAAATGGATTACAAGCCAATAATTAAGAAATGACAGGTAAACCAAAAATATAAAACAATTGTTTTAGGAATAAATATTACAATTGCAAGGCAGAGCTGCTCAGTTTCTAGGGTGTCAGCAGCAGCCAACAAATAATTAATGGTTTCATTGACCATCACAGATCTGTGGAATTTGTATTGATCCTTAACGCCCAGGTAATTGACTGTTTACAGAGTGTCAACTGTAGTCATTCTGGGTCAAAATGGGGAACTGGACTTTGCAAGTAATTTGGAGTCTACAGTTGGGATTCCTACGAATTCAGAAAGCCTTAGCTATGTTTCAGAGGAGTGCAAAATTATGAGATGATATTCGTATGTCACCTTCCCTCCAAGGTCAAGGTGGTGTACGTGGTTCTCGCCTGTTTTATCCTCACAACAACCCTGTGTAATAGGGTTAGGCCAAAACAATGACTGGCCCAAAGTTTCCCCAGTGAGCTTCAGGGCCGAGTGGAGGTTTGAACCCAGGTCTCGTCTTTCCTAATCCAATACCTGTTTGCTAGTGAGACACCAAGATGGACCTTCTCTGCCACCTGTCCTATGGAATGATCTCCCCGCCGAGGTATGTCAGGCCTCAATGTTGGCATGTTTTAGGTGTTCATTGAAAATGTATCTGTTTGCTTTGGCTTTCCCCAAGCCATGAGCCATCTTTGTATCAGCTTCATGATACTATCGTGCATGTGGTTTTTGTTTGTCTGTTTTCTTTTGTAAACCACTTTGGGATTTGTTTCAAATGAGTAGTACTATATAAACATTGCAAATAAATAAATAACCATGATACCACACTGGCTCTTGATGGGCTAGGAATCAACTTCATGAGAACTATCTCTTTCATTTTCTAAAAGGCAAATATACCGCCCCCATGGCTGCAAAGAATATGCTTGAAAGCATGTGGGCAATGCATCCACTGAAATCTCAGAAGCCAAATGGAATAGAAATTGTGCGGATTTGTATATTTTGCATAATTTACACAGATGGCATAATTCAGTTTTGTATTGCCATATTAATTTATTTAAAGCATTTTACTCTGCTATTCAGCCAAAAAGGGCTCTCAGAGCAGTTTAATAATAAGACAATCCCTCAGGCTTGCAATCTAAAAGAAACCCCAAAGGAAACAGGATTGGGAGAGGAGGAGGAAAGAAGCCAACTCAGGCACTCGTTCTCAGTTCCTAGGGCCTTATCGGTGTTCTTCTCTGGCAGGGGAGGGCAAAGCAAGCTCCCTGCAGCTGCTCCTTCTCTGGCTGAAGTTTGGGGCCAGGTTGGTCTCCCTCGTGCTAGGATGTCCTTCCTGGGGGGCTGGGGCACAGCCCCCTGGTGGCCCTTGGTCCCCTGGCTGATGGATGAGGCCAGTGTGTGGTTCGCTTCTACTCTGCAGACCAGGGCAACTGTCAGTTGGAGATGAGTGTTCTTCCTTGTGCAGAGTGTTCCTTAAAAACACACATACAAAAATACTAGGTACACACAGGGGTGGCCTTCAGAGCAATGCAGAACTATCAGAAGGTTTTCTGTCCAGAGAAATTTCATACTGTTGAGGTTGTGCATAAGGAGGAGGAATGGCAGAGATGCAAAAAGTAAACCCAGCATCCACTCGGAAGACCGACTCTCTGTGACCTCAGCTCCCTCACAGACTTCCTGAGATAAGAAATGAGCACTTCTGCAATCAAATATGGAGGCTAAGAAATCTTCATACGCTGTCCTACCCAAATGTAGGATTTTTAAAACAACCACAACTACCTATTCACATGTGAGGAAAAGTCACACAAAGTGGCCCTAAATGTTTTTCTGCACTCAACTCTTCTATCTTTTCTGCAAAAGATCAGAAACTCTCTGCACAAGTATATAGATGAGAACCGCTGAATCTGATAAAATCCTCTCAGGGACAAAGAACCAATGATGGAAAAGTGCACTAACCACCATCTGACCTGTAGAATCTATCCATGTGCATAAAACTGGTAAGAGGAAAAGTGAAATATTTGAAGTAGGTCAGGCTGAGACCCCAAACCTTCAGAGACGAGTATAGAAAGACAGGAGGAAATTATGGGGACCTCTTTATTTCTTGGAGATGCCATTAAAAAACTAGCACACCCTAAAATGTACCACTGCACTGTTTTGGCCCTGAGGATTCTTATGATGGATTTCTGATGCTTTGGCTGTCCAATAAACTGATGAAAAAGCAGAGCCTTTGGTACATGTAATTGCTGGCATGAATGGAGAAGTGAAGGGATTTGCAGAGGGCTGTATATAATATGAACAGTTTCAAACTGAGCCATTCCAAGGCAAGATCCATTAAAAAGCACTTTGGGGAAACACAATCAGTAATTTTTTTTTAATGTTTTTTCTTTGAGTACATATACTAGTATTTCTTTAAAAGTTTGTAAGGGAATTCTCAGGTGTACTGATTCTTTTTAGAGGTAACACTTCTGTGGACTTCAGGCTGCTAGATTATCAGAGCTGGGGGACCGGGTTTGCCTTAGACTGAAATGGAATGTGTGACGTTTTCATAAGTTTCTAGTTTGACAGCTAAGTCAAAAACTATGTCCACGTTTACACCTATGAGAGAGTAAAACAGTCAGTGTAAGACTTTGAGCCATGGTGGTGGTGAACAACACGGACAAGCAAAACAAATATTTCCTTTTGAAAATATTTTTATGTGTGAACGTTCATTCTTTTCAAGTAAACAATGCAAGATGTTTTTATAGGCCAAGTGAATGCCCCAGTCTAGCCACTTCCTCACAGATGGTTTGGTTCTTGTCCATGACCTTTAAAAGATATGCCTAAGAATTAAAATGTATACCCTTCCTACATTCAAAGAACAATGGTTTCAGTGGTCTGCAGTCTTTACAAAATCTCTAATGCTCCTGCTAGATAATATATGGTCTGATGTGCTAATGTGACTAGGTTATTATCTACTTGAAATGACTACAAATATTTATATTAGTAACAGGTTCTGAGAATTAGATACTATTCTAGTCTGCTTGGAAAAATGTTTTGTGCAGCTTGAAAGCTTGTGTACACCTTTATCTGTAATAAAATGGTTCAATTAAAGGTAGGCACATAACTAAATATTATTTTATATATTCCACATCTTTCAGTCTCTTGGAGGAAATAAAGCCACATGTTTCTATACTAAATCAGGAGACTGGAAAGCTACAGTCCATAAATGTCATGTGAAGCAAAAGATAAGTTATTTACCTTTTGGTTTTTATTCAGACCATGATCTCATACATTTAGACTGGCACTACAAATGCTATCTTTTATATACTAGTTTAATTCAAGAGGAAAAAGCAATCTGAGCCTCAGCTTTAACTGAACAGCAGTAGACTGCTGAAATGCAAGGAGAATCTATTAGTATATATCGTGCAATCCTATGAATATTTACTCAAAATTATGTCCCGCTGTGTTCTGTGGCACTTACACACCCCAGGTAAGTGTGTAACCCAAATACATTGCCTACGAATGCAACCTTAATGTCTCAGCCTCCCTGTTTCTTCTGCCCAGGACAGATATAATGATCAGGTGGTTTATAGTATTTTAGGACAAGGGAGCCTTATTTGTATATATAACTATGTCACGATGGCAGAAAGCACAAGTTACCTCTTATATTTTGAGCGGGATAGCTGGATTTTGAATTCACAATAAATATTTCCTCCCTATCCGCCCAAAGAATGCCCTTCCAGTCTCCACATCCTAGTTAAACTAACAGGCAGTATTTAAAACAAGCAAACCAACCAACCAACCAACCAACCAACCAGAAACCATGCCGATTCCCATGATTCCCTGGGTGTATTTTGTAACAACTGCTTGTTGGTTACAGACATTGCCTATTCCTTGCAACCATCAAGGACTGGCCTGCGAGCTCATATTACGCCAGTACTTTTCCAGCTGCACTGGCTGCCAGTCCATTTCCAGACCTGATTCAAAGTGCTGGTGTTAACATTCAAAGCCCTTAACGGCTTGGGGCCAGGTTACCTGAAGGATCGCCTCCTCCCATATGTGCCTGCCCGGACCTTAAGATCATCATCAGCGGCCCTTCTCCGTGAGCCCCTGCCAAAGGAAGTGAGGCGGGTGGCTACTAGGAGGAGGGCCTTTTCTGTTGTGGCACCCCGGCTCCGGAATGAGCTCCCTAGTGAGGTTCGCCTGGCGCCTACATTGTACTCCTTTCGGAGCCAGTTGAAGACCTTTTTATTTTCCCAGGCATTTTAGCTTTCTAAATTTTTATCTTTGCTGTTTTAAATCTGTATTTTAAACTCCTGTACTGCTGCTAGGTTTTATTGTGGTTGTATTGTTATATAGTGGTTTTAATATTCTATATATTTTAAATTGTTTTATTGTGTGTTGTTTGGTTTTAGTTTTTGTGAACCGCCCAGAGAGCTTCGGCTATTGGGCGGTATAGAAATGAAATAAATAAATAAATAAATAAATAAAGTGTACTTAATAGATTTTCCTGATTATATATCATCAAATTTTCAAAGGTGGTTTTTTCCCAAAGAGGTCCGGATTTCCTTAATAACCTTAAGGCTATATTTCTAAGCTGTAAATACTGAAAAGATAAAGGTTGGGAATATTGCATTTCATTCCGTATTTGTTCATATGATTTAAATGTTCCCTTATCTATAAGTGTGGTTATTTCTATTAGCCCATGATTGTACCATAAAGATAGATTCCCTAGCTGTGTTTCATCTATCATCTCATCATTATATGTAATAGCTGTTAATGGAGATAAGCCCAGACTTAAAACTCTTTTAAGTTTCAACCAGTTGTTAAACAGGGCTTTGGTACATGGGTTCATTCTTAATATATTTCTGTCAAATTTATTGATTAAACCATGTCTTCAAATTCATAAGCATAGCTGCAACATAGTAATTGTTTATGGATGGGAAGGCTAATCCACCATTCTTCGTTGGTTTTATTAAAGTTTTTTTTTGCTACTCTTGGTTTTTTCCCATTCCAAACAAAATTTAAGAACATTGTTTGCCAGTCTCCAAGTATCTTTTGTGGGACCTTTAATGGTATGTTTAAGAACAAAAATAAAATTTTTGGAAGTACCACAATTTTTAAGGCAGATATCCTACCCATCCACGAAATATGAAAGCTAAGTCATCTTTTACTTCACGCAGACTTTACGATGATTATATTCTGTTAAGATATCAAGATTTTGTGTAATCCATACCCCTAAGTATCTAAGTGGAGTATCTTTCCAAGGGATTTTATATTCTTCGGTAATCTTAGTTTTTGTAGAATTATCCATATTGAATCCAATCCACTCTGATTTTGTAATATTAATGTTATATCCTGATACTTGACCATATTCCTGGAACAAAAATAAAAATTTATCGTAAGTGTTCATTTGTTGTTCAGTCGTTAAGTCGTATCCGACTCTTCGTGACCCCATGGACCATAGCACGCCAGGCCTTCCTGTCCTCCGCTCTCTCCCGGAGCATGCTCAAGTTCATATTCATTGCATCGGTGATGCTATCTAGCCATCTCATCCTCTGCCGTCCCCTTCTCCTTTTGCCTTCAATCTTTCCCAGCATCAGGGTCTTTTCCAGGGACCTTTTCCAGTCTTGTGGCCATTGTTGAGTGTTCCAAATTTGTTGGCATATTGAGTGCAGCACATTAACAGCATCATCTTTTAGGATCTTAAATAACAGCTGGAATACTGTCACCTCTGCTAGCTTTGTTGTTAGTAATGCTGAATTAAATTTGATTCTTGCCCACAGTAGTAGATATAATGGTCACCTTAATTAAATTCGCCCATGCCTGTCCATTTTAGCTCGCTGATTCCCAAGATATCGATGTTCAATCTTGCCATCTCATGTTTGACCACCTCCAGCTTACCTTGATTCATTGATCGTACATTCCAGGTTCCTAAACAATATTGTTCTTTACAGCATCAGACTTTTTTTTCACCACCAGACACATCCACAGCTGAGTGTCCTTTCGGCTTTGGCCCAGCCGCTTCACTCTTTCTGGTGCTACTTGGAAATTCCCTCTGTTCTTCCCCAGTGGTATATTGGACACCTTCCGACTTGAGGGGCTCGTCTGAGATGGGAGTACCAGACCACCTTACCTGTCTCCTGAGAAACCTGTATGAGGGTCAAGAAGCAACTCTAAGAACCGGTCATGGAACAACCGATTGGTTCAAAATTGGGAAAGGAGTACGACAAGGCTGTATATTGTCGCCCTGCTTATTTCATTTATATGCAGAGTATATCATGAGAAACACCGGGTTGGGTGAATCACAGGTCGGAATTAAGATTGCCGGGAGAATTATCAACAACCTCAGATCCACAGACGATACCACCCTAACGGCAGAAAGCGAGGAGGATCTAAAGAGCCTCTTGTTGAGGGTGAAAGTGGAGAGTGCAAAAGCGGGTTTGAAACCCAACATTAAAAAAACGAAGATCATGGCATCTGGCCCCTTCACTTCCTGGCATATAGAAGGGGAAGAAATGGAAGCAGTGACAGATTTTACTTTCTTGGGCTCCAAGATCATTGCAGACCGTGACTGTAGCCATGAAATTAAAAGACGCTTGCTCCTTGGGAGGAAAGCTATGGCACACCTAGACAGCATAGTAAGAAGCAGAGACATCACCTTGATGACAAAGGTCCGTCTAAGCAAAGCTATGGTTTTCCCAGTAGTAATGTATGGCTGTGAGAGCTGGACTCTAAGGAAGGCTGAGCGCCGAAGAATCGATGCTTTCCAACTGTGGTGCTGGAGAAGACTCTTACGAGTCCCCTGGACTGCAAGGAGGTCAAATCAGTCAATCCTAAAGGAAATCAACCCTGACTGCTCATTGGAAGGACAGATCCTGAAGCTGGAGCTCAAATATTTTGGCCACCTAATGCGAAGAGAAAACTCCCTGGAAAAGACCCTGATGCTGGGAAAGATTGAAGGCAAAAGGAGAAGGGGACGGCAGAGGATGAAATGGCTAGATAGCATCACCGATGCAATGAATATGAACTTGAGCACACTCCGGGAGAGAGCGGAGGACAGGAAGGCCTGGCGTGCTATGGTCCATGGGGTCACGAAGAGTTGGACACGACTTAACGACTGAACAACAACAACATAGAGACTAGGGGGTCATGCCAAAGGCTTTACAGAAAAGGTGATTTGCACCCGCTCTCAGATATCCAACAGCACACTCTTCACTGGACCATCCTTTCTGAAGGAAACGAAAATAGCTGCATGATTGCCAGTTAGTTTTGCTGCAAATTCTTTTATCATATTTGCATTGATGAAGGAACAGCTTCATTACTGCGGCTACTTCATTAGCATTCACAAGACCTGGCACCAACAGTTAAAATATCCATTAGCTTTTCAGCAAAGCACAAACCCCACAGGTATTAGGTGAACCTCTGGCTGCTAAAATATACTACAGAAAGAGCAAAAGGGAATTTCTGCAAGACTGACTTTTTGGATTATTCAAGAGTGATATAAAAGCAACGGCTATTCCTGCTGAGAGACAGCTTGAAGAATTTGTGCCTATTGCTCTTCTTTTTTAACTACACATCTAGGGCTATGCCAGCTGATAACATGGCGGGATGTCTTGCTTGTTTGCAGCAAATCCAAAGAAGGGAAAGCCAAGAGGAATTGTCTTATGTAGATTACAAGGCAGTTTGAAAGAAGCAACTTTTGTGGCTTGCCTCTCATTTTTGTAGGTCTGGCTAATTTATTTTCAGGCTAGTTCATGCATGTGGTGGCGCTGAGTCTCCTCCAAGCTTGTGCTGTTCCATGTTACTGGAGGAAATGTAAGTGAACCGGAAATGAGTATGCATCCAGTTACATGTGCTCTTTTGCAATTCCCCCCAATCATGGAGGCTCCAGAAATAGCCACCACCTTCATGACAAGTCCACATGTAACTCCATTTACATGCTGCTCCTTCCATGTAAACAGAAGCAAGGGCAAGGTCAGGGTTGCGTAGAAAACACAGCAGTGGCACTGTGTGGGGGGCGGGGGGGGGACACCGGCACTTAGTGAGCGCAAAACTCAGAGCTTGATATGTGATTGGTTTTGTTCAGTAAAGTGTGGGATGGAATGCAATACAATGGACATATGCACACACTAAGTAGCTTCTTTTTATCGAGGGTCAGCCTGGTCTTCAGATGCACCCCAGTGACCTGCCCCACACATTGAGTGCTACATGCTAAGTCAGCTGCTGGGCTTCTGCTGTGCTGCCTCTCGGCTCAGAAATGGCTTTACTGAGCAGCTCAAGCCAGGTTTTACCACTGCCTCCAAAGCTTTCACAGCTTAGAGTTGTGTAATGGCTTCATGCAGGGCTGAGATGGAGCAGATCCTGAAGCAGTGTCATTATAGACAGAAGGATTCCAACAGCTGCATACAGCCTTCAGTGTCTTCCAGACTTGTGCTTCCCAGTAAGCCTGCGCAAAGGTCTAGTTTTTTTCAATTATCTGTAAGACCTCAAACTGTGAGACAACACAAGTTCTGAAAACTACATAGCCTTTTCCACTTAGACACATGAGAAGGCAGGTGGGTGGTGGTGGTAGTAATGAGAGGAAAGGATAATGTCACAGCAGCACCCAAATGTACATTAAGCACCATATAAATGTGATGAGCAGCACAGAGAAGTGGTAAGAGATTGGATGAAAGGCTTTGGGGCTTGGCAAGGGAGGTGGCCAAACCCACTTGGCCCCCAGGTAGCATCTAGTGATGTTATGCTATGTCCCCTGGTTTTGTGGCACATTATAGAAATGCCTTCCTGGCTTCCATATTTTAGACTGGAGAAGTGGCCTCTTGCTTAGTCAAATCACTAACAAAATGGGCTACCTCAGCATGCACGCTTCTGTTCTTGCGAGAGAGAGAGAGCGAGAGAGAGAGCACGTGTGTATGTATCCATCCATCTCTATCCCTGCTGCTGCTTCACTGATGCTGACATACGATATGGCAATCTTCTCATTCGGATTGTCCTTAACCCTTTTATGGGGTGGGGGAGGCTCTAACAAAAACAAGTCAGATCACCACGGTCTCACGGTATATCTTAAGTTATACCTTCAACATAGGAAGCTGACTTATAACACTTCAGGCCATTGGTCCATCTAGCCCAGTTTTGTCTATGCTGACTGGCAGTGGCTCTCCAGGATTTCAGACAGGGGTCATTCTCTAAAAGATGCAGGGGACAGGACCTGGGACTGCCTGAATGCAAAGCAGGTGCTCTTACCACTGAGTTATGATCCTTCAAGTTTCTGGGTTTACTGCATGCCTTTTATGGTATGCAGGATCACAGACCCTGATAATAATGAAACATGTTGGCCTTCTATCATTGAGATGCTGACATATTTATTAATCCAGGGGAAGAAATGGAAGCACATGGTTTAGTGCTAAGAAGTAGAAGTTAAGTTGCTTCTTTAAAGCTAAGCAATGTACATAGGCATGAAGTTTAGGTATGTTTTTGAAATAGTATTAGATTGAAACACTTTGACACAGGCCTATTGTCTCTGTGAGTGTCATTCCTGTTTTGTCTTGTTTTTTGCAGGCTGCATATGCACAAAAAACATATTTATTCTGCTAATTTCTGCAGTCTTTTAACATGCAAGTTTTCAGCAACCGTTTGTGTTTGATTATTTGGGATATATTTTGCCCCACCATTCAACTTTAAAAACCCACAGTAGCATACGAAACAAAAATCATTTTAAACTTACATCTGTGCTACTTTCTTCAGCCATCAACATACCTGGTTCAATGCCTGTTATCTGGATTGTGCTCAAGGACATCTAGCAAGTCTGTTTCCAACTGGTGAGCACCATTCAAAGCCTGCTGTGTGATGCCAAGACATATAAAACTTACCCCTGACTATTTGGAATATTTCAGCAGGCTTAGTTGTTTGGGTTGCTTGGTCCTCTTTTATCTTTTCAGTAAGGTTGCATATCCATAGCAACTGCAGGAGACCGTTCAGGAAGGGGGTGTTGGTCCCTGCCAGGCCAACGGAAGGGGCTTGCTATCTTGCCTCTCCCGCCAAAGCAACCAGGTGGAATGGCTGCAGATGGATGTAGTTCTTGGGAGGGGAGGAGCCAGATGGCAGGTGGTCCCAGCAAGCTTGATGGAGGGAGCCACGTTTTCTTGGCTTTCCGCCCATCTCAAGTCATTCAAAAAGGCTAAATTGCACATGGAAGGATAGAATAGGCCTATATTTAGTGGGGCAAGAACATATATTTGTTTTTGTTTAACTGCTCTCTACATACCACAGATTTCCATAAAATGTGTATGTGATAATTCATATAAATAAATACAAATTTAGAAAAATTATAATGTAAATGAAAATAGAGTGCATATTGTCACCATAGTGCAGAAGCCTGTGACAAGGTGACATGTGTCTGCCTGTTCAACCTGTTGTTCGGGTGCTTACTGTTGATGAGTAACTGTTTCTATGGTTCTTTATCTTTAAACCGGGCTTGGGTGAGCCAGCCCTTCAAACAGAGGATGACCCTCAAACAGAGGAGTTTTCTCTGTAAAAGGGGACACAGGGCCACTCTAAGTTATAGCATCCATTCTGGAAGCTCTTGTTACAGTTTTTGGATAAAATTGGTTTAGGCGGCCCATTTGCTGAATGAGTTAAAATGATCTATACAAACCCCAGTGCTTGTGTTCTTGTGAATGGTGTCGATTCAGACAAATTCTGAGGAGGGGAACTAGACAAGGTTGCCCTTTATGTTATTTGCGTTATCTATAGAGCCTCTTCCTCAAGCTATTAGAATGGAAAATATATTAAAGGGGGTAAAGATTGGTAGTGAAGAGTTCAAAATTAGTCTCTATGCTGATGATATAGTTATTTATTTATATGATCCTATGAACACTTCCCCTTCATAGATCATGGCCTTGTTGTGGCGAAGGGGCTTGCGTAACTCAGTGAAGCCATAAGCTATGCCGTGCAGGGCCACCCAAGATGGACAGGTCATGGCGGAGAGTTCTGACAAAATGTGGTCCACTGGAGAAGGAAATGGCAACCCACTCCAGTATTCCTGCCAAGAAAACCCCATGGAATGTATCACAAGGCTAAAAGATATGACGCCGGAAGATGAGCCCCTCAGGTCGGAAGGTGTCCAATATACTACTGGGGAAGAGCAGAGGGAATTTCCAAGTAGCGCCAGAAAGAGTGAAGCGGCTGGGCCAAACCCGAAAGGACACTCAGCTGTGGATGTGTCTGGTGGTGAAAAGAAAGTCCGATGCTGTAAAGAACAATATTGTTTAGGAACCTGGAATGTCTTATCAATGAATCAAGGTAAGCTGGAGGTGGTCAAACATGAGATGGCAAGATTGAACATCGACATCTTGGGAATCGGCGAACTAAAATGGACAAGCATGGGCAAATTTAATTCAGGTGGCCATCATATCTACTACTGTGGGCAAGAATCCCTTAGAAGAAATAGCACTCTTAGTAGCACTCATAGTCAATAAAAGGGTGGGAAAAGCAATACTGGGGTACAATCTCAAAAACGATAGAATGATCTCAGTACGAATCCAAGGCAAACCATTCAGCATCACAGTAATTCAAGTCTATGCCCCAACCACTGAGGCCGAAGAAGCTGAGGTTGATCGGTTCTATGAAGACCTACAACACCTTCTAGAACTAACACCAAAAAAAGATGTCCTTTTCATCATAGGGGATTGGAATGCTAAAGTAGGAAGTCAAGAAATCACTGGGATAACAGGCAAGCATGGCCTTGGTGTACAAAATGAAGCAGGACAAAAGCTAATAGAGTTCTGTCAAGAGAACACGCTGATCATAGCAAACACTCTTTTCCAACAGCACAAGAGGTGACTCTACACATGGACATCACCAGATAGTCAATATCGAAATCAGATTGATTATGTCCTTTGCAGTCAAAGATGGAGAAGCTCTATACAGTCAGTAAAAACAAGATCTGGAGCTGACTGTGGCTCAGATCATGAGCTTCTTGTTGTAAAACTTTGGCTTAAATTGAAGAACGTAGGGAAAACCACTAAACCATTCAGGTATGACCTCACTCATATCCCTTATGAATATACAGTGGAGGTATATTAAATAGATTTAAGGGTTTAGACCTGATAGACAGAGCGCCTGAGGAACTATGGACGGAGGTCCGTAACATTGTTCAGGAGGCAGCAACGAAATCCATCCCCAAGAAAAAGAAATGCAAGAAAGCAAAGTGGCTGTCTGATGAGGCTTTACAAGTAGCTGAGGAAAGAAGGGAAGCGAAAAGCAAGGGAGAAAGGGGAAGATATATCCAACTGAATGCAGAGTTACAGAGAATAGCAAGGAGAGACAAGAAGGCCTTCTTAAATGAACAATGCAAAGAAATCGAGGAAAACAACAGAATGGGAAAGACTAGAGAGCTCTTCAAGAAAATTGGAGATCTCAAGGGAACGTTTTGTACAAAGACGGGCATGATAAAGGACAAAGAAGGTAGGGACCTAACAGAAGCAGATGAGATTAAGAAGAGGTGGAAAGAATACACAGAAGAACTATACAGGAAAGATCTGAATGTCCCTGATAGCCATGATAGTGCGGTCAGTGAACTTGAGCCGGACATCCTCGAGAGTGAAGTCAAGTGGGCCTTAGGAAGCATTACTAACAACAAAGCTAGCGGAGATGACAGTATTCCAGCTGAGCTATTTAAGATCCTAAAAGATGATGCTGTTAAAGTGCTGCACTCAATATGCCAGCAAATTTGGAACACTCAACAGTGGCCACAAGACCGGAAAAGGTCAGTTTACATTCCAATTCCAAAGAAGGGCAATGCCAAAGAGTGTTCAAACTACCGCACAATTGTGCTCATTTCACATGCCAGCAAGGTGATGCTCAAAATCCTACAAGCTAGGCTTCAGCAGTATGTGAACCGAGAACTACCGGAAGTACAAGCTGGGTTTCGAAGAGGCAGAGGAACTAGAGATTAAATCGCCAACATTAGCTGGATCATGGAGAAAGCAAGAGAATTCCAGAAAAACGTCTATTTCTGCTTCATTGACTACGCTAAAGCCTTTGATTGTGTGGATCACAACAAACTGTGGCAAATTCTTAAAGTGATGGGAATACCAGACCACCTTACCTGTCTCCTGAGAAACCTGTATGAGGGTCAAGAAGCAACAGTAAGAACCAGACATGGAACAACCGATTGGTTCCAAACTGGGAAAGGAGTACAACAAGGCTCTATACTCTACTGTAACTAAGCTGAAAGTACAGGGAACTGCAACAATCACATGTCTTCCCACTTACCCTTCCCACTTACCCTCCATTTTGCTCTGCTGCCGCTGTTCTTGCCTTTGTGTCAGTTTCTAGATTGTAAGTCCTTGGGGCAGGAACTTGTTCTCTCTTTTTTTGTAAAGCTCCACGTACAAGGATGACATCATACTACCACTACTATAGATAATCCTTGGGCAATTCACATTTCTGTATGTAAGCTAAGATGAATTAATTTTCTACACAGATTTTTGCTTTGGGTATAATTATGCTAAAACTGTGACATCGGGATGTGGCAGCAAGAGGACGACAAAAATCCCGACAAACGTAGCACATATTAAAAAATGTTACATGCAAATAGTATCTCTAAACTCCAGATCTCCTGCAGTCCCACATCTTATTTTGTTTAGCTCTCTTGGTTATGCTTCAGGGGCAGTAGCTTTCCTAGAGTGGGTAGAGTCAGCTGTAAGTATTTGCCACTTGAAAGAATGTGAATCCACAGTAACCAAATGCAAATCTATTATTGACTAGCACCAGTGTATGAGGTAGCATTGGGTAAAAATATCACATTGCTAACCTAATGTACCAGGGAATATTGTATTCTCCAGCATAATGAGTGAGTTGGTCTTTATGACACCTTGAATTTACACACGTTACGACAAGCTATTTTAAAAAACATATAGGCTATTAAGTTGCTTTTACAGGCATCACATATTAGGAAACATCCTGTGTGTGGGCAGACCATGCTGTTCTCCCACATGTACTCAGATGTAGTGGAAATCTGGAGCTTTTTAAGTTGTCAGCCCTGTACACAAGGCATGAGGAATTCTATTTTCACTCATACCACAGTGAGAGATTAGCAGCTTGAAATCACTTTGACAGTTTGTTACTCTATTGCATGCTGCAGGGAATTTTAATTCCAACCTGTGAAATTGTAATTGCTTCTCAAAAAGAACAGAGGAATTCTGGGAAACGGCTACAACTAAGCTCAATATCAGAGTTGCCAGTTGCTGCCACTTTAGATATTACTTGCTGTTATTCAAAAATCACTCCAGCTTTCCATATGGGAAGCTGAACTAGGGAGTGAGACTAAATTAACAGGAACTGTCAGATGTTCCGAAATCTGCAGGCAGAAACGTGACAAAGGTGGCTGAGCAATTGTCAGAAGATTCTCTCTCTCTCTCTCTCTCCCCCTCCCCACACACACTCTGTCTCTCCCCCCCTCCTCAAGAGTATTGTGCACTTTCCCCCATTACATTGTCCATTGATAACATGGACTCATATGACTTGATCATGTGAGTTGCAGCAAATGAAAGGCTTAAACTCCAAACTACCTTAAATGCACCCCCCCCCCCATAGAATAGATTTAATAACTGTTTAGAGCTGAAAAAGGATTTCATTGTTCACATTTTGCAGGACAAATTCATTTGGCCATTTTTTTTTTTCCTACCAAGATGTCTTTTTTTAGTCACCTTGTGGAAGAAGTTCTTATGGTTCCCAGACTTGTGGATAAGTGAACATGTAAACTATAAATATGGATGTATCAGTGATACAGTGCAAATACTGGCTAAAGACAGCTTGAGATCCCTAGGTAGCCCAGTCTCACTTTTTCTAGTGTTTGGGCCATAGCACCTTGAAGCTTGCTGCCTTGGCTACTTTCTCCTAAGCCAAGTGCTTCATCTAAGCCAGGGGTGGGAAACTTGTGGCTCTCCAGATGTTTGGGCCTACACCCTCCATCGTCGTCCACCATTGCCTATGCTTGCTAGGGCTGCTAAGAGTTGTAGGCCAAAACTTCTGGAGGGACACAAGTGATCCACCCCTGATCTAAAGCTTTGGTGCAGTGAGCCTTGGGTGCTCTTTGTGGGGTTTCTTCTCCTTTCTGGTCTGCTACTACTAACTTCCACATGTGGAAATTTTCATATGAGAGATAGGGGAACCCTTTATGATTGCAAAGAAGCCAGTATGAGTCTGTGGCCACCAATCTACACACACTTACTGCGAAGTGAGCCCCAGTAAACACAGCAGGACTTACTCCTGAGTAAACATGCATGAGGTTAAACTCTAAATGTTTCTGAAGACTCCCAAATGGGTTGAACCATAGAAGATGGGGAACGAGCTCCCTGCTCCTCAGCAGCTCCAGGAGGCTGAGGGGTCTCTCTTGCGGCCAACTGGCAGGAGGCACTTGGCTGAGAGTCAACTCAAGCGAGCCGTCTGCGTTGTCAAAATCCAAGACTGCTCTGTTGCCCGGGGAACTACAAAATCTTGGACAGATGTGATTCTTCCTTTAGGAAGCAAATATGGATTGCCAATGTACCGGCTCCCTGATGATGAAGGACACCAAGTAGGGAGCAGAACATTCATACCTTCAAATATTCCCTACCCTCACCCTCCATGGTTTAGGGAAGCATTCTCGAAGCTGATGCCTCCCAGATGTTTTGGACTACAACTCGCAGGATTCCTGACCACTGGCCACGCTGACTAGGGCTGATGGGAGCTGAAGTCCAAAACATTTGGAGGGAACCAGACTAGGGAAAGCTGATTTGGGGAAATCAGTTCTATGGATATATACTGTTACATTTATAGCTTGAATTACTTGTTCTCCTATGGATGTGAAGAAAATATGCAGCAGTATAAATAACAGTTCCAACTTAGTCTGATGGCAATTTTGAACAATTTCATTCTAATACAAAAAGATGGCATGTTTCAAGGTGTTTAAGAAAAAAACAAGTTTAATAAGGCTTTAAATGATCATCATAGAAGGGAATTGTCGATTACTTGCCTAAGAAATATACTTAAATAACTTAATTTTCTAAAAACTCACACTTGTGTGGCAGTTACGAAAATGGTATATATAATAAATGTGTTACAGAAATAAAGAAGGAAGAGGTGGACATTTTTAATACAAACTGATACTTTGGATCTTGAAGAAATAACGAAAAGTGCAATCCTATTCATGTCTAGGTTGCCTAACATGAATAGGATTGCACCCTAAAGAACTTATACCAATGTAGGAGAGGTCTTATCCAGGTTGTGACTAAAAGGTAAGGCCTTGGAGTATAAATTATTATCCAACATTTGACTCTGAAGTTTTCAATCCGCAAGTTATATTTCTTAATGTGATCATCATTCAGTTCAGCTTTCCACTTGAGCACCTCCATAATAAAAGGCAATAAGGACTGCCAGAAGAGCCACACTTAGTGACAGCATCTTCAGTACACTTCCCCCTTGTTGCCAAGGCAACCGCATCGCCATCCTGTGGCTCAATGGTGCTTTTTGCCTCTCAGCAGATGGACACGTTTTTGCTTTTGAGCTGTTCTCCACTACATGTCTCAGCTCCTGTGGAGAAATGCAGAAATTAAATCAAGAATAGATGCAAAGAACATTTGGCATATATCAAGTACAAAGGAAATTTTCCTTCAACTCTGAACAGCCTAGAATAAATTAAAGAATGAAATACAATTGTACAAAACAAAGAATTGGTGCTGTTGCTGCATGGAATCAGCCTTTTCAATGAAATCAACTGCCATAGCAATAAAGCTGTTAACATCATCGTAGACTAAAACCCCACTGGTTAGGATATAAGTGTCCTAACCAGTGTCAATTAATTTCAGTTTTGTATTTTAATTTTGGTGCTCTTGCATTTTCTTAAATGGCGAATCTGTAAGCGGTGATGAAATGGACAAGCAGCACTGCTGTCTTCCCCACTGTACAGCACCACGAATACTGTAATTGCTTCTGTCCCATGTACACTGGCCCAGCAGTGTTCTAACATCCTTTCTACAGTCCTTTCTCCATCCCTCTCAGGAGGTGGCTGGACTAAAACAGTCACTTCACTGATTGTATTCAGAGCCACTTTTTCCATGTAGGGAAGAGCATAAATATATATAAAGCAGCAAGTGATGCATTCATGTGCATCCCTTTAATTGCATGTAAATATGGTGCACATATAACTGGGAAGCTAGGGCCAGTTGCAGTTTCCCAGCACCTGAAATAGATATGAATGCAATCATGACTGTAACCACACAGCAGTTTCATGTTTTCCTCCTACATATGCCGTTCTGGGGGGCAAATGCAGGTGGTCCTGCAAGATCCATACACACATTCCTGCCTGGTGGTCGTCTGGTCTCCCAACCTTGCTTGTATGTCTGCCTGTCCATCTGCTCATCATTGCCCTGCATTTTTTCTCAATCCTCCCCCTGATGGTTTCCTTCGATTTAGCCTGGGCCCATGATGAATTTTGTCTTTACAATGCTCATCTTCTACTACATGCACATGAACTTGCTTTCCCCATCCCACCTAGACCCTTCTGTGATATTTTGGCTGGACATGTAACTCAGTGCCAGCCTCTGATCCTGCAGGGACTCTCAGCACCTCTTGGGTAGTTGAGCAGCTTACACCCCAGGGCTGACACCTCTTCAGTTTTGATTATGTCCTTCACCTCTTCTTCCTGGCTAATCACTGTTATTACTTGTAATCTTCCCTTCACCTGCTGTGAAGAAATGCTGTGTATATAAGTAACTGGATGTTCTGTAATGTTAAAATACTCTGTGTGACCTCTGTGAGGCTATAATGTATCTACGTAGGCCTGAGGTCCTTCTTTCTGCCTCCATTTCTATCAAGTTCAGGTTAGTGTATTTCAAACTCCGAAGTATGTCTGCATGAAGAAAATAACAAACATGCTATTTCTGTTGTGCTTCTCATGTTTTTATTTAGACAGCTGACTGCTCAAATGGAATCCAACTGCCTCTAGGCCTAGTCTTCTATGTATTGCAGTCCTCGGTTTAGACATCGAGCATGCCTTTAAGCTAATTTCCCCATACCTGAGCCCTGAGCATGGATTTCTATGATGTGCATATGGTTCTCTGCTTTATAGGTTTAATATGCTTAGGAATGATGGTTATATATGACCTAATGAATTCCTTATTGGAGTACCTATAGTGCCTATTACCAGCAAACTAATTTCCCAAAGTGATCAGTGTGTACATTTTGGGATTCTTGTGTGATAAATAAACCACCTCCCTTTGGAACAGACTGGTGTGTGTGTGTGTGTGAGAGAGAGAGAGAGAGAGAGAGAGAGAGAATCATTGGGGCAAATCTGCTGAGACTCACTATTGCCAAGGTTAAAAGATCCCTCATATGTGTGTATCGTGGAACATGTTGCTCACACATGTGTCTGGAAAGGATGCTAATTAACAGCCTGCTTGAGCTTAGTGCTCCTTTAGCGTGCTGTGGTGTCTTGGTGGATTGTCTGGTATTTCAGGCAAAGTAGACTGAATACATGAGGGATCCTGGTATCAATAGGTGCCTCCTCTGAGTTGGCATCAGACATGCTGATGAGGCCAGGACAGTGTCTGCCTGTAGCAAACCTGAGAGCATGGCCCACACAACTAGCACCTTTAAAATATTTACATGTATTTATTACTTTTCTATACTGCCCAATAACCAAAGCTCCCTAAAACGTAAAAATATGTAAAACATAATATAGAAACCATTTACATACAAAAACAGTTTAAAACAATCAACAATAAAAATCTCAGGACTAGTTAAATCTTATCATATACTGTCAAATGCCTGGGAGTAGAGGAAAGGCTTAACCTGGCTCAAAAAGGATGGCAGTGTTGGTGCCAGGTGGACTTCACTGGGGGGAGTGTTTAATAATGGGGGGGGGGCACTGAAAAGGCCCTCTCTGTTGTTGCCATCCTCCAAACCTCCCTCAGAGTAGGCAGCTAGAGGAGGGCCTCAGATTACAATCATAGTGTATGGGTAGGTTCATACTGGGAGAGGTGCTCCATAGGTATTTTGGTCCCAAGCATGTAAGGCTTTATAGGTCAAAACCATCACCTTGAATTGGGCTCAGAAACATACAGGTAGCCAGTGCAAGTGGGCCAGAATTGGTATTATATGTTTAGGCCTTATGGTCCCCACTCTGGCTGCTCCAAACTATCTTCAAGGGCAGCCCCATGTAGAGTGCATTAGAACTTTGCCAGAAGTTGGAGATTGCCAGAACGTGGACTATTGAGGCCAGGTTATCCCTGACCAGATAGGGGTGGAGCTAGGCCAACAACAAAAGGTTGTAGAAGGCATTACATGACAGTGAGGTCACCTGAGCCTCCAGTGACGAAGATGACTCCAGGAAAATCCCCAAGCTATAAAACTGCTCCTTCACAGGGAGTGCAACCCCATCCAGAACACCCTCCATCCAGTCAGAACAACCACCCACTAAAAGCATCTTGGTCTTGTCTAGATTGACCTTCAGTTTATTGGCTCTTATCCAGTCCTTTGCTGCAGTCAGACACCGATCTAACACAGCCACACCTGATGATAATGAAAAGGAGAAACAGAGCTGCATGTCATAAGCATAGTGATGACAATACACTCCAAAACTTGAGCTGACCCCACTCAGTATTTCTTGACTGTGCTCCTTACAGGATTTGGACAAGAAAAACAACAATTATTGTGGTGAGCTGGGTGGGTGAGAGACCATAGAGACTTCACAAACTTCCTTTTAAGCATCCAAGGTGGCAGTGACTTATGGTGCATGAATTAACTACAGGTATGAGAAAGTTATGGAACTTATAGAAAGGTTGCCCAGAAAGGTGAAGTAAAGGAGAAGGAAACTCAGTGCTTAAGCCATGAAAATAAAAGGATGATAATTGTATCCACCATTCAGAAGGAAGTACTAGATTTCACCATAAAATATTACATAAATAGATGGCTATTTCCATGTAGTGACAGGCAGCTGGTCAACACCTGGCTGGCCACTGTGTGAACAGAATGCTGGATTAGATGGACCCTTGGTCTAATCCAGCATGGCTCTTCTTATGTTCTTATCTATTCCTAATTTAAGTTTTATTTCATAATATGATTATATTCTACTGCCATTGATTAAATCAATATATCTGAATAAGCCACTTTTCCGCCATATCCTATATTTTCTGAGTTAAATTCTGGAACATCAATTACAGTAGTTAATGGGGAGTTTGGGGAATTGTTCTTATTTTATATTTATCCCAGATCCACAGAAGATTTTTAAAAATCCTGAGCATGAATCCATACTAATAATTAGGGTTGTGCTGGGTCCCCCGATCTGATTCAGAAGCGGCTTTGTGGCTTCAGAGGTGGCCCTGATTTGGCTCGGGCTGATTCGGGGGGGCCTCCGACCCAATTCGGCCCTGAACCCAAAGCAGAATTCGGAGCTGAACCCCACTTTGGGTCCCCCCTCGACGCCCCTGCGCAACCCCCCAGCTCCTTACCTTGCTGCCGCCTCCTCCTCTGTCACTGCCACCACCTCTGCCGCCGCCTTCTCCACTTTCACCACCTTCTCTGGCTCGCCACTGCTGCTATCATTGCCACCGCCAGGTCCTGAGGCCTGGACACATGCTGCCATTTTTAGAATGGCAACCTCCTGGAAATTCCTGGAAGTTTGCAGTCTAAAAATGGTGATTCCCTGCAATAAGAGTCGGCGCGTGTCCAGGCCTTAGGACGTGGTGGCGGTGATGACAGTGGTGGCAGAGATGGCAGCGGCTGCAGCGATGGCAGTGATGGCAGTGGAGGCAGAGATGGCAGAGGTGGGGATGGTGGTGACGATGACGGCGGAGGACGAGGAGAAGGCGGCAGCAATGACAGCGGAGGAGGCGGATAGCTCAGCTCAGGTAAGGACCTGGAGGTGCCAGTGTGGCTGGGCTGGGGGTGCAGAAGCTCTGAAGCGCTCAGTTCTGCTTTGCCTTGGAAGGGGTGCAAACTGACCTGAAGCAGCCCGCTTTGATTCGGGGCTTGGGTCTCGGGCTGAAGCGATACACAGCCGTACTAATAATGTTTGCAGAGAATCTCCTATTTTTTTTCAAATAGACATAGTGGCAAATCTGGATTTTTAATCCAGTCAGTGATGCCTTGGACATTTTCCCAGCAAATAAATCATATCATAAAGGCTATCTTAAAAGGGATTGGCTTTCACTAAATGAAAGACTAACAGTGCAATGTCTTCTCAGAAGGAAGTCCTATTGAGCTCAATAGGATTTACGTCCAGGTAACTGTATACAGGGCAGCAGCCTCAAATCTTACTCCTCCCTTCACATTGAAGGTGTGGAAACCTTCAATATGAAGGTTTAGCGGAAGCCTAAACTTAGCGGAAACTCACCAGGAAGGGCTGGTCCTGCTGAAAGCATGTTCAGTGCCACCCATTAAGTTTCCTTTCATCATGCTGATACTCTTATTATTTTGGGTAATGTTTGGCAAATTAGACATTATCCTAAGTACAATTTATAACATAATGGTGAAATTTTATCACTTAGGAAACAAAATTTATTCACTGAATCTAGGTTATACTGTAAATTGATAATGGGATATATATATATATAGGTGTCCAAGGAAATAATTAGATGCCTCAAGTGAATACTATTCTGTGCAAGCTTTTTCTTCCAAGTTCAATCAGTCTACAAAATGAAGTCTATTATGAGGTAGCTTTTGTTGCAAATTAGTAAAATGTTTAATAATTGGTGCTCTGTGGTTTCCAGTTTTATTTCTCCATATAAAGGTTAATTAGCTTTGACTCCAGGAATGAAATAGTTGTAACCAGTTATTAATTTTTCAGATTCATTAGGCAATTGATTTTAATTACTCTACCTGTCACTACATGGAAATAGCCATCTATTTATGTAATATTTTATGGTGAAATCTAGTACTTCCTTCTGAATGGCGGATACAATTATCATCCTTTTATTTTCATGGCTTAAGCACTGAGTTTCCTTCTCCTTTACTTCACCTTTCTGGGCAACCTTTCTATAAGTTCCATAACTTCCTTGTACCTGTAGTTAATTCATGCACCGTAAGTCACTGCCACCTTGGACGCTTAAAAGGAAGTTTGTGAAGTCTCTATGGTCTCTCACCCACCCAGCTCACCACAATAATTGTTGTTTTTCTTGTCCAAATCCTGTAAGAAGCACAGTCAAGATTGAGTGGGATCAGCTCGAGTTTTAGAGTATATTGCACTAGTAACATCAGCTGAAGCAACACTGTCGACAGGCAGCTGTATGGTGCAGGATCAAGCGTCCTCTAGCACCATAGAGACTTGTGAGACACACATGCCAGAGCGTCTCTCACAGGAAGACAGGAAGAGACGCAATGCTGCACAGAAACACAATGGAAAGGAAGCACCCCAGATATAGAGATGAGCTTTTGCTGGTGTTTTTGATGGGTATGGTAGGAGGGGCAGGCACAACTGCTACTTTATTTTTGCAGCAGTTGGGGGGGCAGAAAGGGATCAATGGGAGGAGGAGGGACAGGTGCTGAAACTGCTTTATTTCTGTGCCAGTTTCAGCAGTGCTTTTGGTGGCAGCAGTGGCAGGGGAACACAGCAAGGCCAGGAAGGTTTGCATTGCATATGGTAAAAACAGTGAAAATTGTCTCTGCGAAAGACCATAAAGAATTCCAGCTACAAAAGGTTAGCTCGATTAAATGTAGGAATACACAAAATGGTAAAAACCCACATCAAGATGAAATGACAAAAGCAACTGGATACCATTACTACTTTTTGTAACAAGAATAAATTGTCATCAAGTGTACAATCTTGTTTTTCACTTATTATGTATGATTTGTTGTTCTGTTGTTTATAATAAATATACAGGGCATTTTAACACGTTGCTCTGGTATGTACTTCCCCTTAAGAGTTCCATATCTAAGGAATGTATCTCTAGCATCAAAACAATTGTAATTTATATCAATCATTAGATATAAGCTGATTAAAGTAAAGCAAAAGGCTATTTATTTTAGGCCAGTGGCCTCTGTTTTATGTAGTAACACCGCTAGTGAACCACTAGACACAATATTTAGCAAATATTTTCAAAATCACTCAAAATTTGCTTTCAAAGTTGTGTCTTGAAGTCTTGTTAAATCTTCTAAAATGACATTTAAAGCCCAAAATTAACAGTTTGTTGGGAAGCCTTGTTTGTAATGCGGATGGTTTTTCCCAGGGATATGATAGATTTACATGACATCCTTGAAATGCCGCAAGGCTGTTTCCCCCCCCCCCATAATGACAGAATTTTAATAATTAATCCTTTCATTTTTTAACAATGCAGCATAAATATCCACATTGTTGCTATAAAAGAAACAACAGAAAACTGAGAACAGCAATACCTGTTCAGTTTAATGGGTACTTGCTTTAAACAGAGCAAGAAAGGGGAGGAGGGAAAAGCCATGTATGAAAAAAATGAGTGTATTAATCAAACCTGGGAAATGGACAATATTTTTGGAAATTCCCCAAATCAAGTGTAAAACTCCCCAACCACAAGGCAGGTATTTAATGTATCAGTGGAAATGGCCTTTCGACTTGTTTTGGCTGCAGCAGCAGAAGCAGAAACATAAGGTTTTACTAATAAGGTATAATATAAATTATTAAAACTTCCAGGGTATGATCAAATGCATTTCAGATTATTTTCTGAATAATTCTGTCCTGATGTGTGCCAGTAATATTATATTTTGTGTGTTCTTATTCAGTCTCACAGATCCCCTTTTTCTGATGCACCTGAATTAAACTGCAGCCTACAACTGAATCGGCAATTAAAATCTGTGCATCACAGCGCAGGTTTTCATGAGGTCTTTACTCTATGTCAACAAGCACAGAAAAGCCAAGTCAGCGAGTGTGCAAACAAGTATCTACACAAAAATTGGCAGAAGTATATACATTTGCAAATTAAAAGAAACTATTAAAAGAGAAAAACAAAACAAGACTGATAAGGACCTGTGAGCTTCCAGGACTATGGTGGCTAAGCCCCACAGATTAAAAAAATCTTGATAATGCACTCTATTGTCTGGAGATGGAACTTCCTAGTTCCTTTTTCTCTTTCTCCCAGGACAGAAGTGAGAACTGCCCATAGAAAACAATGGAAAAATAAAGAATTTTACCATCGCTGTGATTGGGAAGCAGCATGTCTACCCAGAAACAGAATGTAGCAGCAAAGGGAGTTAATGCTTTAACCCGATTCTTATTACATGTGAAAAATGTGTTTAAAAAAAATTTAAAATGCAGCGTGGTTGCATGTAAGTTAATAAAGTACAAGGCTTCAATATACAGTTGAGCACGGGATATGAGTCTGGGAGGAAGTCTGAGGGGCCAATTTCAATAGGTTGACCTTTGCTGTAACCTAAGGGGTGTTTTATATGCAGGGATTTTGGCTGGAAATCCAAACAGCCCCAGTCCCCGCTCTAACCTGCAAAGTTAACAGTAGGTTACATTACAGGGCTGTTGTAACGTACACACTCAGCCAGAGCCCCAACCTGCAATATGGGGATGGAGGGCTGTATTGGCACTGGTTGTCTGCAGATCAATTTTTCAAATGTTTAAAATTCTACAGCATGTTGAAGGTCTCAGTTGAAAAATAACAACAGGAAAATGGAGAGGGGAGACAGGGAACTGGCCTGCTCAAGCCCCTAACAGCTTATAGTAAGTATCTTTAAGGTGGGGATTAAAACTCTCCTCCTTGCACTATACAGAGGACAGCAACTTTCCCCCTGCAGAAACCTCCTCACCCAGCAATAAAGGAGAACAAAAAAGTTGGCTGTTTTTGTCCTCTACGAATTATTAGTTTTTCCTCCTCTGCCATCTATCTGGCCAAACAACACTACTCACTCGCTCTGATCTATACCAGTTCTAGGAATCTTTACCTTTGAGTGCTTCCTAAGGTTTGCCCCACTGCCTCCCCACTCCTTGCACTGAAGACTTTGCCTCCTTCAGTACAAAAACGGCATCCATCTGTACTGATCTCTTTAACAATTTCCCACAATTTCCTCCTCTTCCAGCTCACCCCTGTCCTACACCTTCAATCCTTTCCGACGGCCTCACTTGATGAGCTAACTATCCTGTTGTTCTCAGCAAAGCTCTTCAAATGTGCCCTTGATCCTATTCGGCCTCCTGGTTGCCATCTTCTCTGCTGTTATCCCTTCTCTCCACTGGCTTCTTCCCTACGGAAACACACAACTGTTTCTGTTATTGTAAAAACAAACTCATAAATAACCAGACTTTGGACACATCCTCCATCTCCAATCACTGTTCAATGTCCCTTCTACTCTTTATCTCCAGACTAATGGAGTATGCTGCTCACTCTCATTATCTTGACTTTCTCTTCTCTTTTGGCACCTCTCCAACCTGGCTTCCACCCTTAGCACTCCACTGAGACTGCCCTCACCAAAATCACTAATGATCTTCTCATTGCCAAATCCAAAGGTCCTTATTCTCTTTGACTTCTCTGCCTGCTTTTGATATAGCTGATCACTCCTTGCTTGATACCCTTTTCGCTCTAAATCTCCGTGATCCTGTTCTCTCTGAATCTGTGTAATCACACCTTCAACGTTTCCATACAGGAATCCTCTTCCATTGCTTTCCCTCTCTCCACTGGGCCCCCCAGAGATTTGTTTAGTATGTAGGAACATTTGGGTCACATGGGATCAAGTGCATACTTTCATTCATTCATTCATTCATTCATTCATTTATTATTGTATTCCTGCCATCTCCTTTCCACGTTGTCCTCACAACAACTCTTTGAAGTAAGTTAGGCTGAAACTTACTGGTCCAAAGTTACCCAGAGAGCTTCATGGCCAAGAGGGGACTAGAACCCAGGTCTCCTGAGTCCCAGTCCAACAATCTACTACACCACCTCTTCATATGTTAGTGTAAGTGGTCCAGATGGCTGACCTGGGATTTGAACACTGATCAACCAACTACAAGTCTAGCTAAGTCCAGCAATAGACCACATTGGCTCTACCTGAGTTCAGCATTAATATAAGATTCTTTATATCACTGTCATGGCTCCATTGTCCCCTAATACTTGTAAGCAGTTTAAGTGCCTGCTGTGCTGGCTGGCGTACATCTAAACACCTGAAGGAGTGATTTGAGAATCTTTTTTAATTTCATGCTCAGTCAAGTTTAAATGCCATTAACAGAAATTCTCTCATTGGAAATATCAAGTTTTGAGAATTATTTTGATGGGGGAAGGAGGTTTTATCTGACCTAATCAGTACTGAGATGGTCTCACAGAAATGCTCCTAGTGCATGTAGGACAGAGCTGTGCTCTCTAAAAGCCACTTGGACAAATCACAGGGTGCTGGGTGCATTCTTGGGCCTATTTTCAAATGAGTGATGTACTTCCTTTCCAAATACACAACACATATCCTATCGGGGAGGTCTAATTCCTTCTAGGGGCATTTCAAGAATAGTTTCAAGAGAAATTATTTTGATTCTTGAAGATATTTTACATTCAGTGTTCTCAAATGGGAAATAGATATTCCATGTCTCAGCTCAGCTTTATCCCATTGACCCTGCATGTAATCCTGTAAAGCTCCAGCTATTTATTATACAAGACATTTACGTCATTAAGGCTTGAAGTAAGGGTTATCACTCAAGTACCTCTATTCAGAATCATGATGCTAAGGATTCCGGCATGGCTAAATCAATTTTCTGAACACTCTTGTGTCCGTGTGCACACGTCAGAGTCTCTATCAAACTGCTAAGGGAGAAGAATGTTTGACAACAGACCAACGGATACAGATGTGTCACACAGGCAGTCATGAAACATTGCATTGAGTCCTTTTTGGCCTGGACACTATCAAGAACAGCTGAAAGGAGGCAAACTTTGGGCACTACCACCAGCCAAGGGGCCTAGGGCCACTGGTAGGCTGCACCCCTGCTTCCCAAGGAGAACATTATGGCAAGGTAGAGACCAACCTGGCACCATCCATCAGCCAGCAGCTCCAGTAGTCAAGTGTTCTGTTACCACAGCAGCCAACCAGATGGCTATGGGAAGCCTACGAGCAGAACACTGGATGACTAGTATGATAATGTAAGGGCTATTCTTGAAAAAGTTGAGTTGAGTTGAGTTCATAGCCTACATTTATGACTGCTTTCAAGAAACATCTCAGCTGACCAACTTGCCTGCTGCTCTTCCTAGTTTGATCAATTGGAGGTCACAGCAGTATTTCTCTCTGTCTTTGTCTATATATACTTACACACACACACACACACACACAGTCAACAACCTCTTTCCATCTATTCCTAGAATCTTTTAGTCCTTGAATCTATTTATTCCTTGCTTCATTATGAAGCTAAGATTTTATAACTCTGCAATAAAACCCCAGAATATTTCGAAACTTTCCTTCAGAACTGCAAAAGAGAACTTCTTACTGAACATTAAAACAGCTAAACTCTTGAAGTATAAAGGTCATCAAGATGTGAAAACCTTCATTTTCCTATTTCACTCACTTAGTGAAGGGAAAGAGTTCATAGCAATATAGCTTATCAATATGTAGCAGCCAGCCAGCCAGCCAGAGGTGTGGCATAATTATATTTGCAAGAATGCTTTTTAATACTCATGCATCACTAACACTAGCAAAAAATTCCCCCCCTTGCAGGTTAGTTACATTAAATCATTTAAAATGTTTATGCTGGAAACGATCTGTTTGTATCAAATATGTATGATCTCAGAGGTCCTAAGCAATATAATTTCTTGCAAAATATGAAAAGCTGAATCCATGTGAGCCTCTTGCATTGTATTCACAAGCTTAGCAGGGATTCTGAGAGCCAGCTCTCTCTGTCTATTGCAATCGCTTTTGTGAACCCCAAGTAGTCTCACAGAAACTGGTTAATGCCAAAACCACCTATCAGGAGTCCAAAGAAAGAAAATGTGGAAGAAAACATTGGAGGCACACTTGAAAATGACAACCATATGAGACAGACCCAGAGGAGAAAGGAATACAAACTTACAGTACAACCACATTGTGACCTTGGCTGGTTCATGTTTTTAGATGTTATTTTTGGCGGTTACTTTCTTAGACTCAGAAGGCATCACAACAGTAGTCTTATATACGAAAGTGATCTCTGAGGAAACAGGAGTATGATTTCTTCCTCCTAGGGAATTCTAGGCTATTAATCTATGCTTACAGTGTTCTCAGCCTCTTTGTTTATGTGCAGACATGCATGTTAAACAGTTCTGGTAGGAAAGAAGCTTCCAACCAGATAAGCACAATTTCTAATGCTTATCACACATAATAGCCTTGGAAAGAATGGGCAGTGTGTTGTTCCTATAAGAGATCTTTTGAATAACATTATCTGGTTCCCTGATGCACTTTGTTCTTTAGCAGCTATTTCTAGGTCAGGATGAATGTGAATAACTTGCAAGACAGTTTCCTAGCTTAAATATTGGACAACTGAGGTACAGAAGATGCAATCCACATCCCACTGAAGTCAATTTGAGCAGGGGTTTCCAGGGCTTCAGCCTTTAAATATGCTTTTCATACAACATATGAAATAAAAAAGAGCATGAATGAGTACATATACAATAATCTTTCTTCAGCACTGGGTAATCACAGCCAACCATCATATATCATCATATAAACCAGCCTACCTCAATCAGGTGGTCTCCAGATGTTTTGGATAACAACTCCTATCATCCTCAACCTGTGGCCATGCTGGCTGGGAATGATGGGATTTCTAGCCAACACATCAGACAGACACACACCAGGGTTTCAACTTTATGCACGCAAAGTTCATTTGCTTTGAAAAAGGCCCACAAATTAAAAACTGCTTTATATCTACACATACACAAACGCACAACTCAGAACATATGAATCTTCTTTGGACTTTTAGCCTAATGCAAAGCAATACACATGTAATCTATTTAAAACTGAGTTTCCTCTTAAAAGATAGATGGGAGATGGATGCTCCTTAATGTTCCCCTGAAGTTGCTACTAGGATCAAAGCTTTATATGAATGAAAAGCAGGTTGAAAATGTGTGCAATAGTTCTCACTGTATATGAAATGATACACAAAGAGGAAAGCCAGAAATCTGATAGTGACCTGGAGCCCCAGATGGTGTTGCCAAGGAAGAAACGTTTTGCCATGGAAAAGCTATTGCCATGTAGCCTGAGCAGCACCATATCATAGTGGCCGTGGCTGAATTTATTCTCTCTCTAGAGCCAATCCCTACTCTCAAGAGAAGCCATAAAGTTAATCTGGGAATGACTCTCTTCAGCACAATTGCTAGGAAACAATTGACCTTACTGGTTATAATGAAATATATCGGTTAAGTTTATGTTTTTGTTCTTTTTGCCATGCAACAACATGGGAATGTGACTGCAAAAAAGGCAAATGCTATTTTGGACTGCAATGAATCATAGAATCATAGAATAGTAGGGTTGGAAGGGGCCTACAAGGCCATCCAGTCCAACCCCCTGCTCAATGCAGGAATCCAAGCCAGAGCATCCCCAACAGATGGCTGTCCAGCCTTGTCTTGAATGCCTCCAGTGTGGGAGAGCCCACCACCTCCCTAGGTCATTGGTTCCATTGTCGTTTTGCTCTAACAGTCAGGAAGTTTTCCTGATGTTCAGCCGGATTCTGGCTTCCTGTAACTTGAGCCCATTATTCCATGTCCTGCACTCTGGGATGATCGAGAAGAGATCCTGGTCTTCCTCTCTGTGACAACCTTTCAAGGACTTGAAAAGCGCGATCAGATTTCCCCTCAGTCTTCTCTTCTCAAGGCTAAACATGCCCAGTTCTTTCAGTCTCTCTTCATAGGGCTTTGTTTCCAGTCCCCTGATCATCTTTGTTGCCCTCGTCTGAACCCTCTCCAGTTTGTCTGCATCCTTCTTAAAATGTGGCGCCCAGAACTGGACACAGTACTCCAGATGAGGCCTAACCAGTGCTGAGTAGAGGGGAACCAGTACTTCCCGGGATTTGGAAGCTATGCTTCTATTAATGCAGCCCAAAAGAGCATTTGCCTTTTTTGCAGCCACATCACATTGTTAGCTCATATTCAGCTTGTGATCGACAACAATTCCAAGATCCTTCTCACTTGTAGTGTTGTTGAGCCACGTATCCCCCAACTTGTAACTGTGCATTTGGTTTCTTTTTCCTAGGTGCAGAACGTGGCATTTATCCCTATTAAATGTCATTCTGTTGTTTTCTGCCCAGTGCTCCAGTCTCTCAAGATCACTTTGAATATTGTTTCTGTCTTCCAAAGTATTAGCTATCCCGCCCAATTTTGTGTCATCTGCAAATTTGATCAGCATTCCCTGCACCGCCTCCTCCAAGTCATTAATAAAAATGTTGAAGAGCACTGGGCCCAGGACTGAGCCCTGAGGTACCCCGCTTGTTACCTCTCCCCAGTTTGAGAAGATCCCATTGATAAGCACTCCAAGCTTAGTGCTTGGAGTCCGATTCTTTGAATCCGATTCTGTAGCCAACTGTGGATCCCCCGGATCGTTGTTTCATCTAGCCCACTTTCAGCTAGTTTGCTCCTCAGGATATCATGGGGCACTTTGTCGAAAGCTTTGCTGAAGTTGAGGTATATTATGTCCACAGCATTCCCACAGTCCACAAGGGAGGTTACTTGATCAAAAAATGAGATCAGATTCGTCTGGCAGGATTTGTTCTTGACAAATCCATGTTGGCTTCGAGTAATCATTGCATTGTTTTCAAGGTGCTTACAGATGGATTGCTTTATAATGTGCTCCAGAATTTTCCCAGGGACTGATGTCAGACTGACTGGTCTGTAGTTCCCAGGTTCCTTCTTTTTACCCTTACTGAAGATAGGGACAACATTAGCCCTCCTCCAGTCATCTGGCACTTCACCCATCTATCACCCATTGATAGAAGTATAGCTTCCAAATCAAATGAAATACACTTTAAAATGTACACTTTAATTTTTAAAGTTGTGCATTTTAAAACTTGTGCATTTTCATGTTTTAGTCTATAGGGGAAAAGGGCACACTTTTGAAAAATGTGCACTTTTGCTGTTTGAAAAACTGAAAAAACAGGTCGTAAATGAGAATGGAGGAGAGCCATACCAAACTTTGAAGTACAGTTCAGAGAATCTCAGAAAGCTCGAGCACCCATGGTTCTCCCATCCCTAGCCACAGCACCAGAAAATAACGTAACACACAAAGGTCAACATCCAACACAACTAAGTGACGGCAATGTAGGCATAGGGAAATCTGAAGTGATGCTTTTCCATCCACTTTGGTATAGGGGCAAGCTCTTTATATATTGTGAGGATGCATGCATGGATTTTCCCCTGGAACTTTAGTAAATGGATCTCCCTTTTCTCAAAGTAATTTAAAATGCATAATACGTATGTACTCAATATAGTACTTCTTTCCAGCATGGACCATTCCATTTCTGACTTTCCTAAGACAAAACATCTTGTAAAAATAAGATTTGCCTACAAACCAAAATGTAGAAAAATGCTGAATATCCCTGTCAGTGGACTGAACAAAGATCTCAGCTTCTTGGATCACTGCAAACTATATGCAGTTTTACCTTCTATGGAGAAGAGAGAGTTGATACATACTGTGGAATTTGTTACTAACATACTGCCTAACATAATTCACAGTTTCATTTTTAACTAGTTCCACCTTGTCAATAAAACACAAAGCAAGTTAAGTGCTCACTGAAATTAATAGAACTGAAGCACATAACTTTCCCTGAATATCCTTCTATATGTAAGCTTAGAATTATTCTTCATATTGCTTGTTCTATTTTAAAAGAAATAGCCTGGGAAGTTTCTGAAACTTGCATACACCTCTCCAATGGAGGCTGGTCCAATTCATCAGCTGTCTCTCACTACTAAAAAAAGTATAATGTTAAGTTGTCTTAATTCAAAAATTTTAACCAAGTACAAACTGATAGCACAGAAATTAAAAACAAATAAAACACAACTTCTTTGTCTGCTTCAGCCTTGGAAAGATAGGACTTTAGTTTCATAAGACTTCAGAATACAGTTTAAGACAAATGTCCCAGGAGACTTTGTTCCAGCCAAAGCTTTTAAGACAAGAACACTTCTTTCTTGTACGATAATGTACACATCTAATCTGCAAAGTGTCATTTCCAAGAGAAATATTGATGTGCTCTTGAATTACTAATACAGACAAAATTCACTTAAGCATTACTTTGAAAGCATACATTAATCTTTTTTGGAATACTTTTAGAATTGCAGGTTGCTTTTTGTTTCCCTAAACATCCTAGAGGATGTTATTCTGATCAGGGCTGGCATCAATGGTAGGCATGGGTGGGCACTTGCCTCGGGCCCACACCCCAGCAGGGGTCCATTGACAAGAGCTCCCTGGTATTGCTCCTCCTTTTCACCATTGCGACCTGGTTGTTCACCTGCCTCTCGCCTTGGCCCAGACAAGGTGGTGGTGAGAAGGAGGAGGAAAAGATGTCACTGCCTACTTGTTTACTTGCTCTTTGCCTGCCGAGCAAGCAAATGGCGGCAATGATGAGAAAGAGGATTATCACCTGGTGATAATGGCGGCGAGGTCGACTCCCTGAGGGAGGAGGCCCCTGAGGCTGTCTTGCCCAAGGGCCCTCAAAAACCTGGAGATGGCACTAGTTCTGGTATGGGGACAACCAAGGAGGGTTATGTGTTTGACTTGTGCATGTGTACTGGGTAGAACATACTTCTAACACCATTTTATTTTACATAAGTAGAAAGCGCTTTCTTTCTAACACTTATGAAATACATTTAAAATAATTCTTTTGCCTCTTCTTTCTGTCAGCCTCTATTTCCTCACCCGAACCTTTCTTAGAGGCAGAAATCTAAGTTGACTTTGCCTCAGTTATCCATGCACAGGTGATCTCCAGGCCAGACTACTGTAACGTGTTCTATGTGGGGCTGCATTTAGAGATGATTTGGTAACTTCAACAGGTGCAGAATGTGGTTTCCCAAGTATTGATGGGTGATGAACAGTCAGTACGTTTCTAAGCCCAATTTGAAGTTCTGATTTTAACCTTTAAAGAATTAAATAGTTTGGGTCTGAATTACTTGAAGGTCTGCGTTCACCCATACTAGATTGGCAATGGAGGTCCTTCTTGCTTGCTTGCCTCTGAAAGCATGTTGGTGGGGGACCGAGGGAGAGGGCCTTCTCTGCGTTGGCCCCACATCTGTAGAATGCACTGCCAACTGAAGTTCACCAAGACCTCAAAATATGTGGCTGCGTCTTCCTAAGACTGTACTACTATAGACTGCAGGTGGAAGAGCTTATGATTGAATAGTCCCCATGTAAAAGCACATTCTGCAAATAAAAAGCAAACATGTCAAGGACAATGTAAGAAGGCTTAGCCTTCTCCTTCTGTAGTGCTTTCTATATTTGGGCTCTTTAGTACTGCTGAAGTGTTGTTCCTCTGAAATTACCTGGAAGCTGTATTAAAACTGTGGTATTAGATGGCACTTAATAAAGTGCTGTATCCCACAGTGCCTGTCCCCACTTAACGTATTTGGCCAAGAATGCCACCTGCACCTTTCCTAAACTAAGGGTGCAATTCTATGCAAGTTTAGATAGAAAAAAGTGCTAGGACTGCCAGCATGCCCAAGCCAGAATGCATAGGATTGCACCATGAGCTAAATAGGAGCAAGGAGTTGTCATTTATGTTAGCTTTTTAGATAATTATCGCTTCCTTCTTGATATGTACTGCTAATTCTAGGAAGTGGGGGCTGGGGGGGACAACCAGCTATACAAAAAGATGGAATGAATAGTGAATGTATTACTCAAGGCGCAAGTATAATAGATAACATTACATTCATCCAAAAACAAAATCTGTGTTTAACATAGACTCTGCTTTTGTATCCTACGTAGATGTGCAATGCCATCAGCATTCACATATAAAGGAAAAAATAAACAAACAACTCCATTTTACTGGATGTTTATTTATGTTTTGTTGTCTCTTCTAACCATGGCAATGAAAGCCAAAACTAAGGAAGAATTTAAGAATTAACCTATAAGAAATAATATTAAGGGTACATGAAAAATTCAGGCACAATTGGTTCATCCAAAGGGTAATAAACATATGCAGCGAGTTATGTTGAAATGTAAACCAAACCTAAGGAAAAATTAATTCCAGAGATGCAGCTATTTCAAGTGCAACAGTATTTCAGGCATACTCAGGGAACTAGGATTATGACCCAAAATGAACCTGCAAAATTCATAAGCAGCACGTACTATTTTTACATAAAATTAGAGATTTCTCATGAAACCATCTCAGACTGGCAACGTTCTTGTCTGATGAGTCAGCTGGATTCTATCAAGACAGCCCTTTATTATTTTCTCCATTAAAGCTGCCCCTTCTAAGTAAACACCTATGGGAGAAATTAAAAAACCAAAAAATCCAAAACAAAACAAGATGCTTTTTGCTCTCTGGACACAGAACGCTTACTTTTTCATAAGTGCAGACGTCACGGCCATTTTTCCAAGACATAGTCATCCTAGTCTAGGTATGCATTTTAAAGACAGTAGATTTTTTAAATGTGGGGGGACCTAGCTAGTAGGTGCAGTTTTATACTGCACAACATAGAGTTGCCTCTGAAGTTCCATTTTCCTATGCATATTTTAGAAACAGGAAACTTGGGAAATGGCCAAAAATGGCTGGAGATGCTATGCTTTGTAATGCACTACACATGGATAGGAGAACAGCATAACAGAGAGCACATGGTGCTCTTGAGTTCACATGACTTGGTTGCACCTAACTTTTCTGACATTAAAGGCTGGTGGGATTTTCAAAACACTACTATGGAAATGTAACACCAAGATCAGCCTTTAAAGAATAAGATATAAGATCACTGGGCTGGTTCTAAACGTCCACCTCTGATAACTGGAGTCTTCCTGTGATGGAAGGCCTCCTTCCACTGATGAAAGGATTCCCTCTGCCAGAAGAAGATTCCTTCCACTGTAGGAAGGGAATCTTTGGATCCAATTCTTCTTCTGTCAAGACACTCACATTTTTCTCTGCCACTAGAACTGTCCATTTCATAGCAAGACTAATCAAGTTAAGAGCTATGAACTGTGTCAACCTGTTTCTCTTCATAAATGTACTGTATTCTTGTGACTTTGTTACACACATTAAATGTTGAGGGGTGCTATCACAGTCACAAAATAGTTTTCAGATAAAATTTGAAATGGGTTTTCTAGTCTATTTGTAAGGAAAATAAGGTTCTCCAAGTGTGTTTGAGAGAGTCCTTTCCCTCAGGTGAAAAAAAGGATGATCTCTTTTTATAAGTTTCACTTCATTTTTAGATATTGCTGGCAATGTGCTTTTAAGAAGTATCTGAGCCATCTTCCTAACTGTTTGGAGCATTCTTGAGTGTGAGAGATCACATGAACTACCTATGATATCACACATTCCAAAATTCTGCAATAACAAGAATTTGCTTCAATTCACAAATTGGCTGGGATCCAATTCACACAATCAAGCAACCACCAGGTGACCCACACTAAATCCAAACTGGGTAGAGGCTTCTGTATATAGTGAGCCGTTCATGCGCAATTATTCACCTTGCAGATCTCTCACTTTTACCATGGCAACGATGAGCTATTTTTTAAAGCAATTCACAGTGTGGAGAAATGTGCATGGCAGGTAGCGGTTCGCTTGGCAAAGGGCTACATACAATGGCTTGCCATGGGGAGTGTCCTTCACACCATTTGGATTTCAATTACATTTTCTCGCTTTCATGCTATTCCTCTATCCTACCCCAATCTTATCTAAATCTTCCTTATGATCATGAATCTCAATTGCAATTTCCTAAATTAATACTTTCTGCTCTTCTTTAGCTGTCTTTAATTCCTCATAGTTTTCCATACAATCCTGAACTTTAATCTGCATTTGTGTAATTTTAGCTTCAAATACCTTCAGTGTGTATTTGATTTCAAACATCCACCACACAACTGCTTGTTTCTCTGCGTCAGTTCTTATTCTGAACTTTAGTTGAAGGTCTAGGAAGGAAAATAGAACTCTGACTTGGGTTCCTGCATTGAGTAGGGGGTTGGACTCGATGGTCTTATAGGGCCTTCCAACCCTACTATTCTATGATTCTGTGATCTGTTTAGAAATGTGCAGTGTACAAAGCATAAATACCTAATTACTTGAAGAGCAACCTCCTCAAGCAAAGAATTCTGAAATACTGTTTTGGATTCCACATTGCTAGTATTGCCCTGCATCTACAACATAAAAGGAGTAGTCGTAAAAAGCTAAAGGGCAGCATTACAACACCTGAACCATGCACCCTGCTTACATCAGCATCACAGCCTCTTATGAAAGCCACTTGTTACCTGTTGTTTTTAATCATTATTTCTGCCCATCTCTCACTTTTAATATATCCATCACCTTCTGATCCCCTGGCTACAAGTTTATTGGCAGCATATAGTGGTTAAGACGCTGAACTGCAGACTGGAAGGTCGGCAGGTCAGCAGTTTGAGACCCGAGTGCCGCGTGATGGAGTGAGCTCCCGTCTTCAGTCCCAGCTTCTGCCAACCTAGCAGTTCGAAAGCAAGAAATTGCAAGTAGATACATAGGTACTGCCTCGGCGGGAAAGGTAACAGCGTTCCGTGCACCTTGGTGTTCAGTCATGCCGGCCACATGACCACGGAAGCGTCTTCGGACAGCGCTGGCTCTTCGGCTTAGAAACGGGGATGAGCACCGCACCCTAGAGTCGGACACGACTGGTTGGGGACACCTTTACCTTTACCTTTATTCCTCGCAAGGGCCACTCTGGTTTAATTCCAATAATAAAAATAGAGTTACATGTAAGTAGTTACAAGATGCACTCAGAGAACACAGATGCTAACGCTGGATCTTTCCAGATGTTCTCAGAAATGCACAAAGTATATAATGTGTAGTCCTCTTCAGGAATTCTACTCACTATGTTGTATGAATGTGTGAAGAGAGGAGTGTTCTAGCTCCACCCCGTCCATTGTTGCATTTGTCACCCTGTACATGAGGTGACAGTCTGAACAGGAGAGACCTCTCTATTCGTGCAGGATCTCCATGCATGCAAGGCAACAGATGCAATGATGGAGGGGTGGGGCTAGAGCGCTCCTCTCTTCACGAGTTAGAACAGAAGACGAGCCCTGCTGGATCAGAGCAAGGGTCCATCTAGTCCAGCATTCTGATCACACAGTGGCCAACCTGCTGCCCACGAGGAACCCACAGGCAACACATGAGTGCAACAGCACCCTCCTTCCATGGTCCCCAGCAACTGGTGTATACAGGCACACTGCCTTTGATACTGGCGGTAGCATGGAGATCAACATGCTAAGTAGAATGCCTGAAGAGCAGTTTGTGTGTGAGTTTGAACTTTTGGAATAGGAAACTCTCTTGGGCAGTTGATAAAATAGCTTCCAGGCTACTTTGCCTGGATTCTCCCCCACGTGGAGGAAAATGTGCAATGAATCTGGCCAAAACCAGCTTAGAGCCCATTTCCCTTGTGCCCGAGAGATATCTCTTCTTGCCACTAATGGATCCATGTGGTCTTGCCCAGTGGAACTTTTCTGAGTGAAGAAGGGCTTTTTCCAGCCTAGTTTAGATCCTTCTGGGGCTTTAGACCATTCAGTAGCTCAATGTGACAGCTTTGCAGAGTACTTCGTGGATAAAATCTCTCAACACACATAACAGAATGAATTCATTTGGAGAAGTGGTGGATTTGGACAAGGTGCTTGGTGCTGGTCACACCACTGCACACCCACTGGATCCTTGTCCATATTTGCTGTTAGTTACCTGTTACCTGTTAAGGTAAATTGCTAGATCCATCCTGATTATAACTAATGCATCTTTACATGAAGGACCTAATGCCATCAATCTTTAAAGAAGCAAATGTGAGGCTACTGTTAAAAAAAGCGTTCCTTGAGCCCTGGTTTTGGAGAATTATGGGCTGGTTTCTAATCCACCATTGCTGCCCAAGGTTGTCAAATTCTCAAAGTTGTCAGTTCCAGACACTTTTGGAAGAAATGGAGTATTCAGCATCCATTTCAACCTGTGTTCTAGCTGGGGGACCAACTACCTCAGTCACACTGGTACACAATCTGTATGGGTGAAAGACTGGGGGAGTGTGGCCCTTTTGACACCATTGACCATGGTGTCCTTTTGGATGGCTTGAATTGGGAGTAAGTCATGCTGCCCATCCACCAAGGAGCAGAGCTCTAAAAAACACATAGAACAGCTTGAAATGGTAGAAAACACCACAACATGTGATGTGGCCCTTAGGTTTAGGAGGGTAAATCATATTGGGTAAAAATGATGGCTATTCATATGTTTTCCTTCCCAATTTTTTCGTCTTACATTGTGGAATGAAAAATGAAATTACAACTGCTTCTGCAAGGCAGAGATGTAAAGCTATGGCACATTAGTCAAAACATCATTTAAATTCAGAATTTAATTTTGTTAAAGAAAACAGTAAAGTCTCATACATATATGAAAAAGAGAACTATAAAAAATAACAGAAGCAGTGTTTAGAATCATTATATTTGCATACCGCTCCTCTTTTACCCAAGTAAAAAAGTTTAAAATGTCTTTTACCCACCTCTGTTAAACCAGAAACCTCTCCTTTGGCTAATGGCCTTATGATAGATGGGGTGAACACTCTGGCATCTGACACAGGCTGCCCCCTCATAAAGTGCTTCCCTGCTTCAAAAATGTCAACTTCCACCATTTTACCCATGAATTTGGGGTTCTTTGGCACGAGAACCTTGAAAAGAATGATACAGACAACTTTTTCTAACTGGAATACATAAAAGTACTTGGGTTTTTCATTCAGAAAGGGGAAAAGGTAAATATCAACCAGCAAAGTTCAAAGCTCAATCGCTCACATATTATAAAATTTGGTAACATCTTTATATGCCTTGGCAAAAACTTATGCAGCATTAGATCTACTTTTTCTTTCTGGCTCTTTAAAGTATATCCTCAGGATTTGATTATATGCAATCTAATTAATTTTTGATGAGAACATTTTATCCACTTTGATTTATAATCAAAATATTCTTTGTACTTAAGAATTGCTTTGTTTTAATTTATTTGACTCTGATATGCATAATAGTTAAAGTAAAGATATTGTCTTTCATATAACTTGGAATTCATCTACCCTTATAAACATATACTTATGTATATAGCTGGAAATCAGCTGTGAACCATTTCTGCCCGGAAGAACTGCTAGTCTCTGAACTAAAAAGTGAAGTATGGAAGCCATCTAAATAAGGGTCAGTCAGATACAAGGGAACCTTCAGATGAAGGGCACCATTTTTTAAAAAGAAAAACATGGAAAGTACATAGATGAACTAGAAGAATTAATGTTTATATCAGTCTTTCCAAACTCTATATGTGCTGAACTATAAGACCCATCATCCCCCACCAGCATGGCCACTGAATGATGAAATGTTTAGTCCAACACATCTGGAGGGCACTAGGTTGGGGGAGGCTGCTTTATTTAATTGTTACAGGAAGGAAGGAAGGAAGGAAGGAAGGAAGGAAGGAAGGAACTACAACGTTTCTTCTTTTTGTAGTGGTACCTGCTCGTAGAATCGATTATGAGCAACATAAAATTTGGAATCAAATGATTCTTCTGTCACGAGAACTTCCTGTCTCTCTCCAATCTGTGGAATAAAAAATGCAAGTAGTGATCAGTCAAGACGTGACGCCATTAGTTACCCTCTGAAGAAAGGAGGGACTAAGAAACTACCTTTTTCAATTAACAGGCTGTTGCTGGATAATTTAGTACCCCACTGGGAAAAAGTACCACTTCAGGTTATCCATATGACAGATAACATGATTACAAGAGATTAGCAGAGTTTGAACTATACAAAATATTTTTTAAAAATCTAAAGCTCACTTTTAATCGCCAAGAGCGTTCAATGTGAATCTAAAAAAAGATCTACATCAGTGCATCATATATGAACACATGCATGTTGCATGTGCATCTCCATGGTACAGATATGGATTTTCAGATCTTTACAGGTGCTCCACCTATAAATATTGTACATATTCCTGGATTATTTTTAAATTTCTTGACTTGCTTTGACAACTGCAGTTGCAGGACCTCACAATGTTATCCACTGTCTAAAAATATTAACTGCTCCAAGTTTCTCTTATCTTTGTTTTGCTGAGCAATAATTACAGAAGTACCATAAAGATTCTTAATAAAAAAATAAAAGTTTTAAAATCATAAGCTACAAAAATTAAACTATTAATTACCATTTACTGATTGCCTTCACTGGAAGACAATCTCCAGTTTTAATGAAACTAAAAGTCATAGTTAAACAAGGACATAGTTATGCATTATATTATCTTAGTGTAGTGAAGACTGCTTTCTACAAGAAGTATTACAAAGTACAGTTCATGTGAAAGTCCTACCCTTATGCAGACTTCAGGTTTGGGGGATACACAGAATTAAAGAATTCTGAGCCCAGTAATTTGCTTTGAGTAAAGTTCCAGAACTGAATGGAGCTCACAGTCCTTCCACACAAAAATCTACTCCTGGTTACACTCCTCACCCCACTTTACTCACTATCAACAGTATAATGGTGTGTGTGTGTGTGTGTGATTTTGTTGTTGACATTGTTAAATAATTGGGAGTAAGAAATCTTTGCTGATCTAATTCAAATAATCCGGAAATCTACCTGTAGATTCTGATCCACCTGGACCATCCCTTGACTAAACCATTTTTTTTTCTTATTCTATTATTTATTCATTTATTTTATACCCTACCTTTCTACCCAAAAACAGCACTCAAGGCGGCTTACAAAACAATTTAAAATAGATTAAATAATAAAACACATTGCAGCACCCAACCCACAAACCCATATACAGGCCAAGGGCCTTCTTGAATAAAATGGCCTTTCCCTGATGTTGGAAGGACAACAGAGAGGAAGCAAACCTAGTCCCCCTTGGGAGAGAGTTCCACAGCCTGGGAGCAGCCACTGAAAAGGCCCCCTCTCACGTCGCCACCAAATGTGCCTTTGATGGTGGTGGTCTTGAAAGAAGGACCTCTCCAGAAGATCTTAAGGACTGGGCAGGCTCATATGGGAGAAGGTGGTCTTTCAGGTAGCCTGAAAGGCGAACAGGGCTTCATAGGTCATAAACAGCACTCTGAATTCTGTCTGGAAACAGACCAGTCGCCAGCAAAGCTACTGTAAAAACGGAGTTGCGTGCTCCCTGTAAACAACCTTAGTCAACAGTCTGGCTGCAGCACTCTGGACCAGCTGAAGTTTCTGAACAGTTTTCAAAGGCAGCCCCATGTAGAACATGTTACAGCACTGCAAAAGGGATGTAACTAAGGCATGTGTGACTGTGGCCAGATCAGACAGGAATGGGTGCAGTTGGCGCACTAGCCTCAGCTGTGCAAACACACTCCAGGCCACCGCTGAGACCTGGGCGTCCAGGTTCAAGCCCAAGTTGAGGAGTGCATCCAAACTGCAAGCCTGAGTCTTCAGGGGGAATGTAACACCATCCAGCACAGGTTGATTCTCTATTCCTTGATCTGCCTTTTGACTGAGCAGGAGCACCTCTGTCTTATTTAAATAAAATTTCAATTTGTTTGCCCTTATCTAGTGCATTAACAATATCAGGGACCAATTTAGAACCAGAACAGCTTCCTTGGATTTAGATGGAAAGAAGAGACAGAGTTGTGTGTCATCAGCATACTCGTGGCATCGAACCCCAAAACTCCTGTAACCTCTCCCAGTGGTTTCATGTATATATTAAATAAGATGGAACCCCAATGGGCACCACAGGCCAACCGCCATGGTGTTGAACAGGAATCCCCCAGTGCCACCTTCTGAGATTGGCCCTCCAAGAAGGACAGCAGCCACCATATAAAAGTGCCTCCCAGTCCTATCTCAGACAGATGCCCCAGAAGGATACCAAGGTTGATGGTACTGAAAGCTGCTGAGAGGTCCAGCAGAACTAATAGGGACACACTCCCCCTATCCAGTTCCTAGTGCAGATCGTCCACCAAGGTCACCAAAGCAGTCTCTGTCCCATAACCAGGTGTGAAGCCAGATTGAAATGGATCTAAATAATCTGTTTTATTCAGAAATCCCTGGAGCTGAGAAGCCACCACAGACTCCAGCATGTTGCCTAAGAATGGAGTATTGGAAACTGGCCAAAAATTATCCAACACAATAGGGTTCAGGGAGGTGTGTTTTTAAAAAACAAAACAAAACAATGGTCTCACCACGATCTCCTTTAGGCAAGACGGAATCACTCCTTGTCATAAAGAGATGTTCACCACTGCCCTTACCCTCTCAGCCAGTTTTCCCCGGCTATTTTATAAGCCAGGAAGGGCAAGGGCCCAGCACACAAGTGGTAGGCTTCACTTCTCCAAGAATCCTGAACACCTCCTCAGGCTGTACAATTTGAAAAATATCCATTGTAAGGACAAGCAGGAACCAAAGTTATATTCGCTGGACCTGTATCAACTATGGTATCCAACTCGTCACAGATACAGTCAATTTTATCTGCAAAGTGTGCGCAAATTGATCACAGCAGGCTATTGAGTGGTCTACCTCTTCTTCTTGCAGGCCAGAGTGTAACAGGCCTCTGACCACTGAAAAATCTCCACTGGGTGACTCTGAGCAGATGCAATGATGGCGGAGAAGTAGAATTTCTTCGCTGCCCTCATTGGCATGGAGTAGGCTTTCAAATGAGCTCTAGCCTATGTTTGATCGGATTCATTCCGAATTTTCCACCAATGTTGCGCTAGTTGACATCCCACTCATTTCATTGCTCGCAGCATCCTGGAAAACCAGGGGGGCTTGTTGGGCTCCACTCCTTGGGAGAGGACACTCATGCGCGATTGTATCTATTGCCTGGGCCGGGTGTCTGTTCCAGAGATTAACCCTGCTCCTGGCACTCCACGTGGAGGCAATGGCGAGAAGTGCCTGTTATCAACTTCAGCTGATACACCAGCTATGCCCATTCCTGGAATATGTGGACCTGGTAGCGGTGGTGCATGCGCTGGTAACCTCTAGGCTCGATTTCTGCAATGTGCTGTACTTGGGGCTGCCTTTATATTTGGTTTGGAAACTTCAACTGGTACAAAATATGGCAGCCAGATTGGTCTCTGGGACATCCTGTGGAGACCATATTACATCAGTTTTAAAGTCTTTACACTGGCTGCCAATTTGTTTCCAAGCAAAATATGAAGTGCTGGTTCTTACCTTTAAAGCCTGACATGGTCTAGGTCCAAGGTACCTTAGGGAGCGCCTTCTCCCCTACATCCCAGTCCACCACCTAAGGTCCTCTGTGGGCTCTCTGCTGCGGCTGCCTAATGTGAGATTGGCAGCCACACTCAAGAGAACCTTCTCCTTTTCCACCTCTCAATTGTGGAATGACCTGTCAGTTGAATGCACTTGGTGACCTTGTTGAAGGTTTTTAAGCAGGCATTAAAGACGCTATTATTCTGGCAGGCCTTCCCTTTTTAGAACTCTTGTTCCTTTTGCCGACTTTTGTATACTGTTTTGAGCGGTGTTGTTTTAAGCTGTGTTTTGTTGTTGGATTCTTTAAAAATGGTTTTTAGTTCAAAGTAGTTTTTAGTTATATGTTGTTTGTGTGTATTGTCCATGTGCTTGTATGTAAATGGTTTTCAAACTGTTTATATTGTATTTTAATGTTTTAACTTTTGTAAACCTCCCAGAGAACTTCGGCTATGGGGCGGTATAGAAATGTAATAAATAAATAATAAATAACCAGGGCTTTGACACAATTGCCTGCCGAGGTGACAGGAAAATCCCCAAGAGCTATCTGAATCCATCAGTCTCTTGGGGAGGACCATCTTAATCGCCCCCACTCCTGCAGAGGCTCCAAGTCCCAGAAAGTCTAAATCCCACAAGGTAGTGATCTGTCCATGACAACAGAACTATAGAAAGTTCTTCCACCCCTAGACACCATCATCCCACCCTACACAGAAAGCCAGATCGAAATTGTGCCCTGCTGAATGAATGGGGCCAGATACTAATTGGGACAGACCCATGGTTGCAATGGAGGCTATGAAGTCCTGAGCCACTTCTGAAAAGGCAGCCTCAGCATGTACATTGAAGATCCCCAGCACAACAAGTTGTGGAGGCTCCAGCACCAACCCCAAGACCACTTTGGCTAGCTCAGGAAGGAAACAGTTGAGTAGTGGGGTGGGTGGTACACCAACAGAATCCCTATTCTGAAAACCCACTTTCAGATATACAACTTGAAACTGGAACACTGTGGGATGGGGGACCTGGACAGGGGGATTAAATTATGATACACCACTGTGACTCCGCCTCCCCATCCCCCAGGTCCTGGCTGCTTCAACACAGAGAACCCAGTTGGACAAAGCTGGGAGAGATTTACTCCTGCAGTCTCATCCAACCAGGTCTCCGTGATATAGGCCAGGTGGGCATTCTCATCCAGGATCAAGTCCTGGATGGCTATTGTCCCATTCATCGACCTGGCATTCAGGTCAGATATTTTATCATGCAAGATATACTGATGTACTGGACTGGATCTTTTGTTCCGTTATGGAAGGAGATAGAACCCCTTCCCTGAGTAGAAGCTCTTTCTATTCCTGGAATGGAAACATAGGGTCCAAGCTAGCGGGTTAGATATGGGCTTAGTCATACTTAGAGCAGACCAACTGAAATGAATGGGGTCTAGGTTACTCATGCCTAACTTAAGCCTCCTTGATTTCAATGTGTCTACTATGACTATGTCTGGAACTAGCCAAATGTCTGTAACGCAGGTTTTCTATTTAATGAAAAGAAAATACAGTTTTTTTGCTTTTCTAAAAGCCAGGTGAACAATAAGAAAATGTCAAACAGAGCCAACTTCAGTAAAATGAGTTTTTCATGAAACCTACCTAGAAAAATACATAAGGTTAACACATAAAATTCTGACCTTAAACTGAAAAATATTTCTAATGTTATCACAAAAGAATTAGCCACAAACACCTTTATATTTATTGCTGTAATGTCACATTAATAGTGAACTATTGAAATTACATTTTGAAAAAAGTATGATCCACAATTTCTTTCAAGTTAATGAAAATCATAACCTTTCCCTTTCAATTCCTCACTGAAAACGAATAGAGCATATCAAGTGCAGACTCCAGATTATATGGTAATTTTGTAAACTCTTTTTGCAAATATTTGCTTTCAGGCTTATCAGAAAATAACAGAATCCCTCATGTTATGCATGTATGAAAACCTTTATATTGTTTCCTATATTTCTGCATATATAATACCTTGACAATTACAGGAAAACATTCCTGTAACGAAGCTATAGGATGGGTTCGTACTTACAGGGTTGCCCGCAGGTACAGTTGGGAATGTGTGGAAGCTGCCGCAAAAGCTCAAACGGCAGGTGAACACATGTACTTCCAAGTGGAAGAAATATGCATGGCAGCAACCAATTTGTGTAATTGCACTGGTCCTTTTTTGGGCTACAGGCTCCGCAAGGAGGCCTGGTTTTCTCAATGTATGAACATTCCTCGCCTGCAGGCCTGCCATCAACATGCTGCCGAGGTGCTTAGATGGGGCGTGAAGTGTGAACCAGCCTGCACATATAGATTTTGACCATAACGGAAGAACTGTAGTTAATTTGAATGTCAAGTCTCCATTTTGGATGCCAAAGATGTTTCAGCTTAAGGGGTTGTGAGTTTCAGACTAAACCACCTTTTGAATACTGAAGCATTCATAAACTGTGTAACTTCTCCTCTGATTAAGTTATCAGCATTCTCTCAGAAAGGATATGTAAATTTCTGGAGAAAGTACTCTTGTTAAAACGGTTTACCAACCAATTCTAGGACTTGCTATTTTTTTCTGTGTTCACCTGTATCAGGCTACCTCAACTGGTGTCCCTCTGGATGTTTTGGATTACAACTTCCCATCAGCTCCAGCCAGCATGGCCAGTGGTCAGGGATGATGGGAGTAATAACAAAACATCTTTAGGGATCCAGGCTGGGGAAAGCTGGCTTATATAATGAATACCCATTGGAACCAGAAAATGTCAAAACAAACAGAACATAAATGTATGCATTTAGGGAACAAAATAATAATAATAAAATCCTTCCAGCATCAGCCATTATCATTCTTTCTCTCATTCACTGTGGAATAAACTGCACCACAGTATCATAGTATTCTCTACTATTAAGATAACCAGAAACTACTCTGTATGATGGTGGTGGTAGACGTGTGCTAGTTTGTTTAAAAAGCAGATGTGGAAAAGTGAATGTTGTACAAAAATAACTGAACTTCAGTTTCGTATGACCGGAGAATTCTGCACAGGAAGATTCACTTGTGTCACACAGGTAATATCTGTCAACTTCCTATTGACCAAGGTGATGGTCTTGGAAAAGGCATGTATCTTTCGCCCAGAGTGTCACTGCTTCCTGACACTGAGTGGTATGGCTCAGTTGGCAGTGTTGTGCTTGATACAGCACATGCTTAAGCATTTAACACAAACCACCAGGCTCCACTCCTTTACCAAACAGTTGGATATGATGGTGGAATCCAGGCATCCTTGTTATCTTAACTAACACATTGGACTGAGCTGTTCAGCAGCAAGTGGCTAACCTGTTTTGATGGAATGGTGGGCCTATGTTGACTGTCAGAAGGGCCATGGCCCCTCTGGCTTGCATTGGATCACCTTCTCTGATGTCACCGATGGGCAGGGCAGGGCAGGGCAGGGCAGGGCAGGGCAGGGCAGGGCAGGCCTTGGCTGGTCACCTGAGTGTTGTTTGTGACTTGAGAGAACTTAGAATTGGAATTCCAAGGCATATGCAGTATATATTGGCTACATGTCATGGTCTTTCAACTCATACCTTGATGTTGCAAATTAAGTTAATTTTCTAGAACCTCTCAATAGAAACAGACTGATAAGCAACATTTGCTTATGTTGTGCATTATTACATGTCAAAGCCTTTGGGATAATACATAAGTATATAACATATCCTCTGTACTGGGCATAATGATCCAGAAGCTGCAGCTGGTGCAAAATGCTGCTGCCCGTGTGTTGACAGAGGCAGTGAGATGTGAGCATATCTCACATGTTTTGAAATCTCTGCACTGGCTGCCAGTGAGTTCCCAGATGTAATTCAAGGTGTTAGTCCTATTGTACAAACCCCCAAAAGGCTTAGGAGTAGGGATGCTGGAGAAATCTGCAACAGATTCAAATGAGTTTGGCTTTCTATGAATCCAAGTGGCAGATTCTGCAATGGACCAGCTTTTTCTGAGTCGCGTGGATTCTGTGGACTGTTTTTTAATTTTTTGAGGGGATTCTCACAAATTCGTGCTTGCACTAATGTACATTTGCACTTCCACAAGTAGAATGAAATTCTTGTACGTCCCAAATTCTGTCAATGAGCTGACAAAATTCCATCAATGAGTGGACAACGGAAAGAAAGATGCATGATAATCCATGAAACATAGACAGAATGGATTTAACAACATCCATACATCCCTTCTTAGGACCCAGGTACTTGACCTTCCCCATTTCCAACCATCCCTGGATTTAAGATCAGTGGGGGAATCTTTCCTTGCAGTGCCCTCAAGGAATGTGGCCCTGTGGGGCTACCACACATGGCAGCACCCCAGCTGTGGATCTCACTTCCAGTAGAGATTTAGTTGTCCCACATGGTGTTGTCATTTAGGCACCAGTTAAACACCTATTTATTTGTATAGTCTTTGGGGGTATAGGCAAGTCTTTTGATTGATTCTGCTGATGCTTTTATTGTATTTTATTATATATTTTAGAGTCATTCTTTTAATGTTGTCTATATGGTGCATTATCTTCTATATAGCCACCCTGGGTGCTTTGTGAGGAAGAGCAGGATATGAATAAAATAAAATAAATAAAACAGCTGTACAATACATGTAGTGTTAGTAATGCTGTACACACAAACGCCATGTTCTCCTCTTCTTCATTTAGCAAAACAGAACTGATCTAGGCAACAGATGTACACAGTGCAAACCTCCATCTTTTCAACTATTTCGCTGCCTGGCTTGAGGCTGGAGAAGCAGGAAGGATTAAAAAGAAGTCAAAGAAAGCAGGGTTTGAATAGCATCTAGTTAGCATAACAAAAGGAAGCCCCTCAGTTGTTTAACATTGGGTAATGCATCTCATTAAATACAAGTGAAAGAACAATTATTTAGGCCCCCTATGACTACTGTTTGGCACTGAGATATATATCAGAGAGAAATCACAGGGCCATTCTGCTGGGAGAGCTTTTGCTTTCCCAGCCCAGCAATCCTGCTTCAGGGTAAATAGCCCACTTCCATTACTGTGCACCTGCATCTGACTGCTTCATTTTGATTTGGTCTCTTGCTGTGAAAATGTTGCTTCTTCAAGCATATACAAGCTCTGAAATGCAACTCATATGACAATTATATTCAGAGATGTCAGCGGTGACCTAAAAATGACAACTGGGCCTCCATCTATCTGCTTCTTTTTAAATTTTGTTATGTTTTACTGATTTCCACTCCCTTACTGTTGCTCTTGTTTTGTACAATAGGATAATCAAATTAAAATATAATGCTGGCAGTTCTATAAAACTGTATTTTAAAAAGAAATTAAACAGGTAACATTTGCCTGTCAGAGAATTAATTTTATGCTTCATGCCTCCCAAAGATTGCCTCTTTTGATTTTCTTTACCAAAAATATGGTCTTGAAGTGACCATATTTAAGGATGCAGAATACATTAATTGCTATGGAAACCTGCATTGGTTACTTATCATGTGCCAACTTCAATGTCTATAATTACAGTTTTTAAAATCAGTATAGTAATAATACAGGTACATATAAAAAATACATATTCCATCACTACTTCTATATATGCATATTCAAATTTTAAAAATCTGTGAAAATGACTTATTCAATAAAATTCTTTGCAACTAAAAATAATCTTAAGATTTAAGTGCATTTATTTTCCAGATATATCATACCTATATAAATTACTTTTTAAAGAACTGATCTACAATATTATCATGGTAATAAAATCAAAAGACTTTTGATTATACTGGTTTTCCAAAAATTTAGAACATTGGTCTAAGCCAAGTAAAAGTTCCTAATTTCTTATATCCTTCACATCCTTCTCTAACTCTCACCGACTGAGCATGTTTAACCACAAGTAATATCTACCATATTCATTTCAGCCGTAACTTCCAATTGTAGGCTACTATATTTTTACACTTACAGGCAACCTCCAACCTTGCAGTTCTTGAAAGATAATGTATTAACTGTTTATTTATTTCTTGCACAATATCATCTATATAGCCTAGTAATAAACACATTGGGGTAAAAAATAAATTGCAAAGGAAGATATATTCTGAATAACCAAAGAACTCCAAACATATTTCCAGGAGGCTTGAATTATCTGACAACCAAACCACATATGAAAGCTATTGTCATGACGCAGGGTTGTGATTCCCCCTCCTCAGGAGGAGAAGCCTCTGATACAGATCTCTCAGAGTCAGAAGAGGACATGGCTGCGGAAGCACCTGTTGGTGCCCCTCTCGTCTTAGGGCCCTGAGCCCTGTAAGAGCCCCGTAAGAGCTCCTGGGACCTGCCCTCCTGCTTCTGGAGGAGGTTACATTACTAGCCTCAGATTCCAAGAACTCTGTCCTGAAGCCATCACCACACCCCAGTTCCCTCCATGCCAAAGGCTTCAAAGGCAAGCACGGACCCTTTCAAGGAGAAGGCCCCATTCAAGTGTGAGAAGAGCTAGCTTGCAGCCTCCAGGAAGTGGAAGGCTCAGTCTGAGTCTGCCAGTTGTTGGAGCAACATACAAGCTGAGCTTGTCTGCCTCCTGTAGAGGCCCACTTGGAGCTCTCCATGGTGCTATACACTCTTTGATTTCTCTAACTGGTATCTGACCTTGCTTCTGGACTTTCCCCTGTGTTGACCATCCTGGAACATGGCCCTTCCTATGCCTGACTTTGCCTATTGGAGCTGAATCTTTCTTTGTTGATTGTATCCCTGAGAAGCTGGGTGTAGCAGTACCCTCAACTGGGTTAGCCCTCATACTTAACAGAATCTGTGGCTTGAAACAGTATAGCTATTTTCCTCTTTTTTTCCCAAGTTGAGAAAATATTTACTTTGTAGAATACATTGTTCAAAGGCAAGATATTATATGCTGTATTCTTAGTATTTGTTGGTGTTCTTGAGCCTGGGGTTCCATCAAGCATCACTTGCCTAGTGCAGATGAAATACTGCCAAACAGGTGACTGGGGATGCCATGTAAGCTTGTGAGCTTCCTCCCTCTGTCTTACAGGAATTCCCCTCTCTCTTTCACTAACTATGGTTAGTGTTATGTGCAACCGGCATTCTTGCTAATCATAGCATCAAACCACAGTTTGCAACCATGGTTAGAACCAGGCTTGGACTGGTGCATGCATAGAACTAACATAGTAAGCTCCAAAATTAAAAGGGAGGGGAGAATGCCCTCATGAGAGGAGACGCACACAAGCCCACAGGGTGCTCTCAACAGTCTATCCATGCTTAAGTGACTGGGCAGCATTACATCTGCACTGAACCAATGCAGTGTACTACATGGATGCTGCTTTTGCAACTCTGGTATAGGGCACATTATAGGGCTAGGGACTTCTGCACTAGTACAAGAACGTTTTCAAGGTTGTGCAGCTCCCATTCATTTTAATGAGGGTTGTGCAGAACTTCCTGATGTATTGTGGCCTTTATGGTCAGGAAGTCTCATTTTTGAGAATAGCTTTTGTTTTGTTTCTTTTTTGGTTTACATATTTTGGAGTGAGACAAGTTTGCCCTTTGGGGAAATAAAATATAAATATATAATATCTATCAGGTTGCATTTGTGTGACATTTTCACTGTCAGATCTTAGAAGAGAGTAAGAAGAAGAAAAAGACTGAAAGCTGAAAGGCAAAATAATGCTGAGAATTCTACACAACCTGTATCTATCCACACTGATAAAGAATTAGAAAATATTTATTTGCTGACAGTTCTAATAAATGTCTAAGTTAGAGAATCGGACATGTTCATGGATTAAAAGCACAGTAAGCAGCAGGGCTTGCATCAGTACCTGGCATCCTCAGGCAGCAGCCAAGGGCCCAGCATCACAACAGGACCCACCGCTATTGCCTGCTCTGGGCCCATTTATTCCTTTATTTATTGTCCCAGCTCTCTAAGAAGCACTGGGTGGCTGGGCCCAGCTGCCATATTCCCATCAACATTAGTACCCCCAACTATGCTCTAATGCATGTGAAATCCACATATTCATGAATGCAAAAACAGTTTTATTTATTCCTTTGAAAAAGTAGCTCGTTCATATGTATACCTTTTTAATTCTTTAAAGGTAGTGTCAAAAATGTACATTGCCATCAAACTGTTAGGATCCTTGCACCCTCAGTTTTGGCTTATTTTATCAAATGGCTCAAGCCTGTTTCGTCCATTTAGAATACAGACAGCATAGAATCATAGAATAGTGGGGTTGGAAGGGGCCTACAAGGCCATCGAGTCCAGCCCCCTGCTCAATGCAGGAATCCAAGTCAAAGCATCCCTGACAGATGGCTGTCCAGCTTCGTCTTGAATGCCTCCACTGTGAGAGAGCCCACTACCTCCCTAGGTAATTGGTTCCATTGTTGTATTGCTAAGTAAAAATAACATCCAAAAGTCCAAAGGCTCTGCATGGCCTGAGGGGGTTGCTCCACAGCAGATTCTACAGGTCAGATTCTTAGAAATCCAAGCTCATTTTAGTCCACCTTGAATTTCCCCAGCATCCCTAGGTACAGACACCAAAATCAGAGGTGCCCCAACAACCTTAGTAGGAGAGAGTTGAACTCTGTAGAAACAGATGAGTAGTTGTCACCATATCATGAATAGTTAGAAAGCACTTTGGTGTGAAGAAAGCACAAATGTAATTATACCTGCACTTTTAGGTAAGAACTATCCCTATGTCCTTTCTAGAAAGTTTTTTGTTTTTGTTTTAAATGTGACTTCATCCACTTGTGCATCTTTCTGTTAGCAGGATTTAAATAGCTGATTTGAACACAGTGTTCTGCTAAATTTCAATTGATGCTAAAGCCTTGCAGGAATATACTGGGGGAAGGGTAAAAAAAATTCCTGCCTTTCTCCAAAATCCTCAAAGTTGGCTCCAGTTGTGGTTGGTGAATGGGCTGGTGTAAGTGGAGAATATCTCCAGCATCAGAAGGCAACATAGAGGTGGTAACCCTGAACAGAGTCAGGAGGCTACTTACTCAGCTAATGCAAAAAAAGCAGCAAATCTAGATTTGATCTCTTCAGTACACTCCCTGCCTCAATCAGTCCTAGCAATGACTGGAGCTCAAAGTAGTTGTTAGCAGGGGGGACATGGGAATGGGGGGGAGGAGCTAAGGAATAAAGATGGTTCTTTGCCTTCTACTACCAAAGAAACTACCAGGAGGTGGGAGAAGAAAAGGAAGCAGAAATGAATAAAAAGAGTTATTTGATCCTCCTTCCCCCAGTTCCTCTTGTTCACCTGCTCCACAAATTTCCAGTAGTCCACATTTTGTGTCTGCATGGATATCTGTATCTTTTATATTGTATTATATATGCATTTTAGCGTGGGCCGTTAGAGATTTCATTATATTAAACAGTATAGAAGTAAAATGAATAAATAAATGTGGTTGACATCCTTAGCACATTTCAGTAAATTTGTACTGTGTTAATTTTCCATTCATCATCAAACTCTCTTACAAAGAGAAACCAATGTTGACTTTAGTGACCGAACTCCTCTCTTTGCCACTGAATATTAAGATACACATTGACCAAGTTTGAATGATCTGCAGTGGCTCGGCGTGGGTTATTTAACCCATGATGAGCTGCAGAGCCTGCAGGCACCACATTGTATATTGAGCTGTCACTCAGAGGTTGTTGTCTCGGATGAACCTGGGAAGCATGGGTTATGTGAGGCTAAACAACCCTCGCATAACCATAAAGCAGACCAGGGGTTAGGCGAGGGTTGTTTACCTAACCCTCACCTAACCCACGCTTGCCGGGTTCACATGACATGACAACCCTCGAGCGGGGCTTGCATATTCAAAATGGCGGCAGATGCACCACAGCCTCATTATGGGTTAAATAACCTATGGTGGGCTGTCATGTCATGTGAACAGTCCCATTATTAAAAGCTGAAGCATCATCCCCATCCTTTTTTCTTTTCTTTTCTTTTACGTACTGAGTATATCATAAGACAGCAAGGGGAGAATGTGTTATTGCTTTCTTACTTAAGAACTGGAGGGAAAAATAATAAAATTGGCAGTTAGAGAGAAAACACTGTAAGCATAACTACTCAGAGTGTCTCTTGTGCAGCCCATTCAAATGAATGCAGCATTGTGATAAAATGCTAGTGTATTTACAGAAACAGGCAAAAACAGGATTCAGCAGGAATCAGACTACAGACAGCTTCACTATGTATTATCTTAAGCACATTTTGGTCATTAGAGAGCTATCAGCATTGGCAAAAATCTATGCATTTGACATTTTGCAGTGTATTGTTGCAATGATATTGGGATTCAAGTGTAAACCTGTCCCATTCATGGCACACAGATGTTGGCAAAAGGTGAACTGTACACTATTGCAACTGCTGCCAGGTGTTTTACATAAAACTGTATAACAGTTTTCACTTAGAGTTATTTTTAACTACTACTGTTTCATTGTTCCCAATCAATTTGTGGTTTGTCAAGATCACACGCACTCCTGGGGAGGTGGGGAGAAGAAAATTGGACAGAATGTTAGTTGCACATTTTACCTCATATCTGGTTCTATACAGGCTAGAGATTTGTGTGTGTGTGTGTGTTTTAAATAAAGAAATACTGAGAATCCAGACCAGCTAATGGTCCAAACAAGAAGCTGATTGTATGGGGAATCATGGGGAATACGACTAACTGGGCCACTGGAAGCCTTAATGTTGGAACTAGAGCCCCTTCCCTTCAAACAACATTTTGTCCCTAGGACCCCTATAAAGTCTCTTAAGTTGCTTGAAAGATAAACCTGGAATTCTAGATGCTTTGAGGTTAAATCCAACTGGATGAAGCTTTTATTACATGTCAGCAGGGAGGAAAATTTCAATCATTATTTTCCCCAATATTGTGCAGTACTGCAAGATTAAATTAATGGCTTTAGATACATGTCTTAGTACTGCCAATATAATCCTACTTAAGGCAAAGTACCCAACTTGGGAATGATTAGAAGGAAAATTCTTACCTTGCCATGCTCATAGTGGGCAAAACTCTTGTTCCTCACCTATTTTCAGAAGGAATGAGCAGCTAATATGGATAAATGGCACAGGAAAAAAAAAGTAGCGTGTAGTACGGAAGTGGAAAGAAGCAGACAGGTGAACCGATTATGCTTAAGAGCTTTTTAAATTAACAATCCCTTTTTCACAGCATTTTTTTTTTTGCAATTATTCTTTAAAAGTTTTTGCCTTTGGCTTGTTTAACCCCCACTCCCTCCTCATGACCATAAGGCTAAAACTGAACATGTTAATGATGTTCTACCCTACTTTCTGAATAAAGAGTGGAGTTCGTTAAAGTGAAGGAAGCTACTGAAAACTCCTCCGACACATGCATGTTTATGCATGGCTGGCTGGGGAATGCCAGAAGTTGTAGGACTTCTTTCTGTCTAAACATGCATAGCCTTGTGCCCTAAAGGTAGGAAATCAGGAATTATGTGACTGAAATGAAGGCAGATTTGTTAACTGGCATTTAAAGAGGCAGAAGTTATTTTTCTATTGCATCATACTTTCTATGCTGTTTAACATCTACATGAAACCGCTGGGGGAGGTTATCTGGAGGTGTGGGCTGAGGTGCCATCAATATGCAGATGTCACCCAGCTCTACCTCTCTTTCTCATCAACGAAACGAGGTGAGGCAGTGGCTGTTCTGAATCAGTGCCTGGGCACGGTAATGGACTAGATGAGGGCCAATAAACTGAAACTCAATCCAGACAAGACGGAGGTACTGTTAGTGGGTGGTTCGTCTGCCTGACTAGGTGATATTCAACCTGTTCTGGAGGGGGTTGCACTCCCCCTAAAGGATCACGTTTGTAGTTTGGGGGTGCTCTTGGATCCAGAACTGTCACTTGAGGCATAGGTGAACTCAGTGGCACGGAGCACTTTTTATCAGCTTAGGCTGGTATACCAACTACGCCCTTATCTGGACAGAGATAGCCTAGCTACAGTTATCCATGCTCTGATAACTTCTCGTCTGGATTACTGCAATGCGTTATACATGGGGCTGCCTTTGAAAACGGTCCGGAAACTTCAGCTGGTCCAAAATAGGGCAGCAAGACTGTTAACAGGGACTGGCCAGCGAGCTCATATTACGCCAGTACTTTTCCAGCTGCACTGGCTGCCAGTCCATTTCCGGGCCCGATTCAAAGCTCTGGTATTAACATTTAAAGCCCTTATCGGCTTGGGGCCAGGTTACCTGAAGGATCGCCTCCTCCCATATGTGCCTGCCCGGACCTTAAGATCATCGTCAGTGGCCCTTCTCCGTGAGCCCCTGCCAAAGGAAGTGAGGCGGGTGGCTACTAGGAGGAGGGCTTTTTCTGCTGTGGCACCCCGGCTCTGGAATGAGCTCCCTGGTGAGGTTCGCCTGGCACCTATATTGTATTCCTTTCGGCGCCGGGTGAAGACCTTTTTATTTTCCCAGGCATTTTAGCATTCTAAACTTTTAGCTTTGCTGTTTTAAATCTGTATTTTAAACTCCTGCACTGCTGCTAGGTTTTACTGTGGTTGTATTGTTATATTGTGGTTTTAATGTTCTATATATTTTAAATTGTTTTATTGTGTGCTGTTTGGTTTTAATTTTTGTGAACCGCCCAGAGAGCTTCGGCTATTGGGCGGTATAGAAATAAACAAACAAACAAACAAACAAATAAATAAATAAATCATACGTTGGAAATCGTTGTGTACATCTGTGTCCTCTTGGTTGATTGAAACCTGACTTGATTTATATAAAGCACAATTAAGACCAAAAGCAGAACTCTTATTTGAGGAAGAGGTAATCATGTATTTTTTTGGCAAGAAATTGCTGGAGAGCAGGGAGGGAAGCATCAAGAAGAGGAATCTGCATTACTGAGGTGATGCAGGATACTGTAGCCCTCAGAAATGTTATCTTAGGAGACCACATGCAACACACAATAAGACATCATTGCAGCTTTTCAGCCGGTCTGAAGCTATTTTCTGTGCTGTTAGATAAGTTATATGTCAGAGTGCAGTTTTCATGGGAAGGTGAATAAGAAAATTTATGAACAAGTGTTCTGTGCTAGTAGCTTATACTCTGTCAGTATCAGCAGATAGCAAGGTGTTTTCTTTCCTCACTAAACTGGATTTTACTACCAAGAACATAAGGAAATAAGAAGAGCCATGCTGGATCTGTCCAAAGGTCCATCTAGTCCAGCATACTGTTCACACAGTGGCCAACCAGCTGCCCATGGGAAATCCATAAACAGGACACGAGTGCAACAGCACCCTCCTGCCCATGTTCCCCAGCATATGGTGTACACAGGCATACTGTCTCTGATACTGGAGGTAGGATACAGTCACCAGGACTAATAGCTATTCATAGCCTTCTCCTCCAGGAATTTACCCAATCCCCTTTTAAAGCCATGTGAATTGGTGGTGATCATTACATCTTGTGGAAGTGAATTCCACAGTTTAACTATGGTACTGTGTGAAGACGTCCCACCAGTGGGACTCTGTTTTTAACCTCCAGTGAGTAGAGGATCAAGCACAGGCTACTCTAGTACAATCAGAAAGCTAGACACAAAAAGGGAAAAGAGACTATGGAAGGACAAGACTCCAGTGGTGGTGACCTGCAAGGTGTGTGCCATGTTTGTTTTCTTGCCTGAGAACAACATGGCCTACATGTGCAACAAGTGCAAGTTGATCACGCTGCTGGAAGATAAAGTATGAGGACTGGAGTGGCGACTGTCGACCCGCCAGGGAATAAGAGAACACGAAGAGTTCTTGGACAGAACGGTGGAACTACAGCAGCAAAGTGAACACCAGAATCTTGAAGAGCAACAGCAAGCTGAGGCAAAAGAGGAAAATGCTGAGGTGAGGAAAAATGAAGTAGAGGATACTCCTTGGAGAAGGGTGACAGTTAGGAGCAGAAGAACTAGAAGCCACTCTGTACCAGTGGAAGCAGTGGAACTATGGAATCGTTTCCAGGTACTTGCGGATGAGACTGGAGGAAAGCCTGCAGAGGAAAAAGTACAGGGGAACCTGCATGACAGTGAGCAAGAGGCTGAAGGTCAGTCAAGCAGAGGCAATGAAACCAAGGCCTACAACAACAAGAAGAGAAGAGTAGTAGTAGTGGGAGACTTCTTGCTGTGTGGAAACCCAAGTATGTCGCAAAGACCCGTGGACTCACCAGGTATGCTGTCTCCCGGGAGGACGGATTAGAGACGTGACTGAAGGGTTGTCTGTACTCATAAAGCCCACTAACAGGTATCCCTTTTTCTCATCCATGTGGGAACAAATGATACTGCTAAGTGGAGCTACAAAGAAATCATGTCAGACTTTGAAGCTTTGGGAAGGAAACTCAAGAACTTTGGGGCCCAGGTAGTTTTCTCATCCATCCTTCCAGGAGTTAGAAGAGGGATAGAAAGGGAACGAAAAATACTCCAGGTGAATGACTGGCTACTAAGGTGGTGCCAATGAGAGAGATTTGGATTCTGGGACCACAGGCTATACTTCCTGGAAGATGGACTGTTGGCAAGGGATGGGTTGCACCTCACAAAGGATGGGAAAAATGAGTTTGGCCACAGCATGAAGAACTTCATCAGGAGGGCTTTAAACTGAATCCTACGGGGAAGGGAGATGTAAAGTTGGGGGTAACAATGGATGGAGGCTCATGCACCGCAATGGAGAGAACAGCTCTAATAGTGCCCAATAATAGTCTTCAGAAACATGTAGGAAGAAAGCCAGACTATGAAGCACATGGTCTTCGGTGTCTATATACTAATGCCCAGAGTATGGGAAACAAACAGAATGAACTTCAACTCTTAATACAGGAGGGAAATTATGACTTGATAGGTATAACTGAGACTTGGTGGGATGACTCTCATGACTGGAATACAGCAATTGAAGGATATAACTTGTTCAAAAAGAACAGGAGGAACAGAAAGGGAGGTGGGGTTGCTCTATATATTAAAAATATATATCTCTGCACAGAAATACAGGAGGATGAGCTTGGTAGCCCCATCGATAGCCTCTGGGTTAAAATAAATGGAGCAAAGAGTAAAAGGAACATGGTGGTCGGAGTCTACTACCGGCCACCCAATCAAGGACAAGACGAGGATGAAAGTTTTGAAAAGCAAATAGCCAATGTTTCAAGAAAGCATGATGTAGTAGTAATGGGGGAATTCAATTTCCCCGATATTTGTTGGGAGACAAATTCTGCAAAACATGGCCCCTCCAGGAAATTCCTGACTTGTGTGGCAGATAACTTCCCCCTACAGAAAGTAGAGGTAGGAACTAGAAGATCGGCTATCCTTGACTTGATCCTAAGCAACAGAGATGACTTAGTGGGTAAAGTAGCAGTTACAGAAACTCTGGGGGAAAGAGACTATGTTATACTTGAGTTCTTGGTTCTAAAGGAAGCAAAAGCCGAGCGTAGCCAAACACATATCCTGGATTTTAGGAAAGCTGATTTTAATAAACTCAGAACAATGATAACTAAGGTCCAATGGCCAGTGACTCTAACGAGAAAAGGAGTCCAAGATGGGTGGAAGTTTTTAAAAAAGGAAATTCTCAAGGCACAATTACAAACAATTCCAACAAGAAAAAAAGGGTGGAAGACAACAGAAGAAGCCAATGTGGCTTCACAAAAAGCTTAGAGATGACCTGAAAACAAAAAAAAGGACACACATAGGAAGTGGAAGGAAGGCCAAGCAACAAAGGAAGAGTACAGGCAGGTAGCACAGAATTGCAGGGATGGTGTCAGGAAGGCTAAAGCTGAGAACGAGCTGAGGTTAGCGAGGGATGCTAAAAGCAACAGAAACGCTTTCTTCAGATACGTGCACAGTAAAGGACAGAGGAAAGAAATGGTGGTTCAACTATTAAATAAGGATGGCAAAATGATAACAGATGACAAAGAAAAGGCAGAAGTGCTTAATTCCTGCTTTGGCTCAGTCGTCTCCCAAAAGAGGGTCTATGACCCCCCTGGCAAAGGCGAAGTACAGGCTGAAGGGACAGGATTGTAGCTTGAGATCGATAGGCATATGGTCAAGGAACACCTAATTACTTTGAATGAGTTCAAATCTCCAGGGCCAGATGAACTGCATCCTAGAGTAATAAAGGAACTGGCAGAAGAGCTCTCAGAGCCACTGTCTATTATCTTTGAGCAATCATGGAGGACGGGTGAAGTGCCAGATGAGTGGAGGAGGGCTAATGTTGTCCCTATCTTCAAAAAGGGTAAAAAGGAGGAACCTGGGAATGACAGACCAGTCAGTCTGACATCAATCCCTGGGAAAATTTTGGAGCACATTATAAAGCAATCCATCTGTAAGCACCTTGAAAACAATGCAGTGATTACTCGAAGCCAACATGGATTTGTCAAGAACAAATCCTGCCAGACGAATCTGATCTCATTTTTTGATCAGGTAACCTCCCTTGTGGACCGTGGGAATGCTGTGGACATAATATACCTCGACTTCAGCAAAGCTTTCGACAAAGTGCCCCATGATATCCTGAGGTGGAAACTAGCTCAAAGTGAGCTAGATGAAACAACAGGCAGGTGGATCCACAGTTGGCTACAGAATCGGACTCAAAGAGTGCTTATCAATGGGATCTTCTCAAACTGGGGAGAGGTAACAAGCGGGGTACCGCAGGGCTCAGTGCTGGGCCCAGTGCTCTTCAACATTTTTATTAATGACTTGGAGGAGGAGGTGCAGGGAAGGCTGATCAAATTTGCAGATGACACAAAATTGGGTGGGATAGCCAATACCTTGGAAGACAGAAACAAAATTCAAAGTGATCTTGATAGATTGGAGCGCTGGACAGAAAAGAACAAATGAAATTGAATCGGGATAAATGCCAAGTTCTGCACCTAGGAAAAAGAAACCAAATGCACAGTTACAAGATGGTGGATACATGGCTCAACAACACTACAAGTGAGAAGGATCTTGGAATTGCTGTCGATCACAAGCTGAATATGAGCCAACAATTTGATGTGGCTGCAAAAAAGGCAAATGCTGCATTAATAGAAGCATAGCTTCCAAATTCCAGGAAGTACTAGTTCCTCTGTACTCAGCACTGGTTAGGCCTCATCTGGAGTACTGTGTCCAGTTCTGGGCGCCACATTTTAAGAAGGATGCAGACAAACTGGAGAGGGTTCAGACGAGGGCAACCAAGATGATCAGGGGGCTGGAAACAAAGCCCTATGAAGAGAGACTGAAAGAACTGGGCATGTTTAGCCTTGAGAAGAAAAGACTGAGGGGAGATATGATAGCGCTCTTCAAGTACTTGAAAGGTTGTCACAGAGAGGAAGGACAGGATCTCTTCTTGATCATCCCAGAGTGCAGGACACGAAATAATGGGCTCAAGTTACAGGAAGACAGATTCTGGCTGAACATTAGGAAAAACTTCCTGACTGTTAGAGCAATACGACAATGGAACCACTTACCTAGGGAGGTAGTGAGCTCCCCCACACTGGAGGCATTCAAGATGAGGCTGGATAGCCATCTGTCAGGGATGCTCTGAGTTGGATTCCTGCATTGAGCAGGGGGTTGGACTTGATGGTCTTATAGGCCCCTTCCAACCCTACTATTCTATGATGCTATGATTCTAAGTACTTCCTTTTATGTGTCCTGAAACTCCCACCAGTCAGCTTCATGGGATGGCCCTGGGTTCTAATATTCTGCTCATTAAAATGATTAAATAACATTATATCAGGCTTTAAAAGCAAAACTATGTATGCATTTTTAAATGGCGATGCAATCGTAATCAGTCTTACAGTGAAGAACTGGTTGATCAATGGAAACAAAGCCCTATGAAGAGATACTGAAAGAACTGGGCATGTTGAGCCTTGAGAAGAGAAGACTGAGGGGAAATATGATAGCGCTCTTCAAGTACTTGAAAGGTTGTCACAGAGAGGAAGGCCAGCATCTCTTCTTTATCATTCGAGAGTGCAGGACACGGAATAATGGGCTCAAGTGACAGGAAGCCAGAATCCGGCTGAACATCAGGAAAACTTCCTGATTGTTAGAGCAACACGACAATGGAAGCAATGACCTAGGGAGGTGGTGGGCTCTCCCACACTGGAGGCATTCAAGACGAGGCTGGACAGCCATCTGTCAGGGATGCTCTGACTTAGATTCCTGCACCGAGCAGGGGGTTGGACTCGATGGCCTTGTAGGCCCCTTCCAACCATACTATTCTATGATTCTATGATCACTATAATGCCTCTTCTATAGAAAATAAACTTAAATGATGTGATGAAACACCATACTCACAGAGTATGTTCAGGACTGTTTTGAAACCATTCACATGCTAACATATTTAGTTTCTATGGAACGTGAAATAAGAAAAATCATTGTACTACAAAACAATATTAGGACTGTTATGGCTTTAAAAGGAAATTAAACTGTATACTATATCTTTTCCTACAAATGACCTTTACAAGTCATTTTTTTTAAAAAAACACAATCCTCTATGGCCTAATATTTTTTTAAAAGTGCAATACTAGTCTCCTGAGCTTTGCAGATGCCAATTAAATTGATACAGTATTTTCGGCTCAATTGCTTCACTTTTCCAGAAAGTGAAATCCTACCCTTTTCAACAACTGCTGTGTGCTGAGATTGGCCTAACCAGTGCCTCTGTCCAGTATGCAGCATAACTGTCATCTTGCCAGGAAATTAGATTCCTTTTCAGCTGTTCCAAAAACTTCATCACAGATGATCTGTCTAGTCTAGTTTCTCCCTTGCAGAGCAGAAATCAGAACAGATGTTGGGTTTGTGATTTCTGCATTTTCACTCTGGGAATTCAAACTTAAAAATAAAGGAGAAACTGTCATTATTAAATGTGAGAAATTAAAGTATCAGGTGGAAATAAGTAATCGTCCAGATCAATAGCCAATTAGTTGTTTAATGCATTTGATCATATTTCTATACTAAGATGGGTAAATTCAAATGGTGCTTTATACTACTGCATTGTTGTGGCGAAGGGGCTTGCATAACTCAGTGAAGCCATAAGCTATGCTGTGCAGGGCCACCCAAGACGGACAAGTCACAGTGGAGAGTTCTGACAAAATGTGGTCCGCTGGAGAAGGAAATGGCAACCCACTCCAGTATTCTTGCCAAGAAAATCCCATGGAACGTATCACAAGGCTAAAACAGATGACGCCGGAAGATGAGCCCCTCAGGTCAGAAGGTGTCCAATATACTACTGGGGAAGAGCAGAGGGAATTTCCAAGTAGCGCCAGAAAGAGTGAAGCAGCTGGGCCAAAGCTGAAAGGACACTCAGCTGTGGATGTGTCTGGTGGTGAAAAGAAAATCCGATGCTGTAAAGAACAATATTGTTTAGGAACCTGGAATGTAAGATCAGTGAATCAAGGCAAGCTGGAGGTGGTCAAACCTGAGATGGCAAGATTGAACATCGACATCTTGGGAATCAGCGAACTCAAATGGACAAGCATGGGCGAATGTAATTCAGGTGACCATCATATCTACTACTGTGGGCAAGAATCCCTTAGAAGAAATGGGGTAGCACTCATAGTCAATAAAAGGGTGGGAAAAGCAGTCCTGGGGTACAATCTCAAAAACGATAGAATGATCTCAGTACGAATCCAAGGCAAACCATTCAACATCACAGTAATTCAAGTTGATGCCCCAACCACTGAGGCCGAAGAAGCTGAGGTTGATCGGTTCTATGAAGACCTACAACATCTTCTACAACTAACACCAAAAAAAGATGTCCTCTTCATCATAGGGGATTGGAATGCTAAAGTAGGAAGTCAAGAAATCACCGGGATAACAGGCAAGCATGGCCTTGGTGTACAAAATGAAGCAGGACAAAGGCTAATAGAGTTTTGCCAAGAGAACACGCTGATCATAGCAAATACTCTTTTCCAACAGCACAAGAGGCGACTCTACACATGGACATCACCACATGGTCAATATCGAAATCAGATTGATTATGTCCTTTGCAGCCAAAGATGGAGAAGCTCCATACAGTCAGTAAAAACAAGACCTGGAACTGACTGTTTCTCAGATCATGAGCTTCTTGTTGCAAAATTTCGGCTTAAATTGAAGAAAGTAGGGAAAACCACTAAACCATTTGGGTATGACCTAAATCATATCCCTTATGAATATACAATGGAGGTGACGAATAGATTTAAGGGATTAGACCTGATAGATAGAGTGCCTGAGGAACTATGGACAGAGGTCCGTAACATTGTTCAGGAGGCAGCAACAAAATCCATCCCCAAGAAAAAGAAATGCAAGAAAGCAAAGTGGCTGTCTGAGGAGGCTTTACAAGTAGCTGAGGAAAGAAGGGAAGCAAAAAGCAAGGGAGAAAGGGGAAGATATCTCCAACTGAATGCAGAGTTACAGAGAATAGCAAGGAGAGACAAGAAGGCCTTCTTAAATGAACAATGCAAAGAAATCGAGGAAAACAACAGAATGGGAAAGACTAGAGATCTTTTCAAGAAAATCGGAGATCTCAAGGGAACGTTTTGTGCAAAGATGGGCATGATAAAGGACAAAGAAGGCAGGGACCTAACAGAAGCAGATGAGATTAAGAAGAGGTGGAAAGAATACACAGAAGAACTATACAGGAAAGATCTTAATGTCCCTGATAGCCATGATAGTGCGCTCACTGAACTTGAGCATCCTAGAACTTCCTAGAGAGGGAAGTCAAGTGGGCCTTAGGAAGCATTACTAACAACAAAGCTAGCGGAGATGACAGTATTCCAGCCGAGCTATTTAAAATCCTAAAAGATGATGCTGTTAAAGTGCTGCACTCAATATGCCAACAAATCTGGAACACTCAGCAATGGCCGCAAGACTGGAAAAGGTCAGTTTACATTCCAATTCCAAAGAAGGGCAATGCCAAAGAGCGTTCAAACTACCGTACAATTGCGCTCACTTCACATGCCAGCAAGCTAAGCTTCAGCAGTATGGGAACCGAGAACTACCAGAAGTACAAGCGGGGTTTTGAAGAGGCAGAGGAACTAGAGATCAAATCGCCAACATTCGCTGGATCATGGAGAAAGCAAGAGAATTCCAGAAAAACGTCTATTTCTGCTTCATTGACTACGCTAAAGCCTTTGATTGTGTGGATCACAACAAACTGTGGCAAATTCTTAAAGAGATGGGATTACCAGACTACCTTACCTGTCTCCTGAGAAACCTGTATGAGGGACAAGAAGCAACAGTAAGAACCAGACATGGAACAACTGATTGGTTCCAAATTAGGAAAGGCGTACGACAAGGCTGCATGTTGTCGCCCTGCTTATTTAACTTATATGCAGGGTACATCATGAGAAATGCCGGGTTGGATGAATCACAGGTCGGAATTAAGATTGCCGGGAGAATTATCAACAACCTCAGATATGCAGACGATACCACCCTAATGGCAGAAAGCGAAGAGGATTTAAAGAGCCTCTTGTTGAGGGTGAAAGTGGAGAGTGCAAAAGCTGGTTTGAAACTCAACATTAAAAAAACTAAGATCATGGCATCTGGCCCCATCACTTCCTGGCATATAGAAGGGGAAGAAATGGAAGCAGTGACAGATTTTATTTTCTTGGGTTCCAAGATCACCGCAGATGGTGACTGTAGCCATGAAATTAAAAGATGCTTGCTCCTTGGGAGGAAAGCTATGGCAAACCTAGACAGCATAGTAAGAAGCAGAGAGATCACCTTGCTGACAAAGGTCCGTCTAATCAAAGCTATGGTTTTCCCAACAGTAATGTATGCCTGTGAGAGCTGGATTATAAGGAAGGCTGAGCGCCGAAGAATCGATGCTTTCGAACTGTGGTGCTGGAGAAGACTCTTACGAGTCCTCTGGACTGCAAGGAGGTCAAATCAGTCAATCCTAAAGGAAATCAACCCTGAGTGCTCATTGGAAGGACAGATGCTGAAGCTCAAATATTTTGGCCACCTAATGCGAAGAGAAAACTCCCTGGAAAAGACCCTGATGCTGGGAAAGATTGAAGGCAAAAGGAGAAGAGGACGGCAGAGGATGAGATGGCTAGATAGCATCACCGATGCAATGAATATGAACTTGAGCACACTCCGGGAGAGAGCACAGGACAGGAAGGCCTGGCATGCTATGGTCCATGGGGTCACGAAGAGTCGGACACGACTTAACGACTGAACAAGAACAGCATTTGATTACAATGGACTAAAATTAATTACTTATACCACCAACTAGAAATAATAATCTCAGAATGCTCTACAGAGATGGCTATGCATAAACACTGCAGATTCTGAATAATTCAAAATAATTGCCTTCCACAGCTATGGTCTAAAGAACAATGTACTCCGGCAGGCTTCACAAAATTAACTTCTAATAATAGATCCTTTCAAATGTGGGAAATGATTGGGTCTTTGAATTCTACTGTATTTATTATTCAAAGCATGTTAATATGGTTTGCTAAAAATCTGGGTCAGAATATAAATACACTTCAGTATAATAATAGTAGTAGTAATATTTTATTCTATCATCATAGGCTGTAACAGTATAAAACAGAAATAACAGCAGAGTTGTAAAAAAAAATAGCTACAACAATTGGTTAAAACAAGGTTCAAATGAAATCGACAATTCATCAAACTTATTTTGTTCACTGGTGGTATGTATACTATGGGACACCTATAATTGTTAATTATAGTGTTTATAAATAATAGTTATTTATCACATAGATAATCGACAGCATGGACCTTTAGAAATGTGTATTTACAAATATGGGATGGCTATGTGAAAACTGTCACCTTGTTAAATAAACTTCTCCGGGCTTCCACTGAGCTACAAATTAGCAACGTAGATGCCAACAAAATTATGCACACCGGCTAAACTACTTGTTTGAGACTACTGAACAACGGTAACTTCTGCAGTAGTTCTTTATATTAAACTGCTTTTGAAAAGAGGTTTAGAGAGCCTCTTGCTCTCTAAATGGGCTCTGGACAGTGAGGGGCCATAGGATCCTTTGGATTTCCAGATCCAAGGTTGGAGGCAGCACTCTGACCTCAGAGGAGAGAATCCATGCTCTCCCTCTTTCCCCATCCCAGTCAGCAGTGGAAGAACCATGCTGACTGCTCTCTGGGGCTGGGAACTCAACCTTGGAGAGGGCTAAAGGGGGTGTTTTGGTGGGAGGAGAGGGGAGTGGACTGGAGAGGCTGGGATATGAGCTACCCTGAGGCCTCTCCAGCCTCCTTCCCTCCCCCTCTGAGATGCCCGAGCTAGATGGGCAAAAAAGCTCCGCTAGTGAATATGCAGAGTGGGAGGAGCAGAGAGGTGACGATCACCTCTACCGCTCCTCCTGCTCTGCACTGGATGCTCATAAGCCTCCCAATTTGGAGGCTTACGAGAACTGAGAACGTAAACAATAGGATTGTACCCTTAAGGATTTCAGTGGTGCTCCTGCAAAAAATGGCTAGAAGACCCCTGAGATATGCATGTATAACAACCCAGGTGTCTTGATAAATGGTTGATGTTGCAACATGAAGAATCCCTACATACAGAAACAATTCCAGTTCTTGCCCTCTTTAGAAAAGTTCTAATAATCTAAATGGTTATGTAATAATATTAACTTAAAAATTCTTTCTAGACAGAAGACTGATTATAGATTATTGACTCACCTGTTGTGAAACTTTACACCCTGATGTAACAGTAGTAATTCAAACATTTCAATATGATAGTCTGAAGTAGATAAATGACCTGAATTCAAAAAGTAATGCCACATATTTGCTATTTTTCTTGGAAATGATACTGATCACTTACAGCTTTAAAAAGGTTGCATTTGAGATTTTAACTACACACTGAGAAAGATGGCATAAATAGACAGGATGCTTATGTGTAACTGTAGTTCTTCAAGTAGTCATCTGTGCATCACACATATTAGCTCTGCTCTTGCATGGAGCCCCGATCAGGAACCTTCTATAACCGAGGAACCCTCCCCTACCGTCCCAGTGCACATGCCCAAGCAGGTTACTGCCTATTTCCTCAGTTCCTTCAGGCCACTGAACACATCCTTCGAACTGATAGAAACCTCAGTACCAAAACAGATGCTGAAGTGGGGATGGAGGGTGGGTTGCGTGAATGCACAAATGACCACTTGAAGAACTACAGTAACAGGTAAGCAACCTGTCTTTCCTCTTCATGGTCTCTGTGCATCACACATATGGGCAAGCAGCAAGCTGACTTATTGGAGGAGAGTTCAATGCCCTATTGCAGAACAGCCAACTGGACAGCATGTCCAAAGGAGCAATCAGCTCTGGCCCTTGGTAATGACTGTGAAAGTCAATGCTTCCAACCAAGGGGTGCAAAAGCACTGATACCCCTTCAACAGGCAGATGAGAAGCAAAAACTGCTGCTAAGTAAAGTCACAAGGAGGAAACAGACAAACCCTTTTCGTGAAGAGAGATAATGAACTTGAGAACTTGGTGCAACAGGCTCCAAACTGGATCAAACCTGTGAAGGTTTGCAAAACTGCAAAAAGAGGCCCATTTGTGGGCATACGACTTTGGTGTAGCCAGCTTGTGAGCAGTGTTAAGCACCCGTTGAACTGTCTGGGATACAAATAGAAGGTACATTTACTGAATCCTCTATGCCATCATGTGGAATGTCTCCAGGTCTGAAGGGCGGATTCTGCCTCAGGAGGTTTGAGATCCAGGGGAGGCAAACATACTCCCCCCAAACATACTCCATCTACGGGGGGAGGGGGGCGGTGCAGACAGCCTTGGAGGTGGATGGCACTGACGGAGAGGTTGAGCTCGAAGCCATGGAGGGAGCCATGTCAGAATTGGCTGAGGCTCCTGACGCCCCAAGGAGGGGACCTTTGGAGACTTGAGACATTTTGGCCAATGGCCTTTGATCTGTAAACTTGGGGTCAGTGTCCACTGCTCTCAAGGCTTGATTCCAGAGCAGAGCGTGAAGTCTGGTGGACCTATTTTGCAAAGGCCTTCTCCTATGCCCTTCTCCTAAACAAAGGAGACAAAGCAAATGCCCATCAGTTGTGGGGAGTCTGCTCCCACAACGAGAACTTTTGTGAAACGGGGCCCAAAGGACCATAAGCCCTCAGGCAATTGCAAAGATCACAACAAAAATAAAAACACAAAACCAAACAGACAGGAAATATGAGAGGATAGAAATAATAGTAAGAGAAAGTGAAAACAAACCTCAGCATGCTCTAATTTTCCTTCAGGAAAAAGGGAACAAGAGGGAAGATTCCCTATGAGGCTGCCACAGGAGTGACTGAAAGAGAATTTCAGCCATGTGCACTGGTATAGTGGGAAGAGTTCCTGCCAAAAATTCCTCATCTATAGAAGGTTCCCTGCAGGGCTCCATGCAGGCACAGAGCTCATGTGTGTGAGGCATAAAGACCAATGCATATGGTTTTCATTATATGGACTGGAAATCAAAATATTTGATTATGTCCTATGAAAGAAACAAAAGTTAACAGATTCATTTGACATGCCTGAACATACCTTCAATTCATACACCTCAGGCTATAAATATACCATGGGAATTCCAGATTATGTTTTGTGATTTCATTGTTTTAGATTACATTTATTACTGTGGATTTTATGAATATTCTTAATTCATAATCATTTGACAGAGCTTGACACCTCTGTTGGAATGGTTTCCATGGAAGCATTCAAACCACTGTCTAGTCCAGTTAAATGGATCAGTTTCACTAGCTGTGTCCTGAGGAAGTAAACAAAGCACTTGGACAGAATCAGGTGACTGTCTGTGTACTTGACTATTGTCCATCTTAGTTAATGATATCTAGCTGTTGGGTGCATCCAGGAGTATATTAATGTCTCTTTGAGAGAGTGAGTTGTCCTAGCCATCTTGAAGAAGGTGGTCCTTAAACAATCTTTGCTGGATCCAGGAGTTTGTCTTAACTATCACCCAGTTTCAAATATTTCCTTGTTGGGCAAGGTGCTCAAGTGAGTGATGGATGTCCAATTCCAGGTTATCTAGACCCATCTCAATCTGGCTTCTGGCCTGGTTTTGGCACCAAAACAGCCTTGCTCACCCTGATCTCTGGAGTGAGAGGGGAAGTATGATCCTGTTGATTGTCAACCTCTTGGCAGCTTTTTGATATCATCAGCTATGGTATCCCTCTGGACTGGCTCTGTGAGTTAGGAATGGGAAGCATGGTGATAGGGGCTCTGCTCCTACTTGCGGGGTTGGTTCCAGAAGGTGATGTTGGGGAGCAAATTCTGCTTCAGTCTTTGACACTTGAGCTATGGGATCTTGCAAGGTTCCATCCTGTCCCCCATGCTTTCACCATCTATATTAAGCCACTGGGTGAGGACCTCTGGGGATTGGGAGTCACATACTATCAGTATAACGATGATACTGGGCTCTATTTCTTCTAGTCATATACTCAGGTGAGGCTGTAGAAGTGCTGAACCAATGCCTGGACTCAGTAATGGGCTGAATGAGGGCCAATAAACTGAAGCTGAAACCTGACAACAAACTGAAGCTGAAACCTGACAAGATGAGGTGTTGTGGGTACATGGTTCTTGAGTGTGAAGAGACGGTGTCTAACTTATTCTGGATGGGGTTGCATTCCCCCTGAGAGCTCAGGTTCACAGCTTGGGGTACTCCTAGATCTAGCACTGTCACCAGAGGCCCAAAGGGCCTCTGGGGCACTGAGTGCCTTCTACCACCTATGTCTAGTTCACCAGTTACGCCACTTCTAGACAGAGAGAGTCTGGCCACAGTGATCCATGTTCTGTTAACTTCTCAACTGGATGAGTGCAATGTGTTATACATGAAGCTGCCCTTGGAGACAGTTTGGAAGCCTCAGTTAGTATAGTATATGGTTGCCAGAATTCGGAGTGGTGTGGCTTGGTTTTATCTGTTGTTTTCTTGTCTTTAGCATTTGTTTTATGTTGTATACTGCCCTGAAAACTGGTATGATGACAGGTAGAATACAAATGGCTTTAATAAATAAATAAAATTAGTGAAGAGGCAATGCAAGCAAGACCACATTCCTGATTTCTTTGTTTAAAATTCAGTTTATGAAATCCAGAAGATGGGGAGCGGAAATGTATTGAATCCCAAAGAGCACTCAGAATCTGCAATTTTAAATTAATTTATGTAAACTCAAAAGCTTACCTCCCATAAATAGCATACCCATGGATATGAATGCTTTAAATCCTTAGTGAACCCTTTGCCTTTGAACCTTAAGAGGAATAACTAAGCACTAACGTCCATTCTTGAAGTACTTTGGCCACATAATAAGACAGGATACCCTGGAGAAGATGCTGATGCTAGGGAAAGTGGAAGGCAAAAGGAAGAGGGGCCGACCAAGGGCCAAATGGATGGATGATATTCTGGAGGTGATGGGCTCGACCTTGGGGGAGCTGGGGGTGGCGACGGCCGACAGGAAGCTCTGGCATGGGCTGGTCCATGAAGTCACAAAGAGTCGGAAGTGACTGAACGAATAAACAACAACGTCCATTCTATCTCTGTAATGAATTATGTAATGCAATACTGAACAGGCCTCATTTTAAGTCAACCCTGACGTACTGAACTGATCTGAAGGAGCAGATGATCGCAAATGGTGCTATAATAAATAGATACAATCATTTCCCTATAGGGCAGTATCTTCCCTGGTAATTAGTAGTTTTTGGTAATTTAAAAAGATTAAGGGGAGCTATTCAGAATGGAATAACTAAACTGTAATAGAATAGCCTGTTTCTGGTTGGCAATATTGTAAAATCACTTGGCAGAGCCATCCTAAATATTCAGTTGACTCAGTGAGTAACCGAACAGCAATGAATAGCAAAAATAGAATTCAAAATGGTTTCATATAAATTTGCACACTATGGTATAGCTTATCTGGAAAAAACATAAACAGAGCATTAACTTCTCAGAATGGTATTATATTGGAAGAGAGCAATCCAAAAGTATATGCTTTAAAGGATGGAGACAAGTTCTACCAGATGCTGTATTGGCTCCAGCACATCAAGTGGCAGCACTGCTGTGTAGAACAATGTTCTAATGTATTGGTCTAAAACAGGTGGGCTGGGACCCAGAACTGGATGGTGAGCCAACCTAGTCATGCCTGGGCAAGTCTGAGCATGTTTCCTGGTCAGGGACGAGTTGAAGCAGGGAGGGGGAAAGAGGCATTGAAAACCTACTGGCTTGTAATCTGTCTTTTTAAACTAGTGATATGATGTAGACTTTGCTTGATACAGGAAATAGCTCCTGCAGCCTGGATCTTTAGTTATTTTTACCCATTTGTTTTTTATCCTCAAGATTTTACTTTATAATCGGAATCCTTAGCATTTTCTGCAAACGAACAATAGTTATACATCTGCCCAGATAACACTGGCTATTGGGTGGATTAAAACTGTTGTTGTTGTTATTATTATTACTTTAGTTCAATTCTGCAATAAACAAACAATTGGCCTAATAAACACCAGGGTGGATATTGCTATAAAATATTTGATACCCTGTATGCCACACATAGGATACTTGGTTCATAGGTGGCTACAGAGAACTGCTGCAGCATAGCGGCTACTTCTACTTTTATTCAACGCAAATCTACTTCACCATCTGAGGGAACATGATGCAGCATCTGCTGGGAGATATATGGGAATCCTATGTTCACTGTGCTGAGTTCCATGATAGAAAAAGATATAGATCTACTAAATAATAGCAGGATTCTGTATATTATAACAAAACTTTAAAATTGAACAAATATGTAACAATACATTAAAATATAATTCAGCCAGTATAAAAGAACATTTCCAGAACCACAGTAATAAAACACAGCATTATCAATAAAACACATCAAATAAAACACATCAACTAAACCTCATCTGAAACAGGTGGGTTTTCAGACCAAGGGAACCAGCCACATATCCCCTAGGAGAACATTCCATAAGCTAGGGGCCACTACTGAGAAGGTTCTGTCTCCAATGCCTTCCAATCTAAGTGATCTGAAAGATGGGCCAATTGGGCCGCCAATCCAATCTTAAGCATGGGCAGGTTCACATGGGAGCAGGAGATCCTTTAAATAACCTGGCCTCAAGCTATTTAGGTCTTTAAAGGCCAAAACCAGCTCTTTGAATTGGTTCTGCTGGACCTCTTGGTGGCTTTTGATATCATCAACCATGGTATCCCCTCTGAGGCATCTGTTTGCGATGGGGCTGGGAGGCACTGTTTTACAGTGGCTCCGGTCCTTGGAGGGGCATTTCAGAAGGTGGTGCTGGAGGATTCCCGTTTGACCCCAGGGCTGCTGGTCTGTGGTTCCACAGGGTTCCATTTTCCCCACGCTATTTAACATTTATGTGAAGCCACTGGGAGATAATGTCCGGAGTGTTGGGGTTTGGTGCCACCAGTATGCTGATGACACCCAACTCTACTTCTCCTTTCCATCTGAATCCGAGGAATTTGGCTTCTTCTGATGTACCCTTTAAAATGAGGAGTGCTGTAGCTGCTTCTGCATAGCTGGGACAATATTTAAATGATTCAGCCATGTGTGTAAGAGCCAGTCAAGTGGGAGAGGTATGCTGATTCCATGGGAAAGGCCCCTGCCCACACTGTGGAATAATTTTAGAACTTTCTCCCAGCCATGTGCAAGTTGCTCATGGATAAGCAACTCCAGTATGTTGATGACCCCTAACTCTTATATCTCCTTTCCATCTAAGTGCAAGGAAGCCTTTCTAATTCTAAATCTAATGTTGGTAATGGACTGGATGATGATGAACAAACTGGAGCTTAATCCAGACAAGACAGAGGTGCTCCTGGTTAGTCGAAAGGCAGATCAGGGAATGGGGACTCAATCTGTGCTGGATGGGGTTACACTCCCCCTGAAGACTCAGGCTTGCAGTTTGGGTGCACTCCTGGACTTGGCCCTGAACCTGGATGCCCAGGTTTTGGTGGTGGCCAGTACATTTGTGCAGCTGAAGTAGTGTGCCAACTCCACCTGTCCCTAGAGATGTCTGATCTGCCTACTGTAACACATGCCTTAGTTATATCCCATTTGGACTACTGTAACACACTCTACGTGGGTCTGCCTTCGAAAACTATTCAGAAACTTCAGCTGGTCCAGAATGCGGTGGCCAGACTTTTGACTTGGGCCAGTTGCAGGGAGAACATGACTCCCTTGTTACAACAGCTCTACTGGGTATTCTGGGAGCAATTCAAAGTGCTGTTGTGACCTATAAATCCTTTTACGACTTGGGACTAGGCCATCTGAAAGACTGCCTTCTCCTATACAAGCCTGCTTGGGTTTTAAGGATTTCTGGAGAGGCTCTTCTTTCTATACTACCACTTTCAGAGGCACATTTGGTGGTGAAGTGAGAGGGCCTTCTCTGTGGTTGCTCCCAGGCTGTGGGACTCCCTGATGAGGGAGGCTAGGTTGTCTCCCTCTCTGTTGTCCTTCCGCTGGCATGCAAAAATGTTTTTTATTCAAGCAGGCCTTTAGTGTGTAACCCAGTCTGTTGGGATGGGTGTTGTTTTTGTTCTGTTTTTGTTGTGTTCTTAATTGAATTGTGTTATTGTTTTAATCAAGTTTTTAATCTCATTTTTAAGAGTTCTTATTTATTTATTTATTTATTTCTTATTTATTTATTTATTTATTTGTACCTTGCCTTTTTATCAAGAAATGGCACTCGAGGTAGCTTACAGTCATAGATAAATGAAAACTTCATTAAAACAATAATAAAACAAATGCATTAAGAACACAATTGAAAACACAACTCTAATCCGTTCTTAAGACTGTAAGCCGCCTTAAATGCTACTTTCTTGGTAGAAAGGCAGGGTACAAATGAAATAAATAAACAGTACAGGATAATTATCTGCAGGAGCAGAACTGCAATATTTGCTACAAGAAGTGACTATTCAGTGCCATGACATCCCCCAAATCAGCCAATATGTTTTTGGTTTAGTAACTACCAGATTGCTCCTTCTCAACCTGATTAAAAACAACTTAATATCCATTGTGACTGCAGGTGTCAAAAAGCCAAGAGCGTAACTCTAGGGATCAGAAATAGCCCATGCAATTAGAACTGTATACAGCATGAAGTAAAAAAAAAAGCATAAATTAACAATGTCGACTGCAATCACCACAATTAATCTATGGATGTTTTGCTTAAGTTTGCATTATTAAGGGCTCTAGAGCAAGCAGGTGGAACACATGCTTCAATATGTGTAATTGGGCAAAAGATCTGTCACTTGCCTTTGCTTTCAAGTCAAAAATACCTCCCCTTCTGCTACAGTTGATTTGGCTTCTACTAATGTACCCTTTAAAAATGTACCCAGCATGAGGGGAGCTGCGCATTTGTGAGTTGCTGCTGCATAGATGGGAGAACATTTAAATGATGCAACCATGTGTGTAAGAGCCAATCATGTGGGAGAGGTATGCTGATTCTGTGGGAAAGGCCCCTGTCTGCATTGCTGGGTCATTTTAAAACTTTCTCCCAGCCATGTGCTAGCAGCTCATGGATAAGCAACTCCCAGACAGTCGGGACAGTGTTGAAGTGCACCTCTGTGCACCCAGTTGTTGAGACTGGAATGGAGGGCCTTGTTTCAGATCTCATCTATCAAAGAGTCAGATCCCTTAACAGAAAGGAACAGGCCCTCTTTGGTTGCAGCCCCAAATTGGAGGAGTGAGCCCCTTGAGGAGATGTGTTACAGTATATCCCTTTCCATTTTTACATTAGCTTTTGCGAAATCGTGCTGCTTCCGTTGCATTTTTACTTTGTGATTTTAAGGCCATTTTCTATATTTTAGCTAATTTTATGTTTTTATGTCAAAAAATGAAGAGGCAGGATAAAAAAGAAACATTGACAGGTATCTTACAAACAAATGTACACAATCTGCCAAAATGAATGGTAGCAGAGTCTATTGCTTGCCCCTATTTTTACTTGCTGGTGACTAGAAGCACTCAGTACTATTATCTGGACCCCCCCCCCCCCGAAAGTCCCTATACACTACGAGAAACAGTTCTGTTGGCTCAGTGAAATACCTGAGCAACGAGATAGCTCATAATTTCAAAGAAAAATCTTCTACGTTTTGCTTGCTTCCCAGTTTAGCACAATTAGAAAAGCCATAAGATGCCATGAGGAATAAAATTGTTGGAAGAAAATCAGAATGTTCAACAAGCGGACACAACTGAAAAAAGAAGTTGAGAAAGTGAGAGAGAAAATATTTCTAGCATAAGCCTGATGCAGTCCAGCAGCATAAGTTTCCAGTGCTTGCAGCTGTCTGACTTGCTGGTTTCCATCACCACAATGCTTGATGTTTGTCCCCAGAGTAATGAGGAGGTAGCATATCAGATTCCTGCAGATGCTGGCAACGGAAAGCAAAGCTTTGACATCCTGTCACAAGGATGACAGGACAAAACGGCCTGCACTAAACAACAGTTCGCACAGGGTAATTTGATGTATCGAGTTCTTAAGCTTCTCAGATGCTGAAGTCAGCTTGCCATGCAAGATAAGGGAAGAACATTTACTTTGCTGGAGAGTCTGGTGTTATGAAGAATTAAGGGAAAGGGAACTGAAACTCTCTATGGAAAGGAGGGGCAAATCTGCAAAATGTGCTTTTCCGACCCTGTTCATAGAATCATAGAATAGTAGGGTTGGAAGGGACCTACAAAACCATGGAGTCCCACCCCCTGCTCAATGCAGGAATCCAAGTCAAAGCATCCCTGACAAGTGGCTGTCCAGCTTCATCTTGAATGCCTCCAGTGAGGGAGAGCCCACCACCTCCCTAGGTTATTCGAATCATATTCGAATCATAGGGTTGGAAGGGGCCTACAAGAGCATCGAGTCAACCCCCTGCTCAATGCAGGAAGACTGATTCCCAGGCAGTCTCCCATCCAAGTACTAACCAGGGATGACCCTGTTTCACTTACGAGATCAGGCGCATCCAGCCCTTAATTGGTTCAGTTGTCGTATTGCTCTAACCGTCACGTCTGGCCAGAATCTGGCTTCCTGTTACTTGAGCCCATTATTCCATGTCCTGCACTCTGGGATGATCGAGAAGAGATCCTGGCCTTCCTCTCTGTGGCAACCTTTCAAGTACTTGAACAGCGCTATCATATCTCCCCTCAGTCTTCTCTTCTCAAGGCTAAACACGCCCAGTTCTTTCAGTCTCTCCTCATAGGGCTTTGTTTCTAGTCTCCTGATCATCTTCACTGCCCTCCTCTGAACCCTCTCCAGTTTGTCTGCATCCTTCTTAAACTGTGGTGCCCAGAACTTGAGACAGGACTCAAGATGAGGGGTAACCAGTGCTGAGTAGAGGGGAACTAGTACTTCCCGGGATTTGGAAGCTATGCTTCTATTAATGCAGCCCAAAAGAGCATTTGCCTTTTTTGCAGCCACATCACATTGTTGCCTCATATTCAGCTTGTGATTTACCACAATTCCAAGATCCTTCTCGCTTGCAGTATTGTTGAGCCAAGTATCGCCCGTCTTGTTACTGTGCATTTGGTTTCTTTTTCCTAGGTGCAGAACTTGGCATTTATCCCTATTAAATTTCATTCTGTTATTTTCTGCCTAGCACTCCAGCTTATCTTATCAAGCAATATCAAAAACAATCAAGATAGACACTTGGGTGACTGAAAATGCCTTTCTCATTAGTTTCTAGTCATTTAATGTTAGTTTACTATTACAAAAGCTGTTCTGTAATGCTGGGCAGTATCCAGCAGGGCTGCTCCGCTTTGGCTGCTGCTGCTGTTTAGCTCATGGGAGCAACCACTTGCACAACAGGGCTTTCACACTTCTAGAAACAACCCCAGAAACTAGTGGAAATGCTTGTTTTCAGACTGGGACAGGTCAGCAGAGCTCCCTTCTACAAGCTCTGTTGACCTCCCCCATTTGGGTTGTTTGTAGAAGTGCAAAAGCCCTGTTGTGTGAGTGGTTGCTCCTGCAAGTGCACAGTCACAATAGGATATTGCTCATGATACCAAAGTGTATTTTCATCTATTTTCCAGATTTTATTCTAAAATAAAATATTGAAAAGCATTTAATTTAATTTACCAGTAACTATACAAAAACCTCCTCTCCCATATTGGACATTATTTAGCACTATTTATTTATTTGGTCTTTTTGCCTATTACAAACCAGAGATTGGGAGTGGGAGAGAGAATTTAAAAGAGCAACAATATGAGACAGGGATCAGCCCCAACACCACATCTGGCCCACATCTGCTCCCCCTTCATCATGAACCCAGAGACAAGAGTGCTGTGAGTGTGGTGGCTACAGCAATTCAATTTGCTGCCACTTCAAACTAGGAGATGAGGGCACACCATCCCCTCCTCAGATTGGCCCTTCCATAAAAGTAGTTGCCACCTGGGCATGTAGGAAATAGATACACAGAGACCCCAAAGTTTTGGGGCTATCCATTACAGTCAGAACAGTATTTATTTTTATTGTATATATTTAGCACATTTATATCTTGTTTTTCTTCCACTATGGAGCTCAAGGCCGCCTGCCTGGGGTTCACAGGCAGTACCCCATCCAGGCATTGACCAGACCCAAAGCTGCTTAGTTTCAGCAAGGAAACTGCATCGTCTACTCTCACACCATGCCCTGGGACCAGAGCAAGCCTGCACAGGCTTGAACTAGACATTATTGCAAATACTAGGCCATCAAAAACAGGAGTCCCATGTTTCTTTCTTCCCCTTTGGCTTGTAACATCTAGGAATACTGTATACATAACAAGATGTCACTATGCTTTACTTTTCCCTACCCTGGCAAGTGGCAGGCAGTGCATAGCTGTAGATATACTGCCGAAGTAGACATAGTGATTGTTTTTAAAAAAGGGCTAGACTTATAAATATGGTCAGGGCCAGAAATATCGGAACAAGGATAACTGTTTTGGCAGTTGGCCTCTGTACACCACCACATTGAAGTTGAAAGGAAACACACCCAGAGGGGAGCGAAGTCAGGACTTTCAGCTGTAATTCAAGGGGTTTGACAAAAGTGGGGCACTAACCATTCAGGAAGTACAGCCAGTGGCATACACACACACCCATCGTTGGTGGCTCATAAGTAATGGAACAAACCAACATCATTTCAAACTTAAGGATCGCCTTTACTACCTGGATGAAAACTTTGCAGTCAATGACTGCCTGAAGTCTGGAACCCATGGACATGACCAAATGCTGAGTTTCCTCCCTCGAGATGCTTTGCCAGGCCTTTACTGCAGCTGCCTTCAGCTGCTGCTTGCTTGCGGGTCTTTCTGCCTTCAGTCTTGTCTTCAGGAAGTGAAAAGCATGCTCTCTTGGGTTGAGATCAGGTGATTGACTTGGCCATTGAAGAACATCCCACTTCTTTGCCTGGAGAAACTCTTGGGTAGCTTCTGCTGTATGTTTTGGGTCATTATTCATCTGCAATACGAAGCCGCGTCCTATCAGTTTGGCGGCATTCAGCTGAATTTGAGCAGGAAGTATAGCCCTATACACTTCAGAATTCATCCTGCCGATTTTATCAGCAGTCAGGTCATCAATAAACACCAGTGACCCAGTTCCATTGGCAGCCATACATGCCCATGCCATAACACTGCCTCCACCATGTTCGACAGATGATGTGGCATGCTTTGGATCATGAGCTGTTCCTTTCCTTCTCCATACTTCTCTCTTCCCATCATTCTGGTACAAGTTAATCTTGGTTTCATCAGTCCAAAGAATCTTATTCCAGAACTGGGCAGGCTTTTATAGGTGTTTGCTGGCAAAGGCTAATCTGGCCTGTCTGTTCTGGAGCGTTACCAGTGGTTTGCACCTTGTTGATAATGACATGCCTACCTCCGCAAGAGCGTTCGTGACCTGGCTAGATGTTGTGAAAGGGTTCCTCTTCACTATGAGCAGAATTCTGCAGTCATCCACTTTAGTTGTCTTCTGTGGTCTTCCAGGCCTGTTGCTGAGCTTGCCAGTTAATTCCTTCTTTTTCAGGATGTTCCAAACGTTGTGTTGGCCACTCCCAATGTTTTTGCTATCTCAATGTTTTTGCTATCTCTCTGATGTGTTTATTTTGTTTCCTCAGCCTAATGATGGCCTCCTTCACTCACATGGACACCTCTCTGGACCTCATGTTGGAAGTTGCAGTGAACAGCTACCAAGTGTAAATGTCACACTCAGAACTACCTCCAGGCTTTTGATCTGCTTGATTGGTCATGGGGTACCCAGGAAACAGGCCACACCTGGCTGTGCAGCTGCTTGTCAGCCATTCGTTCCATTACTTATGAGCCACCAACTATGGGTGTGTGTGTATGCCACTGGCTGTCCTTCCTGAATGGTTAGTGCCCCACTTTTGCCAGACCCCTTGAATTACAGCTCAAAGTCCTGACTTCGCTCCCCTCTGGGTGTGTTTCCTTTCAACTTCAATGTGGTGGTGTACAGAGGCCAACTGCCAAAACAGTTATCCTTGATCCGATATTTCTGGCCCTGACCGTATGTGCTTTATTTTATTTATTTCTAGCATTTGACTGGATCCCATTTGAGAGCATTGCCAGTGAAATAGAACATTTACTCTGAACTCTGTAGCACTCGACAATAAATTTCTCACCTCATTAGTGAAGGAAACTTTAAACTTTTTATTAACACTTGGCGGATTGATATTCATGATAGATTTCTTCCATCACCTCAATTTAAGATTGTATAGCTGGAAAAATTATTCACAACAAGAAAATTCTGATACGTGCTGCATTAATTCAAACTACATGAGGGGAAACCACAGCAAGAATATAACTGACTTGGATATCCCTGCCACCCACCCCAATCATATTTGTCAATTCAAAATTCTATGTGAGAGCATTGTAGTTATGTCTTCTCTCTATCTCCCAAACCAACTAATAATCCCGCTCAGTTTTCTCCCCCAAGTCAGCCGTTCTGATCATGTTGCTGTACGAAGACATTAATAGTCCAACAGGGAGATTTTGTCATACAGAACTGGAGATGTTACTGATACAGAGAAATTACCATTTCCAGGGCCTATGAGCTCATCCCGAGTCAGTATCAGCTACAGAGCAGGAGCACAATCATCACCTTGCAGTGGCACAATTTTATTTCTTTATTAAAATTTCTTATAAAATAATAATGTGTAATTAATAAATTATAATTCATTAATAATTTAATAATCATTTGTTATTTATTAACAATCATTTATTAATAATTATATTTATTAACTAAAGTTGCACCCACTGCAGATGCAGCTCTGTTTCACTTGCTGACTTAAAATGTAACTTAAAACTTAAATCTAATGACAGTGTGGTCCGCAAGCACAGTGTCCTTAGGATGGGGCACAAGGAGCTATCACCGTTCCTTTCCTGCCAGAGCAGAACCTCCATTACAGGGCACAGCTGTACCGGCACAGCTGTCAAGTTCCCAATTCTGGTCCAAGGTCTTTCTGGAGGCCCTTGCATCAATGCATGGCTCACAGGAGCGGGCACTAACATCAGCCTCTTTGAAAAACTGCCATTTTAGGCATCTGTTTTTTGCTTTTAATGATGCACACACAATCTTTGTATACAACTAAGGAAAGAAAACTCTCTGTTTTCCTGGTCTTTTTCTTAAAAAGCAACTCTGCAAAATGGAAAAAAACACAGAGAAGAGGCCTTTTATAGGAATGGATGCAAGCAATGCTTGCTAACAATGCCATTTAGCCCCAGGAGGTCAATCGTAACAAGTGCAGTGAAGATAAAAAGGTGTGTTTTAAGTTGCCTTTGGTTGAGTGAATGTATAACCTAGTATAAATACAGTTGCTGTTAAAGCTTCCTGCGTTTGGGCCAGGACATGCGCTCTGGGGGCTCATAATGATCACCTTCAAGAAGAGACACAAATTAAGAGGGCCTTGAATACTTCTCTCACTCAAATCAAAATCCTGGTCAACTAGAATTCCTGGACTAACAAACTTCCACCACTAAACCCCCTAATTGCTTCCTCCAGCCAGGAGAGGGTTCAGTAGACATCATCTTTATGGGTTTGCATAGGAACTTTCAAAGGCTACATCTGGGGAAAACTGATGGTGTGTGTCCATCCACAAAAACCCCTGTGGGTAGTGCTCCGCTGCCAGGATTTTTTGTGGATGGGCACTCTTGCCCTCGGTGTCCTGTGCAGAAGGTGGAGTCCCTCCCCTCCAAGTGGTTTCCCTAAAATGCTTTGTCCATACAGAATGATCTCTCCAGGTCACAAAAAGCTATCAGTTGAGAGCTGGGATTTGGGAGGCTTGAGCCATCATGACTGAATGAGAATTGTGGTTTTGGAGGAAAGATATGCCTCCCACAGAGAAATACTGTGGGTGGAAGCAGTAGAAGCAGCCCTAATGTAACTATATTTTATTATCTTAGGTAAGCCACTTTGGAAATCCTTCTGGATCGAAAGGTGGGATAGATATCAAATAAATAAATCAAATTAAAATGTGTGGAGTAAATAAAAATAGAAAAGACAAAAGTGTAAGCATCATGTATATAAAACCAGGGAGGCATTCCACAAATGGGGTGCTACCACAGAGAAAGTTCAATTTCTGTGAGAGAACCCAGAGAAAGGCCTCATCAGATAATCATAAAGCACAAGCAGGTTTATTTGGAAGCAGGCTGGTCCCAGCCTCTGAATGGCTTTAAAGGTAAAGATCAGCACCTTCAGTTGCACTCAGAAATGCATGGCAAACAGTGAGGCTGTTTCATTCTGGCAAAGTATGATTCATGGAAACAATTCTTATAGACAAAAAAGTCCTATATGTGTTTGATTTATTTTGTAAATACTTTTCATAACAATTATGTAGCTTCATCCACTTCTATCTATCCCTTGCTTCATTACGCACCTGTACCATGAACATTTGATGGCCTCATTTGCAGCCACAGCTAAAGGCTAGTCTGAGAACCACTGTCTTTAGTAGTATGCATCTTTCTTCCACTGAAGGAATCAGTAGCTGTGCTGACACCAGTATTTTCACAGAAGATCTAGGTTTGCACAGATTTTTATTTCTCCAGGTAAAGGGTTGTTAGTCATGACTACCTTAAGTACCATTCATTTTAATGGGTCTACTCTAAGTAGTACTAACATTGGATACACCCCAGAATCTACAAGGACAACTATTAAAAACAACTGAATATATATACATTTCTTTATTTTGTTTATTAACAGTGGTTTTATAGCAGCCATTAAACAGTAAGTTCTATGTGTGGTGGACAAAAAAATTACATTGGACTCTGTGGGAGCTCATTCCAGTCCAACTGTTCACTGGGGACAGCGAACAAGCAATTTAAAGAAAGAGAGAGAGAGAGAGAGAGAATGAAAATCTTTCTGAAAAATCTGTGGTGGGTCATTGTAACATGAACCATTTTAGTCTGCCTTTGTCAGACAGCAAGACCACTGTCGCTCTAGCTGGATGACTCTTGGTCATTTACCTGACTATTGTGTTCTGTGGTATAATAGGGAACGAAGGAGAAAATTGCTAAGCAGCAAAGGCTATTTGAGAGCGCTGGGTACCCTATTAACAAAAATATGTGGGAAAGATGAAGGTGTCTTATTACAAACTACTTTGAGATTACAAAATGATCCTGAATTACTATGGAGCCATTATATTAACAGCTCCCCATTGCTACCACAAGCTTTTTCCTATAATAAATGTGATGTGTAGGTTGGGGCTCTTCCATTATACCCATCAACATTCTTTCTCTCTCCACCATGTTTTTGTTTTGGTGTATTTTTCTTTGTTTCTTTTGTCTATTTGCTTAACATCAAGCTTGAAGAATTCTGGTGAACCCCAAAGATTGCTCACTTTGTGATAGTTCTCTACACCCTAATAAAGCTTTTACGCTACTGTTAGTTTTGATTTTTTTCAAATTAATCAGCATGTCTACCTACACTTTATGCACACTAGTATAATTGAAGTCACTAAAGGTTTTGATTGCAGTATGTTTAATCTACAAAGCATTGGGTTGGTTCAGACACAATGGGAAACCATGGCCTCCCACTGAGTGCACGGGACATGGTGAGTCTCAGGCTCACACACTTCTCTTCTCTCCTACGTGAGAAGATTGAAAGCTTTCTCCTTTTGATTTTAAACAAACCAGAGTTACCCATTTACATCCCACTTCAAGGAACCCTTGTTAGTTCAAAGAACCCAGGATCAAACTGTGGTTTATGATCTCTGCTTGTTCATTAGCTAGAGTATAAACTAACCAGAGGTCTCTGAGTTCAGACATAATGGGAAACTATAGTTAGTTTAAAACAGGGGTGAGCAGAATGTAGATTGGGATCTACTGGTAGATCTCTAGTTGGTCTGCAGTAGATCTCAAAGTGTTTCTAATTTTAACAAGAGCAAGGTTTTGTTGTTGTTGTTTTAAAGGCTATGGCTGGCTTTCTGCTAATTGCGTTATCTCTCAGCCTCAGTGTTCTTCATCTGTGAAACAGGAGTATGAATTGGTTGCTTTTGACCAGGAATTTATTTAGCTTTGGTGGCCAGTTTTAGAATGATGTATTGGAATCCCTGATCTCTGGTAACTTGCAAGTAGATTTATGTATATCTCAGTTCATAGGATGCAGCAAATAATTGACTCAGCCCCATGTGCCACCATTTTGTGTCTAGCTGTGGTTGGTGGTAGATCTCAGCATTCTTGTAAAAAAAACAAAGTAGATCCCACAAGCACGAAGTCTGCTCATCCCTGGTTTAAAATGTCTCCTCCGCTTTAGCACAAAAGAGAAGGAGAGGGGAGGGGAAAGTGAATATCTGAATTGTCCCATTGTCTTTATGAAGCAATCTAACATGATGCCAAGAGTCAACATAGATGCCACTTTGGGAATACAGAGAAAAATGAAGAACTAACATGGGATATTACCAAGGAATGCAGTAAGACAGTTTTCCACTATATAAACAGTAGGTACCTCATTGTTTTTGTTTGTCTTCTGCACTGGTGAGACTGTTCATCTATCAAGATCCCATTCTTGGCACTCGGCCTACCCTGAGTGCTGCTGCCATATTTTTCTGATTTACTGCAGATGTAGAAAGAAGTGTCACAACCTCTGCGGTGAAGCTCTCCATGGTGTATTTCTCCTGTATTTTCTGGCTGGCAACAAAAAGCATCAGCCTTAAGGAGCCAATATAAAGCAGTGTGTGTGTGTGTGTGTGTGTGAGAGAGAGAGAGAGAGAGAGAGAGAGAGAGAACACACGGGAAGAATGAAGGTTCTAATTTTAAACCTTACTTTTTAAAGGCACTTGCTTTTTGCTCAGTGCTGATTTTAGTGATCAGTCTGACACCAGCTTCCAAGTAAGTGGCCCAGCTTCACAGCTTCCAAGATGCTTCTATTTTGCTGCCACCTGAACTCCAAGTTAGTGAAAGCTATTTTTTATTATTTGTAATTCTTCTCGCAATCCTTTTATATTGCAGGCATAAAATTGGCATATTGCCAAGTTCTCCCAAATTGGGAGAGTAAATATGCACCCTTAACAAGAAGTATTTGTCCAACTGTCCAAAGAACTCTGAGATCACTAATATCATTGACATACACACAACCAACTGGTAGAAGAGATCAATGAAATGGTGCCTTATTGACTCAATAGGTATGTATATAAGACACATGAAATTACATGAAATCAACACAATCTAAAGATGCAATTTACAGAAATTATGGGTAGTATCCAACAGGGCCCTGCACTTATGAAAGTGACATAGCACTAGCTTAAGTGACCTCTAACACAACACTAATAGTGTAAGCTACGTCATCTGTGCAAGAGCCACATTGGATACTGCCCTACATAAACATTTTTATCAGTGGACTAACTGTAAGGTGGTCTAGTGTATGACTTTAATTTTTAATCTGCTTGGGCAGAACATGGAGACTATATATGACTTACATACAGGGAAATTAGTTATAACAGATTAGTGGATATCAAGCCAGCCTTATGCTACTTTCCCAGTTGTAGAAGGTATAGACTTGGTTTATATCACACACACACATCTGCCCTGGCTACTAGGCATAGTGGCAGTCCTATTGCTTAATTAAGTCTCCAGACTATTTTCAGTGCATAGAAATCACTGCGTGATAGAAAATTTATCAGATGGCGATTTTGAGTCAGAGCCAATTTGCAGACTAAGTGAATTGGCCCTATGAGACTAGGGCCAAGTTTAAATTTTAAATTTGAGAAGACAGGATGCCATATTTTTGGTCTCACATCGACTACTGAATCAAATTAATAGCAAAATTGCATAAATTCAGCCTAACATTCGAAGTGCTATACCTATTTATTTGAAAGACTGCCCTATCAGTTCCATTGGAGCCTACATCTAAACGCATACATTCTTAAATGTGCTTTCTGAAAGCAAATTCATTAGATTGGATTAAAAAAAAAAGGTAAAGGTGCCCCCAACCAGTCGTGTCCAACTCTAGGGTGTGATGCTCATCTCCATTTCTAAGTCGAAGAGCTGTCTGAAGATGCTTCCGTGGTCATGTGGCCGGCATGACTGAACACCGAGGTGCACGGAACGCTGTTACCTTTCCTGCCAAAGCGGTACCTATTTATCTACTTGCAATTTCTTGCTTTCGAACTGCTAGGTTGGCAGAAGCTGGGACTGAACATGGGAGCTCACTCCGTCACGCAGCACTTGGGTCTCGAACTGCTGTCCTGCCGACCTTCTGGTCTGCAATTCAGCATCTTAACCACTAAGCCACCGCGGCCCCAATTAGATTGGATACAGAAGGTTAAATCCAACATCACACTAGTGGACATCCACTAGTGCAGTGGGACTTCCTCCCTCTCCCCTCTCCCTTTCTGTGGCCTTCTGTCCCACCCAAAAATCTGCTCTGGAGGGTTTCCTAGCTCTCCACAGCAGATTTTGAGGGCACACGGGGGGACCCATTCCTAGAGGACTTTTCTTTTCCCTTTTATCCTAGGGGTCTGGCAGGCTGCCAGACAGAACGCGGGAAGGGCACACTCTTTGTACACCTGGTTTAAATGCAAGGGCAGACCACTCTTTTAACTGTAGTATGTGGCAGTGATACAAACAGAAAAATGCTGAATACTAATATTCAATTATAAATGAAGCAATAACAAAATTTCTTATTGGTAAACAACTTTCTTTCAGATCCCTACTCCAAATACTTTAGAATATCAGATAATTTGATCTTTTGCTGAAAAAGCACTGTAGGCAAGAAAATGATGGAATTTGCTGTTATAATTAAAATGGCTGCAATAAAAGTTATGTATGACTTAATAACAATGCAAGGGAAACAATTACAAGTTCAAAATTTGCTGCAAAGCTACTTGTATATTTTTGAGTTGGCCCCTTATAAATTTTCTTCCCTGAGAATCTACAGATCATAACCAACGGGATGTTTCTTTGTAATTAAAATGTTTGGAAGTACTGCTCCCAAGTCTTATTTGAGACAGCAGTAGCAATTCCAAGATACAAATTCCTTCGTGACAGCTTTCCTGTTTCTAGAAGCTATCATATGGAAATCAAGGTATAAATCCAGGTAATGAAACCAGTCAAACTCCTCATAAAATGTCACAGTATTATGAGAGTCCACATCATCTTAAATACTGTACTGTCAGTCAGTCATACGGCCATCCTCTACATGACAGTAATTCTGGCCCATTGCATGCTCCGAAGCAACAAACCCCAAACCTAAATTCCGTACTGTTATGACACCTTCAGCAGTAAAATAGACTTATTCTTCTCTTTAATGCTCTCTAGGAGGCGGCAGAACACTCAGTGTCTGAGGATAAGCAAAATGTTTATAGAACAAGGAGGGGAGAAAAGTGACACTATGAACCACTACACTTGAGCGTGTAATTTACAAATAAATGATTTTATTAGAGGTCCTGGAGAGGAAAAGGTATACAAATGTTATTTATAGTGTCAGAAGGAAAATGTGACAGCTTTAACACGTGTGTGTTTTTCTCCAGTTTGTCAACTACATAGCTGAAATAAATTTCTTATTTTTTTTAATGCTTCAGAAGAAGATGACATGAGACTGAATTCATATTTTTAGATCCTTCTCCAGCCACTGAGTTGGTCGCTTTGCACAATCCACAAAAATGGCAACAGCAGAAGTGTACATGACTCATGCTTCCTCTCCCCTTGCAGTGCTTGAATTATAAAGGGGTCAAAAGGGGGATTACCGCCCCTTATTTTTTGTGATGGCCCCATAGCCACTATTTTAGAAAGGTACAACCGCTCCTCCTGATTTGGCTAGAATTAGGAGTTTGGGGGGGGGGACTTGTGGATTTAATTAAGGTCTCCATACATTTTCCCCAATTTGAGCAATGACTCCCATACTTCAGGACATCAAACAAATGGGAGAGATACAACATCGCCCACAGAGTGTGGACAGAACCATCATTTTCCCATGAGAGATGGCTCCTCCCTTTGCACAGGACCAGTAAAAGAAAAAAGGGGAATGCTGAAGCATGAATAATTCATGCTTCTTCTTCCACCAATTCTGTAGACCAGGGATGGGCAATCTGCACAGCCCTAAGCTTGAGTTCTTGGTTCTAAGGGAAGCAAAAGCCGAGTGTAGTCAAATGCGTACCCTGGATTTTAGGAAAGCTGATTTTAATAAACTCAGAACAATGAGCAGTAAGGTCCCATGGCAAGCGACGCTAATGAGAAAAGGAGTCCAAGATGGGTGGGAGCGTTTAAAAAAGGAAATTCTCAAGGCACAATTACCAACAATTCCAACAAGAAAAGGTGGAAGACAACAGAAGAAGCCAATGTGGCTTCACTAAAAGCTTAGAGATGACCTGAAAACAGAAAAGGACACATATAGGAAGTGGAAGGAAGGCCAAGCAACAAAGGAAGAGTACAGGCAGTTAGCACAGAATTGCAAGGATGGTGTCACGAAGGCTAAAGCTGAGAACGAGCTGAGGTTAGTGAGGGATGCTAAAAGCAACAAAAAGGCTTTCTTCAGTTACGTGCATAGTAAAAGGCAGAGGAAAGAAATGGTGGTTCAGCAATTAAATAAGGATGGCAAAACGATAACAGATGACAAAGAAAAGGCAGAAGTGCTCAATTCCTACTTTGGCTCAGTCTTCTCCCAAAAGAGGGTCTATGACCCCCCCGGCAAAGGCGAAGTACAGGCTGAAGGGACAGGATTGTAGCTTGAGATCGATAGGCATATGGTCAAGGAACACCTAATTACTTTGAATGGGTTCAGATCTCCAGGGCCAGATTAACTGCATCCTAGAGTAATAAAGGAACTGGCAGAAGAACTCTCAGAACCACTGTCTATTCTCTTTGAGAAATCATGGAGGACGGGTGAAGTGCCAGATGACTGGAGGAGGGCTAATGTTGTCCCTATCTTCCAAAAGAGTAAAAGGGAGGAACCTGGGAAAGACAGACCAGTCAGTCTGACATGAATCTCTGGGAAAATTCTGGAGCAATTTCCAGCAATTATAAAGCAATCCATCTGTAAGCACCTTGAAAACAATGCAGTGATTACTCGAAGCCAACATGGATTTGTCAAGAACAAATCCTGTCAGACGAATCTGATCTCATTTTTTGATCAAGTAACCTCGCTTGTGGACTGTGGGAATGTTGTGGATGTATTATAGCTCAACTTCAGCAAAGCTTTCGACAAAGTGCTCCATGATATCCTGATGAGCAGAGTAGCTCAAAGTGGGCTAGATGAAACAACGATCCAGTGGATCCACAGTTGGCTACAGAATCGGACTCAAAGAGTGCTTACAATGGGATCTTCTCCAACTGGGGAGAGATAACGAGCGGGGTACCGCAGAGCTCAGTGCTTGAAATTGGGCGGGATAGCTAATACTTTGGAAAACAGAAACAAAATTCAAAGTGATCTTGATAGATTGGCGCGCTGGGCAGAAAACAACAGAATGACATTTAATAGGGATAAATGCCAAGTTCTGCACCTAGGAAAAAGAAACCAAATGCACAATTACAAGATGGGGGCTCAACGACACTACAAGCGAGAAGGATCTTGGAACTGTTGTAGATCACAAGCTGAACATGAGCCAACAATGTGATATGGCTGCAAAAAAAGGCAAATGCTCTTTTGGTCTGCATTAATAGAAGCATAGCTTCCAAATCCTGGGAAGTACTAGTTCTCCTCTACTCAGCACTGGTTAGGCCTCATCTGGAGTACTGTGTCCAGTTCTGGGCGCCACATTTTAAGAAGGATGCAGACAAACTGGAGAGGGTTCAGAGGAGGGCAACAAAGATGATCAGGGGACTGGAAACAAAGCCCTATGAAGAGAGACTGAAAGAACTCGGCATGTTTAGCCTTGAGAAGAGAAGCCTGAGGGGAGATATGATAGTGCTCTTCAAGTACTTGAAAGGCCCCTTCCAACCCTATTATTGTAGCAGCCATATCGGGGGTCAAACTAAGTAGCCTCATACAGTCTCATGCTTCATGTTCTTGCTGAGCTCTTTCTCCCTTGAATATATTGTTGTAAGCTGACGAGACACAGGAATTCCTTATCTTGTCAAAGGTCATACAATTGTATATCTTGTTCTCTGCTGTTCTCTTCTGTTCTCTGCTTATCACGGCTACCCTATAACCCAGTTCTTGTATTATAAACAATGGTGCTAAGAGAAGAAATGTTGAGGACTGCAACCCCACATGGGAGAGAGAGGAGGAGCCGTTTCATATGTGTCACAATGTCTATAAAAACAATGTGTTGATGTATTTCGGGGCTTCTGGCTCTTTGGAAATGATTCCAGCCTTAAGCCCGCGCGTTAAATAAAGAATCTCTTTTTCCTTCACTCCGTGATCTCTCTGACTCTGGGTTCTGCAACATAAATGGTGCCGTGACTCGGATGTGGCAGGCTCTGAGCCAGACAGGTGGCATTTGCCTGCTCTTGATCGCCACACCGGGAAGACGAGCTCGGCGCATGCCTCCCTTTCTTGGCGCCACCGACCTTTTTGTCGGATAAATGGGAGAAAGCCTGCACTGGGACTGCCTGAACAGCAGCAAGCAGCAAGAGAACCTTAGGAAGCGGAGGAAGGAACTTGAGCCCTGCCTGTATCGCAGCTGCAACTGAGTTGAAACCACATTGGAAGCCTTCAGGAGAAAGGCAAGTATATGGGAAAAAGAGGGCCCCGCCTTTAGGGAGAAAGGCCACTGGGCAGAAAAAAAGAGGGCCCCGCCTTATGAAGAAGGTCAGTGTTGGTGGTATACGTATACAAAAAGAACCTACTCCTTGTGGGTAGAAGGGGGGCCTGATCATACCCCCGAGTGGGTGCCAGTACCCAGCACACCAGTACTCAGTAGGAAGCTGAGGAAGCTGGGGAAGCCGCTTTCCACTCTGGTAAAAAGTGGAAAAAGTGGGTGGCAGGGACATATGGATGCACTGGAGAGATTGATGATTGTGTGAGTGGCTACTGCGGTTTCTGACGCATACCGTTGACCGTCCGGGTGCCCAGGCCAGTAGCAAAGTGCGTGGTGTGTAAAATCCTCTTGTGTCGGCCAGTGAGACCCCTTACTCACTGACCAATTCCCCTTCCCTAATTGTGTCTGTCTTCAATTTAGGAGGGAGGCTATGGGTGGTGGGGGAAGCAAACCTTGCACCCCCTTGGGATGTATGCTAGCAAATTTTAAGAAAGGTTTTAGTACAGATTATAGGGATCTCCCCATGAATCCTCAATGGTTGCGGATTTTGTGTGAAATAGAGTGGCCGTCTTTTGGTGTAGGATGGCCTACTAAAGGCTCTTTGGAGCCCAGCAAAATCAGTCGTGTATATGCCATTGTGGTTGGGAGACCTGGGCACCCCGACCAATTTCCCTACATAAACTCGTGAGATTCCATAGTCTGTGCTTCTCCTCCATGGCTAAAGAAATGCCTAGAATCCCAGGCAAATGTTTTGGTGCTCAGAAAAGAAAAATTGGCCAAGAAATTACAACCAGTGTTAGAAGCCCCGTGTAAAGATCTGGCAGAGCTAACGGCGTTTCCACCTGATTATGCCCTGCTTCCACCACAGGCCCATGTTACTGTAAGACCACCCCGTCGAGATCCAGATCCAGTGGCTCCTGACCCCTGCCATCCCCCCTGCAGAGGCATTGCCCCTCGTTTTGACTTAGAACTGTCGCCATCAGTTTCAAGCCCCACCGGCAGTAATTCGCCGATTTCAGCTACGGTCCTCAACTCCCAGATATTGCTTGCCGAGACTTCATCTCTACGGGATCGGGAGGTTCCCCTCTTACACCTCAATCAGCATTAATAAAAGAAACTGAAGAATTGAAGTGTGGGGCAGAAAATTTAATAAAATTGGCGGTGACCCTTAAAAAGATGTGTTCTCACAAAAAAGGGGAGGCGAGCTCGTCTACTGCTCAAGACTTGCACCCCCTTGAGATGTATGTCAAACAAAGAAAAGGGTTTTTTTTTAAAAAAAGATTCAGAATAGAGAGGGAAAACAGCAAAAAGCTCAAGGTCAAGCTGAGAGAAAAAAAAGAACAAGGTTCTGAGGCTGTTAATTAGAGAAATGTTGTTGCAGGACAGCCTGGCTTTTAACAAAGCGTGGGAGCGTGAGAGTGTAAGGCCGAAGAAGTAGCTGTTAGCCTAGCGCGCCAAGAGGGGGGGCAGGAAAATTGCCCACAACGTTCTGAGTTGTGCAACATCATCACCTCGCCTAATTGAGATGAAATCCCTAAGAAATAGAAACTGAAAATGAAGACCCAGAAGATGAAGGCGCAAAATAGAAAATAAAGGTGAAGAATCAGCCCCCAGGGCACAGGCTAGACCCCTCTTTGAGTGGAAAGTGTGCCATAGGACGGTCCCAAGGCAGAATGAAGTGGAAAGACCACGTTGAAGATCTCTGTCAAGGTAACCGTGTTTAGCTTTGAACTGTGTTAGAATTGCATAGAGCCTGTAGCTACTGACCATCGGCTATATGATTTCTGAAGAGTGTAACCATTAAGCTTTTGCCGTGGGATTCCCTGCAATGACGAAATCTCACTGATTTAAGTGTCCAGTGTTACACTGCCTGAGTGTGTGCGCTGAAGAGACCGAGAAACCAGACAGCATGTTCTTGGCCAAGCCAAAATCACGCTACTACCATGCTCCTAAAAGCTGCAATAAACTGTGTAAGCTGGGAGACCCAACCTGATTGAGAAGAAAAGAAGATATTGGAGTAACTGTCTTGAAAAACAGTGAGATCTGTGTAGCTGGCTGGCTGACGCTGTCAGTGATGTTACAACTTTAAATTAAGACTGTTTTCCTGTTTGAGACCCCAGCGAAGAAAGCTGACCTGAGTTATTTGTTGCCCATGCCAAAGCAAAGGTTTAGCTGCCCTGCACCTCATCGTGTCCTGTTTTGAGCTTGGGATTTACAAATACAAACAAACTGAGAAGCTTGCCTTTGAAGTCCTGCAAATCACCCCACCGCCTCCCCGAAGATTAATTGCTGCCTGAAAAATGCAAGTATAAGGCGATGCCCATCACCCCCAAGCGTCCTGAGTTTCGGCACTCAGTGTTTCAGTGCTTTCGTGTACCAGGTTAGAAAAGAAAAAAAAAGAGTAAGTTTTTAAAATGTCTGTGAGAACCTGACAGAAGTAGAATAAAATTTACAGAGGAGTTGCCCAAGTTAAAGCGTCACGGCTAGAGAGCTGAGCTGTGCCGCTCTGTTTAGACAGAGGCCTTGCTAAAAAGTTAAAGGCCCTTGTCTGTCAGAAGGGGTGTAGGGCCACACTTCCCCTTTTTAAACTGATGCAAAAGTGGAGAGCCTTTGCTGGAAACATTTCATCTTCATTGCCCAGAGCCTTCTCTGTTTGCCTCCATCATCATCTGGGCTTTTTAGAGACACTCTGCACATGGACTAAAATTTTAAATTGTCAAAGACTTGCCATGGACAGTGCTGTAAAGCTTTTGATAAACTTGAACTCTCATCGCTGTGGACCGTGTGTCTGTGTTTGTAGTCAGCTCAGTGTACAACAAGCTAAGTTTGATATATGACTTTTAGATTTCCTTCTGCTAAAACTCATGCAGCATAGAGTTGCCGATGCAAAAATGGTGACCTAGAACTCTCTGCGTGTGTAAGTATGCCCATCCCTTAATTTTGATGGGCCCTGAGCTTTCAGCCAGAAGAGCAGTATGATTGCTGGATCTGCTCCATCATGCCTTACCATGCAAAAAGTGTTTTCCATTCATTGTGTTAAATTGCAGAAAAAGTTTGTTGTGTATATTTTATGATTTCTTAGATATAAAGTATATGTGATATTTGCAGATTAGTGTTAGTTGCAACTCCAAATGATACTGAGTGTGGTTCTCAATGGATGACAAGAAGAAAAGACAAAAAGCAAGTCGAGAAAGAGGAGGCAAGAGGCAAAGAGAAAAAACATTTGTAGAAAAGAGGCGTGGCCATAGTTGCCCCCAGGGTAAATTAAAAGCAGCTGATTGTGCCTGGAGCTTATTACCTGGGATAAAGTAGCCACAATAATGTAATAGTTCTTTAAGATGAAGAAAATGTAACTAGAAAGAAGAGCCTATCCCAAATGTGTGTCATTGAGACTAGTGTAAGGCAGAAAGGTTTAAGTAAGTGAGTTTAACTTGAAAAAGACAAATAAAGAGACAAGGCTGGTGCATGGAGCTGAAAGTTTTATATAAAAAGTTCGAAACATGATCTGCAATACAGGCAGATCAGCAAAGAAAAAGAAAGCAAAAGAAAGAGAAAAAATTTGTCTTCCCATACTAATAAATAAAAGTGTTATCAAGCACTTTGGGAAGCGAAGTTGTTTACAGGAAGCTGTGCCTGAGAACCAAACACTTCTAGCCTATGCTGAAAATGCTTGCTAGTGTTGTGCTGCCTCATGAGTAACATGTATGGTATAAAACCCATTTAGCCCAATAGCTCGTGGTTCAGAGAAGCTGTCTGATCCAACCATTAAGTACGCCTGTGTGCTGTAAGTTACCCAATAAAGTCTCCTTGTAAGTAAACCCCCCCTGCTGGAATCCTATCACACAAGCGGGGCTAGAGCGCCTCATCCAGTATCAAACCCTGCTATTAGAAGCCATGAAGGCAGGTATAAAGAAGTCAATTAATATGACCAAAGTGTCTAAAGTGCTGCAAGGTGCCACCGAGGCCTGAGAGTGTACTTGGAGCGTCTTTCAAATGCCTATCGCCAGTATACCCCCCTCAACCCAGAGGCCCAAGAAGACGTGGGCGAGGAGAAAAAGAAGACCCGGCAGAGGCAGAAGATTCTTAAAAAAGAACCAGTGTGCCCAGTGTGGACAAGATGGACATTATAGTGGCATGAATGCCCAAATAAAATGAATCAAATACACAAAGGAGAAAACCAAAGGGGCCAGAATGGGCGAAGAAGGAGACAGCTTGAGAGGGGCCGAGACATTGACTTCATAATTGACACTGGAGCGGCCTCCGTGGTCTCTCTGACTCTGGGTTCTGCAACACTATGATGCTATGATTCTATGATTCTAAGTACTTCCTTTTATCTGTCCTGAATCTCCCACCAGTCAGTTTCATGGGATGACCCTGGGTTCTGGTATTCTGCTCATTAAAATGATTAAATAACAGTATATCAGGCTTTAAAAGCAAAACTATGCATGCATTTTTAAATGGCGATGCAATCGTAATCAGTCTTACAGTGAAGAAATTGCAAATAGGGAAATTCCTGAACTTCCTGGAATACTACATACATTAGCATGAATGGGAAAGGATGGGTTGGGGGAGAGAAACAGCTACTCGTTAATTAGAGAAGGGGGACTGTTTCCCTCTCCATGATCTTTCTAAGTTTCTTAGAAAGGTTCTAACCTTCAGAGCTGAAGAAAAACTGAAAATATGGGAACAATGACACTTAGCTTCCTTAGTGAAGTGGGCGCAATTCTGGAGCAGCCTGGAAGGTATAGTTTATCTCCCTGTCTCCTCTATAGGGTAAAGGTGAGAGGAAGGAGTAGAATGTTCTTCTCTCTTCTTATTTTCATGGGTGTATTACAGTGTAACAAAGCATTTTGAGAAAGGTTACTCTGATTGGCCGGTGTTATATAACCAAAGGAAGGAAAAGGGCAGGCCAATGAATTTTGATTGAATTTGATCCTTAATTAGATCAGAATTAGCCAAGACTGGAGGCAAGACCAGAGTGCAAGACCTAGGTTTAAAGGCTGCCATTTATGTTGATCAGCTGCACCCAACGCTTAATTTGGGCCAGACCTCAATCCCACAACTTTTTAATGTAAGGGATGAACCTTAGAACATGTGAAATAATACCAAAGCTGGACAGCATCAATATGTGCAGAGTGGCCTCCCTCCATCATTGGCCAGGTGGTAGAGCCAATGAGAAGGAATGTTTGTTAACTGCTCACACCTATGATTCTGCTGCTGTTATACTTGCATGCTTAAGATCCCAATATCTCCAGTTACAAATAACTTAGGAAGAAAGGGATAGGAAAAGCCTATGCTTCAAATCCTGAAGAGCTATCAGGGAGACAGACAGACAAAATGACCTAGATGTGGTTTTGATTTGGCTGTTAAAGGCAGATCTTTAAGCACAAAAGCAAAGTCAGATACCATGTGGCACCATCACCTTATTAATGTCTGTTATCTGCAGCAGCATTATATATTGGTAAAGTAGAATCGGTAAAGTAGGGAATGACAAAGACATACTCTGTATTTTGTTTTACAAGTTAACCCAATTAGTTGGACTATGTCTCCCAAGCATTCATTAACAAGTATTTCCAACTGTGCAAGATATTAGCATCATTTTCGAGGTGCAGATGGTGTTAAAATGCAATTTAAAAATATGATTGGAATTGCAAAGCTGAGAACCCCAAGTTCATCTAAAATGGGGGCAGCTTATACTTATCTAAGGAAGCTTATTTGAGGTTAATTAGTTTGTATTTTATCCAGCCCTCAATTAAAAAAAAGACTCTCATTCTCTGTTGTAATTTTGAAGGAATACTTAGCTTTAACAGACTTTCCTGAATAACCCCTTGAGAAGAAGGTATTAGTTAAACATTACTATTCATGTCTGTCAGCGTGTTTTTTTTAGCGTATTAGACTGCAGTTGCCTTTCTCATTACACTTTAGACTTTTGAATGTATGAAAAAAAATCTCACACTTGTAGAAATTGCGTAGAATAGTGTTTCACAAACTATCATGTCTGATTCCCTAGGGGTGACACATGAGGGACGGGAGCAAGTTGAAAGTGAAATTACAGTGAGAATGACAGGCCTATGAATCTGACTGAGAATACAGGAATAAGAACCACAGTAAGAATACAGCAGCAGAAGGTAATGGACACAAGCAGATTCTAGCAAAATGGTTCCTCTTGATATATGTGATCCATAGGAAGTCTTCAACAAACCTGCTTGTCAACAGGGCACGGGCAAAAAATGTTTTTTTTTTTTTAATCTTGGTGAGCAAGAATGCTCTGGGAGGGAGGTTGTATTATAGCAGCTAAATTATGTGGCCAGAAAAACCTGGAAGAGATTTTTGCAAGAGAGTCTGTTCTCTAGTTCTGCAAGGTTTTTTCCCTTTCCCCTCTCTTCCTTTTCTGGCAGTACTGCAGATCTGATTGATGGACTGAGGGATATGTGTGTCTGCACCATTTGCAATCTCTCTCTGGTGCTGTTCAGTATTGTGTTTTAGTTACTCTCCCCCACCATGTGCAAACTTGCTTTCTTCATGCAATCTCTCCCTCCCACTCCTCAACCTGGGAATATATTCCTTCCAGTTATCTCCCAGCCAACAAGCTCCTTCTGCATCTCTACCTGTGCAGTCTTTCTCCATTCCTCATCCCCACTTGCTTCTTTCTCTCATACCCCATTCCACATCAGAAAGGCAGCAGCGGGGGGAGCTGATTAAGGAACAAAGACTGGGTTGTGAAGGGAGCTCCTGCAGGGAAGGAAGAAAAATCTGGAGTGGATTTCTTTGAAAGAGAGGGAGACAGTATCTCCTAGCCTTTAAACACTGATATTGAAAAGAGATGCTGTGTTTGAGTTTGCCATGGAAGTGGGTGCAATGTTAAATTTTCATAAAGCGACCTCCAGAGGACTCAGGCTTATGGGAAACAATATCACTTGTGCTATTTACCCTTGTCCTCAATTCTGTAGGAGGGACAGCCTGTCACCTGATTTATTTATTTATTTATTCATTTCATTTCTATACCGCCCAATAGCCGAAGCTCTCTGGGCGGTTCACAAAAATTAAATCCAAGCAACACACAATAAAACAATTTAAAATATACAGAACATTTAAACCACAATATTACAATACAACCACAATAAAACCTAGCAGCAGTGCAGGAGTTTAAAATACAGATTTAAAACAGCAAAGATAAAAATTTAGAAAGCTAAAATGCTAAAATGCCTGGGAAAATAAAAAGGTCTTCACCTGGTGCCGAAAGGAATACAATGTAGGCGCCAGGCGAACCTCACTAGGGAGCTCATTCCAGAGCCGGGGTGCCACAGCAGAAAAAGCCCTCCTCCTAGTAGCCACCCGCCTCACTTCCTTTGGCAGGGGCTCACGGAGAAGGGCCGCTGATGATGATCTTACGGTCCGGGCAGGCACATATGGGAGGAGGCGATCCTTCAGGTAACCTGGCCCCAAGCCGATAAGGGCTTTGAATGTTAACACCAGCACTTTGAGTCGGGCCCGGAAATGGACTGGCAGCCAGTGCAGCTGGAAAAGTACTGGTGTAATATGAGCTCGCAGGCCAGTCCCTGTTAACAATCTTGCTGCCCTATTTTGGACCAGCTGAAGTTTCCGGACCGTTTTCAAAGGCAGCCCCAGGTATAATGCATTGCAGTAATCCAGATGAGAAGTTATCAGAGCATGGATAACTGTAGCAAGGCTATCTCTGTCCAGATAAGGGCGTAGTTGGTGTACCAGCCTAAGCTGATAAAAAGTGCTCCGTGCCACTGAGTTCATCTGTGCCTCAAGTGACAGTTCTGGATCCAAGAGCACCCCCAAACTACGAACCTGATCCTTTAGGAGGAGTGCAACCCCCTCCAGAACAGGTTGAATATCACCTAGCCGGGCAGACGAACTACCCACTAACAGTACCTCCGTCTTGTCTGGATTGAGTTTCAGTTTATTGGCCCTCATCCAGTCCATTACCGTGCCCAGGCACTGATTCAGAACAGCCACTGCCTCACCTGGTTTTGATGAGAAAGAGAGGTAGAGCTGGGTGTCATCTGCATATTGATGGCACCTCAGCCCACACCTCCGGATAACCTCTCCCAGCGGTTTCATGTAGATGTTAAACAGCATGGGGGATAAAATAGAGCCCTGTGGAACCCCATGGCACAATTGCCATGGCACAGAGCAGTAAATGGGTCAAAAGGGAAAGGAACTCTGGATGTGTACAGAGGCACTTTTACTATATTCGTGCCAGCTACTAGACATAATTTTTGGGTACTGAGCCTGAACATAATTTGTGGATTCCCACCCATAGTCCCTAAGAAAACATCTCATTTCTACAAGCCAAGTCAAAATGGGAAAAGTGGAACAGTTAAGATAATGGTTTAGTAGGCACTGTCATCACAGAGGAATGTTGTGCAAATCCAACTCCTCCATGCAACATATCGATTTTTAAAGTGTTGCTTTTTAAATTTCTGGCTTAGTACTAAAGCATGGAACCTACTACTAACAGTTATTTATCACCAGAGATGTGCTGGGCACTGTAGAGAATACAAAAATTGCATGATCCCTGCTTAGAGTGTTAGTTTGGCGTTAGATGGCCAATATTGGGGAAAATTCAGAACAATGAAATAACAAAATAAGGATTGCCAAATGTCAATGAAGAAGCAATTAAGGACAAGATTACAGTGATTCTGGAACAGCTTTGTTTATGAAGTGAGTCTTGAGAAAGGACTTGAAGGAGTAGAAGGAGATAAGATAAGCCAAAAGTACAGGAGGCACCCTTGTCAATATGGTGTTAGGAGTTTATCACTATGACATGTCCAAATGCCCTATTTATCAGGGATAGCCCCTGTTTTCTGGTACCTGCTGCTAGCATGTCACTGTTCCTACTTTGCCTTTTGGATGAGATTTTGGGCGTGGCTATTAAAAACTGTTTTGGTGCACGCACATGGGTACAGACCCAGATTCCTATCCAGATAGCAAATGTTGTTTAAAGTGTTTGAGTTTGGGAATGAACCCCAAAGGGGGCACTTTTAGGGTAGGTTTTGGAAGGGTAGGGTAGGTCAAGAACTGCCACAATAATTTTTCAGGATTGGTTCCAAAAGGGTGTGAAAATATTGATCCATTCAGAGTGAAGGCAATGCTGATTCACTGTAATTAATTATATTGCAACAGAGCAAAATCTGATTGACTTAGTAGCCAAGTGACATCATCATCATCTCTCTGATCCCTAATTGTTTGTGATTATCCACATTACTGTTCCTAGGAAGACAACAAAACGTCTGCTGAAGCAACAGAAACAACTGCAGAAAATAGGAATTAAAAAAAAGTGAACATCCACATAATTTATGGAGCTTGGGGGACCTATTTCATCCCCTCCCCAAAAGCACTACTTTAGACTAAAAGAGCAAACTGGGATAACATTCCTTATTTGAGTTGCAACTATTCTATCACAACTACAACCAGATCCTCTGTGTGAATAAACATTCTCATAATTAAAAAAAATTAAAATCCTTGAAGGCCCCCCCCAATGGGATAGAAACGTAAAAATAAATAAAAAAGAAATCGTTATGGGAAGCCAACCTGATTCAGAAGCCAGTGTAGAATAAGCTACTGCAGAGTAAAACAAAGGAAAGCTTTTAGCAACATCTAATTTGGGTAAATCATAGAATCATAGAATAGTAGGGTTGGAAGGGGCCTACAAGGCCATCGAGTCCAACCCCCAAAGGGGCAGCCATATCAGGCAGTGATTCTTGGTGACAGAACAGGATAGTAAATTCGCATGAGGACCCCTATTTTAATCTGTGAAATGTTGGAGGGTGTGCATTTAATTTAATTTCATTCACTAGCATATCACGCTTAGTTTATTTACACTCTCTAGGCCTGGTACTTGGAGGTTAATTTGAGTGAAGTATGAGTAGAAGAGAGAGAAAAAGAAATAAACAAGTATTTACACATATAATAGTAATCTCAAGTACTGTTTGTACATTTGAACTATCGTCCATTTTTCAAAGAATGGGTAGTCCATGACAAGATGTTTTATGCACTCAAGACCTACTAACAATAATTTGCATATAATGTTGATGTTAAGGAGCACATTAACTGTGTAGGGATGGAATGAAAAGATGGTAAAAACAGCAATAAATTATATTGTGGAACATGGCTTGTAAACAGAAATTTGCCACTGGTTCATAATTCATTCACTTTATTGTTTATTTGTCACTAGCTAAATGTCTATCAATATGACAAGGTGGGGGGAAAGCCTAATATTTATTTATTTATTTATAAAAACATTTCTATGCTGCATTTCAGTCCTAACAAAGCAGTTTACGAAACAAAATATCACAGCTATTGCACCCATGTCTAACTTGTGTTTCCACAGGCAGCTGGTAGTCCACTGTATGAACAGAAAGTGGGACTAGATACACCCTTGGACTGATCCAGCATGGCTCTTCTTATGTAAACCCAATTTAAACAATAGCAGAATGAAAGCAGAACATTAAAACCCAGAAGAACAGAATTCAAAATTCAATTTCAAATTAAAATCCATTAAAAGCCAAGCAGAAGAAAAATGTTTCTGCCGTCTGCCTAAAAGAAATCAGAGACAGGGCGAATCTAGCTTCCTTTGGGAGGGAACTCCATAACCCAGGTGCTGCCATAGAAAGGGCTCTGTCCTGCATTTTCTATCAACCAGAACTGCTTTGGGGGTGGGCCCAAAGTCAGGGCCTAAGAAGCTGATTGCAATCTATGGGCAGGTTCGTATAGGAGGAGGTGGTCTTTCAGATATTCTGGCCCTACGCTGCTTAAGGCTTTTTAGTATTGCAATGGCCTTCCTCACATCTCAAGGATATCTATTCTCCTATATAGCAAAAAGTAATAATTTCAATTCATAAGATATGAAGATTCCATGGACTGAAACTTGGGAGACACTCCAGGGTGAAAATCTAGCACTCTGCATTGAAATAGATGGGAGTTATGAAGAAATATGCTTAGTAGACAATAGTGGCGCGTAATGTATACTCAAGGTCAAATTATGTAAACCCGAAGTGTTCTCTGTGTCATGTATTATGCTGTAACACAAACACTGTGCAACAGCAGGGGTTGAGAGTAAAAAGGCAAATTCATTTTAATGAGTTGAGGTCTGAAGGTTTGTGTTTTACCATTAAAATATTCCTTTGATCTTTGCCATGAAGAACAAACAATTCTTGTGCTTTCATCCGTAAAAAACTGACTTGACTTCTACTGAGCTGAGGTTATGATCTTTCATTTCAGAAAAGAAATGTGACTGCACTGTGTCACCCAGAGTCACAGCGCATGAGAGCACTGCATCAGAATAGTCAGAACATTTATGTATCCAGAGAAGCTTCGGAAAACAAACCAACTATTGATGCAGTCTTGCAATACTGTGCAGCTACACAGGGTTAGCACAGAGATGCCGCAAAACTGTTCTTAAAGCCACTTAAGAATTCCTATGGCTCAGAGAAAATGTGTGTGTTGGAGTTGGGCAAACTGCAGATTTCCCCCTTTTCTTCTATTTGGCCCATTGTACAGATCTCAGAGAGAGAGAGAGAGAGAGAGAGAGAGAGAGAGATTTCCCATTATCTGTCAAAGGTGGTATATAGTTCAGTACAGAGGGAAGTTCATAAAAGCGTTTCATACAATCTAGTTATTTTTGCAATGGCAGCACAGAAGGTTTGGGAGAGTTTCCTGAATCACCCTTGAGACTGTTATTGCTTGTGGCTTGCGATAGGTTGGATTTTTAAAATTAGTTGATGTTTATATATTGTACTTGCAAATTATTTTATTGTTTGGATTTGCTATTTGTAATGGCCTATGACTTAAAGATAGTTTTTAAATATGGTAAGCAGTATATAAATCTAGTTATATACCATACTGCTTACAGATATTTTAAAAACGTGGTACACGTCAAATAAATCTATTACATAAATAAATAATAAATGGAGATAGACCAGCCTTCTCCAAGATGCATTGGATTAAACTACCAGCTTGTCCCTGCAACCAGGTTGGGGAAGGATGCTAGATAATAAGTTAATACAATTTTAAAAATATTCTTGAAGCCACAGATGGGCTTCAAGAAACCTCCTCTCTCGATCTTCATTAGGTCCTTATATTGATTAAGCTGGATCTTGATATTGCATTTAAAGAGAGTGCATAGGGAATGGCACAGGCCAGCTTCTCAGGACTTGCTGCTGGAGCTGATTCACAGTGCGAATTGGATTGCAAGTTATCACTCAGGGCTATTCTTATTCTAGTCCATTCCATTTTATACGACAGGCTACCTTTCACCTTAATGAGCTGGACTTTGATAATGGAATTAGAGGAGGTTTTTAAAAAATGCAATATATTATAGTAAGAGCAGGCTTAATAATTTAAGGGTCCATAATGCCTGCCAACCTGAAGAGTCCTGTTTTTAACTGACTGATCAATCAATGTTTGCAACAATGGCATTAACACAAATTATTCTTTATAGGTTGACAGTTCCAGTTCCCCGCCTCCCGCATGTTATATCTGTGACTGAATTTTTAAACAATTAGGCTACACGGTTTAAGAAACAGAATATGGATTTCTGAGTGCTTAGAGAGCGAAACAATTCTGCATTCCACGGGTAGCCAACTTGCTGCATATTTGCCACGAGCCGGACAAATAGTGGAAGTTCCCCAACTCCTGAATCTGCAAGCCTGGCTGTGACTCAAGAGTCAGGGCACACTTGCCTGCCTGTCACTTCCCTGCTTTGCTTATGCCTGCTCCCTGGCTCAGTAGACTAGACGGAAAAGTACACCAAGACCCAGGAGCTGCTTATGTACTACCAGACTAGCGCTATCTCGTACACTGGACTGGACTTGCTGCACACCTGCCAACAGGGCTGGCCTCTACTGCCTTATAGGAAACATTTTAGTCAATTTATAACAAGTGAACTGTGGTCCCTAATATTATTCTAGCCCGGGACTGACCTATAGCTAAGAGCAGGCTATGTGTTTTCTATGATTCTACCATCACATTGTGCAAGTGCAAAATGTAGTACTGGGTGCAAAATGAAGTATTCCAAGAATCTCAGTAGTCAAAGAAAGCTAAATGAAACTTGCAGTAGTCAGAAGGTGGGACTTAAATACTGTGCGTAGCTCTTTGCTCCTTTTACAACTAGCTGAAACAGAACAAATTGCACAAAAATTAGTACATACTTGCTGAACTGATTCATTTGAATAATTTATACACACTGTAAGATTCAGTTTTTCTTGGCACTGGATTATGTTACAGTGGAAGGGAGTTGTGATTTTTTTAAAAATGTATACTACACAAAGCCCTAAAACATTTTTCTATTTATAATACAAGTCAGATCCAAGTGCATTGTCTTGCTTTTGAAGATTAGGTAAAAATCTTCCTTCATTTTATAGTTCTTAGGAGGTCATCAGCTTTGCTAATCTTTATGGAAAGAAAGAATAAGGCTTTGACAATCACAGGAATTTAAACACAGGTTTAATTAAAGTGCATCATATTGCTGATAAAAAATATCAGATAACAACTGCTGGGTAGTACCTATAGTAGGGTGTTTTGTGTTTAAAAAGATGTTGCAGAAATCCTATGATAAATGCAATAAAAATAATTTTAAAATGTATGTGCGCAGAGGCCTTAGGGAATCGAGCACAATTTAAAAATCTAATCAATCAATCAATCAAGATTCCAGATTTGCTAAAATTAAGGCCACTAAGTTATCATGGATGTGTGTATACACAACAGCCAATCTGAACTGGTTTGCCTTTGCTTCATCAGTAACTGGTTCTTCTGATTTTTAGACACGTTCCTTGTAGTACAGCATTTATTTTGCTCCACACTACACTAATTATAAAGGAAACCATGCCAAATGTCTCCAAATAACCCTCATAAATATTTACCCTAAAATAAACTCTGTTAAGAGTGGTTCGACTAAAATTAGACCAGGTGGTTTTTGTTTTAGCTGGCAGGAAGGTAAGTGTAGACTGCACCTTCTATTGTGTTATATGTTACATTCGAAAAAGGATTTTTGAAGTACAAGTGAGACTGCAAAGGCAGAGAAACATGCACTGACTTTGCATTATTGGTTGCTCAGCTTAAAAACAGGTTCAGATGGTTTTTCAGATGTTTGGGGGTGATATTATGTTAGTGCACTGCATTTTATGCATTACTTCCCCATTTTGGTAGCAATCCTGAGGCTTCCTTCTCAGAAAACAGTCTTCCATATTTATTTATTGTACTACTCTGTTTTTCCCAACAGAGCTGTGTCAGAGCCAATATGATGTCATGGGCTATTTACACCTAGTTGTGGTTAGGCCAGGTCAAAATTTATTGCTTATGGCCAAAGTACTTTCCAAAAGCATCAACTCAAACATATAAACTCAATTCAACCATGTGCTATAAATCACATTTACACATTCAGATAATAGATGATGAAAATATAAAACACAGTAAATAAAAAACAAAAAAGAATAATAAACAACAAAAAAATTCCCCATCAGATCAGGGCATTGCTGTGACAACTTATGGCAATCCCTAAAAACACTTTTACATGAATCCTTGAGGCTGCCAGTAAAAAAAAGACGGACTCCCATATGTGACTGAAAATAACATATATATTTGGGGGACACTTTTTTGAAAGTAATCCCATTAATATAGTACCTACAAATTTAAAGCAGGCTTCCAAATACAAAGGACACAATAAAATATAATGGGCAGCATCAAATCAGACAGTAGCGCTAACAGAAATGATGTTGCACTAGCAGAAGAGACCCCTAACACAATGTCAATAGCATTGGCTGGCACAATGGGTTTTCTGGGGAATTCTGTTGCACCACTAATGCTATTGGTGCTCTGCTATAGGTCCCGCACGCCAATGCAACATAATTTACATTAGCCCTAGTGTCAACTGGATACTGCCCAATGTGTGCTCAAAGGAGCCTGGTGATACTGATCATCAATCATGGCCAATCAACTACCAATCATAGTCTATAAACCAGGGCTTCCATGAGGGTCTATAGGGCCTGGGGCAGAGCTGATGTTGGGACCTCTGCCACTGCCTCCTACAAGGACCCATGCGTGGGTGGGGCTCTGGTGAACATCATGACACGAGACCAAAACTACACGGTCTGAGACCAAAACTACACACAGGAGTGAGGGAGGTGGCCCTTTACTTTGTGGGGGCAAATTACCCCAGCTGCATCCCTACTAAAAGTAATAAATAGCCTTTGACATGTAATGCTTTAACATCCATAAATGTAAAACAAGGATGGTTTAACTGAGCATAAGCATTTGAAAATCCCAGGTGTCTTCTTCCTCAGGATCCTAAAACTGTGATGTTCTGATGCCAATAAACTTGTAACATGTTTCTTGCTCTGACAGAGTGCATACTTGGGGGGGGGGGTTCTCTTGTTGCTCATCCCAGAATTCAAATCAGGGATCATAAGCATACAACAGCTACTGATTTTGAAAATCCTTATCTCTATATACCACACTGTAACATTCTTATTTCACACTTTTAAAATCGAGCCTCTCCAAATATTTTCTGGAACACTGTGGCATTTATGTAATGGAGTCTAACTTCCATGATGAATGCCACTGGCAAGCAAGCAAGGAGAATCACATAAAAGCTTAGCTCAACATTTATATTAGAGTATATTAGGTTATACTCTAATATATTAGGATATCATCATCATCATGGAACTATGTAGCCTTTTAGAGTGTTCAAAGCGCTTTACATACTTTCAGATTTTGGCTATCCTAAGCAGTCATAGGGTTGGATCAAAAGGTTCTGCTTCACTCGTGAAAGGACGCTGTCTGTGAGTGGAAGTTTCTTTTATGAGTGGAATGGAACCTTTGGAACCAGCCCATAGTGTTTTGTGGATGGCTAGCCTGATGTGTCAGACAAGCATGAGCCAGATGTCAACTATGGTGATATCTATGCTGATCACAGGTAGTCCCAAATACACTAGCATGATCAGCACTGGGGAGGAAAGGGGAAAATGGGATGATAGCAGCAAACATATTGCCCATAGTTGTGACTAAACGAGCGCTCAGGAGAGTCCAGTCATTACCACTCCCCGTCTGGAAAATTAGAATAATGCCAGCCTGGATTTGGTGCAACTGCCAAAGAAATCAAGATGAATAAAGCAAAGGAGGTCAAATCAGTCAATCCAAAAGGAAATCAACCCTGACTGCTCATTGGAAGGACAGATACTGAAGCTGAAGCTCAAATATTTTGGCCACCTAATGCGAAGAGAAAACTCCCTGGAAAAGACCCTGATGCTGGGAAAGACTGAAGGCAAAAGGAGAAGGGGACAGCGGAGGATGAGATGGCTAGATAGCATCACCGATGCAATGAATAAGAACTTGAGCACACTCCGGTGGAGAGTGGAGGACAGAAAGGGCTGGCGTGCTATAGTCCATGGGGTCACAAAGAGTCGGACACGACTTAACGACTGAACAACAACAACAGCACAAAGTGCCATATTAATGAAAAATAACAACAATGAAGGATTAAGGTCACCAAATTTCTATGCAAAACTGTGTTCAAGTTTCAGGAGCTATTAGCTCTAGAGACACCTTTCTGTAGCGTATCTTTTATCTTATTATGAGTTCTTGTGGTTGTGATTAACAGATGTATATATGAAGGGCTGGTATGTGAGTAATCCTGTCTTGTGGCAGGATTAACTTGATAGCCTTGCAGGGTCTTCCATTTTTATTGGCTTGTGCTGCCACATCTAGTCATATCAACAGTACAATGGCAGCATAAAAACATGGTGACACTGCGCTGGAGGAGTTTGATGCTTCAACCAATCTTAAGCATGTGCCACCCCAGCAATTTTTAAGCAGGAACAGAAAATCTCTTTAGACTTTAAACAGCAAGTTTTAAGGGTAAAGTAACAGAAACATGCAGCACTAAACGAATTCATCAAATGTATGTGAAAATGAGATGTACCTTTGTCTTTTTGGAGTGATGATATTTATGCATAAGAATGAACGGCACGTATATGAAACAGAGCTGATTCTCATCTCTTCAAACAGATTAGAAATCATATTCCCAATTTTGAAGTGCGTTATTGTGAAATGCACAAAACAACAAATAATTTTGTTTCCCAAAGGCCCATTTTAAAGTAACCCCAAATATAATTTGCAACCTGAAATTAATTGTACACCAAGTTATTTTGATATGTTCAGATTTATTTATATTCCCTTGTGCTAGAAATTCATAGAATGGATAGTGCAATCCTATCTATGTTTACTCAGTAGTAAATCTCAGAGATCAATGGGACTTGCTTCCATGTAAGTGTGTACAGGATTGCAACCTGAATGAAGCACAATTGCCTTCCTGAACTACTATGAAATATATACACATATGAATGAATCTCTCTTTGTAAGCTGCATAAATAATTTTATATGAAACTAATTTTTTTCTATCAGATTAATTGTTTTTAATGTTATATATTAAAATCAACACCCTTAGACACTGACATGCACACACATTAAACAGTCATGAATATATTTGCTTGGTTTTCTTTTTCTAGGTTATGATTAATGCAGCCTATCAGAAGCCAGATGGTGCAAAACCAAAACCATCAATCAAAATGAAAAGACCACTGAATACTATTCCACAATGATGTGCTTGCAAATGGAAATTTTGTTCATAGACCCTTGGCTATGATATGCAGAGAGAACCATAAACAGGCTTGCACTGTCGCCAAGGAATTGGCAGAGATGGCCTGTGCTTTGTTAGGCTAAAAAGCTGGAGAGGCGATGCTTGCTGCTGAGAGTGGGAAAGATTGTACAAGCCCAAATGTTACCTACATTTTTTTTATTTAAAAAAAACAAGTTAAAAGTGGATCTGAAAATTATTTTAATAATGTTTGCATTGATGACAGTATCTGTCAAACTGTCCATTTGCCATTGATTTAATGTGGGATAATGCCACCCATTAACAAGCAGCTGCCACTGTCTGCCTGACACATGAATCGGCATTTAATGACTTGCCCTGCACAAGCTTTTTAAATACAGTAATCCCAAATGTCTTGGTTTTACAATACATTTTCCCCCTCTAAAGTTCTGAAAGAAAACAAATGCTCATCCACTTATACATTCATCTGTGATGGCTGGTTCCTGATTCATTTCTCTTAGCAAATAAATGAGCATTTTGAATATGCATAATTTGACATACATGAGAGCCACCAGCAAATTCAGAACACAATTTATTTTTTTACACAAAGACTTTTTTGTGTGGAAGTGTAAAATAAATTCCTCATCTCTCTGTGAGTGTGTCATACACATACATGCAAACACCTCCATAAATATATGATTGTGTGGATAGAAGGTTGAAATGTTTAATCTGCAGACATCTGGCATGACATGTATTCATGATGCCAATTATATATATTCTACGTATTCCATGTTTTTCAACCCAACCCTTTCATAAATATTTTTATCTTTTTTCTGGTAATGTTGGATAAGTATTACTGAATTCCACAATACACTTGCGCTAGAACAGTCTTATTAAAACCAGTGGATCTGCTTCAAGGTATGTTATCAGTAAAATTCATTTCACTGAGGTTGGGGATGTCGTGGAAGTCCAGGAAAGGGGTGGACATCCCCTTTCTTGGCCCCCCCGATATCAGTCCGCGGATCCCCATGCTTGCCTGACTCGGCACATGCCGAGTCAGTCAAGCTTGGGGATCCCTGCTTACCTGCAAGCCACCATTTTGCGGAAAATTGCTGGTAAGCTTTTTATGTAAATGGCTATTTTGTGCAAAATTAGACCATTTACACCTGCAATTTTACATAAAAGGCACTTCTTATGGCCGCCATTTTGTGCAAAATGGACATGTATGTAAAAAGCTTATGCTCCGTTTTCCACAAAATGGCAGTTCGCAAGTAAGCAGGATGCCGTGTGCTGCTCACCCATGGACTGACCGTCTGGCAGCTTGCACTATGCAGGGGTGGGTGGCTGGCCAGCGAGTGGTGTGCAAGGCGACTGTGAGTCAGTTCTGCCATCCCCAACTGAGGCTTGCGCCAGCTGACCCTTTAGGGGATTGAGAGACGATGTATAGTAATATCATGGTTTCCATACATTCCCACATATGGGTGACTAGTAAGCGACATATCTGAAAGAGTGTGCAGGTTCTCCAGGAATAAAGACTTTGAAGGACAGGTTGCTTATCTGTAACTGGTTCTTCGAGTGGTCGTCTGGGAATTCACACATATGGGTTATGCACCTGTGCAGAATAGTCATTCGGAACATTCTAGAGCTAAACAGAGTTTTAGGCAGGAGCCCCACCCACCTCCTCTGCACATGCTCCAAGCATGACTCTTGCTTGCCTCTCAGTTCCAAGTCCACTGCAGGGGAGGAATAAAGAAGGTGAGGCATCGAAGCAGGGCAGAGGGTGGGTTGTGTGTGTCAGGGTTGGAACTGAGCCCATAGAACCCCAAAGCAGCTCTGATTCTGAGGAAGAGCTCCAACCTGTGGGAGAGGAGCCCGCTCGTCTCTCAGAGGCGCAGCTACAGGGAGAGGCCCCCCCCTGCTCTCATTCCTGAAAGAGATAGTGACCCTGGCAGCGAAAGAGCGGGGGGTGGGGTGTTGGTGGACACTCGGCGCCGACGCAAGGAGAGGCGCCAGATGCAGGGCGCCGAGAGGAGGCGCTTTGCCTGCTTGGTGCTACGACAATGGTCACGTCCAGAGGACCCATGGGTAAGAGGGAGGACCTCTCCATAGCCCATAAGTTCAGAGTTTTCCCGCTCTTCTCCTTCAAACGGGGACCAACTGCCTTACCTGGAGCTTAGGCTACTCTGCTAACTACGCCAGTGCAGTTCCTTGCTTAGTCGCTGGTGATTAGCATCTGAAAGAGTCATTAAGTTGTAAAGGAATAAAGCCTTAGAGAGAATCCCTTTTGTCTGTGTCTTGTTTGGGCTACTGGAGGGGACTTTAAGAGGCAGCCAGGGCGCTCCTGACAGTGTGAGTTCACAGATGAGCACTCGAAGAACCACAGTTAAAGGCAAGCAACCTGTCCTCCATCTTCATGGTCTCTGTGAATCACACATATGGGTAACTGAAAAGTAAGAGACTTACTGGAGGAGGGAGATGTCACACCAGAATTGAAGAAAAGACCGCTCTGCTGAAAGCCACATTGGTGCAAGCTCTGATATCCAGGCAGCAATCTTCAATAAAGGCACAAAGCTGAGCCCAGGTTGCTGCAGTACACAGTTGTGGAAGCGAAATATTTCTGTAGGAAGCAGCAGAGGATGCTATGGCTCTAGTTGACTGACACTGTACTTGTCAAGGGCCCAGTAAGCATGCCAATCGATAAGCAAGAAGTGTGGCTGAAAACACCCACTTGGCAAAGCGTTGAGGTGATAGTGGGTGACCCTTCTTGGGTCCAAGTGGCAGACGAATAAATGAGGTAGATTTCCTAAAAGATGATGATCTATGGATGAAGGATAAAAGTGTCCTCTGACATCTAAGGAATGAAGCTTGACCTCAATTGGGGAGGTAGGTTGAGAAAGGAAAGTTGGTAGTACAATATCTGAGTTAGATAGAATTGTGAGATAACCTTTGGAGGAAAGGACCAGTCTAGCAGTAGCACTACTTGTTCCTATGAAAAGCTAGGAATGGTTGGTCATGCTTTAGAGCGCATAGTTCGCTCATTCTGCATGCTGAAGTAATAGCAATCACAGAATCACAGAATCATAGAATAGTAGGGTTGGAAGGGGCCTATAAGACCATCAAGTCCGACCCCCTGCTCAGTGCAGGAATCTAAGTCAAAGCATGCCTGACAGATGGCTGTCCAGCTTCATCTTGAATGCCTCCAGTGTGGGAGAGCCACTACCTGCCTAGGTAATTGGTTCCATTCCATTGAGAAAAACCACTTCATTGTGAGGAGCCTAAAGTCAGCCAGGGCTATAGGTTCAATGGGTTTGGCTGTTAACTGAGCCGGTACCGCTGACAGACTCCAGTCAAGACTGGCATGGAGGCCAGTGGATAGAGGTTAGCAAGTCCTTTAAGGAACCATTTAATGTGAGGATATGAGAAGAGAGAGAAATGTTCAATATTGTCATGGTTAGCAATAAGGCTGCTAAGTAAACTTCAATAGAGGAAAGAGCTAAATCTCTACATTTCAAAGAAAGAAGTCCAATATATTCAGTAGACTACAGGAATTTGGGTCCTGTTCCGTGAGAAATTTCAGAAAGACTTTCCACTTGGCAGCATACGAGGCCTGGGTAGAAGGTTTGCATGACACAGTTATTACTTGTAGGACTTTGTTGGAGAATTAGCGAGGGTGTCCACTTTCAATGAAGTGAGACACAGAGTCTCCAGCTCCGCGTGCCTGATCTTCCCACTGCTCATTGTGAAGAGAACTGGGAGATAAGGGAGATGGATAAAAATGTTTGGACAGCAGAAATGTCACAAATTATTTGCCTTGGCCACAAACCACATTTGGCCTGGCCACCATGGGGTTATAAAAATGCAGTGAGCCCCATCTTCATGTATCTTGTTCATCATTCGTGTGACTGAAGGGAAAGGGGGGAAAGCATAGGTTACAGTGCCTCCCTAGTAAAGAGGAAAAGTATCTCCTAGAGAGTCCGGGTCATGCCCAGCTATGCTGCAGAAAATTTGGCATTTCATATATAGTGCTGTAGCAAAGAGGTCGATATGTGAGATGCCCCCCCTCCATATCAAAGAGTTCTAGTGTGACTGTCAGAAAGAGTTCTCACTCATGATGGGTGGTTTCTGATCTGCTGAGCGAGTTGGCAAGAGTGCTGGACATTCCTGCGAGATGTATGGTGACAGGGGCGATATGACGTATGCACCAGTTCCAGAAGAAGGGGAGGGGATCTTGTCCCACCCTGATTGTTCATATAGAAGACAACTGTGGTATTGTCCATTGCGTTTTGGATGAATCGCACTTTGACGGAAGTTTCAAGTGCCTGTAGGGCTTTAGCAACAGCCAGAAGCTCAAGTTGGTTGATCAGGGTCCACACTCCTCTGATCGTGAGTGAACCACAGTGAGTGAACCACAGTGGGCTCCCCAACCATGAAGGGACGCATCTGTGGTGACTGTTAGGGAGCAGCGGGGAGTCCAGAAGTTGAGCCCCCATAAGGGGTGTGTCAGAACCGTCCACCAGTGTAGGGAACATCAGACTGAATTGGGAAAAGATAAGCAATGGGTCTGGGGGTCCATTTCTGGGTTGAAGATTCGTAGGAACCAAGACTGGAGCGGTCTCATAGAGAGGCATGCTAACAGAATTGCTGAGGTGGTGTAGGCCATGAACCTGAGAAAGCATTGGATGCTGGTTGCTTGGCATTTGTGGGTAGCCTCTAGTTTTAATGTAAGGCATTACAGGGTGTTTGTTCTGTCCTTTGGTAGGTAGGCATGGGCTCAAGAGGAGCCAAGAAGAGCTTCTATGAATTGTAGGGCTTGAGATGGGATGAGACAGGATTTTTTCTTTGTTGACCTGCAGGCCAAGAGATTCCAGAAGCAACAGGGCAACGTTTATGTTGGCGCTGAGGCAGTGGTGAGAGGGGCACATGAAGAGCCATTCGTCTATGTATGGAGAAATGACAACCCCTTGAAGTCTCAGATGTGCTGCCACTACTGCCATACATTTTGTGAAGACTCTCAGAGCTGTGGCTAAGCCGAAAGGGAGCCCCTTAAACCAGAAGAGTTTGTAGCTCAAGGCGAATCTGAGAATGGGGTGAGATGCAGGGTGTATAGTGATGTGGAAGTAAGTGTCGCAAAGATCTGTTGTTGTGAACCAGTCTTCCCGATGCAGGAGAAGAATGAAGGAGAACAGTCTTCCCGAACTATTTTGGGCAGATGGAGTGGTTTACATCCCGAAGGTCAAGTATAGGTTGAAGACCACCATCCTTTTGGGGGAGTGTAAAGTACCTGGAAAACAAACCGGTGGTTCTTTGAGCTGGGGAGAGTTTTTCTATTGTGCCCTTGGTCAAGACCATAGCAATTTCTTCTTTTAGAACCCTAGTAGGGTGAGTAGAGCAGAAGACCCCTGTAAGGATGGGGGGGATCTCTGAATTTGATGGAATAGCCTCAAGCAATAATAGAAAGTACCCACTTGTCAGTGGTGATGGACTTTCAGGCACAGAGAAAGGGTTTGAGCCTGTTCTGGTGGAAAAGAGCTGGTGGTTGGGCTCCTCTGTAGAAGTCAAACATACCATTTGTTTTGATCAAGGTGTTTACCATGAGTGGGTTGGCAGTATTTGTTCTGAAATTGTCTTTTTGAGTGAAAGGCCTATGAGCCTTCTTTGGAAGCTCAGTTTGGGCCTTAGTTGGGTTGGTGCTGAGATGGCCATTGGCACTGCCAGTAAAGACTTGGTGGGTTGGCCAAGGATTGGGTTCCCATTCCCATCTTTGGGGTGAATATCTTCATTGTGTAGACATGGTCAAGGGTGTCATCCATGGATGAACTGAGAAGGCCTCTGGCATCGAATGGGAGGTCCTCCACTCTCAATCTAGCTTCCTGATGGAGTCCTGCAGTATGGAGCCAGGCATGGAGTCTCAAAGAAATAGCAGCGGCCATGGCCTTTGAGCCCCAATCGGCCAAGTGGCGGGGTTTGTTATGGCCTCCCATAGCAATTGTTGGCTGGCTGCCATGCATGCTTCATAGTTTATTTATTTATTTATTAAATTTATTAATCGCCCATCTGACTGGTCACCCAGCCACTCTGGGCGATGTACAACCCACCATAAAACAATTTAAAACAATAAAATTTTACCATAATTTTTTTTTTTTAAATACCCTAACCCAACCCAAATGCCTGCCTGAACAACCACGTTTTTAATGCACGACGGAAGCTCATTAAAGAGGGGGCATGACGGAGTTCCCTAGGGAGGGAGTTCCACAGAGTGGGGGCCACCACAGAGAAGGCCCTCTCCCTCGTCCCCACCAGTCTAGCTGTCCTGGCTGATGGGACAGAGAGAAGGCCATCTGAGGCTGATCTTGTTAAGCGGCCTGTCTGGTGCTGCTGGAGGCGCTCCTTAAGATAGGCTGGGCCGGAACCATATAGGGTTTTAAAGGTCAAAACCAACACCTTGAATTTGGCCCAGAAAACAACTGGTAACCAGTGCGGCGTGTAACATAGTTGGCGGTGTGGAGTGATAGGGTTGCAGCGGAGTAGATTCTGCATGCCACTTAATCTAATTTTCTTCTCTCTGAATCCACGGGAGCAGAGTGAGGCTTTTGGTTTGTCTTTGATTAGGGTGCTTCCACCATTATGGTGTGGGGTGTTGGAAGAGGAAGGAGTAATTATTTTCATGAACCCTGTATAGATTCTCTATTTTTCTAGATGTGGGCAGAAGAGTAGAGGGTTTCGCCAAGCATTGTTTGATTACGTGCAGTAATGTAGGGGTAGGTGATTGTACGGTTCCAGTGAGCAGCGTTCCTGGAATCACCATCCAGGCTCTAGATATCTGGGGAGTTACTGCCCAATGGGAGTTGTAGTTTCTCTAGGACTGACGCTGACAATCACATGAGAGTTTGAGGCGCTGTGTGCACCGAGGGTGGCTGATTTGGAGCTGGTGTAGGCTCGGGTTCAATGTCAGACTCTATCCTACGAGCTGTCTTCTTTTTGTTTTCTGGTCCCGGAGACTGGGGGTTAACAGGGCATTTGTTTCATGACTTGGTCCGCTTGACCTATTTCGTCTCAACTGTTGGTACTGAAGGGCTGGTTTCAAGCTGTTTGAGGGGATGGCCAAAGCTGTCAGTACAGCAAGGGCTGGTACTCCCGATACTGGGGATGGTTGCCCTGAAGCGCTTTCTATGATGTTATGCAGACGCTGGTCCAGTGTGGCCGTATCTGCTGCCTTGTTCCCACAATAGGGCACGGAGGCTTACCATTCTGTTTCTCCTGGCCTGCTTCATAAAGGCCTGGCAGTGGGTACAGGAGTCCACCCTGTGTGCCTCTGTAAGGCAGAGAAACGGAAATTCTTTACTCACTGGCGAATTTCTATTCTTGCCAAGTGAAGGAGGCCAGCCAGTACAGGGAAGGCTCCACCTCTGGGACAGAGAAGGCAGTCTCCAAAAATAACTTCCGGAGGAGGCGGGGCCTCCCCCATGTTTGCCAGTTGAGTCTTCCAAGTCATTGAAACTCCTCGGAAGCCTCCTGTCCTGACGGTCTCTGATTGTGAATCTTGAATGATGATCAGGCTGAGGAAGCAATAGTGGTGTAGCCTGCCTAGCCTAAGAGTTGCCTAGAAGAAGGCCGGCCCGGGTGGGCCTGGCTGGCCTCCTTCACTTGGAGAGAACAGAAATTCACTGCTGAGTAAAGAATTTCCATTTCTCGTACAGCGTGCAGGAGGCCAGCCAGTACAGGGATGTGCCAAAGCAGTTCATCCCTGGGTGGGCCAACAAACCTTTAGGCTGGCCCCCTGCTAGGGCTGTGGAACCCTCTGGAGGACCCTCCTGCCAAAGGCACCCTCTACAGAGGCAAAAAGGTTGATTTTGTAGTGATGTGTAGTGCACGGATGACCACGTGGCCACCCTCCCCCAGAAAGCTGCTGAAGTGGCCATCCCCCTAACCAAATGGGCCAATATTCCCTCTGGGGCTGTTAGGCCACTGGAGGTGTAAGCCAGCGTGATGCACTTGCATAGACAGCATGCCAGAGAGGCTATTGGCACCTTCTTGCCCAAGGAGGATGGTCTGAAGGACACGAATAGGGCACTGTGTTGTCTGTGGCGCCTGGGTCTATCTAGATAGAACGTGAGGGCCTGCCTGACATCCAGGGTATGCCACTCCCTTTCCTGGGGGCTGGAAGGGTGAGGGCAAAAAGATGGGATGACCAGTTCCTGGGCTCTGTGGAAGTCAGAGTTGATCTTGGGGATGAAGGTTGGGTCCAGGCGGAGGAGCACCTTGTCCCTGTGAAAAATACAAAGCTCCTTTTTCCGCCGAAAGAGCCCCTAGTTCAGAGACCCGCCTGGAGGACATGATAGCCAGAAAGAATATCATCTTGAGGGACAACACCTTACGGGTGGCAGCCTTAAATGGGGTCCAAATGGGGCTTTGGACAGTGCCTTGAACATAGCATTGAGGCTCCACGTGGGGAACCTTCTCACCAGGTTGATCAGTGAAGCTTTCCTCAGGAACCTCTTGATGTGGGGGTGAGAACCTAGGGCTCCCCCTCCTAGCTACCCTAGTATGGATCCTAAGGCAGAAACCTGTCTCTTTAGGGTATTAGTTTTAAGACCTTCTGACAGGCCCTCCTGGAGGAACTCCAGGATATCACCTACTAATGGGTCCCTCCCTGTAGTCTGGGCCCATATGATGAAAGCCTTCCAGGTGCGTTCATATGATCTGTTAGTGTAAGACTTCCTGGAGGCTAGGAGGGTGGAAACCACCCTTGAAGAGTAGCCCTGGACCCCTAGCAGTTTCCGCTCAACTTCCAGGCAGTTAGCTTCAGGAAACCTGGGTCTTGAGTCAGTAGGTCATGCTGGGGCAGCAGAATCAGAGGCTAGACCATGGATAGGCTTACCAGGTTGGCGCTGGGCTGCGCTGCGCTGAATGTCCATGGAGCTGTAGCTGGATGAGCGTGAGTGGGTGCACTGCTTGCGATGGGCCCTTTCCCTAGATGTGCTCTAGTGCTCACGGTGTCTCACCCCCTCCTGTGGGGAGGCCTTGCGTCTGATTTGGAAAATAGTCTCCTCCACTAAATCCAGCATGGACCTTTCCCTCTCCTGGATTTGTTGTGGGGGCTGGCCCTTGGGGTTGGGCCCATAGCTGGGCTCCAGGCCCTCCGCCCTTTCCTCCAGAGGCTCCTGCAATGGGGAAGGTGGGGGACTGGAGTCCTCCATTTCCTGCCCTTCCTGAGGCTCCAAATGGAGGCGTGGGCCTGATGGGTTTGCCCTGGATTTCCCACTCTTTTAGTCCCTTGACCGGGGGGGGGGGGAATGGGATGGGGGCACGAGGGGCCTTGCCGCCGCCTGACTCACCCTCTCCAGACCGCTCCTGTTCCTTGGAGGGAGGAGGGGGCAATGGAAACCACTGCCTCCCCTAGCAGGCCACGTCGCCTGGTGAGGCCTTGCTCCGCCACTCTGTGCTGGTTGTTAGTGGGGAGGGGGCCAATAGTGGCGCCTGCCTCGACCCGTGGCAGAAGATTCACCCCACGTCACGGGCGGAGTTGGACCTTTGGGGCTTCCCCAGCACCTGTGCGGTATGCCAGTATGCCAGAGGAGCAGTTGCCTCCCCCACGTCACGACTGCAAGTCACTCTTCTTTTGTCTTCTTTCTCCTTCTCCTCCTTCTTAAAGTTTCTCTCGCATGCGATTGCTAGGAGAAGCTGCCACCTTCCATGAGGCAGGAAGTACAACTGGCAAACATGGGGGAGGCCCCACCTCCTCCGGAAGTTATTTTTGGAGACTGCCTTCTCGGTCCCAGAAGCGGAACCTTCCCTGTACTGGCTGGCTTCCTGCACTCGGTAAAGGCCTTCATAAAGGCCTGACGGACAAAAAGGAACAGAGAGGCAGGCGGGAGCGACACCTGGAGTGTACGTAGAGGAGGTGGCGGAGCTTCCGCCTAAAACTCTGTTTAGCTCTAGAATGTTCCGAATTATTGTTCTGTGCATATGTGTGAATCACAGAGACCATGAAGAAAAAGAATAGTTCTGAGAAATGCTGCAACTTGGCCTAGGACAGGGGTGGGCAACATGGTGCTTGTGGGCACCAATGCACCTGTGAACACTTTCTTGGCACCTGCCAAAGTGCTCTACCTCTCACAATTAAAAAAAATGAACGTATTTTCTTCCTGGCAGCTGGGATTGCTGTCAAATAGGTTTCTGCTGCTGCTGAAAACTGTGAGTTCAGGAAAAAAGGAAAGTACCACATTCTGGGTCAGATCCAAAGTTGCAACTAGGTGAGGTGTTGAAGACATTAGCCAAGGCTGAGGATGCAGAACCTAGAGAAGCCGATTTCTGTAAATGATGTTTCTTCTATCTCTGAGCTGCTACAGTTGTGGCAATCAGAACAGAACAAGTAGGAAGATTTACATGCTGTGCTCTTGAGGATGTGCAGATAATCCGAATCTGCTCTTCTAAGTGAAGGGGCAGGAGCACCAACTCCTTTCTAACAGGTCTTAGAATGCCTTTCTAAAAGCTCTAGAACTCTACAATGAGGACTGTGTAGGCATAGAACCAATATGTGGGACTTCATAGAAACCATAATGAATATGGCAGAAGCACTGTGCAAATGTCATGAGGCTTTCATAATAGTAGATAGTGTCACGTGCACGCTGGAGATAAAAATGTACTCCACTGTTCATAGGTGTGCATATCTGCTACTATCCAAAATAAGAGGAAAAACCAGATACACAAGGCTATATGTGCATACTTTACTAAACATCCCTCCATTTTTTACGGATAGTTCCATCCACTCCTTTTTAAAGGGTATCAAAGGCCACTACTTCGTTATTGAGCTGTACAGCTTTGTGTATAGTTAAAGTGATATCCCACCTTTCTTTCAAGGAGCTCAAGGTGGCATACATGGTTGTCTCCTTCCCATTCTATCCTCACAACAACCCTATGAAGGCCTGAGAGGTAGTGGCTGGCCAAGGTCATCCAGTGAGCTTCATGGCTGGATGGGGATTTTGTATGTGGGTCTCCACAGTCCTTGTACGACATTCTAACCACTATGCTACACTGACTCTCCATGTGTTGGCTCCTTCAATGTTATTTTTTTGTTTGGGTTTAGTTTTCCTTTGGCAATCTGACTGCACATTAATACAAACCTTCCCGAAATACGTATTCAGGTCAAAAACCTCCACACAATTATGGGCTCTTCAGCCATTAGTAAGCCACTTAGTTTAAAGTTGTTTGCCTGTTCAAGATATCTGGCAATGGTTCCATCTAGCAAGTATCTCAGGTGATTCTCTGACTTGATAAATTATCCCTGAATATCAACACTATGCACATACTGTATATAGGAAAGACCAAAACCACACATCTTAAATTCTTCATAAATACAGTTCCTGTAAGTAGCAGTTACAGGAACTCTGGGGGAAAGTGACCATGTTGTACTTGAGTTCTTGGTTCTAAGGGAAGCAAAAGCCGAGTGTAGTCAAACGCCTGGATTTTAGGAAAGCTGGATTTTAGGAAAGCTGATTTTAATAAACTCAGAACAATGATAAGTAAGGTCCCATGGCAAGTGACGCTAACAAGAAAAGGAGACCAAGATGGGTGGGAGCTTTTAAAAAAGGAAATTCTCAAGGCACAATCACAAACAATTCCAACAAGAAGAAAAGGTGGAAGACAACAGAAGAAGCCAATGTGGCTTCACTAAAAGCTTAGAGATGACCTGAAAACAAAAAAGGACACACATAGGAAGTGGAAAGAAGGCCAAGTAACAAGGGAAGAGTACAGGCAGGTAGCACAGAATTGCAGGGATGGTGTCAGGAAGGCTAAAGCTGAGAATGAGCTGAGGTTAGCGAGGGATGCTAAAAACAACAAAAAGGCTTTCTTCAGCTACGTGCATAGCAAAAGGCAGAGGAAAGAAATGGTGGTTCAGCTATTAAATAAGGATGGCAAAACGATAACAGATGACAAAAGAAAAGGCAGAGATGCTCAATTCCTACTTTGGCTCAGTCTTCTCCCAAAAGAGGGTCTATGACCCCCCTGGCAAAGGCGAAGTACAGGCTGAAGGGGCAGGATTGCAGCTTGAGATCGACAGGCATATGGTCAAGGAACACCTCATTACTTTGAATGAGTTCAAATCCCCAGGGCCAGATGAACTGCACCTTAGAGTAATAAAGGAACTGGAAGAAGAACTCCCAGAACCACTATCTATTATCTTTGAGAAATCATGGAGGATGGGTGACGTGCCAGATGACTGAAGGAGGGCTAATGTGGTCCCTATCTTCAAAAAGGGTAAAAGGGAGGAACCTGGGAATGACAGACCAGTCAGTCTGACATCAATCCCTGGGAAAATTCTGGAGCAGATGATAAAGCAATCCATTTGCAAGCACCTTGAAAACAATGCAGTCATTACTTGAAGCCAACATGGATTTGTCAAGAACAAGTCCTGCCAGATGAATCTGATCTCATTTTTTGATCAAGTCACCTCCCTTGTGGACCGTGGGAATGCTGTAGACATAATATACCTCGACTTCAGCAAGGCTTTCGACAAAGTGCCCCATGATATCCTGATGAGCAAACTAGCTCAAAGTGGGCTAGATGAAACAACGATCCGGTGGATCCACAGTTGGCTACAGAATCAGACTCAAAGAGTGCTTATCAATGGGACCTTCTAGGGAGAGGTAACGACTGGGGTACTGCAGGGCTCAGTGCTGGGCCCAGTGCTCTTCAACATTTTGAATGACTTGGAGGAGGAGGTGCAGGGAATGCTGATCAAATTTGCAGATGACAGAAATGCTTTGGAAGACAGAAGCTAATGCTTTGGAAGACAGAAACAAAATTCAAAGTGATCTTGATAGTCTGGAGCGCTGGGCAGAAAACAACAGAATTACATTTAATAGGGATAAATGCCAAGTTATTTGCACCTAGGAAAAAGAAACCAAATGCACAGTTACAAGGTGGGGGATACATGGCTCAACAATACTACAAGCAAGAAGGATCTTGGAATTGTTGTCAATCACAAGCTGAATATGAGCCAACAATGTGATATGGCTGCAAAAAAGGCAAATGCTATTTCGGGCTCCATTAATAGAAGTATAGCTTCCAAATCCTGGGAAGTACTAGTTCCCCTCTACTCCACACTGGTTAGGCCTCATCTGGAGTACTGTGTCCAGTTCTAGGCACCACACTTTAAGAAGGATGCAGACAAACTGGAGAGGGTTCAGAGGAGGGCAACGAAGATGATCAGGGGACTGGAAACAAAGCCCTATGAAGAGAGACTGAAAGAACTGGGCATGTTTAGCCTTGAGAAGAGAAGACTGAGGGGAGATATGATGGTGCTCTTCAACTACTTGGAAGGTTGTCACAGAGAGGAAGGCCAGGATCTCTTCTCGACCATCCCAGAGTGCAGGGCATGGAATAATGGGCTCAAGTTACAGGAAGCCAGATTCCGGCTGAACTTCAGGAAAAACGTCCTGCCTGTTAGAGCAATACAACAATGGAACCAATTCCCTAGGGAGGTAGTGGGTTCTCCCACACTGGAGGCATTTAAGACAAGGCTGGACAGCCATCCGTCAGGGATGCTCTGACTTGGATTCCTGCATTGAGCAGGGGGCTGGATTCGATGGCCTTGTAGGCCCCTTCCAACCCTACTATTCCATGATTCTTCTATTGACCTAATTAATGGTGTTTATGGGCACAATCTGCACTGCCTACTTTTCTGAAAGAGGCACACAGAGGCAGGGTAGCAGCTCGTCAGAGTTGGGCTACATTCCCTAGGGTCTAGGGGATGTGACTGAGATCCTCTGCTAGCTGCCCATGACACAGCCACTGTTATAAAAAGAAGGAAGCAAAGTAAAGATGTGGCAGACATTAAAAAATGAAAATAAGAAAATACATCCCGTCAACTCTTGATCTTTAATGTGTCATTGTTAAGCTGCTCTGCATATGATACGGCATTGGAAGAAAAGAAATTTACTTTTCCCAGGATAGCAAAAAAACACCTCGGACTAGCCCTGCATAAAATGCCTGAGGAGCACTAGGCAAAATGAGATAATGGTGCCTTCCTAAACTGGGTACTCGGATACCATTTATAAAGATGCAGTCTACCATCTAGGCAACTGTTTTGTATATTTCTTACAAAGATAAGCCAGAGAGGTTACCTTAACCCCAGTATAGAATGCCTTAATGCCATTAGGAAAATGCTCCCTTGCAATACATAAAAGGCTGTAATAAAATTCTTACTCCAGTGAGAATGCCTCGGTGAACAGACTTACCTTTCTGTGTTAGTAATAAAAAGCTTTCTATCTCCCTTAACATCTCTCATTCACTTTATATAAAACAAAAAGCTCTTCTCACATGCAACATGTGAAAGTGTCTCTTAAACTGGAACAGAAAATACCAAGAAAACAAAGTAGCTTAAGAACTGCTTGACATGAAGGTCTAACAATATAAAGGGATAATGCTAAACTGAGAAAGAGCACTGAAATCGCCTTTTTGTGTCTGAAAGGAATCATAATCCTAAAGTCTTGGATAACTGGGGCATATAACACTAGAAATAGTTTAGAACATTGTTATATAACGTGTTACAGTGGCAGTTCAAGGATCTTATCGGCCTTGAGTGATACTCCCTCCTCCCCCTAGTAAAGTTCAAAATTCAATTCAAATACTTAATGTACAAAATTCTATATCAGCTGGGACATGTTAATGTTAGGGAGTGGTTTCGCCACCTTCATGGAAACTGCCATCAGTCAGAATTCTCTTGTGAAGGATCCTCATCATTGCACTTGCCTGTCCTTGGTTAGTCCTGATTCAGTCTGGCAGGACACTTAGTAAAACCCATCAATTTAGATTTGCTTAGAACTGGTTTGCAGGGATTAGATCCAGATTATTATATGTTTTTGTGACCTTTTTTGCAGTGTTTTGTCTTGTATGTCATATCTGCATCATACAAGAGAAAAGCAAAAACTGCAGGGGCAATAGTTTGTACATCAATTTTCTGAGCACCAAACTCAAAATGCAAGACTATAGTGAGGAAATCAGAGACATGAGAAAGCAAGTTTGAAAAATCTTTGGAGTTTTTGTAACAAAACACAATAACTTCAAGCACAATTATAATGGAGACAAATCTTTTGTGAGATAGAACGAATGATGGGGTTTAATTTGACTATGAATATCTTACTAATATTGTTGAATTATATAACTGATGTCCTAAATGTGAATCAGGTGTACTTGATTGCTAATCTTTTGGTGGCTGCAAAGGTTGCATTGGCAAAATATTGGAAATCAGTAACTATACCAAATATTAGGGAATGGTTGTTTAAGGTGCTGGAATTGGCTCACATGGACAAATTGATAGAACTGATGCATAGATGAAATGGGCAAATGCTTCAAACAGGTTTTTTTTCTTAAAATGGAATCTGTTTATTAGGTTTTGGAACAGTATTTCTGTGTTAAGATTTATATATCTGTATTCAGGATAGGATTTGTCCTGAATACATGGTACTGAATTGGTTTATCCCCCCCCCCTTCTTTTGTTAAAGTTATTTGACCGGTTTTGTATTTTTGTATATAAATAAAAATAAAAATAAATTAAAAAAGAAAGAAAAAAGAAATAACCTAAGGGCCGTATCAGCTACAGAATTCAAAAAGTGGACACGCTTTCAGATAAAAGCCAAGTTGGAGATACTGAAACGGAAGTAATTTCAGAGAATAAAGCTATACCTTTATCAATTTCTTTAAAGATTTAAAGAATGCAGACAATCCTACTCACAAATGCATATCACATAGAAGAGGGGGGAAAGAGAAACAAATCTAATGCTTTTGAACTCTAAATGAAACAGAGACTACCTTAAACCTATTGGTTTTATATCAAGAGAAAAATGTGATCAGGGTCTTCAGTGACTTAAATGAAAGGTATCTCATTCTGGACAAAATCCAGCAAAAAAAGAAAATAAACAAAACTCAATCGGCTGAAGAACATTCTCAATTTGGAGCTTTTCCATAATACGTGGAAAGACTTTAAAAATGTTGAAAGAAATCTCATTAGCTTTAGTCATTTGTTAGCTATGGCATGTTTCTCTACAGGATTTTCAACAGGCTTCTGGAGCTTGAGGTAACTCCTGCCTATTTTGTTTGCTTTAAAACACCACAGTGCCCCTGAACAACATCTTCTGAGCCATGAAGACTTACTGAGGAGGATATACCCCAAGAAAGACAATAGCAATGTCCCATAGCATCTCAAAAGCTCATGTCCTGTTTGTGGGTTCCTGTTCGACAGCTGGTTGGCCACTGTGTGAACAGAATGCTAGACTAGATGGATCCTTGGTGTGATCCAACATGGCTCTTCTTATGTTGTTATGACCAAAAGTGGGGAAGAAAAATGTATGTCGCTAAGCAAGTGCATTCAGATGCCACAAAATGTGACAAAGAAGCTCCACACTTAGTGAAAGGGTAGCTTTCCATAGTCCTCACATTGTACTATTACAAAAATAAAGCCCTGGGTTTGTCTGTAACTGCACAGAATCTGTAACAAACAAGCACAGACATGCCTTGGACATTTCTCCACTTTCTGGATGCCCTGCTTCTTTTAACCATGGTAAAAATAGACTTATTTTTCTGGCATGTCTCTGACACGGTTGCCACACCAGACAACATTTGAGATATAAATGTTACATTATGTCCTCTCTTACAACCCCTGCCTCCCTCTGTCTTTCCCTATGGTCTTCTACTCCTTTCTCTCTGAGAATAGTGGGAAGTAAAGTCCTATGTATCAGGCTACAGACACTTGCAAGAGACAAATTTCTGAACACAAACAGGGGAATACCCTAAAGCTATGAGGATAAATACATATTACACAATTATTACATCTTAAAGTTTGCATCCCATGTGGAAGTATTTCTGGCACAGTCCTAAACCCTTTGGGCCTAATTCAGAGTCCTTTGCACACATCCTGGGTTTTGGTGCCTTTTCTAATCCAGCAGCCTTTCCCAACTTCAAACCAAATTGAACCAAAAGCCATTTGCAATTGTCCTGGGGAGAAAGGAGAGAAAAATACAACAGTCTCCCTTCAAAGATTAGGATTTTGCTGGATTATAGCCATGATGAAGAAATACGTTCCACTGAAGTCATTGCAACTCCAAGAAATGTAAAGAATTGTACTTTTAAAAAATCTGTGGAAAATATTAGGAGCTAAAAATAAGTGAATTAACTTGTTGGGCCACCATAAGGCAGCAGCTGCATCAAGGTATTGAATTTCAGAAACTCTAACCTAGAAATTTTAATGTGATGTGAACATTATTAGGTTACAGCAAATGTTTAAACTAAAAACAGCAGCAGCACAGGGCTTGTATAAAGAAACTACTTCTGGTGGTGGTGGTGGTTGTTAGGTTGGAGAAGTATGTGACAAATCAAATCCCTACTTCTGATATAAATCCACAGTGCCCCCTAGAGCATCGGGTCAGCTGGCGCCCTGCTGGGCAACCTGAATAGTTTTATCTAGCCTTATCTCACTTCTTTGTCCTCCAAAATGCGAACAAACCTTAATCCCTTTTCTTGAACAGGCTGAGTGGTTCCAACCACCTTGGGCTTTTGAGTTGTAAGTTACTGTCGTTAACAAAGTGGGTCCAGCCACAAGATAATTTTCTGATCTGCTGGCTAGGCCACTGACATCAGAAATGGAGGCTACTGTAGTATTGGACTGATCAACCATCAGTCTCTGCAAAGAGACTGGCTTTTACTGAGTGGGGATCCCCATAAAAAAGATCCCCTCAGTACTTTTAGAACTTTCTTATATACCATCTAACAGGAAGCCAGATGCGCACGTTCTCTCTCTCTCTCTCTCTCTCTCAGACCATCCTCTCCACAATAAATTCAGCATATGCTCTAGGACCCAGGACTGTACTGAAGTAGGTAATGTGACTAGGTAATTTAGACTGACTTTTTTATTTTTATTTGCAGTTCCTGTTTGTGTGTGTGATTGTTGCTGTCCCTGTTTTTTCCCCCTTGTTTCTCTTCTTTTCTCAAATCAACTCCTTTTTATATTTAGACATTCGGCTGTGTTGTTTTAAAAAGGGATTTCTCACTGAACTCTTCCCCATGTGAAAGATCACATGGTTACAAAGCTTGTGTTTTAGGATTTTTATAAGGGTTTTGGGAAGAACTCTGTTTCTGAGCTTTGGAAAGGAAAGTCTAAAGCACTTTTATTTTTTCTTTGGTCTGGGCTGAAGGGAGGGGTCCTTGGCAATAGGGCTCAAAAACTCCCCAAACAGCTGTACACTAGGGTGTGATAGGAACTCATCCTGACTGGTGGCAGCCTATCAAGAGGTTCTATTCCTGGGGAACCCATGTAGAGAAGGGGTCTACCAGGAGGAGAAATTATTCCCCCCTCCTGGTGCTATAACAAAGTACCAAAGGAAAATGGATTGTTTCAGACATATAGTAAGATGTAAACAGCGCAGAGATGATTTGGGATGCAAGAGCACACCTTTTTTGATGGGCTGCATTACTCTATCCCCATTCCACCACAAAACACAATTTTGTGATCTTCAAAAACTATTTGCCACTCAATTCTGCAACTTCTGCTATTTATAAAAGGCCTTAAACATAAGATCAAAAGTACAATACTAAGTACAATTCTTTTCCATACTTTCTGATGGCGAAAAAAATAAATTTATTTGAAAAGTAAGTGTGTAAGTGCATAACTAAAGTCAAAATCATTTCAGGATACTTTGATAAAGTGCCACAAAGGAGATGAACAAGAAGGAAGCAGAGGTTAGTTACAATATGGCCAAGCTCCAATAAGAGTGCTAATAAAAAGAACAATGGATTTTTTTGTACCATGAATGGAAAAAAATGTGCCACCAGGGAGTTTAGACGAGGAAAAAATATTGACGTACTTCAGTAGCTTCTTTTTATTGTATCTTAATTGATCTACTATTGTTGTTCAGTTGTTCAGTCATGTCCGACTCTTCGTGACCCCATGGACCATAGCACGCCAGGCCTTCCTGTCCTGCGCTCTCTCCCGGAGTGTGCTCAAGTCCATATTCATTGCATCAGTGATGCTATCTAGCCATCTCATCCTCTGCCGTCCCCTTCTCCTTTTGCCTTCAGTCCTTCCCAGCATCAGGGTCTTTTCCAGAGAGTTTTCTCTTCGCATTAGGTGGCCAAAATATTTGAGCTTCAGCTTCAGTATCTGTCCTTCCAATGAGCACTCAGAGTTGATTTCCTTTAGGATTGACTGATTTGACCTCCTTGCAGTCCAGGGGACTCGTAAGAGTCTTCTCCAGCACCACAGTTGGAAAGCATCGATTCTTCGGCGCTCAGCCTTCCTTAGAGTCCAGCTCTCACAGCCATACATTACTACTGGGAAAACCATAGCTTTGCTTAGACGGACCTTTGTCGGCAAGGTGATGTCTCTGCTTCTTACTATGCTGTCTAGGTTTGCCATAGCTTTCCTCCCAAGGAGCAAGCATCTTTTAATTTCATGGCTACAGTCACAATCTGCGGTGATCTTGGAACCCAAGAAAATAAAATCTGTCACTGCTTCCATTTCTCCCCCTTCTATATGCCAGGAAGTGATGGGGCCAGATGCCATGATCTTAGTTTTTTTAATGTTGAGTTTCAAACCAGCTTTTGCACTCTCCACTTTCACCCTCAACAAGAGGCTCTTTAGATCCTCTTCGCTTTCTGCTATTAGGGTGGTATTGTCTGCATATCTGTGGTTGTTGATAATTCTCCCGGCAATCTTAATTCCAACCTGTGATTCATCCAACCCGGCATTTCTCATGATGTACTCTGCATATAAGTTAAATAAGCAGGGCGCCAATATGCAGCCTTGTCGTACTCCTTTCCCAATTTTGAACCAATCGGTTGTTTCATGTCTGGTTCTTACTGTTGCTTCTTGACCCTCATACAGGTTTCTCAGGAGACAGGTAAGGTGGTATGGTACCCCCATCTCTTCAAGAATTTGCCACAGTTTGTTATGATCCACACAATCAAAGGCTTTAGCGTAGTCAATGAAGCAGAAATAGACGTTTTTCTGGAATTCTCTTGCTTTCTCCATGATCCAGCGAATGTTGGCGATTTGATCTCTAGTTCCTCTGCCTCTTCGAAACGCAGCTTGTACTTCTGGTAGTTCTCGGTTCGCATACTGCTGAAGCCTAGCTTGTAGGATTTTGAGCATTACCTTCCTGGCATGTGAAATGAGCGCAACTGGATGATAGTTTGAACGCTCTTTGGCGTTGCCCTTCTTTGGAATTGGAATGTAAACTGACCTCTTCCAGTCTTGTGGCCACTGTTGAGTGTTCCAAATTTGTTGGCATATTGAGTGCAGCACTTTAACAGCATCATCTTTTAGGATTTTAAATAGCTCAGCTGGAATACTGTCATCTCCGCTAGCTTTGTTGTTACTAATGCTTCCTAAGGCCCACTTGACTTCCCTCTTGAGGATGTCTGGCTCAAGTTCAGTGAGCGCACTATCATGGCTATCAGGGACATTAATATCTTTCCTGTATAGTTCTTCTGTGTATTCTTTCCACCTCTTCTTAATCTCATCTGCTTCTGTTGGGTCCCTGCCTTCTTTGTCCTTTATCATGCCCGTCTTTGCACAAAACGTTCCCTTGAGATCTCCGATTTTCTTGAAGAGATCTCTAGTCTTTCCCATTCTGTTGTTTTCCTCGATTTTTTTGCATTGTTCATTTAAGAAGGCCTTCTTGTCTCTCCTTGCTATTCTCTGGAACTCTGCATTCAGTTGGGTATATCTTCCCCTTTCTCCCTTGCTTTTCGCTTCCATTCTTTCTTCAGCTATTTGTAAAGCCTCATCAGACAGCCACTTGGCTTTCTTGCATTTCTTTTTCTTGGGGATGGATTGAGTTGCTGCCTCCTGAACAATGTTACGGACCTCCGTCCATAGTTCCTCAGGCACTCTGTCTATCAGGTCTATTCCCTTAAATCTATTCGTCACCTCCACTGTGTATTCATAAGGGATATGATTTAGGTCATACCCGAATGGTTTAGTGGTTTTCCCTACGTTTTTCAATTTAAGCCGAAATTTTGCAACAAGAAGCTCATGATCTGAGCCACAGTCAGCTCCAGGTCTTGTTTTTACTGACTGTACAGAGCTTCTCCATCTTTGGCTGCAAAGGACATAATCAATCTGATTTCGATATTGACCACCTGGTGATGTCCATGTGTAGAGTCGCCTCTTGTGCTGTTGGAAAAGCGTGTTTGTTATGATCAGCATGTTGTCTTGGCAAAACTCTATTAGCCTTTGTCCTGCTTCATTTTGTACACCAAGGCCATGCTTGCCTGTTATCCCAGTGATTTCTTGACTTCCTACTTTAGCATTCCAATCCCCTATGATGAAGTGGTGTTAGTTCTAGAAGGTGTTGTAGGTCTTCACAGAACCGAACAACCTCAGCTTCTTTGGCCTCAGTGGTTGGGGTAGACTTGAATTACTGTGATGTTGAATGGTTTGCCTTGGATTCGTACTGAGAGCACTGTATCGTTTTTGAGATTATACCCCAGTACTGCTTTTCCCACCCTTTTGTTGACTATGAGTGCTACTCCATTTCTTCTAAGGGATTCTTGCCCACAATAGTAGATATGATGGTCACCTGAATTAAATTCGCCCATGCCTGTCCATTTTAGTTCGCTGATTCCCAAGATGTCGATGTTCAATCTTGCCATCTCATGTTTGACCACCTCCAACTTACCTTGATTCATTGATCTGACATTCCAGGTTCCTAAACAATATTGTTCTTTACAGCATCAGACTTTCTTTTCACCACCAGACACATCCACAGCTGAGTGTCCTTTCGGCTTTGGCCCAGTCGCTTCACTCTTTCTGGCGCTACTTGGAAATTCCCTCTGCTCTTCCCCAGTAGTATATTGGACACCTTCCGACCTGAGGGGCTCATCTTCCGGCGTCATATCTTTTAGCCTTGTGATATGCTCCATGGGGTTTTCTTGGCAAGACTACTGGAGTGGGTTGCCATTTCCTTTTCCAGTGGACCACATTTTGTCAGAACTCTCTGCCATGACTTGTCCGTCTTGGGTGGCCCTGCACGGCATAGCTTATGGCTTCACCGAGTTACGCAAACCCCTTCGCCACAACAAGGCAGTGATCACTGAAGGGGATCTACTATTACATGTAGCTCAAAGAGTTCCAGCTGTATAATGCAGTACAAAATTCCCTTCAGAGAACTCAGTTGTCAATTTTTAAAAGATAATTAATTGATTTACACAAGTTTTAACATAGGCAGTATTATATCCATATGGTTGCCCGTGAAGAAGAGTTGGAATGGTGCGGGCATCCTCCTTGCAAGTGCAAGACAGCACTGTTAATATTACCCTTGCACCATTCACTCGCCTTTGCCTAGTTAAGTGAGGGCTCATAGATGGGCCCATGCTCCTTGAGCAATGGTGATCATTCTGAGACTCATCTGCAATTGCAGGCTCTGTCTTTACTCCCTCCCTTAGGATGATATCACTGCCCATATACATAGTGTCAAAGAGAGGGGGAGGAACAGTGCTGCATGCTGACAGTCTACTCCAAAGAACATAAAGCAGCAGATGCATCCAATGGGGCAGCTTAATTTTTCAAGGCATATTTTACCCCCTCTTGTTTCACACAGTTTGAGAACTACTATTTTAGATTCATGAGGCCAAGAGCTTGCTGTATTCCAGCAAACGACTCTATAACTATTGCTGACACAGAGGATATATGGAAGAAGCCTCTCCATGAAAATTTCCACCATGGATGGAAATCCTCACCAGAATAGCATAAAAGAAAAAAGAGTAATCTCAGAACAGGGCTGATTGATATAAGATTCATTTCTGATGGGTTGCAAAAGTGCAGACTCTTGAATATGATAAAAGAAGCCAACGTATCAAGGCGCTGTTGAGCTCTAGTGACCAAATTCAAATCAAACTGTGCCAAGGAATGAGGAAAAGGGGAAAACACAGATGGCTGCTCCTAACAGGGATCCCGCAGTGCTTCACGCAATTAGCCAACACCATGTATCAATCAACCCCAGCAAGAGGGAAAGGAAAGGGAGGGTTTTCACTGAGTTGGCAATCTAATTCCTATGCATGAATCCAAGAAGCAACAAGTACGGCCCCAGCCATTGCAGGAGTAGGACTGCTCATACTCAGCTCCTTAGCAGCTGGAAGAGTAGGATTAGCACAGTGCTATTACTGGTTAAAACATTTCTGAATTTTATTTTTACCTTGTGATCATACGGGTTGTATGAGTGAAACAATCTGGATAGTTCTTTTGTCCTTTGTTTTTTCTGTAGGAAATAAAGAAAACATAATATTATAGGACTGAAAAACAAAAGCCTTGCACATGTTAAATGCTGCTTACATGAAGACATGAACATAGATACATATGGATTTTCATAACATTTTGAGATGCTGAAATAACACATTTTCACCAAAACTCAAGTTAATATCACTGGATACAACCCTGCAAGAAAACAACAACAGATGTTCCAAAAATGTGGGTTTACCCCTTCAAAAATTCAAAACCATTACAGAAAAACCTCCTTTCTAAGGAGGGAAACATGATTACTAATAAGCAACGTAAACTTACAGTAGTCTGCAAAGATCCACAAATGCAGTCACGAGCTCACCGCTGGTGAGTACATTTTTTGCTCTGGTGAGAACATGGAATCAGGAAAAATCTCCACTCTTCTTCCATACCTGGAGAAGCATGAGGACACTCCCTGATGCCACCTTGACCTCAGGAGCACAAGAGAGCAGCAGGGGCTCTCCTTGATACTGCACTGAACCTTGGAGACACTTGGAAAGTGATGAGACTTCATGCTGCTTTCTGAACATCTAAGGCTTAGTGCAATAGGGTCAAGCTCTCTTCCCTCTCCTTCCCTGTGGAGGAGAACAGAGGCTCACCTTCACAGTTGTTCTGGGTCTGAAGTTCAGCGTAATGTCAGAAGACTCTGTGCCCTCCCTCTTGGGTCACTGTGAGAACAAATTCTGGCTGGCTACTAAGGCCAGTTAAGATTTGTTGACCCCTCGTGTTCTGAAATGATCAATGATCACTGCAGTCAACTCATTCAATATACACATCAGTGAACAACTCCCATGAAGCCAAACGATTAAAAAGGCAGCTTTCCAACCTGAGTACTATTACTAATATTATGAAGCATAATTTTGATTTGCAGCATTTATTTTATTCACAGAGACAAATAGTGCTAGGATGGAAATACTTTTCCTCAACATCAAGGAAGAGATGCACAATTACTTTCCAGGTTATGAGTTTTAGCAAGCATTAAGGCCACTACTTGTGAGTCTTCTTCATTATATACCAAGACATCCATGTACTTCTAAAACATACAGCTGAGCCGGTCATATGCTAACTGCCTTCTAGAAAAACAAAATATATCTAAAGACATTCCTGGGAAATTACCCTTGGCTGAATTAATGCATGCCACTTTCTCTGGCCAACAGTACAGGTGACATCTAACAGCCTTTGACTCCCCCAGTATGTTAGATCAGGACGTTATTTCCTAATAAGTGAATTAAATATTTCAGAGAAGCATGTCACCATAATGTTTGGATTATAAACAAAATATCTGTGATTCATCTAGGTTTTACAGTGAATCTGCATATGTTTAGTATATTCTCTTTAAATCCAGTGGGTTGGATCAAAGATCTCCCTTTTTGGGGGGGATCCCACCTCCCCTCCATACTTCACTCCATTCAGTAGGGTCTCCTGACTGTGCACTATTTTTAGGGGGCTGGAGGGGCTGTCATGGGAGGCAGGGGGCAGGGAAGTCCACTTCTGCCAGTGCAGTTCTGCTCCCACCAGCATAAATTTGTATCCAACCCAATATGTCGGGCAGCAGTCTACTTAATGCACTGGGTCAGTATTTACTACTGTATGCTTCTGAGTACGACTGACAGAAATGCTAAAAGGACCCATATTATTCCATCTCATACTATCTGTCCCCTACCTACCAGGAATCCTGGATTCCATTAACAGTGCCCAACTGATAACCAGAACATCAGTGGACAGTCCCTAGTTAGTGTCAGTCCTTCATAAAAGTTAAATATGGGCTTGGAAGGATGGTGCTGCTGCATGGTGCTCTGGTACAAGGAGTTCTGATCCTGCCACATATAGAGGGTTGAGCCAAGAGGAGGTGGCAGTATGTTATAGGTCAAAGGAAGACAGAGGCCAACCTACACTAGGGGAAAACTCTTCCTGGCATAGCCTGAACTCTAGAGCTCATGAAAGGAAGAAACAGGGCCTGGCAACTCCTCACCTGCACCATCACCCATTTCTTGTGTGGACCGATGTTGTCGTCACCTATTCCCCTCTATGCTCAATGGTACTGCCTGAACTAATTAAAACCTTGAGCATCTCCAACTTCTGCATCCATTGCTTCTCAGAAAAACACCTTTAAGCATCTCACTTCATTTGAATCTGAGGGGTGTGAGAATGTTCAAAGCTGGCAAAGCAAAACAAATTCTGATCAGTCTCATAGACCTTCAAGATCTGAAAATCTGGCACCAGTCAGCTGAGGCTACCACCATTACCTGATTCAGGCAGCTGAGCAAACAGCACTTGGAATTACTAAATATGCCACCAAAGTTGGGATATCTCAGGGGAACACTTCAGAGGTACACACAATTCATGTTTACCGATGTTAATAGTTCTTAGTTTTGGTTGCCAGGGGTTGTTTACAAATGTGGTTGTAAAGTAGCATATGCATTTATTTTCAATTTTATATTCAACTTCAGCATTGAAGATCACAAAACTGCTTACAAGAAATCATTAAAACAATAAGCAAACTATGAACCAATAAAGCAAGTGGCAAACGGCAGCAAAAATAGAATAATCAAATCAATGTTTAAAGGTCAGCAGAATAAAAATAACAGTAAGAAAGGAAAGAAACTCTATTTTAGCAGTAGTAACTATAAAAACCAGCTACTTCCAAAGGAATTTTGAAAAGCCAATGTTTTGCCTCATGTGCAAAGGTACTCAGTGCTAGGGCCAGGTGGGCCTTCATGTGGAAGGGGTTCTATAAGGTTGGTGCCAGTACCAAAAAGGGACTATGCTGTCAGGAGCGCCCTTGCTGCCTTCTGAAATCCTCAAGTAGCCAGAATCAACACGCAGACTATAGGGCTCTTTTCCAAGGCTTTATTTCCATTCAACCTAATGACGCTTACAGATGCTCACTGCCTGAGCCTAATGAGGGAAACTTAAGGGAGCTGCCTATCCGGGGTTTCTAGCCTTAGGGAATCAGTTGGTCTCCGTTTGGAGGGAAAAGGCGGGAAGCCTCTGAAATTAAGGGCTAGGAGGTGAAAGTCCACCCCTTTCCCATGGGCCATCGGGGCACAGCTGTTGATGTTGCACCACGTGGGCTGAGTGCCCCCTCTCGGTGCCCTCCATCTCCCGCTTGTCCCTGCGCTGGCGCCTAGCATGCCGAAGCTCCAGTTGTCCCTCCCCCTGCCTGCCAGGGTCGCTACCACTCTCAGGAATGTGAGCAGGGAGGGGCTCTCCCTCCGGCGGTGCCTCTGAACAGTGCGCGGGTTCCTCTCCCACAGTTTCTATCTCTTCCTCAGAATCAGAACTGCTTTGGGGCTCTATGGGCTCTGATCCAACCCTGACATATTCCTAGTGCAAACTCGGCACACTTCAGTTGGTGGAGGAGCACGGAGGACCTCAGATGTTGAATGGAGTGCACATACAGAAGGAGGCAATCCAGGTCTCAAGCCATTTAGGCTTTAAAAGTAAGGATCAGCACCTTAAATTTAGCCTTGAAACAGGCAGGCAACACGTGCAGATTAAACAAGATCAGAATAATGTGCTCTGATTGACGAGTCCATATCAACAAACTGGTAGCGGCATTTTGCACCAGTTGAAGTTTCAGGATGTTTTCCACAGAGTATATTAAAGTCATCTCATTTAGAGGTTACTAAGGTATGAACACCATGGTCAAGTCTGTCTTCTCCAAGAAAGGTTGTGGCTGGAGTACCGTCGGAAGTTGGTAAAAGGTTCTCCTAGTCATTGCTACCACAGCATCTAAAAACAGTGCTGGATCAAGGAGCAACCACAAGCTGCAAACCTGTCTTCAGGGGGAGCCCATCCCCATCCAAAACACCTATTCACATATCAGCCAGTCCCCCAACCAACAGTACTACTGTCTTATCTGGTTTGGACAGGTTTATCTGGTTTGGACACCCAGGACAGGTTTTGCGGCCCCAATTGGGTCCCATGCCTCCGCTGCTGTGCTGCCAGATTCCCTGCAATTTTGCTGGGAAACAAAGCGTTCATTCATTCTGTTTTCCAGCAGTAATGCCAGTACGTGTGCCCTGTTTCTCTACAGAATCACCCCCCCCAGTCCGCCAAACAGCTGCTGGGAATGCACTTTTGTTGGTGGCTGCAGTGGGGGAGCGGAGCGACTCCAGGAGGTATTCAGGGGGCCTAATATGCCCTTCAACCCTCTGACATTGCCTGCATAGACCTTTTAAAGAACTGGAAACCCACAAATAAGCTGTTTGGATGAGGAAGCCCTGCCCCCTGCATGCTCCCTCTCTCTTACCAAATAGCTTTTTAAAAAGAGTTGTGTATACACAGCCCAAGGCTTCTCCATATGTGACCTGTTGGGACTGGAGCTAGAAAATGGTTTAATTTCAGTCAAGGGCCCATTGGAGAGCAGAGTGCCTCTAAACATGTGGGTCTTTCATCACTGAATATCTACAGTCAATCATACTTCCAGAATCAGGGAATAGTGCTTCCAGATTACAGGGGGTGGTCTAAGGCAACTCTCATATTATAAACTAAGTGGTGAATGTTAATAAGCCCACTTTTAAAAATTATCTTAAAAGAATGTTTCTGGACTGATAAAACAAAATCACACACATTAAAATAACATAAACGAACACAATCGTTTTTGGCTTTGAAATAACCTCACATTTTATTAATACTTATGTTGACACTGATAGTCACTTGCCCCAGAGTTAAACAGTTGTGCTCCTTTTAAGGTGTGTTACCATTAAAAAAAGCAAATTAAACCTTACAAAAATAATTAGCTTATGACTAAAAGCAAAATTTAAAAAACCAGAAACCCCTCTCTGTAGGAATGAAAATAGAATTGATTGTCATCTTCCTCAATAAAATTACTTCCCACATTGAAGGAACCCAAGAGGAATCAAAAGGGTTATATAATTTTGTGGTAAGTGTTCCTGAAAACTCAATTTTTTAAAACAATATTTGCAAAATTTGTAATAGATTTTGCTATAGAGGCTGAAGGTGATATTATATTTTACAATGCTGTGCAATCATCATGGAAGATATTTATGAAGTTATGATTCTTTCCATGGAATGGAAGAATCTAACACACAAATCTGACCTTTCATATGTACAAAGATAGCACAGAATTATAAGGAACATATATGAAATCATTACTCTTCATAGCGACCCTTCAAAAAAGTAGGAAAGGTTTGTGTGTGTATATATGAGACAGGGGCGGGGGGGAGAGAGATGTTGTAGAAAACTAACCTCCCATGTTTTTTCTTTCTTTTGGAAAGACAGTTAAATCCAAAGTTATGTGAATAGAATTCTACTCACACAAGAGGGCTTTCCGGCCACTTCCTTCCCACTTTAGCTTCTGAAGGTCAGGAGACCCTCAAGAACAGCATAAGATGTGGCCCAGGAAGCTGCAGTGGAAAGGGGGAATCACATAATTCAGGCGGAGGCATCTTGTGCAAGTCGAGTCACATCCCACTTTGTTCTGCAAGATTCCCTGGCCCTTGGGCATAGCTTTTTGGAGGGTGGAGGGGGCTGTAGTGGTGAGGAGGGGGCATGTAAGCCCCCTTTTAAAAGTGAAGTTCCATTCATGCAATGCTAGATCAAATCCACAATGATTGAACCTGGGATGCCATCAGTTAAACAAATGACATACATAGGGAAATGTAAGTGGGCTCTGCTACAGATTCTGCTTACTGTTCATGATTTCTTTTGACTGCAACTCCTGCTGCTTCAAACCTGGAAGATTACAGATAAAACAGAAGAAATGGAATGCTGATCAAGGAGAGGGAATGTTGGGAGAAAGGCAAAAGAACTAGGTGTGTGTGCATGCATGTCTGAAACAGAGCTCTAGGGAAAACGGTCCTGTGGAGGACTGATTAGAGATAACCCAGGCCAATTTCACATACAGAGATACCAGGAGAAATGTGCAAGCATTCCTTTGCTTAGTAAAAAGTAAATTTGAGTCCACCCTGCAGTATGCTGGCTAATGTGAGCAAAGATACTATTACTTCCAGTGACGAGAAAAAGATTTGCATGCTTCAACAGTTGATGACATCTGAGAATCAGTCAGGATCTGATAATTGGGAAGGAAGTGGCAAGCTTAAGCAGTCCACCCACATCTCCTTTCTCACCTTACTCTGAAGTTCCTTCCTTCCTTTCCCTGCATCATCTGTCTCTCTTTTCCCCCTGCTCTGATTTGCATCACAATTTTATGAATCTGGTTAAGCAAAAATAACCAGATTTTTTATTAATAACCAAATAACCATAATCAAGCCCATCAAAGTCTGATTATGGGCTAATTAATAAACTGTATTTCATGTAAACTTTAAATCTGACAGCATATTCAGTAATAGTAAGTTATTTTAACAAAACTCTGAATTGAATGAGACCAATAAAACTAAGCATGAATCATTCCACCTTCAATCTCATGCAAAATAAAACTCATAGGTAAAAAAACTAGTTCCCATTGTAATATATATTATATCACATATAATGTTATATCTTTCAGAATAGGAAAAAAACCCTCTTACTACTTGGGCTGGAACTTGATGCATTTTAGCAGCAGGAGTCCCAGGGCGTGGGTAAAACTGGTTAATAAAAAGACTTGGAAACTTATACTCTTCTACAAGCTTCATGGTTTCTTGAAAATCTTCATCTGTTTCCCCTGGAAACCCACAAATGATGTCTGTAGCAATTGTTATTCCAGGCACTCTGAAATGAATGAAAACAAAAAGTGTTAAATTGAAGACTGGACATATTAGCTTCTTCCCTCAGGGCAAGAATATGATGGCCAACTAGACTACGATAGCTCATGGATTTCAATATGGCAGTTTCCAGGGCTACCAGTCTAACACTTGACTATTAAACCAGACTCTTGGGAAATGTACTGGAAAACAATGGCTATGTCCGCATATAGATAAGCCAGAATTGTTGGCTTATCCTGATTTACTGTGAAAGAAGCCAGGGTTCATAAGCCAGCAACAACCTAAAGTTTGTTGTTGGCTTACAAACCCTTGCTTTATGGGAGTAACAAACCAGGATCCCAGCTTCAGACATCACAATAAGCTATCTCTTCCTGATTAGTTTTATCTACTTGCGCAAAGGTAGGAGCTAAGTTGGAGCAATGCTGCTTGTTCACAGGAAGCCAAGATAAGCTAGCAATTCTGGCTTACTGTTATGTACGAATGTGGCCAATGATACTTTTCCATCCTAGCTGGCAAGCTGTTGTGTGGATGGCATGTTGAATACTGGGCTGATCTCCTAGGGTGTGAACTGCCAGGGAGATGTGGGTGATCACTGCAATACCAGCACATCCAAGCATATGCACTAAATATGTATTAATGTACTTCTGAACTCTTCCAGGACCTGCATGTATTGGTATTTCAAAACGATAATATAGAGAAATTCTGAATTCTGTTCTTGCCTCATATGGGCAAGATTTGCATCTCTGGCAGACTTAAATGAGGCAAACAATATTAGTCTACAAATGAATGGCAAGTAGCGCTGTCTGACATCTTAACGATTAATAAGATATGTAGTACATTTGACAAAAAGCAGTTATAGTTTAGTTATACCAGTCATTTTAATGACACAGCTGGCAACAGCAAAAGGATGTAACAACTACAGTGGTGGCAATGTCATCCACTTCATGTGTGTTTTTCAGTTTCTATGGGAACGTGAATGGTAAGTATCAGTCATGCTCAGGCTAAAATCAGTTAAATGTCCATGACATGTGTTCCACACAACTAACAAATTCCTCTCCTCATGGAATAATTAAAAAAAAACAACCCAAACCTAGCCAGTATGTGTCCAAATTTCCTGTTGGTAATAATATGGTCACTTCAAACTCATTTTTTCTAAATAGAGTTATTCCAAACAAAATGAAAACCAGTTAAGGAACAGATTTAATTCGATAATAGAACTTAATTCCAACCTAATCAAACAGGTCTGACCTAAATCTTGAAAGTGCCCTCTGCTTTCCCTAACATTCTTATAGACAACATTAATAAATACATTTTTAAAAGTAAAAAAGGAGTACAGAATTAGTAGCCCATGTAAGAGAAAATGCAATTGCTCCAACATCCTCCCTATCTTGACTGCAGAAATTAAACATGATTCCCCCACCAGAAGAATAAGCAATTTACAATATTTGACTATTGTATCCTCAGCTGCAACACCAAACATTATGCAGTGAAATTTACCCTGTGCATAGAAATGTAGCGTAGCTTTTTGCCTGACATGCTCGTTTTATATTTGCAGGATATATATTTTGTAATTTGGAAGAGCTGTCCCTTGGCTTCAGATGTACTACAGACAATAAGGGTGCAATCCAAAGCATCTTTAGACAGAAAACTCCATCAACTCCCAGCATGCCCCAGTCATGTAGAACTTTTTTCTTTCTAAACGTGCATAGGATTGCACCTGAAATGCATTAGAATTAGCAACTCTAAAACTGTTATTTCAAAAGATGAGCAGTAAAGTGTTTGCATTTTGAACAACATACAGTCACAAGTTGCAAACCGTTCAAGCTAAGTGTAGCTTTTGTATACATTTAATTTAATTTATTTTATTTAAGTTTATGAAAGTTCTGTAGACAAGAACATTAGAAAAGTCAGCATTATGCTTCTGTTCAATGCTGTCAAATGTTTCATGAATTCCTCCCAGTGCACACAAGGCCATCCCCGCTGTGTCACATGCCTGCTTCTCCTCCTGTCCTATCTTGTTTACAAATCAGATGCAACTAGAGCTGTATCTCTGATGCAGCTGCCTGTGTTAATCAATGTGTCCAATTAAAAGTGGTGGGTTTGACCTTTACAGCCCTAAACTGTGTGGGACAGGTTATCTTAATGGACTGCTTCCTTCCACACAAATGGTCCTCAGATGGTGGTGCCATATGGGATGGGGACAGAAATATTCAGGAAGTCATTCTTGGTGAGAGAATACAAGTATGCATGAGTGTCCCCATTTTGGAGGGTATGAATCATGAGTTTTATCCAGTGTTAGTCTTACTTAGAATAGACCCACTGAAATGAATGGGACTTAAGTTAGACTAACACTGGATACAATACCAAAAGTTATAGAGACATAATGTATGGTTTTGTTATCACATCATGTAGCATACTAAGTAAATGTGGGGGCGGTACAGGGGGAGGATACAAGCATGTTTAGAAGCCACGTCTCTAAGAAAAAACCCTAAATGCAAACTACTTCTGGACACTATAACACCATGTCATAAAACAATTTGCAGGATCATAAAACCATCTACACTGAAAAATGACATATAAATTCAGTTTAAGGGAGACATTTTATATTTTACTTGTATGCTCTCTTATAAATGTATCTGTCGATTGTATTTATACTTCCAATAAATACATCAGCAGGAGACTACACTGGCAGGATACCCGCTAACATTTTTTATTCATGTACATGTTACCTGTGCTTCACAATTATATCGTTTCATATATTTTCAAATGTTTTCTGTAAGGGGATGACATTACTGTAGCTTGTCTTACACACTGCTTCCCTTGCGCTCTATTTGCACCAAAGTATAACAAGACTTTATACTGTCTGTTGTATTTTCCTTTAAAAGTCTGTAATGACAACATTCTATATAACTCTATGAACAGTGAATATTTTAAAATGCAAATACATATTTCAGGCTTTTAAAAACTGCATTTGGATTGTTTCCACTGCTTTGTATGCCAGAAGGAGGCACAAGGGAGTCACAGTACCTACGGCTTGGGTGCTATGAGGTGCCACCCCTCTTTCCAAATTAGAGTTTTGAACCATAGTAAGTTGTTGTTGTATTTTTCATCTCTTCCCCTTTCAACTCTTGGGGCACTCTGCTACCTAATTCCCAGACAGAAGTCTTTCCTCATCTACTTTCTTGTTGACCTTCTCTCACCTGACTTAACCTTTGACAAATTCTGGTGGAACTGGGATACAGAGCACATAAATTGGCAAAACCTGCAGCAACCTGAGATTAAACACACACACAGTCACACGCACAAGCCAACACTAATGGAAGATCTTCATTTTAATCACAATTTATTTAGCTCAAACGTCTAGCATGTTGTCCATAACCATTTGTGTCAATCTGTCTGCAATACTGGCCTAACTTTCCAGCAACATTGTTTATTTGATGGTGCAAAAGAACATTTCAAGTCATTTATCACCTAATAACGTGCTGCAGTATGCATGTAAACAGTTAGTAAGCTCTTGCTGTCTATATTATCATCTCACCAAGCAGTAGGAAGAATTTTATCATCCATTATGTGAAGATGTGTGGTAAAACAAGTAGTAAAATCCAGCCAAGTAGTTACAGGAACAAGGTGATAATGTAGCATAGAGGTAAAGACAATTTTATCACACCTCGGGATGATGCAATGGGGCTGAAAGTATACACTCTTTCTAAACTTGGATTCCTTCACCAAAAAAACCCACCCCAAAGCATTTAGCAGATGGTACAGAACTGGCCATTCTTAGTCTGTACCCACTGTACGCCACTTCTGTATCTAAATAAAAGTTAAATATTAATACACTACCACTATTACAAAACAGGGAGCAATGATTGTTCTTCGAAGCTTTTCTTAATAGGAAAAATGACTGGACAAACCAGCTTTACATGGGATTACAAACTGGGATATTTCAACTTTCTGTGGCTTTTTCCTTTGGAGCTCATCAACATAAAGGTGCATTTAAAAATATCTAACATAATTTTCCGCCTTAAAGTGTATGCTGGTGAAACAAGCCGTCTTTGGTTTCCATGGCAGTAGCACAGGCTCCTGTAGGTGGTTTCCTCAGCAAGCAGACACAGTCTAAATGTGTCTTGCGCCTACTTTTCATCACTGATTTCCTTGAAGGAATAATTTCAGTCGGGACTCCTGCTCAGGCTTACTTAGCTTTAAACAGTATACACTTCCCATACAAATGAAACCTTGTACAAAACTTCATTAAAGATTTATAGCTTCAGATCATTACTGTTTTATGACTTTAAAATGAGAGACTTAGGACAAAAGCTCAACATCCTTAAACTTCGTTTCCATAAAATCTCTAATAAATACCATCTGGTGTGTACTTTGGGGATATAATACACGTCAAAACCTCAGCCACATTATGAGAACCAGCACCAAGTTTATCTGAAATGCATATTTGAACAGATGTGTGTAAATTACATCTCCTTCTACGCACATGCATAAATTCAGAGCAAGCGTGTGTTGATTTCAAATGCATAAAAAAGGGGATTTGGAGATGCATCGCAAGTGAACGGCATCTCGACGGATCAAGGCTCACATTACTAAAGGTCATTATTAAAATGAAGGTTTGCATTTATTAAAGGCTGCGTCAGGGAAATGATCATGAGAACTGGTTTAACATTTGCTGCATGACAGCAGTCACTGAGACCTGTCAACTCATTTTCTGTTACCACTCTGCGTTTAGTGTTAAAGCTTTCGGCATGATCACAAAATGCTGCTTACCATTCTTCAACAAGGGACAATATTGCTTAGCCTTACGCTGCTTCATTTGGCTGCAAACAGTAACTTACTATGTCAGTATGGCATAAAAACTTGAAAGAAATTCCCCCTTGGGGGGGGGCATTGTTCAAAGATCCCCAACAACATTATCATCATTCTCTCAACACTGACCTCAAGGCTAAATTTAAAAAATAGCAGGTTAGAGTGAGAAAGTTGTGTTTACCATGGTCTGGATGGTTTAATTCTTGTACAAACAGAGCACGAAGTGCGAGTGTATAGAGATATGGACTTGGACTCAGCTATGAAGCTCCTGGGGTGGAGACTGGCAATTTAAGGTCTCACAGGGCTACTTTTCTCAATGGATTTTTGTGTGGATAAAATGAGATAATTTAATATATGGCATCCTGAGATCCCTTGAGGGAAGGTGGAATTCATATGTGAGATTCTTGAGAAGTCCTACTTCTTTTGAGTGACCAAAATAGCAAGCTCCTCAAACAGTTCAACCTACAGACCAATCCTAAGCATATTAACTTGGACGTAAGTTTTAATGTGTTCAGTAGGGCTTACTGTTAAGTATTTCATGATTGCAGCCTTATAAACACTTGCGGATGATAACCAGGGATGCACAACCTGCAGCCTGCATGCAGCCCTTAGCTGCCCGTCTAGGGCCATCAGAGACGTAGGGCCTCCACCCACTTTCCCTCGCAGCCCAGCTGATCACCAGCAATCCTGCTGGATGGGTTAAGGTTTGCCTGCAAGAGTGTTATTTTTCTGCTGCTAGTAGTGACAGAGAAACAGTGATCTCACTGGAGATTGCTGGGGGCTGGGAGAAGTGAAAGTGGCAGAGGCATGGCCTGGGGGCGGGGATGGGAGAGGTGAAAGTTTCTCCCAGCTCCCAGAAATCCTTAGGTCCCAGCATGCAGGGAGGGTTTATGAGTGTGTATGTCTGTGGTGGTGGTGGTGGTGGGGTGCTTATATGTCTGTGTGGGTGAACTGTGTGTGTATGTCTATGGGGGGAGTGTGTATGTATATCTGTGGAGGAGGAAATGTGTGTATGTCTGTGGGGGTGTATGTATGTAGGGTGTAGAGTGGGTATGTTTGTGTGTACATCTGTGTAGGTGTGTGCAGTCACATACGAACATGTGGCCCTTGGCCCCACATCCAACACTGGATGCAGCCCTTGGAGGCAAAAATGTTGCGCACCCCTAAAGTTAACAGTTCTGTAGATAGAAGTGTAAGGAGGAGCTTGTGCGTTCAAGGATACCATGGAGAGTTTGAAACCAAACATGTAACTTCAGAATTTGGTGTAATAAACTTGTTGCCTAGATATTCTGGAAGCTGCATCAAGAGTTTCAAGAAACTACCCTTGCCACTGTCCTCATTACACAATTATTAATTGAATTAACACTATTTTTTCTGAGGTCTTTGCAGTGTTTGTTCAAAGCAAGCTCAAATGGTTACCAACTAATTTACACAAGTTGACTACTAAAAATATTAACATTTTCTTACATTTTACATAAATTTACACTATATACAACAACCTAGCTATGTTGTAATGAAGCAGAAGTATGAGTTACAAAGTGTATTCTTTCATACAAAAAGACAACCAATTAAGCCATTTCTCCCATCACTTTTAAAGATACTGCTGTGCTCGCATGATTCATAGTTACGTTCCAAGGTATGTGAAATCACAATAGCATACATAAGTCTTCTCTGACTATGACAACTACAATACAGTTGTATCAACATTTTAAGAGTTTGCAGAATATCTTTAGATAGCTTAGTGGGGGGTGGGGATGGGAATAAGCAGTGTTAAATAGTTGCAGCAAGAGAGGGTCTTGTGGCACCTTAAAGACTCACATATTTAGCTTACCCTAAGCCCACAAAAGCTTATGCCTCATTTTATGAGATTTATTAGTCTAAGCTTCCACAGGATTCTGTTGTTTGGGGTATGGATATGCCTTGCAGAGGGGCATGCCCTCCCCCCACCCGCAGGCATGGTGGTTGCTCTATCAGCCTGTCCTCGGGCCTCCGGATGCTGCTGTTAAAGGCCAGATCAGTTCAGAATAAGACCTCCCTTATCCATGATTTAATAGTGGATGAGGCGGCCGATCTAGCATGCATAATTGAGACCTGGGTGGGTGAGCAGGGAGGAGTTGGTCTCTCTCAGCTCTGCCCACCGGGGTACTCGGTTGAGCATCAGGGAAGTCCTGAAGGCCGGGGAGGGGGGTGGTTGCTCTGGTCTATAGGAGTTTCATCTCCCTCTGCAGGCTCCCTGTCCATGTGCCCACTGGTCTGGAGTGTTTGCACCTTGTGCTGGGCCAGCGGGACAGATTGGGGACTCTGTTGATGTACCGTCCACCCTGCTGCTCAACAGACACCATAGCTGAGCTGACGGAGGTGGTCTTGGGTGTATTGTTGAGATCCCCCACTGTTAGTTCTGGAAGGTCTCAATGTTCATGCTGAGGGCACTTTGTCAGGGCAGCTCAGGATTTCATGGTCTCCATGACAACCATGGGACTGTCCCAACATGTAATCGGCCCAATGCATATAGCAGGGCATAGTCTAGACTTGGTTTTCTCAACTGGACAGGGAGATGGTGATCTGAAGGTGGGGGACTTTGCTTCTGTCTCTCTGTCATGGTCAGATCATTGCTTGCTGAAGTTTAGACTTATGGCAGCTTTCCCCCTCTGCAAGGGTGGGGGACCTATTAAGATGGTCCACCCCCGGAGGCTAATGGCTCTGGATGGTTTCCAGAGGGCTCAGGGGAGCTTTCCGGCTGATATGGCGGGCTCTCATGTCGAAACCCTGGTTGATCCGTGGGATGCAGAAATGACCTGAGCAGTTGACATGATTGCTCCTGAGCGCCCTCTCCTGAGTAGAGCTCATACTGCTCCATGGTACACCCCAGAGCTGAGAGCAATGAAACAAAATAGGAGACAGCTTGAGTACAGATGGAAGAAGTCCTAGTGGGTGCAATCAAATGCTGGTGTGTGCCTATGGTAAGGTATACTCAGGGGCAGTGAGGGTGGCAAAGAAACAACATTTCACTGCCTCCATTCAATCTTCCATATGCCGCCCAGCAGAGCTTTTCAAGGTCATTCGTGGCCTATTACATGCTGGCCCTAAGGAGACTGTAGACACATTTGAAGCTTGTTGTAATTTCTTTGCTAGGCACTTCCAGGATAAAATCTGTTGCATCTGCCGGGACTTAGACTCTAGACTCTAGTCTTACAGCAGGTGACTCTGGGGAGGTGTCCAGAGCACAGCCTTGTCCTGTTCTCCTGGATGAGTTTTAGTTGGTACAGCTCGAGGATGTTGACAAGGTGCTGGACTGGTTCATGTAACCACTTCCATATTGGATCCTTGCCCCTCTTGGCTGATAAAAACTGGCAGGGAAGGAACAGCTGGCTGGGCCAGCGAGGTGATAAATGCCTCCTTGCGAGAGGGAGTCATCCTGGGCCGCCTCAAAGAGGCAGTGGTGAGACCACTCCTAAAGAAACCCTCCCTGGACCTGGAAAATCTTAATAATTTTAGGCCAGTGGCAAATGTTCCTTTCCTGGGCAAGGTTCTTGAGTGGGTGGTGTCAGGGTGGACACTGAGCCCATAGAATCCCAGAGTAGTTCTGATTTTGAGGAAGAGCAGTCGCTCCTGGGAGAGGAGCGCGCTCCTCTCTCCAGGAGCGACTGCTCTTCCTCAGAATCAGAACTACTCTGGGATTCTATGGGCTCAGTGTCCACCCTGACAGGTGGTTGCTAGCCAGCTCCAAACACTCTTGGATGAGACTGATGATCTAGATCCATTTCAGTTGGGGTTCAGGCTGGGTTTTGGCACAGAAACAGCCTTGGTCACCTTGTATGATGACCTATGTTGGGAGAGAGCCAGGGGGAGTGTGACTTTGTTGATTCTCCTTGATCTCTTGGCGGCTTTCGGTACCATTGACCATGGTATCCTTCTGGGGCGATGGTCTAAGTTGGGAGTGGGAGGCACTGCATCACAGTGGGTTCGCTCCTACTTGGATGGTCAGCTCCAGAAGGTGGTACTTGGGGGATATTTCTTGGCCCCGTGGATTCTCCAGTATGGGGTTCTGCAGGGGTCACTTTTGTCCCCCATGTTATTCAACATCAATTGAGCGTGGTCATCTGGAGTTTTGAAGTGTGCTGTTGTCAGTATGCTGATAACACACAGCTCTATTTCTCCTTTTCATCTTCTTCTGGTGAGGCTGTGGATGTGCTAAATCGGTGCCTGGCTGCGACAATGGACTGGATGAGGGCTAATTAGCTGAAACTCAATCCAGACAAGACTGAGATGCCGTTGGTGGGTTGTTCTGCTGACCAGGTGGAGGGTGCTCAACCTGTTCTGGTTGGGGTTGTACTCCCTCTGAAAGAGCAGGTTCGTAGCTTGGGGGTCCTCCTGGAGCCATCTTTGTCACTTGAGGCTCAAGTAGCCTCATTGGCGCAGAGTGCCTTCTACCTACTTTGGTTGGTGGCCCAGCGACACCCCTATCTGGACAGGGATAACCTAGCTTCAGTTGTCTATGCTCTGGTAACCTCTATGTTAGATTACTGCAATGCGCTCTATGTGGGGCTGCCTTTGAAGACAGTTTGGAAGCTGCAGCTTGTACAAAATGCGGCAGCCAGACTGATAACAGGGACCAGAAGGTCTGAAAATACAGTCAGGGCCAGAAATATTGGAAAAAGGATAACTGTTTTGGCAGTTGGCCTCTGTACGCCACCACACTGAAGTTGAAAGGAAGCACACCCAGATGGGAGCGAAGTCAGGACTTTCAGCTGTAATTCAAGGGGTTTGGCAAAAGTGGGGCACTAACCATTCAGGAAGTACGGCCAGTGGCATGCACCCACTCATCATTGGTGGCTCATAAGTAATGGAACGAATGGCTAACAAGCAGCTGCATGGCCAGGTGTGGCCTGTTTCCTGGGTACCCCATGACCAATCAAGCAGAGAAAAGGCCTGGAGGTGGTTCTGAGTGTGACATTTGCATTTGGTAGCTGTTCACTGCAACTCCCAACATGAGGTCCAAAGAGGTGTCCATGCGAGTGAAGGAGGCCATCATTAGGCTGAGGAAACAAAATAAACCCATCAGAGAGATGGCAAAAACAGTGGGAGTGGCCAATACAACAGTTTGGAACATCCTGAAAAAGAAGGAATTAACTGGTGAGCCCAGCAACAGCAAAAGGCCTGGAAGACCACAGAAGACAACTAAAGTGGATGACCGCAGAATGCTGCTCATGGTGAAGAGGAACCCTTCCACAACATCTAGCCAGGTCAAGAACGCTCTTGAGGAGGTAGGCATGTCATTGGCAACATCTACAGTCAAGAGACGGCTTTATGAATGTAAATACAGAGGCTTCACAACAAGGTGCAAACCACTGGTAACGCTCCAGAACAGACAGGCCAGATTAGCCTTTGCCAGCAAACATCTACAAATGTCTGCCCAGTTCTGGAATAAGATTCTTTGGATTGATGAAATCAAGATTAACTTGTACCAGAATGATGGGAAGAGAAAAGTATGGAGAAGGAAAGGAACAGCTCATGATCCAAAGCATACCACATCATCTGTCAAACATGATGGAGGCAGTATTATGGCATGGGCATGTATGGCTGCCAATGGAACCGGGTCACTGGTGTTTATTGGTGACCTGACTGCTGATAAAAGCAGCAGGATGAATTCTGAAGTGTATAGGGCTATACTTTCTGCTCAGATTCAGCCGAATGCTGCCAAACTGATAGGACGCCGCTTCATATTGCAGATGGATAATGACCCAAAACATACAGCAAAAGCTACCCAAGAGTTTCTTAAGGCAAAGAAGTGGGATGTTCTTCAATGGCCAAGTCAGTCACCTGATCTCAACCCCATAGAGCATGCTTTTCACTTCCTGAAGACAAGACTGAAGGCAGAAAGACCCACAAACTAGCAGCAGCTGAAGGCAGTTGCAGTAAAGGCCTGGCAAAGCATCTCAAGGGAAGGAACTCAGCATTTGGTCATGTCCATGGGTTCCAGTCTTCAGGCAGTCATCGACTGCAAGGGATTTTCATCCCGGTATTAAAGACGATCCTTAAGTTTGAAATGATGTTCGTTTGTTCCATTACTTATAAGCCACCAGCGATGGGTGTGTGTGTATGCCACTGGCTGTACTTCCTGAATGGTTAGTGCCCCACTTTTGTCAAACCCCTTGAATTACAGCTGAAAGTCCTGACTTCGCTCCCATCTGGGTGTGTTTCCTTTCAACTTCAATGTGATGGTGTACAGAGGCCAACTGCCAAAACAGTTATTCTTGTTCCAATATTTCTGGCCCTGACTGTATAAGACCGATTCTGGCCTGCTTGCCCTGGCTGCCTATATGCTTCTGAGCCCAATTCAAAGAGCTGGTTTTGATCTATAAAGCCTGACACAGCTCGGGATCACAATACCTGACAGAACAGCTCTCCTGGCATGAACCAACCCATACACTACACTCTGCATCTATGGCCCTACTCGGGGAGCCTCCTCTGAGGGAGGCTCAGAGGGCGGCAACAAGGGAGAGGGCCTTTTTGGTGGTGGCTCCCCATTTATGGAATAATCTCCCTGATGAGGCCTGCCTGGCACCAACATTGTCATCTTTCTGGCACCAGGTTAAAACTGCCCTCTTCTCTCAGGCATTTGGCAGCGTATAATGAGTCTCTTGATTGTCTCCGGCTGATTGTTTTAAACTGTTTTATATATATATTGTAGTTGTTGTGTATGTTATTTGTTTTATGTCATTATGTGAATGGTTTTTATATAACGTATTTTAATGATTTTTAATTTTTGTGAACTGCCCAGGGAGCTTCACCTATGGAGCGGTACAGAAATAGAATGAATGAATGAGGAGGATGCACGTCTTTAATAAGTGATGTGAGAAATTGTGCTGATTCATCTATAGATTTAGCAGGGCAAGATCCATTATCCCATGCTTCCACTCTCTCTGCGAGGCTATTGGGCCCAATGGGTTCAGTTCAGTCAAGGCTGATTTCCAAATATTCACTCACCATGGTGGTTATGCTGCTGCTGTCTGGCCAGGATGATTATGCTGCCCAACCTTGGAAATGCAGGATGTGGGTGGGCAACAGACAGGCAGTTGCATGGCTATCCTGACCCCTCTTGAGGTTCAAGGATGGGAGGAAGGCTGGCGGCTGTTTGGCTGTTGTGTTGCTAAGGCACTGAGAGCGTCTTGGCAGCACAGGGCCAAACCAGCAAGCTCAGCACCTCTCTTTTCTCCAGGGAAGAGTGGTGGGAGGCTTTCCTGGCACCTCAGCTGTGCAGAAGCTCTATCAGCTACCAAACATAGTTGATCCCTGAATTAAGATTAGAGCCAAACTAGATGTGATGTGGGGGATCTGTGATTAGATTTCCCAGTGCCTTTTTCTTTGCTTCAAAGCAGCTGCAGGCCCTCCCCCCACCCCAATCTGGATGGGGACTAAAGCGCTAGGGGAGATTCTAACACTGTTTTCCCCTGCACTGTTTCTACCACTTAAAATCAGGCCCAGTCTCCAAGCTGCTATTAACTACTGAGTGTTGTACCTGTCTTTCCCCCCGCTCCCTCAGTATTGGCTCTAATGGCAGCTTCGGGGGGGGGGGTATTTTAAATGGGGGGGGGAAATATGCCAGAAGATGTGACATGGGAGAACTGTGATCACATCTACTTTGGCCCTTAGCTCTGCTAAAATCAATGGAGTTTAAGTACTTAAATATGTGCCACAATGGGATTTAGCCACAGCTACCTTTCTCTGGACTGCTTAATAAGGCTCCAATCAAACAACTCATATATTTGCTCCTGAAAATAGTTACCACCATAAATAAACCAGGATCTTTTCAAGTCCAGAGACTGCCTCTTAAGAAATGCTCTTCAGCAGAGCTGGGGCAAGGGAAAAGGATGAGACTGGAAAACAAGTCAGCTAGTTTATCAATAATTACATGTGCCAGAAACTATTTGGCTTCAAACAGTATAAACTCAATAAAAACCTATTGCCCTAAGGCATGAATTTACCTTTTTTATTGTTCATGTCAGTGGAATGCTTCTCTTTAATGGTTCACTACATTTGTGGTTACTTCACAAATCAGTCAATGTTTTGAAACATGTTACTAAGACAGCAGCACATCTAACAATTCTTGGGGAAATTAAAGCAAACTGTACACTTTTAAAAGCTGTGGGTATAATGGTTTGGAGGAATTAAAATTTGGGGATTAATTTCAGACAGCACACTGGGTATGAAATCAATAGAAACTTTAAGCGGGATCTGAACAAAATGTGGGAGTGTGGAGCATTCCAGTTCAGGATTCCAGCCAGCCATGTCCTGTTCCATGATATTCTATTCCACTCCTTCTTCGTTTCCTTTGTCCCTCCCCCAATAACTGTCTGCTAGCATTCTGTGCCCATTGAACATGCTCAAGTCCTCATTGGACCGTTTGGGTTCCCCCACATATACTTTAGTTCCCCTCCCTATACATTTTTTGTACTTCTGCAAACTTAGGGGTTCCCCAAAGCCTGCTGATATCTCCCTCTTGTGCATGAACATAAGAACATAAGAAGAGCCACACTGGATTGGACCAAGGGTCCATCTAGTCCAGCATTCTGTTCACACAGTGGCCAACCAGCTGTCGACCAGGAACCCACTAGCAGGGCATGAGCGCAACAGCACCCTCCCACCCATGTTCCCCAGCAACTGGTGTAACAACAACTGGATGGAGCTGTTTTGGCTATATAAAGATAGGCTCTCAGAGAATGAATTCACTATTCATATATAGGACATTGGTGGTTGGAAGGCAGGTTTTCTTGCTTTACACAAAGTCTACAAAATTATCTCATGCTGGTCTTGCCTTTTTAAAAGCTTTATTAGAAACTTTAAATATTGCAGATACCTATGTGGAACTTGGTCTAAAGCAGGATTAGGCAACCTGGTGCTCAGTAGATGTTTTGGACTCCACAATCCCTGACCATTGGCCATATTGGCTGGTGCTGATGAGAGTTGCAGTTCAAAACAACTGGAGTGTACCAGGTTGCCTATGCCTGGCCTACAGGGTGGGCGCACATACCCTCCAACTACTAAGTAATACTATCCAATATAGCTTCTAATACCCAGTGTATTATCTACAGCTTTGTGAATATGAAGACTACACTTTTCTTTACTTCTGCTCACTGTGTTACAAGGGACCCAAGAATGCTAGAGGCAAATTGAAATAACCACTAGGTTTTATATCATCAGAAGGAAAGTGGTTGTTGCATTTTTGTCCAAGCATACTTTGGTGCAACATACAGTCTTCTGGTCTGAGCACAAACTAGCCCAGTTAGTCTGCTACAAACATCTGGAATCACCATCATCACCTGTCAAGAAGTGTGCCCCATCTGCCAAAGGGGACATGTCCCTCTGTCCTCTTTCCATCCCAAACAATTACAGGGACCACATAAATGCAGCAATTATTTGTTGTTGTTGTTGTTCAGTCGTTCAGTCATGTCCGACTCTTCGTGACCCCATGGACCATAGCACGCCAGGCCTTCCTGTCCTGCGCTCTCTCCCAGAGTGTGCTCAAGTTCATATTCATTGCATCGGTGATGCTATCTAGCCATCTCATCCTCTGCCGTCCCCTTCTCCTTTTGCCTTCAGTCTTTCCCAGCATCAGGGTCTTTTCCAGAGAGTTTTCTCTTCGCATTAGGTGGCCAAAATATTTGAGCTTCAGCTTCAGTATCTGTCCTTCCAATGAGCACTCAGGGTTGATTTCCTTTAGTATGGACTGATTTGACCTCCTTGCAGTCCAGGGGACTTGTAAGAGTCTTCTCCAGCACCACAGTTCGAAAGCATCGATTCTTCGGCGCTCAGCCTTCCTTATAGTCAAGCTCTCACAGCCATACATTACTACTGGGAAAACCATAGCTTTGATTAGGCGGACCTTTGTCGGCAAGGTGATGTATCTGCTTCTTACTATGCTGTCTAGGTTTGCCATAGCTTTCCTCCCAAGGAGCAAGCGTCTTTTAATTTCATGGCTACAGTCACCGTCTGCGGTGATCTTGGAGCCCAAGAAAGTAAAATCTGTCACTGCTTCCATTTCTTCCCCTTCTATATGCCAGGAAGTAATGGGGCCAGATGCCATGATCTCCATTTTTTTAATGTTGAGTTTCAAACCAGCTTTTGCACTCTCCACTTTCACCCTCAACAAGAGGCTCTTGAGATCCTCTTCGCTTTCTGCCATTAGGGTGGTATCGTCTGCATATCTGAGGTTGCTGATAATTCTCCCGGCAATCTTAATTCCGACCTGTGATTCATCCAACCCGGCCTTCCTCATGATGTACTCTGCATATAAGTTAAATAAGCAGGGTGACAATATGCAGCCTTGTCGTACTCCTTTCCCAATTTTGAACCACTCGGTTGTTCCATGTCTGGTTCTTACCGTTTGCTTCTTGACCCTCGTACAGGTTCCTCAGGAGACAGGTAAGGTGGTCTGGTACTCCCATCACTTTAAGAATTTGCCACAGTTTGTTGTGATCCACACAATCAAAGGCTTTAGCGTAGTCAATGAAGCAGAAATAGACGTTTTTCTGGAATTCTCTTGCTTTCTCCATGATGCAGCGAATGTTGGCGATTTGATCTCTAGTTCCTCTGCCTCTTCGAAACCCAGCTTGTACTTCCGGTAGTTCTCGGTTCGCATACTGCTGAAGCCTAGCTTGTAGGATTTTGAGCATCACCTTGCTGGCATGTGAAATGAGCGCAATTGTGCGGTAGTTTGAACACTCTTTGGCATTGCCCTTCTTTGGAATTGGAATGTAAACTGACCTTTTCCAGTCTTGCGGCCATTGTTGAGTGTTCCAAATTTGTTGGCATATTGAATGCAGCAGTTTAACAGCATCATCTTTTAGGATTTTAAATAGCTCAGCTGGAATACTGTCACCTCCGCTGGCTTTGTTGTTAGTAATTCTTCCTAAGGCCCACTTGATTTCACTTTCTAGGATCATAGAATCATAGAATCATAGAATAGTAGGGTTGGAAGGGGCCTACAAGGCCATCGAGTCCAACCCCCTGCTCAATGCAGGAATCCAAGTCAGAGCATCCCTGACAAATGGCTGTCCAGCCTCGTCTTAAAGCCCTCCAGTGTGGGAGAGCCCACCACCTCCCCAGGTAATTGGTTCCATTGCCGTATTGCTCTGACACTCAGGAAGTTTTTCCTGATGTTCAGCCGGAATCTGGCTTCCTGTAACTTGAGCCCATTATTCCGTGTCCTGCACTCTGGGATGATCAAGAAGAGATCCTGGCCTTCTTCTCTGTGACAACCTTTCAAGTACTTGAAGAGTGCTATCATATCTCCCCTCAGTCTTCTCTTCTCAAGGCTAAACATGCCCAGTTCTTTCAGTCTCTCTTCATAGGGCTTTGTTTCCAGTCCGGCTCAAGTTCAGTGACCGCACTATCATGGCTATCAGGGACATTCAGATCTTTCCTGTATAGTTCTTCTGTGTATTCTTTCCACCTCTTCTTAATCTCATCTGCTTCTGTGAGGTCCCTGTCTTCTTCGTCCTTGATCATGCCCGTCTTTGCACAAAACGTTCCCTTGAGATCTCCGATTTTCTTGAAGAGCTCTCTAGTCTTTCCCATTCTGTTGTTTTCCTCCATTTCTTTGCATTGTTCATTTAAGAAGGCCTTCTTGTCTCTCCTTGCTATTCTCTGGAACTCTGCATTCAGTTGGATATATCTTCCCCTTTCTCCCTTGCTTTTCGCTTCCCTTCTTTCCTCAGCTACTTGTAAAGCCTCATCAGACAGCCACTTGGCTTTCTTGCATTTCTTTTTCTTTGGGATGGATTTCGTTGCTGCCTCCTGAACAATGTTACGGACCTCCATCCATAGTTCCTCAGGCACTCTGTCTATCAGGTCTGATCCCTGAAATCTATTCCTCACCTCCACTGTGTATTCATCAGGGATATGATTTAGGTCATACCCAAATGGTTTAGTGGTTTTCCCTACATTCTTCAATTTCAGCCGAAATTTTGCAACAAGAAGCTCATGATCTGAGCCACAGTCAGCTCCAGGTCTTGTTTTGACTGACTGTATAGAGCTTCTCCATCTTTGGCTGCAAAGGACATAATCAATCTGATTTCGATATTGACCATCTGGTGATCTCCATGTGTAGAGTCGTCTCTTGTGCTGTTGGAAAAGAGTGTTTGCTATGAACAGCGTGTTGTCTTGGCAAAACTCTATTAGCCTTTGTCCTGCTTCATTTTGTACACCAAGGCCATGCTTGCCTGTTATCCCGGTGATTTCTTGACTTCCTACTTTAGCATTCCAATCCCCTCTGATGAAGAGGACATCTTTTTTTGGTGTTAGTTCTAGAAGGTGTTGTAGGTCTTCATAGAACCGATCAACCTCAGCTTCTTCGGCCTCAGTGGTTGGGGCATAGACTTGAATTACTGTGATGTTGAATGGTTTGCCTTGGATTCGTACTGAGATCATTCTATCGTTTTTGAGATTGTACCCCAGTACTGCTTTTCCCACCCTTTTGTTGACTATGAGTGCTACTCCATTTCTTCTAAGGGATTCTTGCCCACAATAGTAGATATGATGGTCACCTGAATTAAATTCGCCCATGCCTGTCCATTTTAGTTCGCTGATTCCCAAGATGTCGATGTTCAATCTTGCCATCTCATGTTTGACCACCTCCAACTTACCTTGATTCATTGATCTGACATTCCAGGTTCCTAAACAAAAATTGTTCTTTACAGCATCGGATTTTCTTTTCACCACCAGACACATCCACAGCTGAGTGTCTTTTCGGCTTTGGCCCAGCCGCTTCACTCTTTCTGGCGCTACTTGGAAATACCCTCTGCTCTTCCCCAGTAGTATATTGGACACCTTCCGACCTGAGGGGCTCATCTTCCGGCGTCATCTCTTTTAGCCTTGTGATACTTTCCATGGGGTTTTCTTGGCAAGAATACTGGAGTGGGTTGCCATTTCCTTCTCCAGTGGACCACATTTTGTCAGAGCTCTCCGCCATGACCTGTCCGTCTTGGGTGGCCCTGCACGGCATAGCTTATGGCTTCACTGAGTTACGCAAGCCCCTTCGCCACAACAAGGCAGTGATCCATGAAGGGGGCAGCAATTATAGACTTTATTAATTCCTGTTACAGCACAGGATCAGTCAAATCAGTAGCTGCAGGATCAGGATCTCCTCTCAGCAACTGTAGTAAGTCATTCCAGGAAAAGCACTGAGTATCTGGTTCAATAACTGTAAGTTTCTACAGGGACCTGGATACAAGGTCACAGCATAAGTAGCTGCAGGACTGGGGTGGACACTCTTGGGGCAATACTGGTAAATATCTGCTGGAGCAGGTAGCTGTAGGGTCTGAGGGACTGCTTTACATAAGGATGCTTGAGGTTGAGAAGTAGTTGCAGAGGCAGGATGATCTATTCCTGAGCTTGCTAGGGAAATAAGCAAGTCTTTTCTCATCCACTTGTTCCTGTGGGCTTCTGACTGCCACTAGCTGCAGAGGTAGGTCTATTCTGGATTTGCTAGCAGGCCCTCCTCTGCTTTAGGCCCTTGACCTTCAATGAAGCCCAGCTGCTCTTCTCCCCTTTCTCCTATCTCCTTCTTCACCTTCCAGTCCTTGTTCCCTCTAGTTGCTCTTTTCTGCCACTCTTCCTGAGCCTCTTTACTCCAGCTCCACCTTTGTTCCTCCTCTGAGCTTCTAACTGTCAGACTTTTATCCGGTGCTTCTGTACCCACCTCTTCCTCCTCCCTCAGAGTCCTAGATCCATTTAAAGAGCCCCTGTCCTGATTCCCTTTCCTTCTGTTTAACCAGCCCTAACTGTGGCTGGCTACTGCTGCTAGGCAACCAGGAATACCCAGAGGGTTGTACAGTGACCCCTGATGCCTCTTCATGTCATCTTACTACTGCCACAACTTGCAGGTGGTGCTTCTACCAAGCTCATTAACAGCTACGTCTCTCCCCCTTTTTAAAATTTAACATTCAGTCCAAAGAACAGTTCTGAGTGATTCAAAAGCTAGGCATTTTGTGCTCTTTAGCTGGCCCTAATAAAGGTAGTAAGGTATTGTTTCTGTCTGGATTTTTTGTATACATTGAACCAACATGGCTGCTCCATTTTTTATTTAAACAGGTCACAATTGATTTTACAGTCTTAATATGGTGCCATCCATGTACTGAATACAGCAGAGTAGGCAAAGTATCAGTGACACAGTTAGCATTCAGTCCATCACCAGAGCATAAAACTGCTCAAACAAATAAGAGAGGAAGATGAGCTTCCTTTCAATTTGGGACATGCCTGCAGTTGAGCTGGCTGTGTTTGTAAATAACACAGGAAGTGCAGGAAAGAGCCATGTTGCCTATAGTCTAATATAGGGATGGGGAACCTTTCTCCCCCACTGAGGGCTGCTTCCTCTCAGGGGTAATGTGCCAGAGGCCACACGCTGGCAGTGAGTGGGGCTAAAATCATTCCTCCCCGCTCCAGGCTCTCTCAAGAAGCTTATTTTCTGAATGTATATCCCACCTTTCGCCAAAAATAGTGTTCAAGGAATCTTCCCCCACACACACTTACCTGTCACAGGAATATGCGCCCCCCTGCTGCTTTCCCAGTGGAAGACAGTGGTGAGGGGAGCATTCTCTATTAGGAGCCACCACAAAGGCACCTACCATTGGAAACATCAGAAGCCACTGGGTGTGACCAAAAGGCCATGAATTAGATTGGGGTGCGCCATAGAGCGCATCTAGCCAATGGGCTGGCAGTTCCCCACTCCTGGTTAGTGGGTTCTTCTATAGTATGCAAGCTACTGAGAGATTACCACTAGATGTGCACGGGTGTCGTGTCACTGGTGGGTAGTGGGGCACATACAAAAGCCTTGAAAAAAATGAAGTTGTGGAGAGCACTAAAACAGTCCTTTTATTTTGTTCACAAGGTCACTCTAACTCAAGGGAGGGAAATTTGCTTTCAGCAATGTTGATTTTATTTGTCCCACAAATCTGCAGTATTTTTTATCACACCTTGCCCACCTTTGGGAACCCAGTGCATTATGTGATGGCAACAACCTCCAATCTGTAAACTAATTTTAGTTTTGAATATTACACAAAAATTACAATTTCTATGACTATTCTGTACTCAATTTAACACCTTAAAATGTATTAGTAAAATATCCATTAAAACAAGGTAGGTGCACTACCTGTATAGGTCGTAAATATACGCAATAATTAGTGTAAAAAATATTTTTATACCTTGCTATTTTGGCCCAATGAGGCCCAGTATTAATGTAAATATTTACAAATATTTTACTGTTTGGGTTGTATTTCTTGATTTTATTATCAAATCAGCAAATACACAAACATACATAGCAAATGATATAAATATAAACAAACGTGTTATAAATAGTAAGTACAATGTAAACATAGTAAACATTCATTACGAGAAATATAAACATAGAAAAGTATTCCAAGTTGTGTATGCATACATAAACTTCTGAGGTTATAATAAATAGTGCACAGGGGTTGACTTTATCCTGAATGTTTCATTCAAAACATTTTGAACCATCATCATGGTTAAACAGCATAAACAAATTCTCAAACATCCTTTCTTCACAGAGTTGCACACAAAATGTAAGTTTACAATGCAATCCTATATATGCCAACTGAGAAGTCTTATTTTTTCAATTGCGCTTACTTCCAAATTGCAGCCTTAGTAAGTGTTGCTATGCCCTAGATCCTGTGGCACCATTCCATTAACGGAAAGGGGATCTCCTCTGGCGTGTGTGTTCTCCCTCCCCTGGCACTATGCCTGAATTATTGTTAAACTTAACTGTAGCTATTTGAAGCAAGCCAGCTTCATAAAAGATAGTTTGACGCTGGCGCTGTTCAGATGCGCACAGGGGGAGGGTGTTTAGGGTAACTATGGAGGAGGGCGGGTTAGCGAAACCACGACAAGCACACCAGTCAAATGTCCGGGAACCATGTGTCTCTGTGTGGTTCCTCTATTTATTTTATTTATTTATAACATTTATATCCTGTCTTTTTTTATTATTATTATTATTATTGCATTTATATCCCGCCTTTATTCCTCTTGCAAGGAACCCAAGGAGGCTTACATTATCCTCCTCCTCTCCATTTTATCCTCACAACAACCAACCTGTGAGGTGGGTTGGGCTGAGAGTCTGTGTGCTAGCCTCATCCACAAAGTCACCCAGTGAGCTTCCATGGCCAAGTGGGGACTAGAACCCAGATCTCCCAACTTCCAGTCCAACACTCTAGCCATTACACCACACTGGCTCTCAGTGTGTAACTGTAACCACTCCACTATGTAGTTAGCCTAACCATTTTCCCATCGCTGGTGATCCCAATGGCCTGCACACCGTGAAAAGGCATGCGTTGGCTGCCCCATACATTGTGATGTGTCGGCAACCACAGAGAAAGTCCGTGCCAGCTAGAGTGTCACCAGAAGTGTGGGACACTCTAGGCTGCTGTCACTATGGCCGTGGCCTAGAAACCACCAGGAGCTCATTTTAACCACCGGGGAGCCCACCACACATAACAGTAAGCCATCTCGGGTCCCCTTAACCCTACTGCAAGTGGGTGGTTAGCTGGAATGGTTTCAGGACCATGGTTAGTGGGTTTTTCTCCCCACACACAACATGCTAAGCCACTGTGGTTAGCGCAAATTCCCTAACCATCATGGCTTAGAGTTACATGTGAACAGGGCCACGGTCTTGTTTAAATTAACCAGAGTTAAGACTAACCACAGTTTCCAGGCTTCAGACATAACACTCTAATTAGTCTAAAACAGAAGTGAAAGTTTCTGAACTCCTCCTGGCAGGGCCAGAGGAGAAGAGAGAGCTGAGCCCAAGGCTCTCTGAGGCTCATTCCTGTAAAAATAAACCATGGTACATAATTATATCCAAACAAGGCCAGTGAAGCCCAACCATCAATAATCTCTGTATCTATGGGCAGTATCAATGTGATACAGCCACTCATTGTGTAAACAAACCCTGGAAAACCCATCGCACCAGGAAGCACTATGGGTGTTGCACTGGAGTTCATTTATGCTATCACAATATAATTTACATTAGCAGTAGTATCACATTAGTATTATAGTATCACTGCCCTATAATTTCAATCATGCTGTTTATGCTGCATTTGTTATCTTTCGGCCTTGTAATTTATTGTGTTTTGTTTGTACTGACACTTTTTTTTTTAATTTCCCCTCCTAAGAACTGCTGAACTGAGAGGCAACAGAGACCCCTGGTCTCCCTGCATATTGACCTCATGGAAAGAGTAGCCAATTACATATGTATTGAGCATTTATGCACTGCTGGCTCCACCCCTGACATTGTATGTATGTGCTAGCTTCATCCCCAACACCCATGTGTTGAGTGCAGACAAATGAAGATGAATTCCTATACACCTACCTATGTGGGTATGACTCTGTACACATTGTTGCTATTGTTGTTGTTCAGTCGTGTCCGACTCTTCGTGACCCCATGGACCATAGCATGCCAGGCCTTCCTGTCCTATACACATGCAATGCATGAAAAAGACTAGTGAGCAAAGGGACTCTGGCATGTTATGCAGAGCAGGAACAGTGAAGGGCAGCCTCCTTATCATTCACACATATCTCAAGGAACAGAGAAGATGGAAGGAAGGATCATTTAATTCCCTCCCTTCCTCTGCCCTGCCACTTGAGATATACTGGATATGGGATGAGATAGAACAGAGTGAAAGTGTCCTTCCCTCCCTTTGTTCTACCTTTCCCCAATCTGCGTCACCCATTTGAACATATAATAGGAATATTAGCTGAGTACCACACACAATCTCCCCAATACACTGTCATTTATCAGTGGATGAAGACATCCCACCCCTACAAATCTCAATTTTAAATTAGATAATTCAAGGACTGAATAGTTGGGAGCAGCTGTTTTAACGGGAACATACTGTCTTGTGGCTAAACTGAGACACAGAAGAAATATTTTTAAAGTAGGTTTAGAAAATTCAGAGTCATGTCCTTTTATATTGCAGTTAGCATAGACAGCCCAGAGAGTGGCTGATCCTTCCTTTAAGAACTCTCCTTGGAGAATACCCTGAAACTCAGATATCTTTCTTTTTAATTGATTCATATTACTGATCAGGTGTCTAAATTCCTTCTATCATCAAAACAAATTAGGAAGCAGATGGTTAAGTAAGAATTTGGAGAGAGCGCAGGACAGGAAGGCCTGGCATGCTATGGTCCATGGGGTCACGAAGAGTCAGACATGACTGAAAGACTGAACAACAACAAATATATTTGTATCCTTTGTAAGGGCTTATTCTGTTTCTGTATCAATTTTTATTGGTCTGTGACCATAATAAGTCATTTGTTCATTCAAAAGATTCAGAGTGAGATGAAAATAAACTTTTCACTTAGGCTTGTCACATGGTCAGTTTTTAACTAGCCTTTTTGAAAATCCACTATTTGTTTTAATCAATAAATCCAGCCAGTTGTTTTCAAGCATTCTACATTCAGGGGGCCCTTTCCAAATCAACTTGTATGCCGAGATGCCCCTGCACATGCTAGATGATGGAATGCAGGCCAGGCATGTTAGGTATGATTGATGTGGGCTGAGAGTGTAGTTTAGCACACATAAAACTATCTCCAGATAATGTTGTTTGCCATTACTGATCCTCTCTCCTTAATAAGCTTTCAAAGATATCCAAAGTTCTCCAAACACACCACTGAGATGGACAGCTTTTCCAACATGGTGCCTCCAAATGGTTTGGACTACAACACTCAGCATTCCTCACAACCACTGGCTGGGGCTGATGGGAGTTGGTCCAAAACATCTGGAGGGCACCAGGTTGGGTTAAAACAAGTATTCAATAGATGTTTTCAACATAACTTCAAATGAGAAGAATTATCTCTGCTGGACTTGAGGAAGAACTAACTTCCATTTCCCATAACAAAATAGGTATTATTACTATTGTAAAGGTCTTAAGTATCTTAGGGAGTTTCAGAGGAAAAAAAAATTTGCTACACAGAAGGGAGAAATCTAAGTATTTTAAGCAAATACATTCCTTGACCAAGAGTGAACTGCATACAGAAGCTAAGCAAAGTACACACTGTATTTTCCATGGTGTTAGAAACAGACCCCCTGTAGGCATGAGGCTAGACAACAAATGATCGGAATGAATGGAATGAAGAAGTGCATGTCTAGACGTTTAAGAATTAACACAAAAAGTCACAGGCCAGCTTTTCTGAATGCAAAATCCAAAGAAGAGGGAGTACTGCAAAACTAGTAATGAGTTTTTTCAACCCGACCCCACAGATCATCATTCTGACCAGCAAAAAAAAAAGCAAGTAGCTGTCCTGTCACATCTGCAGGATCACATACTAACTGAGACAGGCTCAGTTAGTATGGTTGCCATGGAAACCATGAAATCCTGAGTTACTCCTACCAAGGGAGCTTTGGCATGAATGCTAAAGTCCTCCAATACAATCAGTTTGGGATGCACCAACACCACCTCAGAGACCACTTCAATCAGATCATGCAAGGAGATGGCTGTGGTGGGCACTACAACAGAATCCCTATACACTCACTGCTCTATCACCAGGTGCACACACTCAAATCTTGCAGATTCTCAGACAGGGAACCTCAACAGGGGGATAGACTCATAATACATCACTGCCACTCCACATAATGATGCTATGTACTGAACTGTAAAAACACACACGATGATCTCACCTGGCTCCAATATCACTGTTGATGCTTTCTGATGACAGCAAACAGGCTTTTAGGACATTCACATTTTTAGAGCATTTTATAAAATCAAGGCTAAAATTAAGAAAAAAACTGTATATATCTTCCTTTTACATTATAGTATGTTGCTTAGCTACTCCATACCTCATAGGCCACCTCAATTTGGAAGATAGGGAGGAATGTTAACAGAGACGGCCCCACAACAATGAAAGCAATTTCAAACAAAGGTTGCCCTAAATGCAAGCATGGGTATTTTGGGGAACAGTAAGATCATTCTTCTTGGGCTGGCACTGGGTGGCCTTCAGCACAGTCAGACAGAAATTTAAATACATATGAGGTTCTGAAAATTTTATCAAGCATTTAAAATGATAATTCCACTGCTGTAAGTGCATGAGCTACCAGAAGAGCCATATTTTAAAAATCCATTAAGAATCCTTCATCTGAAAGGCGTTATGATCTGTTGGGTCAGTGATCTGTAAATGAAGGAGGATCAGCAAAAGGATTATAATTAATCTGAAGGTGTCAAAAATTGCTTCTGTTAATATTACTTACATGCTGATGGAGAGCATTAGTGGGGAGCAAGCTATGCTGCAGCATATCTGAGCAAATGCACCAGGTTTGAAAGACTGCATAACCCAAAACTTAGATTTACAAAACATGAGAGATGATGTACACTAAAAAGCCACAATGATCTATTATGATTTAACCTTCCGCCATCAATGTATTATATATTAATTACTTCAGAATGTTTATATCCCACCCCTTTTCACTGAAACGAGGACAGCTTCCAACTGCTTAATGTTGTACATAAAAATATTTATAATATAATCAAAACATTACAGAAATGAACAGCACCAGCATGGGCAGTAATACAAGAAATATGTCTGTCCAATCTAAGGGGAAGCCTAATACCTGTTTAAACATAAATGTTTTGATCCATTTCTTAAACGCAGGTTGGCACTGGGAACTTTTCTGGGAAAGAGAAGAACCAAGTTTATTTGTGTGATGCCTACCAATAAATCTACCGAGAATAGACATACATTAAAAAGAGGCTCACTGCCCTCTGAGACCTGCTTTTGATGCATGTGTGCCAGTGGCATCTGTGGTAAATCACTGGTATATACTGCCGCCACTGGGTGGCTGCTCTACCACCGTCACCTCTTCCTCCCATTGGGAACCTAAGAGCCCTGCAGCCACTTGCCTGAGATGGGAGGAGGCTGCATTGCTTTTATCTCAGATATTTGGCTGCAGTGTGCTTTCTGTCCCCAAGAAGAGAAGGAGAAGGAAATGGTGGCACAAGAGCAAGGAAGCAATTGCGCAAAGAGGGCAAGGAAGTTGTTGAGGTTTCTCTATGTTTGTTGCTACCATCCCATCCAGTTTTCTCTGCCTGTTTTGGGAGAAGCTTCAGAATTCTTAACCATCAAAAGTCTGGCTTATGTGTGACTCCTAGTTTCCACATGATGGGTGTGCCAGGTAGCCTAGTTTTAAGGCATGAATATCAATAGCTGATGCAAGCAGTATTAAACTCTGTGGAGATCTAGTGTGTGAGCCTTGGGAATAAGGAAATTAATATTCCTCTGCCACCCACAGAACACTGAGCCAAAATATATAAACAGACTATTGACCTAGTTCCAAACTGGAGATTCTTGTACCTAAGGAACACAACCCATGCAAGTTGCTCCGCAGAAGGATCTCCGTCACTTACATGTACCACTTACACGTGCCACTATTTGTGAGACAAATGAATCTCAAGAAAAGACAGAAACAGTTTGATGCTGCACTTTTATGCAATTTTTATTTTGTATTTATTTATTACATTTCTGTAACGCCCAATAGCCGAAGCTCTCTGGGTGGTTTAGAAAAACTGCCCAGAGAGGGTTTTTTTTAGTTTCAGTCATCTGCATTCAATTTCTGGTGTTATGGGGTACATCAGCTTAAAAGTAGTAGACAAACGCAATAGCTATATATTGATACAGAACATGAATTTTTGTTTACTTCGTTTCAAGCCCTAAATATTATTCGATCGAGTTTGCAACAGTCTCAAATTAAAGCTGCTGATGTTTAGATTTGCAGAAAAATAATCACACCCCTGAAAATAAATTGACAGCTTCACAATTAATTGTTAAAGTTTATAATAATTTGTATCACAGAGTCGAACAGGTATGCAATACACAATTGCATGCATTTGCTACTGATATCGACTTCCGGTTGGAACCAATGTCGCCCTTGCAGCATCCTGCAGAGTCTCTGTGGGACGCTATCTCAAACAGCTTTTTAAAAGGTTGAAAAACCTTTTCATCTCCCCCCTGGAATTAAAAGGGGGGGCAAGGCAGCATCTGGATAACAACTTGGAGAAAAGTACTCCCCACAAGGCAGTGGGGGGGCTGGATTCCAGGATTATCTTCCCAGAGCTTAACCATCGCAAAAAGCTGTGCTGAAACTCCTATTTAATAGGAGAAAACAGGACTGACGTGTTCCATTGTAATATATGGATTAAGAAATATCAACAACACCTGAGGGATGGTTTAAGAATATCAACAATATTTGAGAATATGTGAGGACCTGCAAGATTTGTTTGAAGAGAAACATGGCTACACCGAGGAGAAGGAAGGAGATTGCATCACCGCCCACTCCTCCCGTACCTCCTTTGCCAAAAGCTCCGAGAACAGAAGATACAGGGAAATTATTTACTTTGATAAAAACTTTATCTTTGCAATTTGCGGAGCAAGCCAAGAGGTTGGATTTAATCCAAAATTCCATCAGCACCCTGCCAGGAGCTGTGGATTTAATTAATGCTTCCTGGCAAAAAATGGAGACGAAAGTTAACGAGCTACAAGATAGGCTGACAACGAATGAAACTATGACACAAGTTTTTTTCAAAAATATCTCTGCCAGAATTTCCCAACTAGAGGCCTTCACGAGGAGATCCAATGTACGTATTATTGGGATTAAAAATCTGCCTAGTAATGTAAATTTGCCTACCTTTGTGAACAAGCTTTTGCATGAGATACTCCCTGTGCCATCTGATTATTTACTTGATATTGAGCAGGCATTTCATGTGCCAAATGCGAAAGGGACTGACCATATGATTATAGTCCAATTTGCAAGAGTCTCCACAAAGAATTATATCCTGCCCTGGAAAAGACCCTGATGCTGGGAAAGACTGAAGGCAAAAGGAGAAGGGGACGGCAGAGGATGAGATGGCTAGATAGCATCACGGATGCAATGAATATGAACTTGAGCACGCTCCGGGAGAGAGCGCAGGACAGGAAGGCCTGGCGTGCTATGGTCCATGGGGTCACGAAGAGTCGGACACGACTGAACGACTGAACAACAACAACAACAATTTTGCAAGAGAGGGTGGAAGTCTTTTTTGGAAACAAGACAAAGTTATGTTGTTTCCAGATTACATCAAAGAGCTGGCGAATAAAAGAAGGCAATTCATCAAGGCGAAGAATATGGCAAAACAAATGAACTTACAATATTATTTAAAATATCCTGCTACATTTTGCATTGTTTCTGAAGGTCAGATGAAGAAGTTCCTAAATCATGAAATGGCGGAGGCACGGCTGAATGTAAAAACGCGTGAGATTTCTGTTCCAGCCCTATGAACTGGAATTTTTAAATAAGCTTTGTTAACTGTTTATGTTTAGTCTACATGATCCAGGCTAGGCCAGAAGATATCTGATTATACATATATTTGTTTACTTTCTTTCATTTTTCTTCTCTTTTTTATTTTTCTTTAAATTCTCTTTTTCCAAAATAGATATGATATGCTGTATTTAAATATATTGTTTGAGGATGTATTGTGCACACTCATTTATATATCTAGTAAAATATATCACTGATTGTTGTAAGGTTGCTTTTAAGCTTTATTATTATATAACATTATAATTTCATCTTTTTTAATCACTATCATCATCATCATCATCATCACTATAAGATTACTCAGTAAGGTTTTTGGTTGGTTGAATTGTTAAGCTTTATTATTACTATTATATTTTAACTTAAGGGCAATATATAGTTACTGGGAATGAACTGTAGGCCTGCTTTCTTGTTATAAGATTGATGATATGATATTGAAATGTAAGATTGATTATTAAATTGTAATATTGCTAGTGATGTAGGTATAGTTTTTAAAATAGAATGGCATCTGAAGCCTGTGGGTATTAGAGTTTAAATTTAACCCTTTAAAAAAGGAGAGGGAAGAAAAAAAAGGAAAAAGGAAAATTTATTTTCTTTTCCTTTCTTTTTGTTATTGTTGTGTCCTCACAAGAATATTGCATTGTTGGGAAACTGTGGTTATTGATCAGGTTGTTGGTATTGTTTATTTTATTTATAAAGACAAAATAAATAAAAAGTATTTTAATTTGCTACTGATATCTAAGAATTGCAGAAAAATAATTCCATTTTAAAAATTAGTTGAAACGTCGGTAATTAAATGTCACGTTTTTAATTTAGGCGCAGTCTCCCTTTTCACTGTATTGCAATGCCGGCCTACGTATGCTCCCCACCATTGCTAATGCAGGCCCTGCTCCATACAAACAGGAATATTCTCCCAAAAGGCTAGGGGCATGTACTCTACTGAGTACATAGCCTGGTACTTCCCAATATTAACTCCGGCATTGTACTTACTGTATGGGTGGGTTGGGGCACTTTTTTCCTGGTGAGGTCCATGTTACCTCAGTCAAAACCTGTCTGGGGTTTTCCCACCACCACATTCCAGCAATGGGTGGAGCCAGAGCCAAAAGTGGGTGGAGCTACAGAAATGACTCTTAATTTTGTCCAGCATGCAACAGGGGGGAAAAAGAGATTTGCATCCAAGCATTCTTCTTCCCCAATGCGTGTGAGCTCCCCTTTGTGGTTGGAAGGAATCAATCATTGTAGTTGGAGTTAATAATATCAGTAAACTGGAGAGGGGTCAATGAAGGGCTGTGGCCTTGGAGGGCTCTGGAGGTTTGGATTAGGAGGCCTGGAGGTACGCATTTGGCTCACAGACCAGAGGTTCCACATTCCTAACTTTATTGCATGCTATAGGATGTACGCCAGGGGTGTTGACCCTCTTTCAGCCCAAGGGCTGAATTCCATTTTGGAGAAGCTCTTGGCAGCTGCATTCCAATGGTGGGAAGAGCCAAAGGCAAAGGGGAGGGCCCCAAAGACAAAAAATAAATATTTATTTATTTATTTTCTATACCGCCCATTAACCAAAGCTGTCTGGGCGATTCACAAAAATTAAAACCAAACAGCACACAATAAAACAATTTAAAATATATAGAACATTAAAACCACAGTATAACAATACAACCACAATAAAACCTAGCAGCAGTGCAGGAGTTTAAAATACAGATTTAAAACAGCAAAACTAAAAGTTTAGAAAGCTAAAATGCCTGGGAAAAAAAAAAGGTCTTCACCTGGCGCTGAAAGGAATACAATGTAGGTGCCAGGCGAACCTCACTAGGGAGCTCATTCCACAGCTGGGGTGCCACAGCAGAAAAAGCCCTCCTCCTAGTAGCCACCCGCCTCACTTCCTTTGGCAGGGGCTCACGGAGAAGGGCTGCTGACGATGATCTTAAGGTCCAGTCAGGCACATATGGGAGGAGGCAATCCTTCAGATAACCTGGCCCCAAGCCATTAAGGGCTTTGAATGTTAATACCAGCACTTTGAATCGGGCCCGGAAATGGACTGGCAGCCAGTGCAGCTGGAAAAGTATTGGCTCGCTGGCCAGTCCCTGTTAACAGTCTTGCTGCCCTATTTTGGACCAGCTGTAGTTTCCGGACCATTTTCAAAGGCAGCCCCACGTATAACGCATTGCAGTAATCCAGACGAGAAGTTATCAGAGCATGGATAACTGTAGCTAGGCTATCTCTGTCCAGATAAGGGCGTAGCTGGTATACCAGCCTAAGCTGATAAAAAGTGCTCCGTGCCACTGAGTTCACCTGTGCCTCCAGTGACAGTTCTGGATCCAAGAGCACCCCCAAACTACGAACCTGATCCTTTAGGGGGAGTGCAACCCCCTCCAGAACAGGTTGATTATCACCTAGCTGGGCAGACGAACCACCCACTAACAGTACCTCCGTCTTGTCTGGATTGAGTTTCAGTTTATTGGCCCTCATTCAGTCCATTACCGTGCCCAGGCACTGTTTCAAACAGCCACTGCCTCACCTGGTTTTGATGAGAAAGAGAGGTAGAGCTGGGTATCATCCGCATATTGATGGCACCTCAGCCCACACCTCCGGATAACCTCCCTCAGCGGTTTCATGTAGATGTTAAACAGCATAGGGGATAAAACAGAGCCCTGTGAAACCCCATGGCACAATTGCCATGGCACAGAGCAATAATCCCCCAGCACCACCTTCTGGAATCGGCCGCCCAAGTAGAAGTGGAACCACTGTAGTGCAGTGCCTCCAACTCCCAACCCAGACAACCTATCCAGAAGGATACCATGGTCGATGGTATCGAAAGCCGCTGAGAGGTCCAGGAGAATCAACAGGGTCACACTCCCCCTGTTCCTCTCCCGGCAGAGGTCATCCCACAGGGTGACCAAGGCAGTTTCCGTTCCAAAACCAGGCCTGAAGCCCGATTGAAATGGATCTAGATAATCCGTTTCATTCAACAGTGCCTAGAGCTGTCCTACAACCACCCGCTCAAGCACCTTGCCCAGGAAGGGGATGTTGGCCACTGGCCTATAATTATTAACATCCTCTGGGTCCAGGTTAGGCTTTTTCAGGAGTGGTCTAATTACCGCCTCTTTTAAAGAGGCAGGCACCACTCCCTCTCTCAAGGAGGAATTTATAACCTCCTGGACCCAGCCAGACATCCCCTCCTTGTTTGATTTAATAAGCCATGAAGGGCAAGGGTCAAGCACACAAGTGGTCGATCGGACTTGGCCAATCACCTTGTCCACATCCTCAGGCCTCAGTAACTGAAACTCATCCAATAAAATTGGACCAGACGGTGCTCTGAACGCCTCTACCAATGGAACTGCATTAATCGTGGTGTCCAATTCATGACGAATCTGAGCGACTTTATCTTCAAAGTGCCGTGCAAACTCGTCACAGTGTGCCACCGAGGGTTCCACTGTCTCTCGCCCTGGCCCAGAATGTAACAGGCTGCGAACCACTCGGAAAATCTCGGCTGGATGACACTGAGAAGATGCAATACTGGTGGAAAAGAACTGTCTCTTTTCCACCCTTACCGCCACAGAGTAGGCTTGATAGAGGGCTCTTACCTGTGTTCGATCAGACTCAGCACGAGTTCTCCTCCACCTGCGTTCTAGCCATCTCCCCTCTTGCTTCATTGCCCTCAGCTCAGGTGTATACCAAGGAGCTGGCCGGGCTCTGCTCAGAGGGAGAGGGCGCTTGGGCGCGATCGTGTCAACCGCCCAAGTCATCTCTGCATTCCACAGAGCCACCTGGGCTTCGACAGGAGCACCAGCCATACCAACAGGAAAATCCCCCAGAACCCTCTGGAATCCATCAGAATCCATTAATCTCCGGGGGCGGACCATTTTAATAGGTCCCCCACCCTTGCAGAGGGGAAAGGCCGCCAGGAGTCTAAACCTCAGCAGGAAGTGATCTGACCATGACAAAGGGACAGATGTTAATTCCTCCACTTTCAGATCACCATCCTCCTGCCCAGTCGAGAAAACCGGATCAAGCGTGTGTCCTTTTATATGCGTTGGGCCGATGACATGTTGGGACAGCCCCATGGTTGTCATGGCGGCCAAGAAGTCCTGAGCCGCCCCGGATACAGCGGCCTCAGCATGGAAGTTGAGATCCCCCAGGACCATCATCCTAGGGGTCCTCAACACCAAGTCTGAGACCACCTCCGTCAGCTCAGGCAGAGAGTCTGATGGGCAGCGGGGTGGGCGGTACACCAACAGAATCCCTAATCTGTCCTGGGTACCCAACACAAGGTACAAATACTCAAGATCTGCACTCGAATGAGCAGGAAGCCTGGAGAGGGAGATTGAATTCCTATAGACCACGGCAACCCATCTCCCCAACCCTCAAGTTGGTGTTGGTGCTGCACTGAGTACCCAGGGGGGCACAGCTGGGAGAGAGTGACCCCTCCCAGTTCCCCTATCCAGGTCTCAGTAATACATACCAGGTCAGCCCCCTCATCCACAATCAAATCATGGATGAGGGAGATTTTATTTTGGGCCGACCTGGCATTCAGCAGCAGCACCACCAGACCCGAGGGCAGACTGGTAAGGCTGCCAGGAACCATCATGTTGGGGGAAGAATCAGAAGAGGGGACAGCTGTAAGGTGTCTAGCCCATCTTCTCCTCAGCTGGCCTGTTAATCCCCCAATGCCATACCTCCCCCTTCCCGTGACCACAGTTATAGTGGCACCTTCCCCACCCCCTGAGTTGCTCAATAGTCCTCCCAGGCACATATTAAAATGTTAGGATATAAAAATGTTCAGTAGTGTAAAAGAATATAAAAGATAAAAGAGATAAAAGAGAACAGCAGCTAAGAAGGAGCAGATAAAGTCCACGTTTGCCCCTTTCTCCCTCGTCTTTAAAGCTGCTGCCCTCTGCTGCTGCTATTTGCTGCTGGTATCTGTGGCTGCTGGTGTCTCTGGAGAGGCAGGTGGGTGGGTCTTCAGGTGCTGTTCCACGCGACTCCAAGTGTGGCGCTAAGTGCTCCTTCCCGAGCAGCCTCTGGCAACCCCGCCTTAAGTACCTGTTTGGCGGGGGCAGAAGCAGGCTTGGGATCCACCTGGTGCAGCTGCTGGCTGGTCCTCCTTCCCACAGGCTCCTTCCCGGCCTATTGAAGCTTAAAAAACCTCTTTTAACTGCCAGTCATGAAGCCTTAGGAGAAGCATTTTGACCTTTTAGAATGAGGAGAAACCTGCACAAAAGCTGGGAAAACACCTAACAATCGGTGGTCGGGGGAAAGGTATGTGGCCATCTACGGAACCCCAAAGGGCCAGATTGGGACCCAGGGTCTAAGATACTACATCCATTATGTATGCAATCCCCAGTGCCTTGGGCTGTCCCTGCCTAAGGAGAATGTACGGTGTATCTCCTTCAGATACAGAAAAGTATTTTCTTAGATTATTATTACTACACATTGTTGGTGCTGCCAATTATGAAGATATTAGAACATATAATGGGGTAGTGTACGATACTTCTAAAGAAGCAGCTCATGCACGTAATTTACTAATTGAAGATATGGAATGGCAAAAATGTTTAGTACTTGCATTAGCACTGTCGCTATGAAATCTTTCACTGTGTGATATATATTAAAATGTGAAGCAATTTCTTTAGCAATCAATATCTCAAGTTCCACTCTGCCTATTTACATATATATTTTATTAATTAAAGCATTTACCACACAGATTCGGTGAAAAATACCAAAAATCACTTTCTGGGCTAATTTCATCAAAATAATCTGAAAAATATGTGTTTGTTATGTATAAATCCAAAACTATGGGTCACAGCAATTTCTGTTTTTTTTTTTTCATTTTGAAAAAGTTTTCAAAACTGAACAACTGTCTCGTTTACTGTACCGCTCTATCTCTAATGGTTTTAATACAAATTTAATACAAAGGTGTGAAATCTCAAGATCGGGTAAAACAGCTGATTAACAAGGTAACTAAATCATGAATTACACACACATGCTTGCAAAATTTTTTGCAATGGGTACAGCTGGTATATATGTAGTTGCAGGGGTGAGCAATGAGCGGGTCCCCAAAGCATGTCCATTCTACTGTGCTCAAAATATTTCATACAAATTATTTTTAGAGAAGTGAAAACACAAAATTTAGATGTAGTCTGGGAGCTCATGAGGTTTTTCCAGTCTCATACTAAGTGCCCCAAGGAACCCACCCTGAGCTATTGAGCAATGCCCATACTTGTGTTTGTAGCCATGCTGTTGAACTATAGCCAGGTGGAGGAAGAAGGAAAAACTAGTGGGCCTATTGGAACAGACCCATTCTATTAATACAACCTATTATTGGTACACACTGCAGGCGTCTGCTGTAATGTTTTGCTTTTGCAATGTATGTGATGAGATGTCTATAGGGGAATAGCTATATAGGAAGGTCATAGTTGGCTGCTTCTAGGAAATGAGACACTACAAATAAAGACCTTCTCAATACAGAAGTAAAAATAAATGAGCTTTACAGATGTGAGCAGGTTCAAATATCCAAAATCTCTGTGCCTCTCTCGTAGATTAAGCCTCCTCTGTTTCTTTATGTTGGAAATGATTTCTCATGCTTTCTAGCAAACGTTAGCTATTGGGCTTCACTTCATACATAGGTAGAATATTAATATGATTTTTAATTTAAAAAGCCAATTATATTAATAAAGCTTGGATAATGAACTTTTATCAGTTTTTAAAATAAAAACAAATGGAAAATTACTGAAGTTGGATTGATGTATACTCAATAAGTGGCTGTCAAATTTGGATACTAAGTAATTTACATGCGTATCTGGTGCTATGGCTGCTGGATAGAATACATTTCTATATAATTCAGTGACCCAGTTAACATGTAATGACTACCCATGGGTTGTTTAAACCATGGGTAGTTGTGACCACATGGGAACAAGTGAGTGTGCTGCATCCTGCACGCTTGCCCACTTCCACTTTGTAAAACAACCCAACAAGGATCAGAGCAAGACTGAGACTTAAATAGAAATGTGGCAGCCTTTAGGCTGGTTGGCCCTGCCTCCATACTGACTGAGCTGTGATCTCTTAAAAAGGCCTGCCCTATTTTAGCAATCTCAGGCTGTGACAATGTGGGGGTGGCTGGGGTGTACAAGTGTCCTCATGGCCTGAGTCCTCAGAGTTTGAGGACAGTAATACAACCTCCTCTGGATTCAAGGGAGATGACACCTGGTGTCTTTCTAGAGAACTGCGTCCTGGGGAGGTGGAAGCCTCGTGATGCCTTTCTGTGGCCAAGCCATCTGCCTGAGCCATTAATTCTGGAGCCTCCTCGGAGGGCAAGAGGTCAGGATCCTCTGAGGATAAGGGTTTGGGGTCCTGGTCCATGACACCTAAGTACTTTTTACATCCCCAAATCTGCTTCTCTGTACTGTCTTGAAAGTTGATAAATAATTTGGATCCCTACAAGAGTTTTAACAAATATTTGTATGAAATTCTAAACTCACAGTGAAAGCAGAAATACTAAAGGGGAGCTGAAAGCTGGTGGAAAAAAGGTGCTCTGCAGCAGGTATTCTTACTTTGGGAGTCAATGTGCTTACTTTAGTGAAACATGAAGTGGCCTTTTTTAAAAAGGTGTTTGCTAGCTCACAAAGGAAATGCCAAAGTGGAAGAAGGAAATGTGGGAATGCTTGGCTAAATAGTGGAGAGGTGGAGTTTCACTCTTTCACAACAGCGAAAAGTCCCCCAAATTTTTAAAAAGCTAGGGAATGCATTACTGCATTCATAACTGCTCAGAAAATTGATTCCATTTGGCAAGCTAATACAAGTGCGAGTGTGGGGGGAGGAGTTTCCCTCGGTAACCAGCAACCCAGTGGACCAAGTGCAGAAAGGGTGCTGATGTAGGGACCAAGGCAACAAGGAGTTCTGCTGCAAAGGCACCTGGGATATGTGCCGGAGCAGGCAGGAGGCCTGAGGGGAATGAGGGGGAGAACAAGCTACGGCAAGCCCAATTGACTGGTGGGAGTACCGTGGGTTGTTCAGCAAACAACCAACTCATGCTGGCTTATTTGCAGGGTGGCTTAGCGTGATGTGCAACCCCACCCAGTCAGACATTCCACACAAGGTCAATCCGTACAATTTTCAGTAAATAGTCTGTCAATACTCAACCAAACTGTTCATTGTCTAAACTAACTAATGCTGTCTACTGACAATATTTCTTAGGTAAACAAAGAATTCTCTGAGCATGTTGGAGCCAATGGAACATATTTTTAAATAGACTTCAAGTGTTGTCAAAATAATTCATATCATTATGGGAAAGGATTTCGAAGTATAGCCATAGATTGTCATAATTTGCTAAAGCAAATTCTTAGGATTAACAGACAAAGGCCAACTTATCCCATATACAGGAAATAAAAAGCAACTTTAGACAATATTATCCAGTTATGTTATTGCAGCTTGCACAGGTTTTTTTGCATGCAGTGTCAACTATCCTGAAAAGATGGATTAAAGAAGATTTCAAAGAAGTACATTCCAAACATTCTATATATAGCTATTCAGGCATAAAAATAATTTACAATAGATTAGGAACCCACTGAACAAACCACATCAAAGCATAGATAAATTCTGAAGATAGAGAAAGATTATTCTCTTTTCTACCTTAATTGTGAAGCTGCAGGTAACTTACTTTTCTTTAAGGAAATCCACTACCCTTTTGAAGTCTGCCACACAGTATTCTCTCTTCATGTCCATGAGTACACTATCAGAGGCAGATTGAACTGGTACATGAAGAAAAGCATAGACTCTTGGATGGTTGAGAATTTTTGCCATTTCCTAGAATATTAAAAATAAAAACAGTATTATGTTACTATATCATGATAGGTGTAGCATCATCTCTATGCACCACCAATGCACACAAAAAATGTCACACAGATTAACCAACATGACAGTACACACATATTTCAGACTGCGCCCATTGTGTCCTTATTTACAACAATAGTAAATATACATACTTAAGCAACAGAACATCTAAACATGATAGGAGAAGATGGAATGCTCTACAGTTAACATTATCTATCTATTTATTTATTTCATTTCATTTCGATACCACCCAATAGACGAAGCTCTCGGGGCGGTTTTCAAAGGAGACTTAAATTAGTGACTTAAACCCTTGGATAATATGCTGCTTAATGGGATATGCAATTCCACTTCTATATAATATGAATGTGCCCTATCACTATATATATAGTATTTCTGTTTTGGTTAATAAGAATTGGCTTTACAATAAGAAATAAAATGAGAGCACTAGTATACTCAAACACATGTGAAGAGCCTTCAGCAGACATCCTGATCAGTGTTATTGGAGCTAAAACTTACTTCCGAGCTTGGATGTTTACAATCAAGGCATAAAAAAAATCACAGGGCTGGAAGGGATCGGAAGATTACTCATATCCAAACCCCACAGACCAGCCATCCACAGACTAATCCAGGTACCCCAGGCCACATTTTCGCCACAACCAGAACGCAGGAACAAAGAGGGTACACCAAACTAAGGAGCGGGCAGAGAATATAGCTCTGGATCATACAAGGTTCTTTGAATGTAACCTATCTCGGTAAGCTCAAAGAACTTGCATTCAAGCTGATTATGAGAACTACTAGTACCGATGTTGAATGATACTTTTATTCCTTGAAGCACTGTGTGTGACAGCTCCAAATATCACTTAAAAATTTATCATCACTGACTCATCTGGAGATTCAAATGCAAAGCGCTGCATGTGCTAGGGAAAATCCGTTATCTTCATTGCATCAGGACACTGCATTATTTGAAAACTATCTGTAGACTTGTCTATAACATGGAGTCAGCATTACACACCAGTACTAAGTACATGCTTTGCTAAAATAATGGCTTTAGTTGGATAATATGCAAAATCTTAAACACAGTTTGCAAACAACAGTGACTGAAAAATGCTGAAAAATAATATGCCGAAAAATGGTTGGCACCTCAGACAACATAGCTGGAACTATGGGTTAGTTCACACATGCAAGTAGGTCACTTGATTTCTCATCAATTGATCATTCAGCACACAGCCGAATATGTGAAATACTTTTACTGAAAACATGTCTGAGGTGAAGCAAAGAGATATGAAAGTTCCGTGGTGTCTCACTTTGAAGGCCCATTCACACATGCAACTCAACGCTGATCCTGCAGTCATCAAGTGAGGAATAGGCATGTGTGAATGTGCCCTGCTTTCATTCCTTCAATTCTGTTGTCTGTATGGCTTGTCAAACTTTTCATTGCCAGTAGGGAAGTGTGAAATGTATATATTTATTACATTTCTATACCTCGCAATAGCTGAAGCTTTTTGGGTGGTCACCCTTCCCCAAAATGAGGCCCATGTGAAGAATGATGTGCCATATCCCTTCATTCTACTGGTGGTGGAATTTGCCTCACTGTCTGTTGCTAAGGGGAAGATTAAAAACAATGTTTTTCCAGGTTTTTCTTGTAAATGGGGCGGACAAATTTGATTACCTGGCAAAGATCTCCCTTCCACCTCACTTATCTTTCTGGTACTTCTCTATCACAGCTCTCTGGATCCCAACCCATGATTGGTCCTCACTGTTGATTAGTTCACTCGGGTTTCAAAAGTGTACTTCCCCAATAGATAGCAAGTTAAAATTAGACACAAATCTAGTAAGGCCATATGAGGCATAACTGACAGGGAGATATGTCCTTTATATAGTATGGCTAATTCAATCCAAGGTATAAACACATCGAACACAGAAAATGTTTTAGGACACAGAACAACCATATACTTTACCCAGCAGGAGACTGAAGCAGTCAGACCACCTGTATTTTCAATACTGTAAAATAAAATCTAGAATAGCTATATTACAATAAAAGGCTGTAAAACCTACCTATTTAAAATTATTTCTAGGCCACCTTTAAGGTTGAAACCTGGCTCAAACAAGGAACTAAAGCTGGGATTCCTCAATTTTTGTAAGGGCCCTCACTTCAGAGGCTAAGGCATAATGTGAGCCACAACCCATGATTTTGTCATTCTACCCCTCAGGGTTGATGCAGTGGAAGAACCTTGCAACAGAAAGTTTAACTGCTATAATTTCTCTTAGTCCATACAAAAAACTCTTCAGTTGCCTTCCATATAATCTCACTTGCCTTTACAACAGCAAGGTGAATGCATCAAAGACTGACTAGAGTAACTGATATGTAAATTCATATATCCAGGTGAGTGTGCCACCTTGCATTTTTATACAAGTGACTTAATTTCATGCACAAATCCCAAAGAGGAAGATAATGTTGTAGAGATCAACAATTCCCCACATAATTTTATCAAGATATCTAAAGTATATTACTATTAATTTTTCTTTTCTCTCATTTAAAAATTGTACCCAAAATATTGGTCTCAACAAACACACAAACAAAAAACCAAAACAAAATCTTGATGATAATGAAACAAATTCTGTGACTGCAGATTATTCAGATGATGTCGCAAAGCAGAAAATGTGTCAGGTCATCTATCAAGGAACACAAAAGATTTTATGCATTCAAGTCAAATGACAGATTTGTAGCAGCAGAGGTGGTGGCTGATAGAGCTTTAATTACCCATCAGAATATAAATACCTTGTCTAGTGATATATCATTTGTTTATTAATGTACAAATATGAAAAAGAAAAACTGAAGACAGTTAATTAGGCAAGGTCTATATTTGCCCTGTGTTAATAACCTTATCTTTGTCCTGGATTTCTGAACCAATAGCAATTATACAGGTAAGTATTTTATTTTTTACAAAAGTATATAATTTTTTCTTTGTAAAACTGTATTTTCCAGCGGTGCTTAGATTTACTACTAGAAATTTACCAAGACTCAATTAATGCTGATCCTCCTCCTGCTGCTGTTAATCCATGGACAAAATTAGCCACAGCTCCAAAGATTTGCAAGAGGCAGATGGCATTTACAAGTGACTGACAGAAGACTTGACACTGAGCACAAGATTTAAGAGAGGAAGACTCTAAATTCAAATATCCCTTAATTATCTCTCACCAACAATGGGAATTAGGGAGAACATTGTGATGGATTTTAATTGCGGTAGGCTGCTCTAACAGCCAACTTTAGGAGAAAAGCTAGGTAGAAATACAAGCTTGGATCAGAGTTGGACAAGCAGAACTCCACTCATGAAATGGGGCTTTTCTGCACCATCCTTCCCTCCATGACCCCCTGTGCACCCTGCAAAGCCGCTCTAGAGGAGAACCCTCTGGAACGGCATGGAATGTGACACTCTGCTTGCACAAGGCACCCTCACCCAATCCCCCCCCCCCCGCAGTCATCTGTGCTACAGCCCACACTGTTCTGGAGGATCCCCTGACCTCCAGGAGTAGCTTTTCAAAGGGGATAGGGGATAGCATTGAGGGGAAGGGGGCAGGAAAGTCCAAGTATGCAAGTAAAATCCCACTTGTGCTAATCTGGATATGACCCATAATAAATTATTCTAGGATAACACACACATATGCACGGCAATCTAAGAAGAGAGGTAAAACCTCTTACAAATTCACTTCTGCTCCAGAAAGTATGGGCATTTTAAGTTAAGGCACCAACCTTAACATGCCCACCATGAAAACAGCACAGAGGCTGACAGCCTTTGCATATTGTGCTCACAACGAAGCTGCCATGCATGTATGTTTTGCTTTGGTCTTTCAGCAACAGTGTAGCTGGTTCTATATAAACATTTAATAAGAATTTGGTTGAAATAAATGACACGGAACACCCAGTGGGAAAAAAATGGGATGCAACAGCAACATCAATCTGGAAATAAATCCTATTGTTATTTACAAATCCCATTAAGTGGCTGTGAAAGAATACAATGGGGACTGGGAGTGGGGCAAGATGGTGTGGGAAATGGGGAAGGCACCACAGAGAATGAGTGCAATGGGTGAAACAATCCAAGAGTACAGGGACTGGGCACGACTGCAGGAACTGGGTGGAACAGGACTAAAACTATGACAAAGGTTCTCAGTGAAAGAAGGGATGAGAAGACCAATAGGAGACCATACCGCATCATGTCACAAGACCTCTCTCTCTGTTATTTCACCAGCTTTGGGTATTTTTATGTGCTGGTTTCCTATAAGAAGAGCCTCGTGTGGCGCAGAGTGGTAGGCGGCTGTATAGCAACCAAAGCTCTCCCCACGACCTGAGTTCAATCCCAGCGGAAGCCGGGTCTCGGGTAGCCGGCTCAGGTTGACTCAGCCTTCCATCCTTCCGAGGTCGGTAAAATGAGGACCCAGCTTGCTGGGGGAAAGGTAGTCATGACTGGGGAAGGCAATGGCAAACCACCCCGCTAGTCTGCCAGAAAAACGCTAGTGCAAGCGGCGTCCCTCTAGACGAGAACTGCACTTGCTGAAACCCCCAAGAAATCTGAGGATCATGCTTAGAGAGTCAGGAGACACCAAGCACAATTGGGTTTTGGGGCACCTTGGCCAAGTGAAACTGAATTTGCTCAACGTGGGACTGGGCGTGCAGAGTGAGCGGAGCTGTAATCCGAGTCACTGCGCCTGAAGAAAGTGGACGCCCATCGATGGTCTCCACAGTCAAGGGGGCAGGAAGAGGCAGGGTAGGAATATTGTGGAGGTGTGTGAACGTTTCATCTATGAAACTGGTTGTAGCCCCAGAGTCCACTAAAGCCAGGCCTCCACCCCACCCCACTGGGAGGAGCGGAGGTGAACCTGAAATAGCAGATGGGATGTGGTGGGAGGTGGGGGAGGGGGCAGGAAACGTGGGGGAATTGGAGGAGGGAAATCTTGACCCCCCGCACCCTGCCGGGTCTGTCGGCGCCCTTCCAGCCGACTATCGATCTGGAGGCAGGTCTGGATGAGGTCCTCCAAAGTAGGCGGGCTAGGCGGGAGTGCCAACTCATCCAAGATCTCATCGTTCAAACCATCCAAAAACTGAGCCACCAGCGCTGCATGATTCCATTGTGAATCCTGCATCAGCAATCGAAAAGTAGTTGCGTAGCTAGAAACTGAGTCCTTGCCCTGCCTGAGGTGGCGAATCTCCTGAGAAGCTGTCTACATGCGCAGGGGGTCACCAAAAAATCTGGCCATCGCTGTCATGAAGGCTTGATAGTCCCCTAGCAGGGGGTCATTAGTGAGAAGAAGCCCCAAAGCCCATTTAGCTGCCATGCCTGAGAGTAGGTTAATGATAAAGCCCACATGAACCAGTTCCGTCAGGAAATCCTCAGGTCGAAGGCGCATGTACAGCTCTGCTTGGGCACGGAAAATCTGAAAAAGTCCTTTCTCACCAGAAAACTTCTCAGGCAGAGCCACTGGGCACTTGCGGTGGGGGGGAATAGGAGGGGGTGGGGGTTGAGCAGCAGCTTGCAAGGCGCGCACAGCAGTCGTTAGTTGAGCAACTTGATCACGAACAGCCTGGTTCTTTTGCACGAGAGCTTGCACCGCGGGGTCCATGGCAAAGTCCATAGGCAGTAGGAGAAGAGAGAGAGAGAGAAAAAAGAGGAACGGGGACCAAGCTGTCAGAAGCCCCCCCAGCTGCCTCTTTAAGTCCCCTCCAGCAGCCAACTCAGGACACAGACGAAAGGGATTCTTTCCAAGACTTTATTCCTTTACAACTTAATGACTCTTTCAGATGCTAATCACCAGCGACTAAGCAAGGAAACGCACTGGGGTAGTTAGCAGAGTAGCCTAAGCTCCGGGTAAGGCAGTTGGTCCCCGTTTGAAGGGGAAGAGCAGGAAAACTCTGAACTTATGGGCTATGGAGAGGTCCTCCCTCTTACCTGGGGATCCTTGGAATGCGACCGTTGTTTTAGCGCCAAGCGGGCAGAGTGCTGCCTCTCGGCGCCCTCCACCAGGTGCCGCTCTCTCCGTCTCTGCTGAGCATCCAGCAAGATCCCATCCCCTGCTCTCTCACTGCTAGGGTCTCTCTCTCTCTCTCTCTCTCTCTCTCTCAGAAATGCAGGCAGGAGGAATCTCTCCCTGCCGCTGTGCCTGTGAGAGATGAGCGAGCTCCTCTCCCATGGGTGGTTGGTCCTCCTCAGAATCAGAACTACTCTGGGGCTCTATGGGCTCAGTATCCACCCTGACATCCAGCTCCACATTTAACGAACAGTAGAAAAACGAGGAAAGACTATAGGGCTTGCTCAGGGGCAGCAATGAAAGACAGGGAAAGTTTAACCATTAGCTGACTGCACAGGAATAATAAAATTGTGATGAAATCAACTCAGCACTCATCTCAAAGATGGCACGTTCTATTAACATTGGGGAATATACTTATAATCACTTGCTAAATACATTTCACATCTTCCAAACAACTTCACAGTGTGGAATATTACAACATTTAGTGTGTTATAAGAACACAGAAAAAGAGGAGAGAAGATTAGCTGTTGTACTACAATACATGTTTAAGTGTGGTGTCAGGGCATGTCTGGGGAAACCATCTGTAGAGTATCAGCTTAAATGAGGCTAGAGAACACAAATGGTGAGCTGACATGAAGAATCAAAGAGAAAGAGCAAAGCAATTCTATTGTAACTTGCAGCACCCTTGGCATTTTGCGTGCATTCAAAGAAAAAGAAAAGAAAAAAACACTATACAGGACTCTTCTCAATGGCTGGTGTATCACTGAAACATCCTGAATTAATAATGAAGATAAAACCCACAGATGGCATATGGCAGAGTTTGCACTAGACTCATTTTGACAGGTGACATGGAAGACTATGCATCTCATCAAGTGAAATTAAGCATTTAAAAAGGCACTGGCAGGTGTGAACAGCCTTTTTAAAATACAGACTTCTGTATACACCACCAGTCTCAAACACAAGGTGCTATACAGTCAGAAAAATTGTGAAAACATTTAAAAGGTTAATGTTAACTGATTTCCAAAGCAACAGTGAAATAAGTAGCATTTAGAGCCAAATTTATCAATAGCATAATTCCATTGCTTTAAGTTACTTACAACTTACACTGATAAACTGGGTCCTTTAAAGTATTTAGTGTGCAGGCACACATTTCATCATTCATACATAATGTGTCAGGGAAGCTTGGATTAAAGTAAGGTTTCAGTTCTCAACAGCTGCTCAGCTCCGTAACTACCAAGATGTATGAGGGCTTATTTCTATGTATATTTTAAATTCCCTATAACACTGTTGAAAGTAACCTCTAGGATCGGCATCCGAGCACTGGTTAACCAGAACACCCCCAAAACATCATTCCAGAAAAACTTCAAATAGCTAAAGAGAAGAGGCATCAGGAAAAGCCAGTGTTCAGAGTCTGATGCTCTGATTCAACAGAAGGGCTGTGCTCAGGGGCAGAGCCCCTGCTTGGCATGCAGAAGGTCCCAGGTTCAATCCCCAGCATCTCCAGCTAGGGCTGGGAAACCTCTTGCCTGAATCCCTGGAAAGCCGCTGCCAGTCAGTGTCTGACTCGGTATAAGGCAGGTTCCTAAGTTCCCAAGGTTGGTTCCTGTACTTGGACCTCTGACAATACAGTGTGATTTAACAAGCTGCCCAAATGTCTATCAATGAGCAAATTTTTACAGGAAACCACATGTGCCTTTGTCCTGTGCTTGAAGCCATCAGAAATTTAGGAATGGAACTAAAGAGTTGAGAGGAATGACCCTGCATAGACCATTTAAAGACAAACCGATGAAAGACATTTGTGAACTAAAACCTAGAAGCTTCCTCTGTGAAAAGCATTCTGATCAACTTTCAAAAATCTGGGAGATATTTAGATGCTAGGGAGCTCTGGGTCCTCATAACATAACCATAAAATGCCATGTGCTGATCAACTGATCCTAATGAAAGAAAAGTCAAGGAAACCATACTTGCATTCCCACTGTTCATAAAGCTCAATTATGCTAAAAAGTACAAACACTTAAAATATTACAGCTAAACAGTAGATTATGTTTTCTACAGTCTCCTGCAACCTGAGCTAAGCTTTGCCTTGAGGTCTCATTTTAAGACCTGAGCTATGTGGCAGCTCAGATGTAGCAAAGCTCACCTTAATTAATTCGCAAAGGAGCCAAGATCTTGTAAAGCATTTTGCTTCGATCCAGAATCCCAGGTTCTGCAAGATTTATTACTGTCTAAGAGGGGGCTTGTTAGATAACAACAAAGTGCTTTGCACAATGCTCTTTGTAAATGGTTCAGGCCCTTTGTAAACTACTTAGCAAATTGCCATGCAAAGTGTACTTTAGCTTAGTAAAAACTCAAGCTACGTGGAGAGAAGAGGCTCTTTGAAGTAACAAGGTCAGCTCCTGGATTACTTTAATTTCCAATAAAACTGGTTACAACTTTTCTAGGCAGGTAGATTCGCTCAGAAATCTTAGGCCCCAGTTCAAAGCAGGAGGGAGGGAGTGAAGCCTTGAAAACTGGGAGTTTCCTATTCAAAGTGGGGGAATTGGCAAGGATCTGCAAAATGAACTGTGATTAGCTCCCTGCATGATGTCAGAATATAAACTACAACATTTACCCCAGAAACTTCATGTCAACTATAATTTTAATGTGCTGTTTTAATCTTTTTATTCTTTTACTGTTTAATTTCTTGTGTTCACCACTCTGAAATCTGTTCTAAATATGAAGCGGTATATAAATATTGGAAACAAACAAACAAACTAAGGGTACAATCCTATGGCCACTAGTCAGTGGCTAGACGGCCATAGGATAGGTTGGTTCTCTGAGAACTGACCTCCACCCCCTCCAGCGCTGCGTCGTAGACAGCGTGGAACAGCCCCGTGGTCCGTGCTCGGAAGAGGAGCATAAAGAGGTGAAAACGGGGAGTTCTTGGGGGTGTGGATGGCAGAAGTCCTGTTCTGACGTTTCCTACGCGTTGTCTGGCATCCTCCCCCCCTGCTCCGACTTCCCAAGGCTAGACAACCGAAATAGGCTATTTAGCTGTGAATCCAGGGTGGCTGAAGTGCAGAGGGGATGATAACCTCCGTGCTTCTCCTGCCCTGCATTGGATAGGATTGCGCCCTAAAGGAACTAAAATTGCAAACGACAAAGAAATAAGGGTTTTTCACATGTTATGTTTCAGCGAGGAATCCCAGAATGGGTCTTATATTTCTTCCCCTCTGAGGACAAAGCAACACATGAACCAAGTTATATAGTGCTCTGTGACCACCCCCTCGGTGTCCTCAGTGGTTTCGATGGGATATACTGCATTCATATAAACTAGGGGTGCCAAGCCTGAGCCAAATTCAATTTCAGAGAAGCTCTCAAGTCCCACATCCCAGTGGTGGGTGGGGCCAAAGGCAAAATGGATTGGGCCAAAAATACCAGCATATTTTAGCTGAAAGCTCTTACTGCCAGTAACTAAACCTTTGGAGAGGCATTTCCACCTTTCAGAATAGGGGAAAAACGTGCACAAAAGCCAGGAAACCACCAAACAATTGGCAGTCGGGGGAAAGGGGCAATTCACCTGTTAACTTGCCTCCTCACAACAAGGGGTGTTCATATGCTTGAGACTTGGGTTGAGTTTTCTTCCCATTATACAAGTGAATGTGCCCTTAATCCAGTTGTGACACAGAATGCTGTGAAAATATTCTGTGAGCTCCTTTCGATACAGAAATAGCACAATATTATTTCATAAAATAGACTATTGTCCAACTTCATATTTCAATATCTATCTGTAATTTCAAAGACAAATCAGAATTTCTAAAGTAATTATTTGATGATGATCTCTGAACAAAAATCAGTTACAACTTTCCTTGCTTACTAGAGGAAACTCTGATTCTAGTTGTTTTGGCCAACCTCACCATAAGGTACAGGAACTAAAAATACAGGTTAAGAACAAAGAACATCTCAGGAATAGTTATCACACAAATTACTTTCCCTCCCTCTGCTTCCTGCCCAGAATGCACACTGTTGAGGGATTTTTAATTTAGCTGGCCCTATAGGCCAAACAGTGAAAGCATCTGTGATCACCAGCTCAGTTTGCTAGTGTAACTCCCCAGACTAGGAGAAAATATGCATACCAAGTCACATGCAAGTAAACATTGAAATTTTGTGGTAGAGTTGTCAGAAATATTTTGAAGTGTAACAAATTCATTAATTAGACCTGCAAGATGCTTGGAAAAAATGCTGTAGTCAATTAATAAAGTTACTAAGACAGCCCTTCTGTCAGAAGCAGCAGTCTTAAGACCAGAGCACTAACCAGGTAGGCAGCCACACCTCCTAAGTTTTTGTGCCGCAACACTCACCGCAGAAGAGACAAGCCATTCTTTAGCTTTAGAAGTGGTTAGTCTCTTTGGCTAGGAGCAGTATTTTCCCAACCATGTATGTACACATAACTCCTCTTAGGATTGCCGGCATCGCCTTCAAAAATAAAATTGACATTTTACAGTCTGTCTCATTTTTGTTTTGCCTTCTGTTTATGCAGCATTAGTGGGGGGTCACGCCAAACCAATAATTGCACTATATATATTTATAAAAATGGTAACAAAATCTAAAGTGAAAGACTAAAGTATGAAAAACTAAAACCTGAAGTCTGTATTTCTACACATCCTGCTGCTGTCTGACATAATTAAGTTTTTATGGTAATTCTGATAAGCACCTTCTAGTAAAATTTCTTGGAAGGAGTTCAAAATAGCAGAGATCAAGCTAAAGCAAAATCTTCTAATATATGTTGCCACCTACAATGACTCATAAAAAGTGAACATAGACCTTGACTACTACAAGTCTTAAGGCACCAAAGAAGAGTTCACAATTAACTGTAGAATATTGCATGATCTTGTGAGAATGACAGCTTTGAGATGCTTGTATAGGAAAAGATGCTACCTCTGCAGGGCAAGAGGTGTGTAAGTGTGACTGAGAGTGTGAGACAGACAAACACAAACATGTGTTTGCATTAATTTGTGTATGAAAATATATTTATTTCAGTTGTGGTCTACAGTAACTACATTGCTTAGTAATTTGCTGATGAATTACTACTTCCATAAAGGACCATATTTAAAAGCTGCAGTTTTGTAGTTTCATTTTTGTACATTTACATTTTTTCTTGACAAATAGCATGACTGCAGATTCCATCCTGCCTTAGATTTCATGATGTGAATTTAGTCACGAAATAACCCAGTTTTCACTACAGGTAATGATACTGATAGCTGTAACGCTTTAATTCACACAGGATGTAAAAGCAGCATGTTTATTCACTGCAATGATACTCCCTTTGAACATACCTCCAAATGCTCTAAAATATAGGGAGGATTTGTCATGCCAAGTCGCAGCATTGCTCCCTCAGGGATCACTTCAACCAGCTTCCACAGGAGAGTGGGGAGGTCTGTGCCGATGTCTCTTCCATAAGCCCCTGTGTCTTCGCTGGTCAGCCATATCTCACATACTCCTTCTGTCAATGGGAGGGGAGGGGAGGGGAAAGGGAGAGAGAGAGAGAGAGATCATTAACAAATCTGCTTTTGAGCTTGTTATTTTATCATACAGCTGCTCACTCTTTTTTAATGCACTATTTCATAAGGCTAACTATTATGCTGGCAGACTGGGTATTTAATCGCAAAGAAAGAGAGGCATATCCCTTGGGTAGTAGCAGGTTGCTGAGTTCATTTTATGAGCACCAGAGTGCTACAACAATGCTATAAATTATTGTTTTGGAGTGATTAACATTCACAGCCAGTGACTAATGTGAGACGCCTTTTTAATGCAACTCAGACAGGAGTAAGACTGTACTCCCAAGACTATCTGGCTTATTAAGCACTATGAGCAATGCTGCTCAAGCAAGAACTATAGAGCACTGGTCAATCTGCTACCAGATAGCTGACTGATTGTCTAGTTAACAGCCTGTAAAAGGCCAAGTACTTAGGGCTCAAACAAGCCAACTACTTACAATACTGGTTATCATTTACAGTGAAGCAACTATTAACAACTGAAGCCCTTACAGGATTTACAAGGCTGTATTAAAATTCATTAATTTTAAAAAAGACAGTCAATGGAGAAAGATAGGATGGAGAAACAGTCACTTCAAGAAAATGTGTTTTCGAGCAGCTAATACTCATGCATTACTGAGCCTGCAGGAAGTAGTAATACTTTATTTGCTGCTTAAAATAATATAGTTCTTGAACATGCAAAGTTAATAACATCTTCCCTTCCAAGAAATTATTGTTACAGGGTCCACCCACTCATCACAATTTGTCATTAATAGAAGTGTATGCAGCTATGCAGTGTGGCTGATGAGCTGATATTTAAAAAGGCCATGTATAGGAGATGGAACATAACAGAGTCATTTGAACCTGTAAGGATGCTGCTGGTCTAACAAACATCCGTGTGACTCCCCCTGCAGTTTAGAAACCTGATTTTCCAGGATTCCAAATTGCACAGGAAGCCTCCAAAGTCATAGCCCTGCAGCCCCTTGTATTAACATTGCTCTCTCAGCTGAGTAATACCTACGTAGGGCTTTAGTTCCATATCTGTTCTGTGCTGGTCTGGCTGCATCGGGAGTACTATGTCCAATTCTGGATGCCACATTTTAAGAAGGGCTTGGATAAACTGCAGAAGGGAGTGAGGGGTCAGGAATGGCTGGGTATGTTTAATCTGGAGAAAATTAAGGGGAGACATGATAGCAGTCTTCAAATATCTGAATGGCTGTCATGCAGAAGATGGAGCAGAGTTGTTTACTGTTGCTCGAGAAGGCAGGACTACAAATAATGGGTAGAAATTGTAAGATGTAGATTTTGGCTAAATGTTAGGAGAAATGTCCTAATGATTCAACAGTGGAACAGATGGCCTTGGGAGGTGGTGTCCTGTCCTTCACTGAAAACATTTAAACAGAGGCTGGACAGCCATCTGTCAGGGATGTGGCAGTGCATCCTGCATTACAGATCCTGCATTGAGTAAGGGGTTAGACTAGATGATCTTCAAGACACCTTCCAACTCTATGATCATATGATTCATTCCTGTCTTGCATTAAACCAGAGTTCTCTGTTATGTCTGAATCAAATCAGATCCTGGCTTATTATCCTAGTTATTTAACCAACAATAAATTAGACCTCCCCAGACTGGATGTAACAGGGAGCTGCGATACAATGCAAGCCAGCAATGAATCGCCAAAGCTGGAGCATGAGAGATGGAGAGGAGGGAGGAACACACAAGTCTGATGCTTGTTCCCAGCTCCATAAACTATGGTTTATAAAGCCGGAAAAGATAGTGTGAACCTGTCCACTATGTCAATCCATATTTTTTTTAAAAAAAACCCTCTCTGCATTTTAATCAATAATATTGCCAGATACATTATATGAGGGGGAAAATATAAATCAAACACAAGTTAAACAAACTGGATGCAAAAACTGTTCTTAAAGCAAATCATATAAGCAGGACATTATCCACTATTTTCCAGTTGCAAGCATTCATCAAAACAATATGCAGTCTTTAAAAAAGAGTAATCTTAATTTATAATTTTTCCAGCCAAATGGTTCCACATTTTTGACCTGTGAAGAGGGTTTCTGGAATGCTGCCCTGCTGGTGCCAGATGAGTGTAAAGAAATAGTCACTATGAATAGGAATGAAAACAATATTCACACATGGAAAACAACAACCTTCTCTGAAATCTGGATAGGTGGGGATCATTAGCCTCCTGGTGGGTTGAAAATTAAATCGCATGAAGAGGAAGCAGCTGTAACAGTAAATTAGCAACAACAGGAATAACTGTTTTTACTGTTCTACTATCAGGATTTTAAACAACAGGGAATGTCCATTATTCATGCAGGCACAAATGCAAACTTCAGAAAAACCTTCTTCTTACCCTTCCCTTCTTTACATCAAAAACATCAATTCAGATATCACGCCAAACAATGTTAAGGAAGCTTAATTACAGTTTCATATGATATTTGAATTGGCAAACCATGGTGTGCTATTCAGCTGACAAATCAGAAAGCCTGGCTCAAAGTGGGTTTGAAAACCATTGTGGTGTGCTAACTATGCTCTGGTGTGATGCCTGAATTGACAAAGCACAGTCATGGCTCTCCTCCTGACCCCAAAGGCCCCTACACCAAGATCTTGGAATAATGAGCAGATGGAAAATGAAAGCAGACAAGCAGCTCTAAACCATCATTTGTTTTAACATTAAATCATAGTCTGAAGCAATGTCTGAACTGAGCTGTCATTGGAAACTTTTAAGTCTTTTTCTACACAGCTAAAGTAACACAGGGCTAAGCTACAGAATTATCTCTATGGTCCAGATTCCAACAGGAAGAGCTACATATATAAGGATAATGCCAGCATTTCAACGCAAGCCTGGAAGCTAACAAATGGTCACCTTCTGCAACATAAGGTAAATACTATACCCCACTCCTACCAAATGAGAAACTGTAATATTATGCATCAGTTGAAACTTCAAAACTTCAAAGTTTTCAAGGGCAGCCCCACAGAAAGAATATTACAGTGATCAGTCCTCAACATTACGAACATAGACATGAAACATTGCAAAGTTTTTGTTTTCCAAGAAAGGTGTGTCAGGCAAATCACCCAGACCAACTGTCTGGTCTGACAGACATTACAACTTCATCAGTCATAGGCAAATCCAACTCCCTGATAGCCCTGAACCTTCCCATATTCTGTCTTGACTAGATTCTGTTTGACTGTATTGGCCCTATCCATCTGACACGGATTGCTGGTCATTTTTTTAATATATATTTTTTATTTTATCTTTATAAATGACATAAACAATACCAAAATTACCAACAACCTGATCAATACTACAATTTCCCAACAATACAATATTCTGATGAGGACACCACAATAACAAAAGGAAAAGGGGAAAAAAAAAAGGAAAAGGGAGGCGGAAAGGAAGTAAAGAAAAAAGAAGATTCTTTCCCCTTCCCTCCCCCTCTCCCTTAAAGAATTAAGTTTAAACTCCAATACCCAGGCCTCCGATGCCATTCTATTTTAAAAACTATATCTATAACCTTAACAATCTTCCAATTTAATAAACAACCTTACATTTCAATATCATATCATCAATCTTAAATCGAAGAAACAGGTCTGCAGTTCATTCCCAGTAGCCTAAATTAATAATAATAATAATAATAATAATAATAATAATAATAAATATAGTGTTATATAATAATAAAACTGAAAATAAACCTTCAACAATCAGTAATACATTTTATATATAAATACATGTGCACAATTACCCTAAAACAATAAATTTAAATATAGCAGACCATATCTATTTTGAAATAAAAAAATATAAAAAAAAGAAATATGAAAGAGAATAAACGAATATATGTATAATCATTTATCTTCTGACCTAGCCTGGATCACGTAATCTAAACACTAGCAGTTAACAAAGCTTGTTTAAAGATTCCAGTTAATTGGGTTATAACAGAATTCTCACGCATTTTTATGTTCAGCCATGCCTCCGCCATTTCATGATTTAGAAACTTCTTCATCTGACCTTCAGACACAATACAAAGTGTAGCAGGATATTTTAAGTAATATTGTAAGTTCATTTGTTTTACCATATTTTTTGCTTTGATAAGTTGCCTTCTTTTATTCGCCACCTCCTTAATGTAGTCTGGAAATAACATAACTTTATCTTGTTTCCAGGAAAGGCTTCCACCCTCTCTTGCCAAACGCAGGATATAATTCTTTGTGGATACTTTTGCAAATTGGACTATGATCGTATAGTCAATCCCTTTAGCATTTGGCACACGAAATGCCTGCTCAATATCAAGTAAGTAATCAGATGGGATAGGGAGTATCTCATGCAAAAGTTTATCCACAAAAATAGGCAATTTTACATCATTAGACAGATTTTTAATCCCAATAATACGTACACTGGATTTCCTCGTGAAGGCCTCCAGTTGAGAAATTCTATCAGAGGCATTTTTTAAACAAATTTGTGTCGTAGTTTCATTTCCTGCCACTCAGTCTTCTAGCTCATTAATTTTCATCTCCATTTTTTGCCATGACGCATTAATTACATCTACAGCTCCTTGCAAGGCGATGATGGAATTTTGGATTAAATCCAATCTTTTGGCTTGCTCGTAAATTGCGAAGATAAAATCTTTATCAGAGTAAATAATCCCCCTATATCTTCTGCCCTCAAAACTTTTGACACAGGTGGTGCAGGGGGAGTTGATGCTGGCTCCTTTCTTCTCCTCCTCAGCACAGACATGTTTCTCTCAAACAGATCTTGCAGGTCCTCAGATGTTCTCAAATATTGTTAACATTTCTTAAATCATGCCTCAAAAGTTGTTGATATTTCTTAAAGCATATATTATTATGGAACACGTCAGCCCTGTTTTCTCCTATTAAATAGGAGTCTCAGTACAGCTTTTTGTATTGGTAAAGCTTTGGAGAGATAACCCTGGAATCCAGCCCCCCACTTATCTCGAGGGGGGAACTTTTCTCCAAGATATTATACAGATGTTGCTTTGCCCCCCCTTTAATTCCAGGGGGGAATGAAAAGGTTTTTCAATCTTTTAAAAAGCTGTTTGAGAAAGCTCCCATGGGAGCGCCCGTGGGATGCTACCGGAGCGACATTGGTTCCCGATTGTTGGACAATTAAATACAGAGCTGGGTACTATCAGTATACTGATGATACCTTGCTACTGGTCTCTAAGGATTGGGGTGGGGGGTGGACTCATTTGCAGCCTGTCCCCTCCAGCTCAGTAGGTGGTTCTCTCTTTCTCTTTTCCCTCTCTCTTGTAAATAACATTAATTTTATCTCTCTCTCTGTTTACAAATTACCAGTTTAACATAGTATACATACAGGAAATTAAAAGAAGAAAAATAAAACAAATTGTGACAGTTTGTGATTTTAAATTAATGGCGGAATTGTTAATCTTTAATATACTGGCTTACTTAGAAAAGGAATATGATGGCATTTGGGGGGGAATTTATATTATTATTATTATTATTATTATTATAATTTTTCTATACTGCCCAACAGCCAAAGCGCTTTCGGTAGTTCACAAAAATTAAACCCCTAAAATACAACATGATAAAAACAAAATATAAAATCTTATCATACAAAGATTTAAAACAGCTAAAAACAATTTTACAATACAGTATCAGGATCCAATAAGACAAATGACATTAAAAGTCCCATCATATGCTGTCAAATACCTGGGAGCAGAGGGAAGTCTTAACTTAGCACCAAAAATATGACAATGTTAACGTCAAGCGAACCTTGGTGGAGAGGGAATTCCACAATTGGGGGGCCACCACCGTGAAGGCCCTCTCCCATGCTGTCATCCTCTGAACCTCCCTCGCAGGAGGCATTCAGAGGACGGTCTCAGATGTTGTACAGGTAAATTCATATGGGAGAGGGGCTCCATCAGGTATTATGGTCCAGAGCCATAGACAGCTTTATACATCAAGACCCGCACCTTGACTTGAGCTCAGAAGTGTACAGGCAGCCTGTGCAAATGGGCCAAAATCAGACCTTCTGGTCTCTGCTGTCAATCTGGGCATCATAGTTTGCACAAGTGGCAGCATCTGGACTGGTCTTCAAAGGCAGCGCCACATAAAGCCCATTGCAGTTACCTAACTTGGAGGTTACCAGAGCGTAAGTTTATCCCTATCCAGACAGGGGCTTAGCTGGTCCACCAGCTGAAGCTGGTAGAAGGCACTCCATGTCACTGAGGCCACCTGAGTCTCAAGTGACAAAGATCACTCCAGGAGAATTCCCAAGCTATGAACCTGCTCCTTCAGAGGAAGTGCCACCCCAGCCAGAACAGGATAAGCATCCTCCATCTGGTCAGGAGAACCACCCGCAGTCTTGACTGAATTATTAGCCCTCATCCAGTCCATTGTCGCAACCAGGCACCGATCTAGCACATCCATGGCCTCACCTGATGAAGATGAAAAGGATCAGTGCTGCGGATCACCACTATACTGATGGCACCACACTCCAAAACTCCCGATGACCCCACTTAATGGTTTCATGTAGATATTAAATAGCATCGAGGACAAAACTGACCCCTGTGCAACCCAATCCTGGAGAATAAATGGGAGAGAGCAATATCTCCCAAGCACTGTTTTCTGCAGCCAACGATCCAAGTAGGGGTGAAACCATATTCTACTGTCCTATCCATATATGCAAGAACATTATGCAAGTTGAAAAAGATAACTTCTTCTCCAACTGAACTTTTGCCTCCCTTATCTAGTGGTTCATTTGGGGTGTAATAATTATTTCCTAGACTCTGTTGAGTCATTGTGCCTTCAGGGATTTTTACAGGAATTTCCAGTATCCAGATTTCTGCAGCAGGTATGAATAGGCTCAACAGAAAGTTTGTTGACGGAGGCTGGGCCTTCCTTGTCAACATTTAGCACCAATCATTTGAAATTCAAGCTGCCTTTGCATACTTTCCCTATTACTTCTCAAAATTATTTCCTCACAGGACATTTCTAAGACAGACAATACCTACCAACATCACTTTCATCAGAGTAGGTTGTGAAATTTGTATATATGGTATACACTTATGAACATTACATTCAACCACCTTAAATTATTTGAACTGTACAATTTCTGTGTTTGTGCAGACTGAAATCTTAGAGCTGACTGCCTATATCTTTATCCAGTCATCTACATCATTTTCTTGTCTTCCCAGACAACAGAATTTCTGCAGTTATTAGAGCCAAGTACTATCTGGCATTGTCCTGGGCCCGTTCCTTCTGGCACACACTCTGACATTCTGACACAGGACACCAAATCAGTGAGATTATTTGTTGTAGTCAATCTCACAGTAAAAGCTTAATGGTTACACTCACTAGAAATCACATAACTATAGCAGAAGCTATATGCACATTGCTTAGTTCAAGAAACAGTTCAAGATTAATATCGACCACCATGTCCGAGATGAGCCCAATGATGGTTTCCCAAGTCAGGATTTCCATCGTTCAGAATACAAGGCAAGGTCAAGGGTTATGATAATCCAGGGAAGATAACATTCCAGGCAATTCAAGACGTGGTTCAAGAGCAAGTTACAAACTACTATACCCACATGCATGGGCAGAGATCAGTCCAACAATAGAGTCTACATTGGAATCGCCACAGCACGTGTGTCAAAGCTGATCAAAGATCACGGAAAGTCCACACTAGAAAGAATGAGAGCAACGGGTAATAGAGATGATCCCTTTCAGGGTCCAAGTTTCAAGAAAACAGCAGGCAGTTGGGAGTCCTAGGCAGTAGAGATGTTCCCCTTTAGAGCCTCTACTACACTAGATCCTAGGCATGCTAAAACCCCTGGTGTTAGGATGATCCCAGGCATTAAAGAAGGGTTGAGTCCAAACAAGAAAGTGATCCAGGCATTAGAGATGTTGGTTCCAGCATTATATTCCATAGCTGGGTCTTAAGGATACAAGGTTCAAACGGAAAAGGGTACAGATTTTAGTCCAAGTGAGAACTGCTTCGGTCTGTTCAAATGGTGGTAAGTCCAAGCAGGAGAGATTTCGGGTAGTAAAGACAAAACGTTCCCAGCAAAGGCCCTGGCACCTCAGCACTGGTTTAAATGCAATGGAAGAGCCCCAAGGGCCCTCCTTCTTACTGACAGGGGACTCTTAACTCATAAGCTAGCATTATGCCTGAGAGGGCATGTCTACTTTGCCCTCTTTAGACAGTCTCCGTTCCCAAGGTTTGAAATACCTCCTTCTTCAGCCAAGTTTCTTCTCTGCTAGATTCTCACAGAGAGGCTATTAGCCCCCTCAGCTTCAGGCATTTCATTCAAGGTCGAAATCTGCGGCTGGTCAGGAATGTTCAACTCCCCCTCTGCTAAACCAGGCAGAGTTAAGCTCCCACCACTCTGACATTCCACAGCCTTAGTAGGCATCAATTTAACCCCCTCCCTTGGCTTGTAATTGGATGGGAAACAAAGCCGAGTGAAACTCTTATGGCCTAGGGCTTTCTACCACTGGACTGGGTAACCAATAAACCTGTTCTAAACCTGAATCAGAGTCTGGCTCGGAACCGAAAGGCCCCATAGTGGCACTGGGACTAATCCCAACAGGGATACACAATGTCTTTTGACTGTGTGGATCATGCTTATGCGTGCAGAATACAGTTTTCTGAACTGAAGCTATTCTCCTTATGTTAAGAAAGAGACAAAAAGTGTGTATGAAGTTGGTGCTCTTTGAGTGCAGGATTTTTATGCCATTTCTTCCCATCAGCTAATTAACGCATACAATTAATAGCCCAACTATAGGCTTAACCTGATGCTGATGGGCCAAGTAAGTTGAAACTGAAAACATTCATTGTCAAAGCCCACACCTGATCTGTAAAACTGCAGTAACAGTGGCTAAAGAATACCACCGCCACCCTCTCTCTTTAAGCTTTTCTTTGAGCACCTGAGATGGTAGCAGGATGGCTTATACTGCAGGGAGATTCACTGTATGTTGCCACTGGCTCTGACCTTCATCCTCACTTTCTCAGATTCTTATCAATAATTGCCTGGCCACTTTGCTATTCCTTTTCTAGCAGACGTCTTTTGGCAGCCCGCCATGCTCTCCAGAACACAGAAATCTGCCTCTCACTGTCCCAGAGACATTGCAAGAAGACCATCTGCCAAGGATAAGTCCAATTTTAAAGGATTTGTCAAAAATTGCCTGCAGTCTCAAGGACAATTAATCTGAAGCTGCCATTCCTGCTCATGCCCTCAGAATGCATCAGTGATAAAACACTAGCTTTTTAAAAAATAAGCCAGATATGGATAGGAAGTCTTATGAAATCAAAACTAAGTTATGGAAGTTCATTGTTAAAGTTCATCTTGCTCCACCTAAATTCTTTGGTTTTCAATTAACCCAAAGCTAAAACATAACCATTAGAGTAAAGTCCTGTTTTATGGATTAAGCAACATTTAGCAAAAACTACAAGGAGCAAGATGGTAGGGGTGGGGAGCATATTTGTGATCACTTTCTAGCACACTTAGAAAGCACAATTTATTTATTTATTTATTTCATTTATACCCCGCCTTTCTCCCTCTCGCAAGGAACTCAAGGCGGCTTACATTATCCTCCTCCTCACTGTTGTATCCTCACAACAACAACCCTGTGAGGTAGGTTGGGCTGAGAGTCTGTGACTGGCCCAAAGTCACCCAGTGAGCTTCCATGGCCAAGTGGGGACTAGAACCCAGATCTCCCGGCTCCCAGTCCATCACTCTCACCACTACACTACACTGGCTCTCCATTGCACCATTAACTCAGTGCAATACAACATATGAGTAAAATATTGCCTTCAATGGAAAAATCTAAGAGCATGTAGGGATATCACACCAGTCCAAACTAATGGTATTCTTCTGTTTGCAGTTTAGACCCTGGATTCAACCAGGTACTGCACTTCAGCTCCAGTTTTTAAGAATTTGCTGTGTTCTGAGCTTCCTACTCTCCCATCAGATCATGATCCATGGCCCATCAAATAAGGAGCCTATTTCTCAGAGACAGGATTGAATAATGGGCTCACTATGTGTCTACAATTTGAGTTTTTAAAATTATTTCTCTCCTTCCTCCAAAGCAGTGGAGGCTGGTGGCTCCAGTTTCAGAGGGGTGGTGCTTCCATTCTGGGTTTTAGTTAGAATCAGTCAAGCCTCTAATGGTGCTATCCAAGGTGCTGAACCCATTTTGGGTATGGAGTTCAGCACCTTAGATAGCACCTTTAGAGTTCTGTCTGGTTCTAACTAAAATCCAGAATGGAATCACCACCCCTCCGAAACTGGAGCCACCAGCCTCCACTGTTCCAAAGGAAGATTGATAACTGTCTCATCCCTAATAGAACACTGCCTGCCTTATCATTAATTAAAATGTCCATCCCGTAGCAAAAATTTTCAGGGCAATCCTAGACATGCCTACTCAAGAGTAAGCTCCATCGAGTCCAATGAGGCTTACTCCCAGGAAAGTGGGCACAGGATTACAGCCTTAAAATCCTAAATTGTAGACACAATGTGACCAACTTTTGGCTTGGACACAACTTGGCTCTTGAACAACTATATTTAATAATATTAAATGTTGGAATATTGCTTTTCTTGGCAACAGTTGAACTGGGATCCCTGTAAGAGCAAATATTTGGAGAAAAGGAGAGCAGAGCATTAACAAGTGATTGATAATGCAGCAGATGAGGCAGTAAGCATACAAAGGGAAAGATGGGCAGAGGAAGCAGAGATTTGACCAAGACAAAGGACAGGTGGAGCAAATACAGATACAATGGCAGTGTTCAGACAAATCTCAGCTTACTAAGCTGAAATATGAATGAATCTCAGCTTACTAAACTGAAATATGAATGAATCTGTTGTCTATGCACATGGCCGGCCCTTCCACTCATCTCTTTGTGGCCACAATTATGCACGGAAGTCTCTGATTATCCATAATTTCCCATTTTGTCTGAACTGTGATTTAATATCCTGGCTTGTTCCAAAGCTTGTAACTTTCCCAGTTAGGACAAAACAGGAAACTATGGTTTGAGACTTTCTGTCTTGATTGCTTGCACCACGAAGGGAAAAGTCATTTTAAATACAGAGACTGCCCTTCTTTTTTTTTTTAAAGTATGCTATATATCAGCCTTCCCCAACCTGGTGCCCTCCAGATGTTTTTGATTGTAACTCTGAGCATTCCTTACCATTGGCCATGTTGGCTGGAGCTGATGGAAGTTGAAGTCCAAAATATTTGGATGGCACCAAGTTGGGGAAGGTTGCTATATATTTTTCACTTCTGCAGTAGATAAGCCTATGCGATTATTAAATGCTTTATGGAGTATAAACAGTGTATTCCCCGTCACAATGCAAACCATTGTATTTGCTTATAAAAGAGGTCATTCTACCCCTATAGGGACTTCTGCTTTTGTGGTCTAGCAGAGTATAAACTAACACACAGTTTGCAGTGATGGAGTGTCAGTAGAAGGGGAAAGGGAGGAGATTGACGGGGAAACCTATAATGGCTCACTTGATCACTGAAAACAGTATGATAGCTACACTAACAAAAACAGACCCTAAAGGAAACCAAGACAGGCAGAAAAGTATTAATTGTTGTTTTAACTAGTACCTTCTAGATTAAAATGTATATAGTCAATTAAAAAAAAAAAAACCATGGCTCAGTGATGCTGTTCATCATGATGATAGATTGGATGATCTGGCCACCCTAAAACTGCAGGGAAAGTTGAACAGACCAGAAAGCACAACATTTCAAATGGACTAGAGATGAAGGAGAGAGGGCTCTATTTCCCTTTTGACACCTGTTTGTAACATCTATTTCACACACACACACACACACACACTCGTAGTGTAAAAGGTTAGGTTCTGAAATATATAATATTCTGTGTAAATGAGGTCACTGTTACCCCTCACAGATAATTTTCATGTGGATTAGGACATTTGCTAAACACAAAACACATGGAGTGGTGGAACATTAAGTACACAGAACTTGGATGTTCCTAGACTTCACCTTCCTTTCCAAGGTTCTTCCATTCCAGAACAGAAAAGCAATCAGAATTATTAGTTCATACGTCTGGCAATGTAGAATCATATGCAGGAATGTACCTGGCCAACTAATTTTGTTGATACATAGCTGGCTCATTTACAGTCAGCCTCAGTACTAACAAAAGGGCAATTCCAATGTATACACCATGACATGAAAAGCCTCAATCCTAATAACTGTACTTCTTTCTGTAGTTCTGCATGCCAAAGGAACGTTATACTCGTGCTTCTCAAGCAACACCTTTACATACTTATTATTTGTATTTTTTTTATTCCCTCTTGGATTATCTATGATAAAATCAAATTCAAGATGGCTAAACATAAATTAAATAAAATTGAAAACAATCCCAATAAAACAAAATAAACAAATAATAATATAAACAGCACCATAAAAACCGTATCAGCAACAGCATAACATGCATGCATCATGACAAACTGCTCAAAGGGAAGAATTCCCTTGAGGCATGATCAAGCCCCTGGATGGGCTTAAATGACCAATGCCTCTAAATGAGCAGTGGACCTTTGGCCCGTCAGGCCTTCCCATCCGTCCGGTCGAGGCCCCTCCCCTGAGAGGACAAATTGGGGAGAGGATAGCTGGCTCACTTGGGAGCAGCTGCTCAAGGTGCCTGGACCGCTCTGAAGCAGCAGTTCCTGAAGGATTCTCTTGATTTTCCCGATGAGAAAGGCGATGGGAGTGTCTTGCATCAGGATTCCTCTCTGTGCAATGCACCCTCTTCTCAGTGCACAGAGAGGAAATGCAGCTAGCTGTGATGCAGGAAGAGAGCAGTCGCCAGCTTGCTTGGATTTGTCTCTGTGTGGTGAGGAAAGTATTGCTCCCCTTTCTCTGTGCACAGAAAGGGAACATAGCCAGCTGGTGAACCTGGAAGAGATTACTTTTCCTGAATCACTAGCTTCTTGTGTTTCCCAATTGTCTGCATGGTGGGGGGAACCCCCTGCCTCCAAGGAAGAACATCACAGTGGGGGAAGACCAACCTGAAGAGAAGGAGCAGCTACAGGAAGCTCGTTTCACCCTCCCCTGCCAGAGAACACCTGTACGAATTTTGTAACCAAGAACTAGTGGCTAAGTTCCCCCCCCCATCCCTTTTCCTTTTGTGTCATGTCTTTTAGATGTCTTTATTTATCTTATATTACATTACCCTACCGCCCAATAGCCAAAGCTCTCTGGGCGGTTCTCAACAATTAATTGCTGTAAACCTGACGGCAGGGCTGCCTTATTATTAATCTTTGTCGGTTCCTTTGGGAGCCTTTTTCAGCTGAAACGCTGGGTAAAAATGCTTTAAAAATAAAGTAAGTACACAGCAGAACAGAACAATTCAGAATGGAAAGGAAACATACCAAAACACTGCCAAATACACAGGATAGTTGTAGGTAAAATATCAGACACAAAGGGGCATTTTTTAAGAATTACAGGAAATGTTAATGAGTTCTACACACACTGCAGGATGTAGTGACCATTTAGTACTAAATAAGAGTTGGAAGCAGTTTACATAACTTGTTTTTGTGGAAACAGATGCAATGAGTTTCCACATTTTTGAAATACCAAATTATCGTTACACATATTTTATGTGGATATAGACTTGTTTGTAAATGGAGAAATCTATCTAATATAATTTTTAAAAATCTGCTCTGACTAGATATAAACACATTCATGGCTGATAGGTATTTGTTTATAAGTAAGTCCTTCTGACCGCCATGGAACACATTCCTAAACTAGGGCGTTGAGGGCTGTAGCCAATTGAATACAAGCCTTGATTCACAGCAGGTCGAGCTATTGTCACAGTATTAGTTTACGATAGAGAAAATTGTTTATCACTTCTGCAGTCCCTTTAAACCTTTGCATTAATTTGTATATTAAGAATATGGCTGGATCTACACAGAAACACACTTTTCAGGACAGGGGCTTTTTGTAGGGGAAAACTGGAACTGGGAGGGTTCCAGCTTTCTGGGGTCTCTGATTCTCCGTTGTTAAAGCACCTTGGGTGATATTTCTGGGAGCCAAGCTTATTTCTAGTCTTGGAAGCTGGCTGGGAGAAAAGCAGGTTAAAAACGGCTTAGGACATTTGCAGCGTGGGGAGGAGTTAAATACCCTCTCTGTTTCATATTAGAGCTGAGAACCTCATATTTGTCCTATAATGTTTGTCCTATTGAATTTACAAATTCAAGAAAGACACTGCTTACATGACTGACATAAATAAAAGCTCGTTGGACAGCTTCTTAACCAATGAATTCAAATTATTACTTTAATGTTACGTATGATATAATGCATATTTAAATTGCATTTACTAATTGCCATTTTATAAATACTCAGTAGGACCATTTAAGTACATGTTATTCCAAATAATTTTTATAATATAAAGTGCCCAAGAGATTTACAATTGTATATCATTATTTAAAAGAGTCCAACAATTAAGATAAAAATCAATGCAAGATTTATAAATTAATACTTGTAATCTTATCTCTCCTCTTCAGAAACTGTTAAATGTTTGTAATGTTTTAAAAAGTTGATGAGAGGGTAGTACCTAGAGATGGACAAATCGGTTAATGTTGGCTTCTCTCAGTTTCTCATTTTGGTCATCCTAAATTTGATCTGTCACATTTCTGCATTAATTTGCAAGTTTTTTTTAAAGTCTGCAAAAAATGTGCATGCATTTTTGTGGACATTTCCCTTAATAAACACCTTTATGTATCCAGGTTTGCCTAATATGTGCAGTTTTTGCAAGCAGCTTCCCTTAATATAAGGCTGCTTTGTGATTTCCCCCCCACAAATTTATATATTGTTGTGTATGCTTCCCCTGAATATCACCCATTTTGTGTGCATATTTTGTTCAGAAAACTGCGTCACAAAATTCTGAGGAGCATGAATACCGAAGCTGATTTGCATACTGATTTAGGAAGTGTGAACCTGGTAAGTTATTACTGAAATGCGAACTGAATGAAATTCTCCTGCTTCTGTAGTAACATCCCAATTTCTGAAAACTCATTCCTTTTACAGATTATTTGTATTTAGTGGTACTGACTCTCCTCCAAACACAAATTCTGGTAAAAAGGTATTTAAAGCAACACATTTTCCTATTTGGAAGATCTAAAACTCTCTCACAGATACAGAGTCACAGAAGATGCAAAAGATTTGATAAAATTCACTAAGGGAGCAATCCTATGGCCACTAGACACTGTCTAGAGGGCCACAGGATATGCTCATTTCTGGGAGCCTGTGCTCCGAGGTTGGTTCCCAGAAAACTGACTGCCCCCCTCGTCCGCACTGCTGCCAAGGCAGTGTGGAGAAGCCCTGTCTTCCGTGCTCGGAAGAGGAGTGGGGAGTGACTGCAAAGGGGTGTTCTGGGGGGCGTTCTGGGGCAGGGAGAGTGGAGCTGCACATATGACACCTCCAATGTGTCGTATGGCAGCTTCCCTCTCCTGGTCGCCCCCCCCCCCCGCTGCTAGACAGCCGAAAATGGCTGTCTAGCGAAAAATAGCAAGGCAGGAGAGACGCCGAGGGAATGATCCCGCCCCTGTGCCTCTCCTGCCTTGCTTTGGATAGGCAGTCACCTCCGAGGTTGGAGGTGGCTGCCTATTTAGTTGGGATTGCGCCCAAAGGGCTTCGGACCCTCGGAAGCGACCACCTATCCAAAGCAAGGCAGGAGAGGCACGGGGGGGTTATTCCCTCCACACCTCTCCTGCCTTGCTATTTTTCACTAGACAGCCATTTTCAGATGTCTAGTGGCGGGGGGGCCGACCGGGAGAGGAAGGTGCCGTACAACACACTGGATGTGTCGTACGTGCAGCTCTGCTCTCCTTGCCCCGGAACATCCCCCAGAATGCCCCTTTTCAGTTGCTCCGTGCTCCTCTTCCGAGCGTGGAGGACAAGGCTTCTCCGTGCTGCCTCAGAGGAGGTTGGCTTTCTGGGAACTGACCTTGGAGAGTGGGCTCCGAGGTCGGTTCCCAGAAATGAGCATATCCTATGGCCCTCTAGACAGTGTCTAGTGGCCATGAGATTGCTCCATTGTTGTTGTTGTTCAGTCGTGTCCGACTCTTCGTGACCCCATGGACCATAGCACGCCAGGCCTTCCTGTCCTGAGATTGCTCCATACAAGTCTGTTAAAAACACTTTAACTAAATTAGGATGACACACTCTGAGTTTTTAGAAAACGTCAAATCTTCTCCCAGATTCATATTCATCAGAGTTGATAATTCCCTGAGATGGGCTTAAAAAGCTCACTGAAGAACAGCTATGTTCTCCATTAAAAGTGATAGGATTTCAGATTCCCCCCAAGAGTAATCTTCTAAGCATATTGGAAGGAAGATAAGAATTTGGGTGCAGTTATTATCTATTCTCTTCTCCTCATCTATTTATTTGGGATGACTTGCCTGTTCAGATTCATGCACAACTTTAACCAAATTGAAGGCACTTCATGGACATGTGAAGATAATAAAAATATATGCCCCATCACATCAAGGGCAATCTGTGCCTGGATGCATAGAATAAATAAAGGCCTTTGATGTATTCCCATGTGAGAGGAAGGATTCCAGATGTGTTGAAAAACAGTTACAACAGTAGGGATGTGTGCATCATAGTCCTGTACAATGCACCCCACCAAACAGGTGGCTAGTGCTATCAGTGCTATCATAATGGATCAAATACAGTCAGGGCCAGAAATATTGGAACAAGGATAACTATTTTGGCAGTTGGCCTCCGTACACCACCACATCGAAGTTGAAAGGAAACACACCCAGACGGGAGGAAAGTCAGGAATTTCAGCTGTAATCCAAGGGGTTTGACAAAAGTGGGGCACTAAGCATTCAGGAAGTACGGCCAATGGGCCTCCCCCCCATCATTGGTGGCTCATAAGTAATGGAATGAATGGCTGACAAGCAGCTGCATGGCCAGGTGTGGCCTGTTTCCTGGGTACCCCATGACCAATCAAGCAGAGAAAAGGCCTGGAGGTGGTTCTGAGTGTGACATTTGCATTTGGTGGTTGTTCATTGCAAATCCCAACATGAGGTCCAAAGAGGTGTCCATGCGAGTGAAGGAGGCCATCATTAGGCTGAGGAAACAAAATAAACTCATCAGAGAGATGGCAAAGCAGTGGGAGTGGCCAATATAACAGTTTGGAACATCCTGAAAAAGAAGGAATTAACTGGTGAGCCCAGCAACAGCAAAAGGCCTGGAAGACCACAGAAGACAACTAAAGTGGATGACCGCAGAATGCTGCTCATGGTGAAGAGGAACCCTTTCACAACATCGAGCCAGGTCAAGAAAGAACGCTCTTGAGGAGGTAGGCATGTCACTGGCAACATCTACAATCAAGAGACAGCTTTATGAATGTAAATACAGAGGCTTCGCAACAAGGTGCAAACCACTGGTAATGCTCGAGTACAGAAAGGCCAGATTAGCCTTTTGCCAGCAAACACCTTAAAAGGCCTGCCCAGTTCTGGAATAAGATTCTTTGGACTGTTGAAACCAAGATTAACTTGTACCGGAATGATGGGAAGAGAAAAGTATGGAGAAGGAAAGGAACAGCTCATGATCCAAAGCATACCACATCATCTGTCAAACATGGTGGAGGCAGTGTTATGGCATGGGCGTGTATGGCTGCCAATGGAGCCAGGTCACTGGTGTTTATTGATGACCTGATTGCTGATCAAAGCAGCAGGATGAATTCTGAAGTGTATAGGGCTATAGGTTCTGCTCAGATTCAGCCGAATGCTGCCAAACTGATAGGACGCCGCTTCATATTGCAGATGGGTAATGACCCAAAACATACAGCAAAATCTATCCAAGAGTTTCTCAAGGCAAAGAAGTGGGATGTTCTTCAATGGCCAAGTCAATCACCTGATCTCAACCCAATAGAGTATGCTTTTCACTTAGTGAAGACAAGATTGAAGGCAGAAAGACCCACAAACAAGCAGCAGCTGAAGGCAGCTGCAGTAAAGGCCTGGCAAAGCATCTCGTGGGAGGAAACTCAGCATTTGGTCATGTCCATGGGTTCCAGACTTCAGGCAGTCATTGACTGCAAAGGATTTTCCTCCAGGTAGTAAAGGCGATCCTTAAGTTTGAAATGATGTTGGTTTGTTCCATTACTTATGAGCCACCAACGATGGGTGTGTGTGTATGCCACTGGCTGTACTTCCTGAATGGTTAGTGCCCCACTTTTGTCAAACCCCTTGAATTACAGCTGAAAGTCCTGACGTTGCTCTCATCTGGGTGTGTTTCCTTTCACCTTAGATGTGGTGGTATACAGAGGCCAACTGTCAAAAGTTATCCTTGTTCCAATATCTCGGGCCCTGACTGTATTAGAAGGACATGGAATTCCTGGATTCAGACCCCTACTCAGCCATGAAACTAACTTGGTGACATTGGACACCTAGCCTATGGCACAGGGCTGTTGTGAGAATATCATGGGGAAACCCAAAGTATGTTATCCTGGGCTCCATGAAAGACGGTTGGGATACTAAATAAAAATAAAACAAGCTATGTGAGCTATCTATTAAAATGTGTTCAGCAGTGCAAACAAGAATCTATGGATTAGGGTAATAAACTTCTACATTCTAAGTATTTTCTTTCAATAGGAGCTGGAGAAGAGAAAACCTTAATTAGCAAACAATTATCTAGAGGAGTTGTGATGGTATAAAGCAGGGATGCAAAACATGCAGCTTATGGGCCGCAGGTGACTCCCAAATCTTGTCCTGTGGCCCCCAGGATCTGCCATTGCTGGAAAAAGCAGGGCGGGGGGAGAGAAAACCCTCCTCTAGGAACAGGCTTTATGGTTCCTGTCACAGAAGCCTCATTCCTAGACTGTCCCTGGAGCATCCTAGGAAGCAGCACTTGCGGATTCCTGCCAGCTTCCGAAGGTGTTCTGGAGACACTATAGGAAGGAAGCTTCTACGGCAGGAACCATAGAGCTTGTTCCTAGAGTCCTCCCTCTTTTTTGGTGATCAAGTTGGGGTAGCTGAGGAGAATGGGGGGCTTTGACACCTTAATGCTGTGACATGCAAGATTAAATTTTGTTACTGCTGGGGTGAGTGTGAATGGTGTGTGTGAGAAATTGGTGTGCACATGTGTATGCACATATGTGTGGCCACCACCTTCCCAACAGACACCCAATACAAGCCTTGGGGCTACCCTAGTATAAAATTATGTATGCCTCAGTTCTTAATGCATTTATTTAAATGCAAAACCCATTAAAATCATGGGTCTATGTTAAATGTAGTGTATCTTAGATTCTAGCCTTAGAGAATGTTGGTGCTATTTAATGTAACAAAAAGAAAAGATACATGGACTTAGATTTGGAAGAAAAAGCACATAATAGAAGAGGGATTGTGTTTCTGCAGATATACCACAAACAGTTAAATGTGGTCTGATGGCTGAGATGATAGACCCCTTAGTTTATTTAGTTACCATGGCAAACTTCCATTATAACAACTACAATACAACTCTCTTCTAACCTTTTATTAAAAGTAGAAAGAAAGAAAAATGAGGTATGTTAAACTTGTTCTTTATCTCTTGAAACTTCTGCAGCAAGAAAGGTTCTACTTGAGAATTACTGAAGGTATTAATTACTCTTGTGGGAATTAGAAAAAATAACATAAAAGATCTTGAATTGTCTGAAGTCCAACGCCATCCTGTTTAAAACAGGACATAATTAAATACACACAAAAGGGGAAAGAAAATAATAGCAAAATGGAAAATACCGTTTTTGCCTTTGATCATCAAGCTGGCTCCCGGGAAACAACTTGCCTATCACACACGGAACTAAACCAGAAAGAAGAAACAAAACAGGTAGGAAAAATAAAAACTAAAACTGGAGAAAAATTAAAGAACCTAAGTGAAGATGAAGCATTTTTCTTCCCTTCTTCTTTTTGCTTCTGTACAGAGAAGATCATCTGCTGGTAAACAATCCATGAGATTATGAGGCTATCTGAAGGTAATATTAGTTTAATTCTATTGATGTATTTTCTTAATTAGTAAACCAAGATGCAGACTTTATTTATTTATTGGGTGTTTAATGGATTTATAGCCCACTTTTTGGAAGACAAACTCTCACAAATTAGATTACAAATTTAATTACAAATACATAATCAAACCATAAAAATGATATTCAATACATAAATCATAAAAATAACAAATGATACATCTAAAATAGTTGGTATCCTAAGAATTCTGTGTGTGAGTGGAAAGTACTTCCTAAACCTCATGTGGAGTGGTGGTGGTTGTTTTTTCTTTCTGCCTGCAGCCCCAAAGGATCCTCAACATTTAGGAGCAGGTTTTGGGAGGTGTGAGAGACCAATGAGAAGGGAGGGATGTCACAGTACACGTGTGCCTCTTTGGATCTCAGCTAATATTTTTCCACTCAAAATTAACCAAATCACTCCAGTTTTCTTATCTCTTATGGTTAGTCACATACATTGGTAACTATTTCTGGTGAAGAAACAACTATTTCTTGTTCTGTCATCTCTTCTCTACTCCCCACTCCCCCATTCTCCTTGTGGGACATTCCAATGGTTGCAGAAAGTGACATTTAACTCTTCCTTCCTCATTCTCTTCAAATATCTCTAATAAAAGAAGATATGTGTCTGTCTGTCTGTCCATTCTACAATGCCAAGGCCATGAAGCCTAGATATCTGAAACTTGACATGCATAGTAAGAGGACCCAGGGCTGTGCACCTCAGGGTTATTTTGTTTCTAAAATGCATTAATTAAGTTTAATGTGTCCATGTGGTTGAAGCCTGCACTAACATCTTCAGCCACAAGGGGGAGACTTCCCTAACCAGCACATAGCTTTGCAGTCCATACACTTTGAAGCCAGGGGAGATTAGTAGGCCAAGGGACAGAGTTATACGCCTGCCCCTCCCCTCTGCCGTGGGTAGCCCCACCTCAGGGGAATGGAGTGGACAGATCAGGAGACTTTAGGGAATGCATGATGGCAGGGGCCATGTGTATGAGCGTCACGCGCATGGCTTCACTCAAGATGGAACAGGCACAGTGTGTCCCACTCTGACAGCTGCATTGCTTTGCTTGAAGGGTTCACTCTCTCAAACTAAGAGCTATTCCAATTAGGGATGGATGGACCCACCGCTGTCCAGTTTCAGAGGGCACCCAATAAAGCACTGCCTCTGCTTGAGCCCCCACGAGCTCACCGAGCTGCCCGCACTCACCCTGGATTCCATCCATGAGCGCCCACCATTTTCCCAAGCTTGTTTTTGTGAAAAAGGAGGTCTTTAAAAATGCACATATTTAAATATGCGCCAATTTGGGCTGGGAAATGTTGATATGTGCAATATTAGAGGTGTAAATGGGCCATTTATGCCTCTAATACTGTATAGATCAGACTTTCCCAGCCCAAATTTGCGCATAAAGACCTCCAGGTCCGGGTGAGTGTGGGAAACATCCAGGAGGGTGCGAGCAGGGGCAAGCGAGGCCAGAGGTTTGATGGGCACGGTCTGTTGGTGTGGGAGGGGGAAGCCCAATGGACTCACAGACCAGTTGGGTGCTCGCGCCATCCCTAATTCCAACCCATGCAAAGCTGGGTCCATTTGCTAGTAAAATAATAAAGCAGATTTTGGGGGATATGACTGATTCTCTGTTGAGTTTTAAAGTGAATATGCCATACTAAAAAGCATTTTAAAAGCAGCATCCACTCTCAGCATCAGATGAGTTCATTAGAGGTTTTAAAAAACTGTTTTGTTCTGAATTCACAGCCATGAATTTCTGACAGTAAATTCTAGATGTGGATTTTGAACTGAAGCTCGTCATAGGGTTGTATCCATTGTTCTTACAACTTAAATTCCATTCATTTGAATGTGTCTACTCCAAGTATGACTAACATTGCATACAACCCATAGGAGGGATAAAACAATCATCTTCCCATGCTTTTTAAAGTATCAAAGCAGTAACAGATCCGATGAACATGCACTTAGGTTCCAATTATATCATGCTCTTTTCAGAAACTCTAAAGATTTAAGTTATGAATACTTTATATTTACAAGCGGGACTTGCAACAAAATGTTGCTGTGTGGGAATGCTTATGTTCAGCCATATGTATATGAGATATTTATGCACCACTGCAAACATATAGAACAAAAGAAATGATGTATTTTAATAAAAGGGAAAGACATAATATAATTGTATCTAAAACAGTTAACACCTCCAATAAAAAGGCAACTGTAGACTTATTGTAAGTTTCCATTCAGCAGAGGTTCAGGGGTGGGGCAATCTTTTATGGTTGGTAAGGTCCTTTGCTGGAAATGAGACAGAGCCATCAGAAAATTACACCAGTCTCCAACTGCAGACCAGGATCAGACTCTGGAAGCCATTTACTTTCTCCTATGCTATGCAAAAAACAGGTCAAAAACCTCCTTGTCTAATTTATAAATACTTAGGATAGCAATATCCAACTGTAACATACTAACCCCAACCTATGACCATGCCAGGCTGAGGTCAAAATGAATAAAAAATGAAGTCAGAGAAACATCCCTTTGGGCTTGAACTCTTTCTAAACATATATTTGTACTGAACGTTTCAGCATTCCAGGTTTGCCCCAGATCAGTTTCCTGCACAGTTCTTCAAAAGGGTGGGATGACTGACCAATCCCAGAAGCGTGAAGAATGAAACCTTACAGCAAGTCTTCATTTTCCTTTCTCTGAAAGCTTGGGAGTACGGTAGCATTTTACTGTTGGGATGTAAAAGAGCAGTTCATTCCCTTGAGTGGGAAAGACCTACTCCCAGACTTGAATTACCTTCTGTTGAACACATCTTCCAAAGGTTGGCCTTGCAGAGTAAAAGACAATGCAACTGTGTCTAGGAAAAGTATATACAAACTTCCTTGTGGCTGCCTTTCAAACAAGCTCAGTCAAAGGACAGGACTGGTAGGCAGCAGAGGTGGCCACGCTCCCCAAAGAATGGGCCGTGATGCTTGTTGTGGGATCCTTTCCTCCCCCATCTTATATGAATGGGCATCCCTAGGTTGGACACCTTTGGAAGATATTTAGAGAAGAGGGTCAAAAGAAAATAAATAGATGTTCTGTTAGCCAGGACTCCTTGGTCCTGGAGATCGAGAAAGTGAGGTGCCTCCTCATGTCTAGAGTGTGCTACTTACTTTCCTTCTGGTCAGAAGATTTGGGTGAAAAGAAAACAGCATGACTTTTTTGGACCTGTTGAACAAGGAATTTACCTTTGACAGAAAAGTGGGATCTGGTCTTAACACCAGCTTGTCTTTGTGAAAGATGCACAATTCCTTATGTGCACTAGAGTGTTAAGCTTGGGCATTCTATATACCAAGATGATCCCCTCCAGGAATGATCTTTTAAGGGACAGTTTCCTGATGGGTCAGGTGGCCGTGAGTTTGAATGGAGGTTTAGTAAGAAGTGGCAGTACTACTTTCAGTTCCTATGTGGGAAACCAGTACACCACAGAAGATTGAGCTGGGTTCACTCCTTTTAGATACCTGATGACCTGGGGTGCTGGGATAGGGGGCCACCTTTCCTGTGTCTCAGGATGCTTGATATGACCTCTGTCTGCCATTTTAACATGCTGGTGCTAAGCCCTTTGTTCAGGCTGTCTTGCAGGTACTTCAGTAGCCAAAACCTGCAGCAAGCAAACACTTGCCATATAGCTTTACAGACCTTGTGGCCTGCTTTCTGGAAGAAAGAATGGTTACTTCTTCATTTCTATGATTTGTTTCCACCCAGTCTCCAGGCTGTTTTGTGGAGATCTGGCTGAGTGTGCACTACTGATCCCTGAGTAAAGAGATTCTGGTGTAGAAGCAGTCTTGAATGAGCGTGGATGGACAACTTGATGCAATCTGGGAACCACTGGAACCTGGCCTAATGTGGCACAAGTACAATGGCTACTACTCGTTATTCTTTTATGTTGTGGCTGATCAGAGTTACAACATAGATGCGTACAAGAATCTTACTGGGCACTCATTCCTTAGTGTGTCTGCTCCCATCATTTTAGAGTGGCACTGGTGAGAGAAGAAAGCCTTCACTTGAAGGTTCTTCTGTGTCACAAACAGGTCCACCTGGGGAGTTCTGAATTATCTGCAGAACTGCTGGAAAACTGCTAGGTGTAATCACTACTCTATCTCATTCAGAGATTCTTGGCTAAGCCAGTCCATGGTCACATTTGTGGTGCTTGCCATGTGATCTGTTCTTACTGATGTTATGTGTCTCTCTGCCCATGACAAGTACTTGTGGGCATCTGTGTGCGGAGATGTCTGTCTGGTTCTCCCCTGGAGAAAGGCATAGATTTTTGCTGACATTTTGTCTGTATTGATAATCATATCCCTGCCTCTGTTCCAGGGAAGGAATAAGAACATAAAAAGTGCCAAGCTGGATCAGACCAAGGGTCCATCTAGTCCATAATTCTGTTTACACAGTGGCCAACCAGCTTTCGACGGGAAACCCACAAGCAGGACCTGAGTGCAACAGAATGTCTTTATGGCCTGGATCTCCAGCCACTTAATGCTCTGAGAGGCTTTTTTATGGACCTTATACCCTGGGCTACAGATGTTTGCAGATGTTCACCCCAGCCTAAGTGGCTTGACTCCATCACGATCAAGATGCTCAGAGGAGTTCCTACTTGAAATCTGCCTGATGCGGTCTACCATTTGAGTTCCTGGTGGAGCTGACTTGTCAGTGATACTTGCATCTGTCTCTTTTGACCTATTTGATTCACATATAACAAAAGGGACCTTTTGTTATCCAAGTAGAGGAAGACTGAAACCCCATGTAGGTGAGCTGCCAAGGCCACCAGGACTTTGGTGGATACTACAGGTGCTAAGCAGAGGCCACATGGCAGGGCTCTCTATTGAAAGTGGTGCGCCATGTAAATGAAGTACATGGATCTCCAGTTTGATTGATGCATTGGTGTATGTAGGTATGCCTTGGAAAGATTAACTAATGCTGGGAAATTGCTATTCTTGCTGGATTCCAGAAACTGTTTCCATCTGAAAATGAGAACATTTCATGCACTGATTTAGCCCCTTCAAGTCTAGGATTGCTTGCAGATCCCTGTTCCTTTTGAGCATGATAAAAAAAGAGAGAGAGAGAGAGAGAGAGAGAGAGAGAGAGAGAGAGCGAGCAGGTCCTGGACTGCAGCTGGTCCCCTGGGACAGGTACTGAACTGCTTCAAGTATGAGTTTGTGCTTGGCTGGGCATTTTGCCCATGGTGAGGCCACAAACCCATCTCTTAGGATCCTTTCCTAGTTACAGTGAGCCTCAGGCATTCATGCTCTCCCATCCCCCACAGCAAACATGACAGCCTTGGAAATGTTTATTTCCTTTATGATCAACCACTGCTTGCTGCAATATTCAAACTGTGGTTAATCTTAACTGTGGTTTATTGCGACAAGCCAACTTCAAACCATAGTTTATGAAGCTAGATATTTTCAATTACTCATAGTTAAAATTAACCACAAGGCATGCTAAACAGCAGTTAATCTGAAACAGATGTGGAAACTCCCAATCTCCTCCTCATGGCTGCACTGGAGGAGGAGAAGAGAGTGTGTGAGATACCAAGACTTGCTGCTGTCCATTCTTATAACACTAAACCATAGTTTAGAGTTACATCCAACAGCAGACAGTGACTGCGGCTTTAGAGGCAAAGAAAAAACTGCAATGGAATTACCTCTTCATAGGAGTCTTATGCTATTTAATAGTCTCACTGTTATGAACTAGCTTATGTTGTAAAGACAGACAATTTAGAATACCTTTTATAAAATCCTTAAAACCTCTAGCATATATACATTTGCTTTTCGCAAAAGAACGAGAGATTTTAAAACCAGAAAATCCTACTTGTAGAACTGGCTTTTTGTCAATTTGCTTTTAGGAACAGACTTTCCAGAGAGACGTCAAGTGCACTGGCCTGGTAAATGCAGTGTGCAATAAGCCAAGTAACAGAGAACATCCTGAAGACCCAAAGGTAACTAGTCATTAGCTTTCTGCTATTTTGAAGGCATATACTACTTTTTACCAGATTTTTTTTCAGAAATTGAAAACTGTGAAAGACTCAAAATGTGAAAAACTATTAGCATAGTAACTATAGTATCAATCTATTTCTTGCCTTTTTAACAGAGGCCCAACAACTGCACAACCACAGAACATATTTCTGAAGAAATGCTGGATCTGAAGCAGGTTATTAGTTATCTCTAATAAGTCCTACACCATTATTTTAACAGTGAAATCTGAAACACGTTTACTCAGAAGACCCTCTGATTTTAATGGCATTTACTCCCATGTAGGTGTGATTAGGACTGCAGCTTAAATTACTCAAAACATGCAAAAAACAAACAAACAAACAAACAAACAAACGATCTCAAACAAAACTGCATTTCAACACTTAAAATGTTGTAATGCCTCCACAAGTGTGACTGTTTTTTTTGTATAAAATAAACCTTATTTATCCAGATTGCCCAGGACCTGCTGTTCAGTATTACACATTTACCTCACATTTCCCACAGCTATTTATTGATGTGTTTGAAATGCCCTGTTATCCCAGTTCGAAAGTTTGTTCCATGAGGTGCCCAGATAACTGGGGTTCTACTGAACATCAACCTTTGAGAAAATGCCCCAGTCATATGAAGAAGGTGAAAACTGAGGGTTGTGAAGAAGGGAAGGGTTGGAAAGGATCTGAGCCAACATGACACTACAACAGCCCAGCTGTAACACACTGCAACATTAACTAGAGTGGCATGGGAATTATGTCCCTGTGATACAGTTCCACGCTACTCTGGGAAAATGTACCTTAAGGATATTGCCAGGGCTAATGATGTGATTCCTTCCCAAGCAAACATCGACCTCCTATTGTGTGTAAGGCTTGCTGTTCAAAGTGTGGCTTGTGAAATCATATCCTGCTATTTCTGTCCCAAAAGTGCCCAAAGAGGCTTACAACATAATTTAAAAGACATATATATATAACTACAAAACAAATAAAACACACACACACACACACACATCAACAAACAATAAGAAAGAGAAAGAAGTACAAAGCCAGCTTATCCCCCACTTCCCCCAGAGGCTCTCTAGAAAAGGGTGACTGAAGAGATACATTTTAAAATCATGGTTTGATGTGGAAAAAAGAGCTACAAGTAAAAGTACCAGTTTGAACTCTTACGGGCAGTGTTGCTGGATAAATACAGATTTGCGTAATGGACTATAATGGCATCAAATACCAGATAAAAAATATAAGTGAAAATAAATGGATTGCAAATATAGCCATCTTATTCAAGGATTCCAAAGACTCTAGTATAAATATTTGTATATGCTACAAGTTTTCCTAAGCTTGTTTAAATAATACAGCAATTCCTTGAAATAATATGTAGCAGTAAACTTCATGATCTCTGCTGAAAGGAAAAGATCTCATTTCACCCCTTAGTGACTTTTCTTAATATATTCACTAATGGGCAGAGAAGAAAACTGAACACTGATCTATATTGTAATGTGCTAAGGGATTCTGGGATAGTGTTAGTGATGAAGCCTTTGGCACTCTTTGGTTGATCTGATTGGAAACTGTGAGTGTTCATAGCTCTGACCTTCAGATTGCAACACTTAACAAATCTGTAAATATGATTCTTTGTACAATTGTACTCTAACTTTTTTTTTTAATCTAAGTGGGGGCAGGAAAAAATACCAACAAAAAATCAAATGACTTGCAGCTCATTCCTATGCATGTTTACTCAGAAATTAAGTCTCACTGAATTCAATGGGACTTACTCCCACTTGTGCTCCAGATTTTGTCCTACCCATTTCATTGTTCCCCGATCATCAGAAAACTAAGAAGATAGTTTAGCACCATCTGTCTATGGCAGGTGGAGGCCCAGCTTCCATGCCTGTAGCACTAGCTAAGCATTTGTATAGCATGTTAATACTAAGCATGAGTTCAAACAGCTGCTCCCCCCAACTCTGCACCCTCATTTCCAGACTGTGAAGCTGGACCTCGCTTCCCTCGCCCACCCCCTGCAATTTTGTTAATGTTTGGGGGGCATGCCTACAAAGCAGGATAAATTTACTCTCTGAAAGAGAGAAGGAAGAACATCTCCATGTTGTCTAGGCAACTGGACAACACTTTCTCTCTTCCTGTGTGTACCAAAGATGAGCAGCATAGTCTGGGAAGAGAGGAAGTGTTGCCCAAGTGCCTGGACAATGCAGGGGTACTTGACTAGCTTCTGGTGCTGTGTGATTCAGCTCACCTAACAGTCTTGCTTACTGGAAACTCTGTAAGGATTCAAAATGGTGTGAAGGAGAAGAGCCTATTGGCAGATCATTGCATCTGAAGACAGCCACAGAAAAAGCAAAGCAAAAATACATTGCGACAGGAGTTCTTTTTGTAGGGGGAGGTGGATTCCACTATTGTGGACAATACTTCAGCCCAGCTGTAGGTAAACCCCTTTGCTGTGGGACCTGAAGTAATTGATCATTTCAAAATCACACACTTAAAAGTATGTTAATGGCAATAATAGTTTTCCTAAAATCAGAGGCAAGCATATGTTTACACAGAGTAGGCCACACACACCCTGAGTGTTGAATGATGAATGTTTTATTTGGAGGTGTCCTGTGATGCATTTAAGCTTTAATTTGAAACACTATTATTCCCTTATAGCAGGGATGGGCAACTTATTGGCATTGGGAGGCCACATTGGTCTCCACAGAGCCCTTCAGAAGCTGCACCCTTCCCCCCATCATAAGTGCTGCCGAAATCCCAGCGATTTTACAGGGAAAGACAGCGTGCGGAAACTTTTCCATGGGGGGGGGAGCTTCCTTTTTAACAATTTGATACTAAATTGGAATTGCCAAATTGGAATTGCCTCACTGATCATAGAGTCACCCACTATCTACAGAAAGGCGTGTGAAAGCATGTGATATCATTCCATGCAAGGACCAGAACAAAGCCATGATGGGCCCTGGGCTAGAGGACTGCAATGGGTCCTCTACACTGTTACCAAGTAGCTCTCTTTTGAGTGAACAGTACTGACTCCATTCTGAGACAGCCAAAAAAAAAGCCAGGCGTCCTCATCCCCAGCCTGGCAAAGGTGGGAGAAAGGCACAGGAATGGGGTTGAGAGCAACATGCAAGACTAGATCAAGCAAGTTTCTAATGGACTTCTTAAAATGCATCCCCCAAAGGCAAAGGTGGGGGTAAAAATTCAGCAAAACCTGAATGTGCTGGATAGCAAGAGTGATATCCTTAAGTTACCTAGTCAACCACGTGCAATATGCTCCTATTGTTGAACTCCAGCTTTGACACCTTTCTTTAAGACAGTCATTAAGATGCAAGGTCATCTGTTGTTAATTGAATAAGAGGTAGTAAGTAGGACTTTTGTTTTTGGCAAGTACAGCTATCATCCTCAAGCACCCTCTTCTGTTATACTGGATGGAAAGAAGCCAACTCAGTCTTTCTCCCATACCAAGCAGCACCATTTCCAGTGCCTATGAGCAGTGTCATCAGAGTTGTGATGTCACTGCCTTTCTCTGAACTGCATAAGAAGCTTCAGGTTGGGGTAGGCCCAAGTCCCCCTCTTCCCAGAGGTGAGGGGCTATGCTGCTGAAATCACTGGGTGCCTCACCCCTCCAAGGGTAAGGTGCCACACTGCTGCTGAAATCACTCAAGAGTCTCTCCTCCCAGAGGAAAGGCTCCATGCTGAAATCACTGAAATCGCTAAGCTCCTTGCTTGCCAGAGCAAGGTGCCAACAGTGGTGCTTTGCCTCCCCAGTCAAGGCTCTCTGCTTTCCTTCCTCTTCACCTGAGACCAGGAATTGAAACGCGCACTAGTTCCTGTCTGCAGGAAAGGACTTCAGCCCAAGGAAAGGTATATTGCTTTTGGAGGTTCTTTGTAGAAATTGTAGCCTCCACCCCCCCCCCCCCACGTGTGTGTTTGTGTGTGCTTCAAGCCTCAGGAAGACTCCTTCTCACAGTCTTGAAAACTGCTTTTAGGACTGGAGTTCAGCTTCACCAAGAACGCAGCTAATTTCCCCACCAAAGCGTAGCTTGGTGAAGGCTGGCGTATCCCCAATTAGTCTTAAGTGTTAAATCCATTTGTTCAGCTGATTCCCCCAAAACTAGCTTGTGCATTTGAATCTTTGTAAACCCCAATAAATGTGCCATTGCAGGGTTATCCTCTCCAACAGTGTCTGAGTGTGAAACTCTTTGGGTGGGAATCACCTTCTTAGCCATAGACGCTCTATTGCCAATGTCTAAAGATTCCTTATAAGCGGGTGTGTAAGTCTCATTAGAACGTGTGCAAGGTTGTACATGGGACTAACTAGAGCATATCACGTAACAACACCATCCCCAAATCTGTTTTTGGTTTATATAACTTTTGGACTTTTTCAAGCACAAGTTCGTTCCATCCCATTCCCACATCAGTTTGAACATTTATTCTGAGAAAGTCAGCACAAACGTTCATATGCATTTTTGTATGCATCTCCCCTAATGTATGCAATTTTGTATGCATATTTTTTTAAAAAATCAGAGAACTGCACTGGAAATTCAGAGAAGTGCGAAAACTGAAAGATAATTGCACACTGATTCATGTTTTAGTTTGGAAAGTGCAAATTAGGTTGGTTCATATTAAAATCTAAACCAATGAATGTTTCTCCCATCCCTACCCCCAGTTCTGAAATCACACACATGACATTTGCATGCACGCACACACGCACGCACACTCTAAGAAAACTACATTATGTAAAACCACAAGGGGAAAAATACTACATATCTTAATGGAACAACATTTTCTGTACTTTCCTCGAAGACTCTACTGCCCCCTTCAAGTGTTAATCACATGAAGGAGTCTTCTTGAGTACAAGGGGCTGCACTGCTGGCCCACCTTTGATGTTGTGTGAATGTGGGTGTTGGGGGTAGGGAAAACCATGTAGCATTAGGAGTGGGGCCAGCAATGTGGCCCCTTATATTCGCAGAGACCCCATCATGCAAAGAATGTATGAAAGGACTTGACATGTCAACAAATGGTATGGTCTTTGTCAACTTGTTTCCTCTGTAGGACTCCAGAGGAATCTCTACAGCACTGCCTTAAAGGCAGGACCCATGCCATCCAAATCCATACCAGGAAGTGTCCCCCCCCCCTCCATTTTTAGAAGTAAGAAAGCCTGTTTTTGTTTAAAAGGGATTGCTGTTTTAAGAAGTGTCTTGAATGCTACCCAGCAGATCTCTGGACAGTAGGGTCTGAATGGAAAGAATGGAATGTTTCTCTCTTTTTCTTTGTGCATATGAACAGTAAATGCAGAGAAGGGAAAGCACATGATGGCAGAAACAAAATGCTGTGCTGGCAGAATCAAACATGATTGACATTTTGGAAGTGGACCTCCTGAGACAAAGGTCCTTGGGCTGCAGCCCATCTAGCCTATGCCTTAATCCAGCCTTGCCGCATTCTGAAGAAATGGCATATGGGATGGTTGAGGCTAAATATTAGTATTGGTTAAGCACTCCTCCGACACCTGCTCAATTTTTATTCTTAGGTCTCTGAGAAAGAAAAAAACCTTTCTTAAAAAAGCTCAGAAGAAAAATATGGCTCTGGGGAGCTTGTCCCTTGCTGCCAGCCAGCCCCCCCCCCCCCCCATTCCCAAGCAAAGAAGTAGAAAGAGAAAGAGGGAGGAATTGATGATGGAGGGGGGTTGTTTCAAATATAGAATATGCTCAGGAGTGTCATTTCCCACCAGAATGCATGGGTCTTATTTTCTGTGCCTCCCAATTTAATAAATCAAGATGCTAGGTAGAGTAAACAACGAAACCCATACACTACAGCCAGGAATAACAGTCATGATCATTCATCCTTACGGATGAGGCCTACGAGGACTCTCATGTTTTCAGCATGCCTCCCTACCACCAGTTCCCAACTCCATTGCAAGAGTAAGTGTGCTTGGAAAGGGGGGAGGCGCTGGCAGGGAGAAATGGCTATTGGCAAACTCAATACAAACCAGGTCAGAACTTAGACATTTGGGCTCACCTCATTGGGGCAGTATTTTCAGACTGGGGGAGTTCCAATTCCAGACTATCCCAATTCCGAAATCAAATCCATCACTGGGAAATATAGATTAGATGCACATCCATAAAAGCCTCCATGCAAAAATGAGCTTGGTGGCTAGATATGCATTATCAATATGCTTTTGCACAACATGTTTATAGCACGACAGACTGAAATTACTGAAAATCCTGAATGAGAATGACTCCTTGTAAAGTTACTATGAACTTAAATAAAATAAAAGCATCTACCATATTCAAATGGGATCCTAAATCAAGTATAAGCTAGGTGGTACTCTATGCACGGTTGTACCAAAAAATCTCTCATTGAAATGGTGTCAGCCGTATCGTAACTCAAGATAATCTGTAAGAATTTCATTATTTTGATTAAAGGTTTTACTTTGGAAAACCACAGACCATCTCAGTAACTGAGCAACATGTGCTTTTGCAAAGAAATTCTCAAAGCTCTCAAGCTATTTACTTATTTCATAGCTAGGGTTGCCTTACAATGCCCATTGTACTAAGTATTTGCTCAAGTTATTTGGCTGACTGGCTGTCTCTAATTCTGATTTATAACTTGGAAACCAGCAGCAGTCTGTGCTGACCTATGGCATCCTGAACACAAATTAGCCATGCTACTGACCACCCGCAGAGTATCTTCTGCTATTGATATTTAGCTTGGATAAAAGGCACATTTAAGACCACCTATTTTGTGTGCTTGTGTGTGATACACACATGACCAATTGACAGCCGATAGCTTGATATTTAGCTTAACTTAAACTATATAACATAGGAAGACAACATATTTAGCATTTAAAGGCTCTCAAACTCTTTCTTCCAAAACACATTTAAAATATTTTATCTTAAATATCATGACATGATGGTGATGAAACAACACGGTTGATGATTAGAAAGTAGGTAAGAATTTACTTGCAATCATATTCCATGGTGGTGATGGTGACAAAGAGATCTCTGCCACAGCTGCAACAGCTCAATGTTGTCCAGTGAAGCTTTCTGGGGAAGTTAAGGGCCTCCTTTGTATAGGCCTAGGGTGCAACAGCTTGCACCCTTGAAGGCCTGCTGTGACCAATTTGCTGTATATTTTGTGGATAAAGTTCCTCATGTATGTGCTGACTTGGATGACATTGTTTTCACACAGTCAGAGATGGACAGGGCTAGTGCACCATCTAGTCACGTTATTCTAGATATATTTCAGCTTGGATAAGCGGCCTGGAGTACTGAGACCCACCACTTGTTCTCTGGACTCTTGTCCATGCTGGCTTGTGAAATTGGCCAGGGCTGGGTATTTGGATGTTGGAGGTGGCTAATCCCTCCTTGAGGAATGGGATGGTTGCCACTGTCTTGGAAGAAGCAGTGGTGCTGTGTCTGTTCAAGAAACCTAATTTAGATCCAAATTTGGTTTCAGATAATTACCACCCAGTGTCAAATTTGTCCTTCTTGAGCAAGGTGTTGGAGCATGCTGTGGCTTCTTAACTCCAGGAAGTGCGGATAGATATGGATTATTTAGACTATTTAGAAAGGCAGGTAACCTTTTTGGGCCATGGGCACATTTGGCAATTTGAAAAACTGTCCTGGAGACCACCACAAAATGGCTACCATGGGAGGCATGGCAAAGGACAAGTAACTTGCCCAAAAGACTGAGGCCCCCAAGGCAGAGGTGGGGGTCTGAGCCCAAACACACTAAAGAACTCCTTTGAACCTACAGGTGTTCAGCACCGATAGAAACTTATTTCACAGCAATCCCAGCTGCTAGCAAGAAAACATATGTTTGTTAAGTGGGAGGGGTAGGGCTCCTTGGTACAAAGAAATGAGTCTGGGGACGCATGGGTGCCTGTGGGCACCATGTTGTATACCCCTGATCTAGATCCATTCCAGTTCAGATTCAGGGCTAGTTTTGGAACATAAATAAACTTGGATACCCTTGCTGACAACTTATGCTGGGGAATGGATGGGGGGAGAGGGAAGAGTGAAACCCTGTTGATTCTCCTGAATCTCTCAGTGATTTTGATACCATCAATTATGGTATCCTTCTGGATCATTTATCTGGGTTGGGTAGTGTTACAGTAGTTCTGGTCCCTCCTGCAAATGCTCCCATTCCACTCAGGCCATTGTCCTCTCGACTCCATTTGCCAGCATATACTAATTTATAAATGGACTATAACCTGCTTTGCAGGATATGAAATAGGTAAGGCTAAGCAATATCCTTTTACTGGCAGACTATTGACCAAATGGGACTCAGCCTCATAATTCAGACAAAAGGTTCTGCCTCTGTCCAGTTCAACAGCTCTTTACCAGTCTGCAAGTGGGACATTAAACTACTGGAACAAAAGTATGAATATAGTCATCACTCCTTGAGACAGAAACAGTTCTCTAGAGTCTAGACTGGCTATTCCCTGTGAGATTTCCACCCAATTTACCTGGCAAGATATCTTTTTGGGCTGAAATTTTGACAAGTAATTTGATTTGTTGATATTACTTTACTCCGCAGGTAGGAATTAGACCACCAAGAAAATCTTTTTAATAACTAGAAGCAAGGGTGGCAGCAAGGGGGTGGGGGGCTTTCAAGCAGAATTTTTTTTCCAAAGGGGAAAATAATTTTGGATTTAATATTACATAGATACTACCTATCCTTCTTTCCAACGTTTGCTCATTCAGATTCAAGCTTCTCTGTACTAGCCCTCATATTGCTAGTTCTATCACAGAAACAAAATTAGAAATAGTTGTATCATCATCAAATAAATAAGTACATAAACAAACAAATCCTTCACACACATCCACACAAAGTTTTGAATTAGTTTAGATTTCAACATTCTTGCTCTGCCATTCAATTCCGTAACAAAGGTAGCCACAAAAGTGATTGGTGAAGCATTCATCTGTATAACGTAGCCTTCCCCAACATGATGCTCTCTAGATGCATTGGACTGCAACTCCCATAATTCCCAGCAGCATGGCCAATGAATTATGAGAGTTGCAGTCCAACACATCTAGGGGCGTCTTGTTGGGGTTGGTTTGTATAATGTAATAGAAAGGGATGGAGAGGGAGGAATGGTTGAAGTGAGGAAAGGTTTCTAATACTGCTGCAAAGCATATTCCTATACGACTAACCTAACATAAAAATGAATGATGGTGCTTTGATTTAAATTTCATAAATCGGCAATTAATGCTCAAATTAAACTGCAGAAACCCCTGATGGGTTTCGGCAGGGTTAAAGGTTCATAAGAATAACCAATGTAAAAAGCTCTGAAATCTTTTTCACTTTTTCATCTTTGAATAGCAGTGTTTTTTCCAACTAAACGTTTTCTCTGAAGAAGCACTTATGGTTAAAACACACTAGTAATGTTTAGATGTTTTTAATTAGCATTTTAAAATAAAATTTTGAACGCCCACTAGAATTTGATTCCTTCTTCACACTAGATTGTTTTTTTTAAATAGAATTAGTTTTATTAGTTTTTTTCAAATAACAATGAAAAGCAAACAAATAATTTTAGGCCTTTGATTACATTAGTGTATCATCACCATGAGAAGGGATTTAGCACTGTCATAAAAATTACAAGTTTACAGGCAGGGAATTGTACATATTTCAGATATTTCAGTCTTTCAAGATCTCATTAACTGCTGTTCATCCAATTAAATCTCTCAAAAAGGAGCCATGAGTGCATGGGGGTTTGATCCCTTCAAGATTTGACACTGAAGTGTTGATATCTTGCTGAATGATCAGTTTAAAAAGCCCAGCAAGTTCAAAACCAATGTGATCATGAAAAAAATGGACAGAGCTGTGATTTTTCACAGGAAAACGTACATATACCATACCCCCATAATATGTAATTCCATGAAGGGAACCATTGTGTGTGTATGGTGGCCCCCAAATGTGTAAGACATGGAATTTAAAATCTGTCTAGGAAAGGCAAAAAGGTAATATAGGCAGTGATATGGGGAACATTTTCTGTTCCCTAAGTCCATTATAAAAATGATGTATGTCCATTGCAAGTAAAATATTAGGTAAGCCTGGCAGTTTCAAAGCTGTAATTAATGTTTTTCGGGTGATTATCCCTTGTAAATATGAGAGAGAATACTTATATGTCATTGAAATACACCTATGTCTAAGAGTGAAATGGAACTAATAAATAGTGACAGCAAAACTGGAGGTGCCCCAACAACTTACTGGAAGAGAGTTGAACTCTGTCGAAATAGATGAGTGGTTGTCAGCATATCACAGTTTGTTGGGTTGCTAAAATGTATTAGTGTGTCAACAGTTTTCAGTACCTTTTGGATTTTTTTCTTAAATGTAAACAATATAAGGGAAGAACATGCTATTGTCTTTTAATTCTTCAAGTAGTCCAATAAAAACATTTACATAAAATAACATTTAAATCACATTAAGTGTCCTTTAATTTTCCCCCTCAAATATTTCAGGTCAAATATACAAATAATTACAAATATACTTGTAGTGTATTAAGACAAAAAAATAACATGGGGTACTTTTTTTTTTGCTTGTTTACTAAATGCAAGTATTTAGTAAACAAATACTAAATGCAAGTAAAATAAATATGCTAAATTAGATCTCTCAAGGGCAAGGGTGGGCTGCTTGTGGCCCTCCAGATGTTTTGGCCTACAGTTCTCATCAGCTCTAGCCAACATAGCCAATAATGAGGGATGATGAGAGTTGCAGGCCAAAACTTCTGGAGGGCCACAAGTTGCCCACCCTTGCTCTAGGGCATCAGAATGTTTTCCTATCCAAACTTCCATGATTTCCTAGGCAAATAACCCTATTCAAATTAACCTATGCAAAAATGGCCTTAAGCAAATGAAACTAGTTTGCACTGATTTCTTTTTCTGGAAAAATTTCCAATTCTAAATGTTCCAGAAAACCCACATCACTGAATATCAGAGGAAACAAGTTTTCCATGCCGCTATTGGGCCTCATGAGGAGTCTAACTCCAGACTATGAGGAACTAGAATGCAAGTGGGCCAGAAGATAGGGTCAGTTCCCAGAGGAAGCAGATAAGGATATGTGGGGCTGAAGGCAGGGAAAAAGTCAGATGTCAAGATCCAAAGTCAAGATCCAAAACACAAATCAGGAACAGGAAATTAAGATAGTATATTCAAACTAGAGACAGCTTTGACAACTGGGCGGTATAGAAATGTAATAAATAAATAAATAAATTAACTATCTAGAGATTAATTGCTTAGACTGAGGAACAAGCTCAAAATCTAGGACCTTATCCAAGTGGGGGGAAGGAAGTTGCCCTTTGGGTCATCTGAATGAATATTGCGTCAGGCTGGTGCTCTCAAAGCAAGGAGCTCAGTTGGCTGGGCTTGCTGACATTGGTGTAATTGAGCCAGGACTCACAGGGATGCAGCACCAGCACTTTTTCATCAACATGGATGCTGATGTCATCTGCCACCCCTCAGAATTCCCTGTTGCCTCTGAGTTTAGCTGCAATCCTCACAGTAGCTGGGGGAAATGAATTTTCTCAGCAACAATATATTGTTCCCTGTGGAGCTACAAAGTATTTTGGGATGGCTTGGTTTTGAAAGGGCAATTACAACCCATTAGCTTTATAAAATAAGTGATGCTGGTGGATATGAAAACTGCGAGCAACAGTTTGTTGATACAGATCAACACAACTGCCTGCATTTTTGGACTCTCCTTGGGGGAGTGGCTATGGGGACTGACATGATTTGAGACACACAGATACCTTTTACCCACTCTTCTATGCTAAAACTATGCTAAATCGATTTTAGAGGTAAACCTCCAGTGAGATTTCAGTTAATTACAGAACACAGGACCTTTGGGTCTAAATCAGTAATATGAGAACATCACTACTGTTACTGTTTTCGCTCTCAGGAAAGTTTTTTAGAGTGTAGTTTCTGCATTTTGGTAGATCTTGGGATTAGCAGTTTCATACAAACATCCAAGAAAACAAGAGTTTACAATATTCATTATGAGCAAAGCTTAATTCAACTGGGCTGCAGAATGTCTGGAACATGACTAAGAACACGACAAGAAGACAATTGTTTCAAATTAATCTCTGAAAAAACTATGCAGAGGGACTCCTAGATTGCAAACTCACCTTGACTGGTAACCACTTTCCTTGAGATGTTCCTGTAAAAATGTAAACCAATATGTAGAGGCTTTGCTCTAACTACAACATAAAATGAATTTCACCCAATGAGTATGATTTTAGATGGAAAAAAAAGGAACTGTGTAATTATATACATTTACCTTGACAAATAGAAAGCAATCTGTGATTAGAGCATAGCAATTAGGTACAAAACGCTTCCAATGGATTTAATTACCCATCAGTCTACACGTTTCTTAATTACTTCTATCTCACTGCATCAGTAAATGTTTTTGCCTCAGGCAGCCAGTCCCTTATTTACAAAGCTTGAAGATTTTGAAAGTGAATATATTACTCATACCACAGCAAAAATATTTGGGTTATGGTTATATTTTTTTAAAGAATGCCCCTGTGCAGCCACTTATCAAATAAAGACATCCCTTACTATTGCTTCTAGAGTGGCTCCTTCTCCAGCTGATCCTGAACACTATGTGGTGTTTTTTTTTAACTATTGTGTACTGAAGCAAGTTGTACTGGTCATTTTTCAAAACATGGAGTCCTATGAGATGTGAAAAAGTGACACTTTTATTATAGCATAACCTTTTGCAGGAAAAAGTCTACCTCTAAGAGCAATAGTAACACAACGTAGTTCCCTGACCAAGAAAGTACACACAATAATGAATTGCAGTGTTCAAGGTGCCAGAGGAATCTGCTATTTGGCTAATGTTTTTCATTTAGAAAACACCTGAAAGGCATATTTTTATGAGTGCCATATGTCATGCTTGGGATTTTTGTGAGAATTTCAAAAGCTCTCTCAATCCAAGAGCAAAAGCTTAATCAAAACCCATTAGGAGAGCAATCCTATGATCCCTGGGCAAGCATCTCAAGGACCATAGGGTTGTTTGGATTCCCCCTTCCAAGGCTGGAGACAGCGCTCCAACCTCGGAATGGGGAGTTGGACATCTAACCCTCCTCCTCGCCTCCTCACAGCCGGCATGGAAAGAACTGCACCGACTGCCCTCCAAGGTTGGAAAAATGAACTCTGAGGAGGAAAGGGAGCATTCCAGTGGAGGGGGTGGAGGAGACCGGCCAGGCCAGGATATGAGTTATCTTGAGCTGAAGCATCCTCATTAGATGGGCTAAAAAGCCTGATTAGTGAAATCTGCAGGGTGGGAGGACAGGGAGGCAAGGATCGCTTCTGCCACTCCTCCTGCCCTGCATTGGATGCCCCTGGGTTAGGGGGCTTCTAATCACCAAGGGCGCAATCGATAGGATTGTGCCCTAATTTATTTTTTGAAGTTTAATGGCCTATGATAGTTTTACTCAGGGATAAAAAACTAGCGCCGTCATAACTGTAAATCTGCAAAAGTAACTTGGAAGGGGCTGTGGCATTCAGTTCATCTGGTCCTATGCCCTCTACCTGCGGGAGGGAATAAAAGGGAATGGGATGGAATAAGAGAAAGTAGTAGTGAACCATTAGGACAGGAGAAGTCACTGATAACGACAATAGTCAGTGTTAGTCAGTAGGTGCATTTTGTTCTTCAACAGGGAAAAGACAGAAGATGCAGCAGCACCAGAGAGGAAACACCACATCTATCTTTCCTTTCCCACTAAGAGTTGCTACATCCAGTAAGAAAGGGTGCAGGAAAGTTAAAGTCCCAAATTCCTACCTGCAGGAGCTCAGAAAGCTGCTTGCTACTGACAAGATAATGCTATGACCTTGCATTCAAGTATTGCCTGACTGATGTTAACAGTACAACTATACAATAAGTGGTTTGAGGATGGCAGTGGATGGAAACAGCCATTCATTTTCCTGATACTGTCACATTTTCTCATTTCTGAATCACAGACTTAATCTATAAACCTCCTTCTATGACAGGAGTAGGAATGGGTGAATCAGTCTTATTTATGGTCTGTTGCACTTTCACATGTGTTCATCCTTAAGTCCAGTGTGGCCAGCCTTGCTGTTACTACACCATTCATTCCATCAGTGCAGCCTTCCCCAACCTGGTGACCTCCAGATAGGCTACACTGCAACTCTCATCATCCCCAGCTGGTATGGCAGACATTATTGCACATGGGAGACTGTGTGTGTATATTCTGAGCTTGATTTTGTGAAGTGGAGTTAAGGTGAGCCGATGGCGTGGAGCCTCTGCAGTCCATCAGATGGGCGTTTGTGCTATTCTGGGATATACTTGGTTTCCCAAAGGAGCTGTTCACTCCCACATTAGAAGAAAAAATCACATGAGGCAGGAAGGCTAAGGTACTACTACCCTGCTCCTCAAAACACACCTCCCAATTGGGCAGATATCAAAAGCTTGATTTTCCACTTAGCTTGCACTAGTTAAAAATCAATGAGTAAACTAATCTCAATGCAGAAAACTCTCAGGTCATCTACATTATTAATAAGCAATGCAACAGAAACGTGTTTTTGTTCACCTGTCTCTATTGCATTTCCAAACAATTCTGAAATGAAAGGTACTGAAGCATGAAGATTGCAGGCAGTCAATGCATTCTGAAATCACAGTATGGGGAATTAGTGGAATTCTTGCCTCCTCTGGCACAGTGAACTTTCCTTGAAAGCAGACTACAAATTCACAGGGGTCCCTTGCCTTCAATCAAGAAAATGCTTAAAATGACCCCCATCTGCCATTTTAATGTATTCCGCCCAAAGACTTCCATAAATATTTAATGCAAGAAAGGGACTGTTTAAACACAATGAATAGCTTGTGAAATTAAAGTTGGCTGATGGATTACACCAAGTAATAACATTGTAAACAATGTTAGAGAAAGCACAGGAGCAGGACACACACACACACACACACACACCTTGCCTTCTCTTCAGTTAGAGGAATCGGAAAGGTACTTAAAGCACTATTAAGTTAAATAGTTAGATAATGGTTTAGGTCCAAACCTATCCCCCTCCCATGTGCAAACTGAAGGCATTTCTTCATGCACATACATATGTGTTTGTCATCCCACCCACCCACTGCTAGGGATGTCAGAGGATGGAGCGGCTGGGGGATGGAGCTTGATGAGCTTTTGTCGGTTCAGCCCCCAGACTCTGTTCCATTTTCTGCTAGCTGACCTGACTCGGTGTGCAATGAGTTGGGCCAGCTGGTGGAACTTCTGTAACTGGGGGGGGGGGTGTGTGTTAAAAAAACATTTGTGCAAATTCTGGTAGCAAATTGTGCAAATTTGCATAATCTGTGCAAATTTCTGCTGTGAATTGTGCAAGTTTGCACAATTTGTACAAATTACAGCCATGATTTGCACAAATTATCCAAATTTGTGCAATTTACAACTGAAATTTGCACAAATTAAGAAAATTATTACTGCAATTTGTGGAAATGGCACCCACAGGCACCATGTTGGGGATCCTGGGGAAATGGCGATTTTAGGAAAAAACCCTCAATTAAGTTCCTGGATTTCAGGGAAAAGCCTGTGGCTTGGCTTACAAATGCAAGCTGAGCCAGAGGCTCCAGGGAAATCCAACAAGCCACCAAAAGTCTGGATTTCCCTGAAGCAGCCATCCCTGCTCGCAGCTGCAACCTGACGCCTCCTACAGACACATTACAGAGGATCCCCAAATCTTCAGAAAGAGCAAGCAAAAGAAACCTTGTGATACTTAGGATCCAAGCCTTTGGCTACTAGTACTTTTTTCAATTTTGGACAAGCTTTCCATTCTTCCTGCATGTTTGAATGTACAATACATGTTCGTTTTGCATGCAGAACATACTTTAGTAAAACCATTCATAAAAGTCTTTTTACTTTGTTGCTATCTTAATGAACAAGATGACATATCATTATAGCGAACTACTAGTGAAATAAATAACAGTTTTTAGAGAAACAGCAACCAGCATACCCTGCCAAAAATTTGATAGAGAAAGTAAGTGAGCTGATTTTATGTTAGGTAAACAAAGTGGACATAAAGGAGTGAGGCACTGATACAGAATATAGTGGCATTCCACTATATTCAAGGATTTTTTCTTGAAATATATATAAAAATCCAGGAATCAGATTTCCAATTTTAGATTTATACTAGTGTATCGTTATTGTCACAATCCATTGCACACTCCAAATAAAAGCATGCTCATAAATTCAACATACAATACAATCTAGGAGAATTGAGTCACTTCTCATGCAAGACGCATGGTATGTCTTGGGTACAGTCAACAGGTAAGCTCCAGCACCATGTACACATTACGTAAACGTTACCAACCAGTATGAGAATAAGAAAACAGAAAAAGTGATTTACTGGCAAATGTTTTAAGAAAACACATGCTTTTTAAATGTTTATTTCCCATAGCATTGTTAGAAACCGCCCCTTAGGTTCCTCAGCATTCATAGTCTGAACTGAGGCATTCTTGTTGTATAAACAAAAGAAAACATCCAAGGACAGGACACAGACACACATGAGGAGGGAACCAAAAAATGAAAAAAGCAGGGGCTGGGGAAGAAGGGGCATTTATCTACAAGGCCTGACAAGGGAGAGAGGCATATGCTGAGTTGGGCAACTCAGGGGGTGGGGGAGGTGCCACCATAACTGTGGTCACGGGCAGGGGGAGGTATGGCATTGGGGGATTAACAGGCCAGCTGAGGAGAAGACGGGCTAGACACCTTACAGCTGTCCCCTCTTCTGGTTCTTCCCCCAACCTGATGGTTCCTGGCAGCCTTACCAGTCTGCCCTCGGGTCTGGTGGTGCTGCTGCTGAATGCCAGGTCGGCCCAAAATAAAATCTCCCTCATCTATGCTTTGATTGTGGATGAGGGGGCTGACCTGGCATGTATTACTGAGACCTGGGTGGGGGAACTGGGAGGGGTCACTCTCTCCCAGCTGTGCCCCCCTGGGTACTCAGTGCAGCACCAACACCAACTTGAGGGTCAGGGAGGGGGGGTTGCCGTGGTCTATAGGAATTCAATCTCCCTCTCCAGGCTTCCTGCTCATTCGAGTGCAGATCTTGAGTATTTGTACCTTGTGTTGGGTACCCAGGACAGATTAGGGATTCTGTTGGTGTACCGCCCACCCCGCTGCCCATCAGACTCCCTGCCTGAGCTGACGGAGGTGGTCTCGGACTTGGTGTTGAGGACCCCCAGGATGATGGTCCTGGGGGATCTCAACTTCCATGCCGAGGCCGCTGTATCCGGGGCGGCTCAGGACTTCATGGCCGCCATGACAACCATGGGGCTGTCCCAACATGTCATCGGCCCAACGCATATAAAAGGACACACGCTTGATCTGGTTTTCTCGACTGGGCAGGAGGATGGTGATCTGAAAGTGGAGGAATTAACATCTGTCCCTTTGTCATGGTCAGATCACTTCCTGCTGAGGTTTAGACTCCTGGCGGCCTTTCCCCTCTGCAAGGGTGGGGGACCTATTAAAATGGTCCGCCCCCGGAGATTAATGGATTCCGATGGATTCCAGAGGGCTCTGGGGGATTTTCCTGCTGGTATGGCTGGTGCTCCTGTGACAAGTTTGCATGGCACTTTGAGGATAAAGTCGCTCAGATTCGTCATGAATTGGACACCACGATTAATGCAGTTCCATTGGTAGAGGCGTTCAGAGCACCGTCTGGTCCAGTTTTATTGGATGAGTTTCAGTTACTGAGGCCTGAGGATGCGGACAAGGTGCTTGGCCAAGTCTGATGGACCACTTGTGTGCTTGACCCTTGCCCTTCATGGCTTATTAAATCAAACAAGGAGGGGTTGTCCGGCTGGGTCCAGGAGGTTGTAAATTCCTCCTTGAGAGAGGGAGTGGTGCCTGCCGCTTTAAAAGAGGCAGTAATTAGACCACTCCTGAAAAAAACTAACCTGGACCCAGAGGATGTTAACACTTATAGGCCAGTGGCCAACATCCCCTTCCTGGGCAAGGTGCTTGAGTGGGTGGTTGTAGGACAGCTCCAGGCACTCTTGAATGAAACGGATTATCTAGATCCATTTCAATCGGGCTTCAGGCCTGGTTTTGGAGCGGAAACTGCCTTGGTCGCCCTGTGGGATGACCTCTGCCGGGAGAGGGACAGGGGGAGTGCGACCCTGTTGATTCTCCTGGACCTCTCAGCGGCTTTCGATACCATCGACCATGGTATCCTTCTGGATAGGTTGTCTGGGTTAGGAATTGGAGGCACTGCACTACAGTGGTTCCGCTCTTACTTGGATGGCTGATTCCAGAAGGTGGTGCTGGAGGATTATTGCTCTGTGCCATGGCAATTATGCCATGGGGTTCCACAGGGCTCTATTTTATCCCCCATGCTGTTTAACATCTACATGAAACCACTGGGGGAGGTTATCCGGAGGTGTGGGCTGAGGTGCCATCAATATGCAGATGACACCCAGCTCTACCTCTCTTTCTCATCAAAACTAGGTGAGGCAGTGGCTGTTCTGAATCAGTGCCTGGGCACGGTAATGGACTGGATGAGGGCCAATAAACTGAAACTCAATCCAGACAAGACGGAGGTACTGTTAGTGGGTGGTTCGTCTGCCCGGCTAGGTGATATTCAACCTGTTCTGGAGGGGGTTGCTCTCCCCCTAAAGGATCAGGTTCGTAGTTTGGGGGTGCTCTTGGATCCAGAACTGTCACTTGAGGCACAGGTGAACTCAGTGGCATGGAGCACTTTTTATCAGCTCAGGCTGGTATACCAACTACGCCCTTATCTGGACAGAGATAGCCTAGCTACAGTTATCCATGCTCTGATAACTTCTCGTCTGGATTACTGCAATGCGTTATACGTGGGGCTGCCTTTGAAAACGGTCCGGAAACTTCAGCTGGTCCAAAATAGGGCAGCAAGATTGTTAACAGGGACTGGCCTGCGAGCTCCTATTACGCCAGTACTTTTCCAGCTGCACTGGCTGCCAGTCCATTTCCGGGCCCAATTCAAAGTGCTGGTGTTAACATTCAAAGCCCTTAATGGCTTGGGGCCAGGTTACCTGAAGGATCGCCTCCTCCCATATGTGCCTGCCCGGACCTTAAGATCATCATCAGCGGCCCTTCTCCGTGAGCTCCTGCCAAAGGAAGTGAGGCGGGTGGCTACTAGGAGGAGGGCTTTTTCTGCTGTGGCACCCCGGCTCTGGAATGAGCTCCCTAGTGAGGTTCGCCTGGCACCTACATTGTATTCCTTTCGGCGCCAGGTGAAGACCTTTTTATTTTCCCAGGCATTTTAGCATTTTAGCTTTCTAAATTTTTATCTTTGCTGTTTTAAATCTGTATTTTAAACTCCTGCACTGCTGCTAGGTTTTATTGTGGTTGTATTGTTATATTGTGGTTTTAATGTTCTATATATTTTAAATTGTTTTATTGAGTGTTGTTTGGTTTTAATTTTTGTGAACCACCCAGAGAGCTTCAGCTATTGGGCGGTATAGAAATGAAATAAAAATAAATAAATAAATAAATAATGATTTCATTCAACCCTAGTTTCTTTTATTTTTTAAAGACCACACACTCAAAGCTTATTCACATGAGCATGTCTATCACTTGATTATCTCAATCAAGAGACGACTTCTGTATGTGAGGTGCACATCACAGATATAATGCCAGAAGTACAACTGTTATGTCTCCAGACATCACTTCAAAGACCATCTTTTTAAAGAAGTCACTTCACACATTTGCCTGTTATCCAATGTATATTCATCAACTAAGATAATCAAATGATATAGATGCAAATGTGAACCAGCCCACAGTCACTGCAAGATTCAACAAATGTTCAATCTAATCATCAACGTATATTTGGATAGATTTAATTTTTAGAAAATCTTCCAGGCACATATAACATTAACCACTTTGTCAAAAGGACCAAAAAAGCAGCCATACTTCCTGACATTCCATTTTTTTTTTATATTATTTATTTCATTTCTATACCGCCCAATAGCCGAAGCTCTCTTATAATAGCCATTAGTTCCCACAATCTAGAAAAATGGCTCAGTATAAGGTCTGGAAAAAGGCAGTGCTCAGTACAAAATTAAGACTACCAAGCATGGTCAAGACTATGAAACGAGGCCATGTTATGTTGATACCTAGGAGAACTGCAACTCTAACAAAAACCTCAGCATTACAAGCTTTTCCGAAGTCTTGTAAATCCAAAATGTTAGCTTTTCTCTGTGAGGCATTCTCTGTGAGGCAGAGAATCAAATCTGGTGAGGCCCCTGAAATTTTAGGAAAAAAGTGCCTTCCATTGCCCTGAAAGCTTTGCCATTAAGTTCCACACACTTCGTCTTATTCATTTATTTATTTTCATTTCTATACCGCCCAATAGCCGAAACTCTCTGGGCAGTTCACAAAAATTAAAACTAAAAAGTACACAGTAAAACAATACAAAAATATAAAAGCATTAAAACCACAATATAACGATACAACCAGAATAAAACCAGGATAAAACCTAGCAGCAATACAGAGATTTAAAATACAGATTTAAAACAGCAAAGCTAAAAGACTAGAAAGCTAAAATACTAAAATGCCTGGGAGAATAAAAAGGTCTTCACCTGGTGCCGGAAGGAATACAACGTGGGTGACAGGCGAACCTCACTAGGGAGCTCATTCCACAGCCAGGGTGCCACAGCAGAAAAGGCCCTCTTCCTAGTAGCCACCTGCCTCACTTCCTTTGGCAGGGGCTCATGGAGAAGGACCGTTGAGGATGATCTTAAGGTCCGGGCAGGCACATATGGAAGGAGGCGATCCTTCACATTACCTGGCCCCAAGCCGTTAAGGGCTTTGAATGTTAATACCAGCACTTTGAATCGGGCCTGGAAATGGACTGGCAGCCAGTGGAGCTGGGAAAGTACTGGCATAATATGTATGAGTTCACTGGCCAGTCCCTGTTAACAGTTTTGCTGCCCTATTTTGGACCAGCTGAAGTTTCCAGACCATTTTCAAAGGCAGCCCCCCTATTACATATTGCAGTAATCCAGACAAGAAGTTGTCAGAGCGTGGATAACTGTAGCTAGGTTATCTCTGTCCAGATAAGGGCGTAGTTGGTATACCAGCCTAAGCTGATGAAAAGTGCTTTGTGCCACTGAGTTCACTTGTGCCTCAAGTGACAGTTCTGGGCCCAAGACACTCCCAAACTACAAACCTGATTCTTTAGGGGGAGTGCAACCCCTCCAGAACAGGATGAATATCACCTAGCCAAGCAGACAAACCACCCACTAACAGCTCATGTGAAGATCTTCCTCTTATGCAAAGATCTACTTTCAAATAAAAGATCCATGTATACAAAGACACCATGTGTTCATAGATCAGTTATGGTTCCTTTGGTTGCTCCAACTGTTACTTGGATAACTGTGGTAATTCATAGAATCATAGAATAGTAGGGTTGGAAGGGGCCTACAAGGCCATCGAGTCCAACCCCCTGCTCAATGCAGGAATCCAAGTCAGAGCATCTCTGACAGATGGCTGTCCAGCCTCGTCTTGAATGCCTCCAGTGTGGGAGAGCCCACCACCTCCCTAGGTCATTGGTTCCACTGTCGTATTGCTCTATCAGTCAGGACGTTTTTCCTGATGTTCAGCCGGAATCTGGCTTCCTGTCACTTGAGCCCATTATTCCATGTCCTGCACTCTGGGATGATCAAGAAGAGATCCTGGCCTTCCTCTCTGTGACAACCTTTCAAGTACTTGAAGAGCGCTATCATATTTCCCCTCAGTCTTCTCTTCTCAAGGCTAAACATGCCCAGTTCTTTCAGTCTCTCTTCATAAGACTGTTTCCAGTCCTCTGATCATCTTTGTTGCCCTCCTCAGAACCCTCTCCAGTTTGTCTGCATCCTTCTTAAAGTGTGGTGCCCAGAACTGGACACAGTACTCCAGATGAGGCCTAACCAGTGCTGAGTAGAGGGGAACTAGTACTTCCCAGGATTTGGAAGCTATGCTTCTATTAATGCAGCCCAAAAGAGTACTGGCCTTTTTTGCAGCCACATCACATTGCTGGCTCATATTCCGCTTGTGATCGACAACAATTCCAAGATCTTTCTCGCTTGTAGTGTTGTTGAGCCACGTATCCCCCATCTTGTAACTGTGCATTTGGTTTCGTTTCCCTAGGTGCAGAACTTGGCATTTATCCCTATTAAATGTCATTCTGTTGTTTTCTGCTCAGCGCTCCAGTCTATCCAGATCACCTTTGAATTTTGTTTCTGTCTTCCAAAGTATTAGCTATCCCGCCCAATTTGGTGTCATCTGCAAATTTGATCAGCATTCCCTGCACCTCCTCCTCCAAGTCATTAATAAAAATGTTGAAGAGCACTGGGCCCAGGACTGAGCCCTGCGGTACCCCACTCGTTACCTCTTCCCAGTTTGAGAAGGTCCCATGGTGTCCAAGCACAGCCAGAACCTCTTCTTCATTGTATACCAGCCTTCACCAACCTGGTGCCCTCCAATGGCCATGCTAGCTGGGAATCATGGGAGTTACAGTCCAATGTATCCGGAGGGTACTGGATTGGGGAAAGCTGTTCTACATAGTACCTGGTCAATTATATTCTTTTTAAAAATCACTGACTGGGTTTGGACAACATGATAAGCCACAATGGGTTATTTAACCCACTGGGGGTTATCGTATTGTCTGCTGGGAATTTTTAAATCCAGGATAGCTTATTTGGCTAAAATAAGCCACTCTGATAACCCAGTCTGCAGTAAGGGTAACTTAACACATCATGGGTTATCATGTTGTCTGGCACTCACCGTGGCTTATTCTGATGCCAGCCAACTACAGAGTTGGCTGGCAAGAGCAGCCAAACCACTGCTGCTGCTCTGCTCCAGCCTGCAGAGCCCTTTTTCTGAGATCTGACAAGCAGCCCAGGGACAACTGCAGCCAAACAAGTACAGCCTTCCTTAATACAATTACAAAATGACAGCTTTCTCTGAGTACAATGACAGCCTTGCACTATCGCATTACCCCACTATAGTGAAGTTACACAATGACAATTATACAAGCACTTTAGTGATTTTGACACAATAAAGGCTTCATGCCAGCACTGGGTATGGGGGCATGAAGTCTTTATTTCCTATGGCTTTAGCACTATAGTGAACAGAAGCAGCTCCACCAGCAATGTCTGGGCGGGGGGTGTGTGTGTGAAATGTGCAACTCCACTTTACTGTCGATTCTGGACAATCAAGACATCTATACCAGCAATGGCTCTGGGGAGAAAATGCACAAGTGAGGATTTTGTCCCAATCCTGCAAACCCCCAAGAGTTTATTTGTGCCACCCCCTTTTTGTTGCACCTGAGATTTTCCCTTCTTTGGGGTAATTGTGCAGGGGTTTGATGGTGTGTCAGGCGCCTCCCAGCTAGGAAAGGTTGTGAATGAAGTTTGGTCCTGATCCTGCAAACTTCCAGCGCTTTAGAGCCACTACCCCCTTACCAGGGTGATGCTGGAAGTGCTGAATTAAGCCCCTGTACTTCACCCCACACCACTTCCCTCTCATTGGGATATTGTGGAAGTTTAAAACAGGCTGTTGTGATGTTGTCAATGGGTGAAACAGCGCCACTGCTCAGGCAGGAGGACTGCATCGGGACAAGGGATGGGGGATGACTCAGATTATGCACAGTAGCTTAAAAAGCTACTCACAGTAGCTTATTAACCTGGTTGTGTGGCAGGGCATTGTGGACTATTTCAAAAATAAGCTACTGTGTGTAGGTGATTAAGCCACCATGGCTGAAAGTGACATCTGAATGCAGCCAGTGTCTTAAAGTGCATATCAAGGACTGGAGAGAGGTTATAAATTCAGAGGTCACTATTGCATCCTTGAGGGAAGGGGTAGTTCCTGCAACTTGACGGAAGCAGTGGTGAGGCCACCATTGAAGAATCCTAGCTGCACTGGCTGCCAGTACATTTCTGAGCCCAATTCAGAGTGCTGACTTTAACTTTTTAAGGTATAAATGGTTTGGACCCATTACTTGAAGGACCGCCTTGTCCTGTACCAGCTTGCCTTCACTCGGAGTTCATGAGCCAGTTTTTAAAAATTGAATGACTAAAAAGCTTGGGGGAATACAAAGGTCTTCACCTGGTGCTGAAAAGACCACAATGTAGGCACCAACTGAAGGCACAAATATCTTGGCATTCCCTGTTCTATTGAACAAGGGTTGTTATTTCAGGGAAACAATCCTGAGATAAATTCTGAAGCTTGATCATGGAAATAAGAGAGCAGCTGTGATTTGACCTTGGCTTTATTTAGCAAGCTATAGGATCATGTTCTTTCTCCTCTTAGCTTTGATAATTCTGTCAAAAAGTTAATGTCACCTCTAGGCCAATACAATGTGAGACATTGAAAATATGAATCAAACTCATAGTGCAAGTTCACCCCAGGCTTATGCCAGCGGGTGCAATGTTTTGATCATGCATCACATCTTTTCTTTAGATTGATGTGGGAGGAACATTCAAAAGGTATTGCTATTGATAAAGAAACGAAAAGCAGAAAGTAGACTAGGGGTGTGTGTGTGTGTGTGTGTGTGTGTGTAAAGAATAGGAGGGGAAACAGAAAAGAATAACAGAGATGCTGAGAAGAATAAAATGAGGTCTAGACTAATGAAGGACTTCATCCCGCATCTGCAGCATTAAAGCTATTTTCAGTATTGGCCCCTGAATTCACCCAGCACTGCAAAAAAAGAAAAGAAACCTTGCTCCACAAAGACAGACCTTTGGAGGCACTACTTAGTGGCTGGGTGACCAGCCAGATGGGCGATTAATAAATTTAATAATAAATAAATTTAATAATAAATACTTATGTAACAAAATAAGCCTTTATCACCTTTCATTGAAGGCATGTGATAACACCATACGAGTCATACTCTTGAAAATATTGGTTTTGGGAGGTGGGAGAATTAAAATATTGGACAGGAGTGGCTCAATTTGCATAACTTAACATCAGGGCAAGGTTCAGAGCTCAAGCAGGCTCATTAATTTTGCACCAATCTATTCTGCATAAGAATGGGAGTTTCAGTAGATTGCTGATGGTTTCGAACCAAATATTCCCATGTAAACCAAATTATCTAATCAAAATCTTTTAAATGTTGATGTCTCTTGAAACACTCCCTGTATCAACAGCATTCCTCATATGCGCTTTTATTCAAGAGAACTTATGAAATGCTGGGGGGAAAAAAGACATTTGGGGAAAGGAAGGAACAGAAATAGACAAAGCTTCCTCTTAAAATTATATAGCCTGCTGATGGGTACAAGCATAATTTTTAAAATTAAAAATATATGGAGCACTACCATATATACCAATCAACCTATCCTTTGATTATTTGTTAACTTCTTATTCTCATGTCACAATCAAGTAGGAGAAAAACGCAAACTATTATTCAATGGTAAGGTAGTCCTATGTGTGTGTTTGGGGGGCATGTGTTAAATCAATTTTACTTTGATCTATTAACAGAAATGTCCAGGTAAATTAATCCATCCTTGAAGAAAAACAACAGACATTCTGCTGAAAAACTCTTCATTTCCAGTGTGCAAAAGAACACATTTAGTTTGCTATACCATACAAACTATGGTATGTGTCAGGAGAACCCTTGCTGCCTTCTGAAATCCCCAAGTAGCCAGAATCTAGGGATGTACGAAAGGTCCCTAGACCTTTCCGCGAATTATGCTGATGCTGGGGGGGAGGTGTTCTGTCCCTCCCCCTGGAATCCTGGCCGGGGGGGTGAGGCGCTCCATTCCTCCCCCCTGGAATCCTGACTGGCTGGCTCCACTCCGCAGGGATTCTGCGGAGCTGCCGGCTGGCTCCGCCAGCAGCCGGACATCCGGCTACTGGCTAGCAGGGACGCAAATGGCAGCGGCCGTAGCCGCCGCCATTTGCGTCCCTGCAGTCAGCCGTGATAGGCTACGTAAATGTTTTAAAAAAACATTGCTGATTTAAAAAAACAAAAACAAAAACGCTGATTTAAAAAAACAAAAACAGCTGATTTAAAAAAACAAAAACAAAAACGCGCGTATGCAAATGGCGGCGCCCATGGGCGCCGCCATTTGTGTTCCTTATTTTGGCACATCTTAGTCTACGTAAACATTTACGTAGACTAAGACGGTGAAAATAAGGGGAACGCAAACAGCGTAGACTTTTTTTTTTTTTTTACTCAGCCGTGATAGGCTACATAAACATTTACGTAGCCTATCACGGTGTTTTTTTTAAATCTAGCCGTGACAGGCTACGTAAATCTTTACGTAGCCTATCACTTTTTTTGTTTTTGTTTTACCTGGAAATGGCAGCGGCGGCAGCTGGTTGGAAAACCGGCCGCCGCCGAAGCCGCCAGGAAGATCCGCCTAAGGTAAGTCCCGTCCCGGGGGAGGCGGGGGGCCATTCCGCCACTGATTTCGGGGGGCCGAATGCGCTGGCATTCGGCCTCCCCGAGATCCGTGGCGGAACTTTCGTACATCCCTACCAGAATCAACATGCAGACGATAGGGCTCTTTTCCAAGGCTTTATTTACATTCAACCTAATGATGCTTACAGATGCTAATTGCCTGAGCCTGATGAGGGAAACTTAAGAGAGCTGCCTACCAGAGGTTTCTAGCCTTAGAGAAATCAGTTGGTCTCCATTTGGAGGGAGATGGCGGGAAGCCTCTGAACTTATGGGCTAGGAGAGAGTCCACCCCTTTCCCATGGGGCGTTGGGGCGCAGCTGTTGCCGTCACGCCAAGCGGGCTGAGCGCCTTCTCTCGGCACCCACCATCTCCTGCTTGTCCCAGCACCGGCGCCTAGCGTCCCAAAACTCCTGTTGTCCCTCCCCTCCCTGCCAGGGTCACTGCCACTCTCAGGAATGTGAGCAGGGAGGGGCTCTCCCGCCGGCTGCGCCTCTGAACAGCGTAAGGATTCCTCTCCCACGGTTTCTATCTCTTCCTCAGAATCAGAACTGCTTTGGGGCTCTCTGGGCTCCGATCCAACCCTGACAGTATGTATGACACAATATTTAGAAATAACCATCCTAACATATAATAACACAACATAAGGACAACCTTATTGATTTTACTGTTTTAAATATATTTTTGTATGTTTGTCGTCTGTACACTTTAAATGATCTTTATTGTGTTCTGAAATTTTTTAAGCCACCCTAGGAATTTTACTGAAGGGCAGGGTGTTCATCCCTAAAATAAAATAAAACTTTCGATTCACTTTTCCTCACTGGTTTCCAGGTTTATGTCCCCAAGAGACGCATAGTATAAAATCTGCAAACGTTTCACCATACTAAATACAACTGATATTTTAAAACAATGTTTATTTCTAACACACTTAAATTTGATGCCTCTAAAGGGGTGAGGTCAAACCCCTCAAAATACCAGCAGATTTTAGTTTAAAGCTCTTACTGCTGGTAACTAAGACTTAGGAGAAGCCCAACTTTTTAGAATGGAACCTGTATAAACACTAGGAGATCACTAAATGATTGGCAGTTGGGGAAAGGGTACATGGTCATCTGGGAAACCCCAGAGGGCCAGATTAGGCTGGATTTGACCCATGTGCCTCAGGTTCAACACCCTGGTCTAAACAAAAACACAGGTCATATCAGGGCCGGCTGGGAACAGTTCCACATGGTAGGAATCCATGGCCCTGTCTGAGCCTAGTCACAGAAATGTCACAGGATGCTCGACTGAGGTTAAACAGTTCTCTTGTTTTTATTTCAGTAGTTATAACAATAGGCCATGGTGGTTGCCTTTACCCCGTCTGCTGGCTCTTTTCCTTTCCCTTAAAATCTGAGTGCCTGCAGTCTCTCAATCCTTGCTCTATGCAGCACCTTAGTTTTTGCAACACAGTTTCTTTTCGTGCCTTTAGTTGCTTTCATCGGAGTTCTCTCCTCCTCTTGCCAGTGTCTGCTCCTGGCTTGGGCTTCAATCTTGGCACTCCTCCATGAGTCCCACTCCCTGGCTTGAGGGCTGTCTCTTTTTAACTCAACCTCCCTCCTTTTTCTGTCACATGTTCTTCTTCCTCTTTCTCCTTTATATGCTGGGTCAAAGGACCCTGGCAATCTCTGGCATCCCCTCCCTTCCTTTAACCCTTCCCTTGCTCAGACTCCATGTTCTGCCCTACCCCACCAGGTGTCTTCAACTTCCTTCTTTTTCCTCCTGCCATGGTTCCTAGTCTTCATGTCAGAATGTCTGGCTGACCTTTAAGGCATCACTGTCAGCTTCAAACCCAGTGAAACCTGGGTCAGCCTCCAATGGATTCCTTTGCTTGGTCAAAGCATATTACTTCAATTTCTTGCATACAAACAAGAATTTGTAAGAAGCAAGGAAGAACCACCAATATAGGTTACTGATGACATGTACCAGTCCAGACTGAAATATTTAGGGCAGCCCAGCTGGCTTTATGGCATAATGGCCAAGAGACGCTGAAACATCCTGAATGTTATTTCCTTTGGACTTCCCTAAGAAAGCCTGTAAAGGCATAATGCCTGAAGTGTGGCTGTTCCTGACCCCTTCCTCTCATCTTGTTCTCATTTATCTCCACATTTTTTTTTTATCTTACCTGATCGAACATCCTTCTATTTCTTTGGTGCACTGTGGTTATCAGGCTGGGGCCATCACCCCACTAACTAGGAACACAGGAAGCTGCTTTATACTGAGCCTGACTATTGGTCCATCTAGCCCAGTATTATCGACACTGACTGACAGCAGTTCTCTATGGTTTCCGACAGGAGGCTTTTCCTGCCCTACCTGGAAATGCTGGGGATTGAATCTGGAACCTTCTTCATGCAAGGCATGTGCTCTACCATTGAGCTGCGGCCCTCTCAAGTAGCAGCACTAGTCATGGTGGGGACAGGTGGCCCTTGTTGCCACACCCCTTTCGGGGTTCCATGCCACACACTGATTCTGACAGAAAGGTTTGTGATATCACTAGTACTAAGCCTTCATAATTAATTAAAACACCATTACTAATATTTGTATAAGAGCTGAAGATGAGGTAGAGTATAGTTTTATTATTTATTCAGCAATATAGATAAGGAATACAAAGCAGAGTTCACCAAGTACTGTATACAACTCTTGCTGTCCAAGATCATCAAGCCACTGAGCTGTATTTCTACAAAATGCCTTCAAGTAGAAACACCTGGAAAAGATTAAAGGCTCTACCAATGAAGAGGGTGATATCTTTTCCAGAGATTTGAGATCAAAGTGAAGAGGTCCCTGCACACAAGTCAAAACTTTTTTTTAATGGTTTTCATTTTCAAGGTAAGCAGTCATATCCTTTGGTAAATAAGAATTGGTGAACTAAGGCGGCAAGATGCAATGCTTTTCAGCATATAACAACAAGCTCTTACATACACATGATCTTGAAGAAATGTTTCAAGAGTTTATCTCATTCTGAGAAAAACCACTGTATACACATATGCACATACCCACAGCGCTATGCAGAAACCACTCCCATTATGCCACAGTCAATGGTTACAAATCAGACATTATGGCATGCAGCACTGCAAAATCTGAAAAACGTAAGGATGAGAAATACTTTTCAACTTCAAATGAAATATTCTATAATAAACTAGGGGTTATGTTGTTTTCATTTCTTGGTCTTTTGGTCAGTTGTTTGGTTAAAATCTTTGGGTGATATCCAACATTGCACAAGCAGAAAGTAAGCTCGTGCAACGGATCTTTCTATTCCCTCTTCCTCCCTGCAGCTCCCTGTTCTCCCCCACCCATCCCACCCAAAGTATCTCCAGAGTTGTGGGAGTTACTGAACATTGTGGGCTGTGTCTCACAGGGATGCAGTGGGAAGGGGGAATCGATAAAACTGGGAACCTTGTGTGAGTGTTGCAAGATTCCTCTGCCCAGTTTTGTGCAATACCCCTCTCCTACTGCAGCCCCATAAGTCACAGCCCATAGTGTTTGGTAGGATACCTCAACCCTATGGATAAGCTTTTTTGAGAGGGAAGAAGGGACTGCAGGGGGAGGGGGAGAAAGGAAAGATCCACTGTGCAAGCTCCCATCCACTTGTGAAATTTTTGATGCCACCCCTTTAAAAAGAGTGCAAACTATTTATTATTGAGTAAACTCAATGAGGCTCCACTTCAGAGTTCGTAAGGCTGCTAAAGGCAGAATTATAAATTGTGATGTTAAAATTAAGTGTCTAAAAAACTGAGCACTGGAATGCATTGGATTATAACCACCCTGAGCTATGCTACTCGTTTCGATTTTTACTGGACAATAACAATAATACTAAGTGATTATGCAGCACTTTTCCGAAGGGCTCAAAATGTTTTACATACATTCTCAGTAATCCCTGCAACAGCCCTGTAAGGTACATCATCGTCATCATCATCCCTATATGACAAATGGGGATGGAAGCGAAGTTAAAATGGCTTGTTTACAGCACCAAGGGGGTCCGTGGCTGACATCACATTTGAACCAGTGACTTTCTGGCTCTAAATTCTTTCTCTTAATTGCCATACTACATTTGCTTTCAATCTTAGTGGCTTTCTCTTCACTAGAATTTATGGTGGGTACCATTTTAACTTGACACCTACCACTACAAATCTATTGTCTACGTACACATGGACTTCCTCACTTTTTATTTTATTTTTAGATATCCTTGAATGACAACTTACTTCAAGTCAAAACCCACAGCTTTATATGTATACTTGGTAAATTAATATTTTAAGAGATTAAGGAAGCAATCCTTTGCACGTTTAAATAGAAAAATGTCCTACAACTCCCAGCATTCTGCAGCCAGCATAGCTGGCTGGGGGATGCTGGGAGTTGTAGGACTTTTTTCTGTCTAAACGTGCATAGGATTGCGCCTTAGGTGAAAAGTAAAATCTTCAACAAAGCCAATGTTGAAAAATGGTGAGCCTTCTTCAACTGCTGGAGCATATGTACTGGGAAGAGTTTGATAGTAGTACAAGTAATCGAGATATGAAAAACAGAAAACCTTTTCTCCAGAAAGAGATTCTAGATCTAAAACCTTTTGTGCATGCAAGCCCACTATTTGAGAAGGTGAGTAGAAATGGTTGTTCACTGCAGGTGGTTTCAAAATACATTTCCAGCCTCCTAAGGAGCAGATACCCAAGAAGAAGCTAGTCATATAAGTACACATCCATAACCAACCAAGCCATTGCACTTCCTAGGATTACTTGTTCACTGCACCTGAAAACCGTTGAAAAGAATGAACTTCAATTTGCATCATTTAAAGAAGAGCTGAGAATGAGGACAATGTCCACAATGGATCACAGTGAAGCTTGACACTGTTAATCAATCCGGATATATGCAAAAAGGAATCTTTGAATTAATCTAAGGAAACTGAATTTGAATTTTTCCCTAAACCAAAAGTAACTAGCTCACTTCATCTTTAAATTATCTGAAATATATGCAAATTATCTTCACTGCTCTCCTCTGAATGCCTTCCAAGTTGTTTGTATTTTTCAAGTTCCGTCTCTCCAGATTTAGGCACATTTAACATTCAGCGGAGAAGGGCTGAACAGAGGCTTGCTCATAATACTATGAATAGCAAAGCACAGCAGTTGCTTGATTTCTGTAGTCATGGAACAAAAAATACTCACATCATACTTCAGATGTTTTCATACACACACTTATTCCCTGCACAGAGATTAATCAACCCACCTCTCTCCCTCTCTTACCATTACCTACCCCAATTCCCAGTAAATCTGATAAAGCCATCACCACCACCACCACCACCAAAAAAAGCATCTTTTACTGCAGCAAATCCAGCTTTTTTTTTGGCATACCGGAATGGGCTGAAGCACTGGGTATACTGCTTTCCTCTCTCACTCACAGACTGCTGGAGTGTCAGAGTGGGTTTGTCTGGTCCCATCTCTTTGACCCGATAGGCCTTCTGTCTGTCCCATCAGCCAGGATAGCTAGGCTGGTGAGGACTAGGGAGAGGGCCTTTTCTGTGGTGGCCCCCACTCTGTGGAATTTCCTCCATAGTGACCTCTGCCATGCCTCCTCTTTGATGCTTCTTTGAGCTTCTGCCCGGCTGTTCAGGCGGGCATTTGGGGTGGGTTAGAGTTTTTTAGAGCAGTGTTGTTTTGTTATGTTGTTTTGTTCAGTTGATTATGTAAATTCATTATATTTTGTGTTGTTATTAGTATTGTACGCCACCTAGAGTGGCTGGGTAGCCGGCCAGATGGGCAGCTAATAAATTTAATAGATAAACAAACAAACAAATAAATATGTGAGGATGCTTTCTAGATGCTGCAACAGAAGGAACTGGTTGGCTTGGGCTTGGTATGCGACTGTTCCTTTAGCAAAATCCAGCCTGTTTGAGCTACTCCTGCACCATTAACAGGGGTTCATTCCTTGGGGTAGCTTCTGTTTGCAAGACCACCTCTGGGAGCCAATAATGGAGACCATTTAGCATCTCCATGGTTCTCTTTGTCTGAAAACTCCAGCCCAACAGATGCTTCTGTGCCTGGGCTACACAAAAGCCAAACAAAGCACGCACTTTCTGTAAACACACATACACCACAACCCCCACCCCCATAGAGGACTCAGCACTACAGTAATCACCACAGTGAATGGCTAGGATGAAATGCTTCAGGATAATAAATCTCTTCCCATCACCCCTCACTGCAGTCCTTCAATCTAGCCATTGCTACCATCACCACTACGTAAGGACTTGGAACCTGCCTATCACCAATATGGCGGTGATGATTGTGAAGAAGGAGGGAGAGATCACTCTGTCTACCCCCTCACCTCTGACAGCAGAGAAGGAAGGGATGGGAGAGCCAGGGAATCAAGCTGCACCCCTGGACTCTTTCATACCTACTACACCAAATTCCTGACAGACTGACAATACCATCATACGTGCTTTTAATTTTAAAAAATAATGTTTTCTTAGTTATTTAGCCTCTTAGAAATCATCAGACTGTAACTTCTGCATATTTAGAAAATAAATCCAGTCCTGCAAATATTTGGACAAACATTATGTATAATTTAATTTCTGTTCTATCTAGCTGAAAAGCTAAGTTTCAAAGCTGATTCCATGAGGTTTTAAATTGTATCCATGTATCTGCTTGAAAAATCCTATAAGCATTCTGCTTCTGCTCAAGGTCCTCCAAACCACTATTTTTTCTTGTTTTCCAATGGGAACTGCTTTTGTGATCTATGGCTCCACAATGTTATTAGAAGTAGGAGGTATACAAAGAATTGCATATTTGAGCCCCTGGCTTAACCTTCCAGTATTATTCTGTTGGTAACAGCTGTTTCTACTTACCTGAAGTACAGCAGGTGCAGGACAAAGATATCAAAACCTCTTCACCTGCTGCCTCAAATTCTACCCAGGTAACTCAGTGGAACTTATCTTTGTATACCTGTCACCACAACAGATGTTCAATGGGAAGCCAAGATAGCCACACCCACGTATCTTTGGCTTGATCTTTGCCTTGTTTAGTCAATCTGATTAGTTTAACTGAGCTGCACAACAATAAAATTTGCTTGTCAAAATACAGCCAATCTGTTCAGTAGGAAATGCAATGAATCCATAAAAAGCTGTTCTCTTCTTGCTACCATGACTCTAGTAAAAAGGTAAACTTGTGAAAGGGTTTTCACAGCAAGACATTTGGTTCAATAGTTCATATATGCTGATATGTAATATCAAGGACTCTTCATTATGAAAATATTGTGAGCATTCTTTCTAGTTAACAATAAAGATGGATAAATCTGACTGTTTTGCTTTTTCTAAGGTTTGCATTTTTCAGGCAGAAGTTCATTCCATCCTGTTTCTGCATCCGTTTGCAATTTTTAAAAGCCTCTGCATAAAAATTCACATGCATTTTGGTATGCATGAAAATTCATACATAGTTCCCCTGGTATACACATTTTTTGCAAGCAATTTCCCCTAATATATGCCTTTTTGTATGCTATTTTTTCATAATGAATGAATATTCAGTTTCTTTAGTGTATACATTTTCATGTACACTCATTTTTTGATGGGAAAAGTGATTCACAAAATCAGAGAAGTGTAAAAACTGAATGATAGCTACATTCTGGTTTGCATATTATTTTAGGAAGTGTGAATTACGTTGGTTTGTATTAAAATGCAAACCAAACAAATTTCTTTGTCATCCCTAATTTATATCCATCTGGCTCAGCATTGTCCGAGTGCTGAAATTCTTTCAGCCCAAGGGCCGAATTCCATTTCAGAGATGCTCTCAGGGGCCACATTCCGACATGGGTGGGGCTGAAGGCAAAAGGGGTGGGACCAAAGCAAAAGGAGAGGATCCAAAGTATCAGCATAACTGCACAAAAGCCAGAAAATCACCAAATGAGCAGTGTTTGAGGGGAAAAGGGATGGGCTAGGGAAAGGGGCTAACCCGGGAGGGACCCCAGGAAGGCCAGATTTGGCCTGTCGGCCTGAGGTTCTGTCTTGGTGTAGACCACTGGTCTACACTGACTGGCAGTGGCTCTCTAGAGTCTCTCTCATAAACTTTTTAATATTTAGTTTTGAAATTCACAGGATGAAAGAAAAAATCCTCAAACGAGCTGCATCCTCTGCAGATTGAATGCTATGTGTTCATGGTTCATACAAAAGAGACAGCTAACTAGAACTAAACAGAAGAGAGTGCCTACGCACTGGTTTTTGAGACTGTCAAGTGTGATAAACCACTAACCATTGAATATATAGTTCTTGGTGTACAAAACTGCCATAGCAGAAAAAATAAATACACTGAGAATTTTTAATTAGCATGACTGACATGATTTCAAATAATGAAATTCCACTCATAACAGTGCACTGCTAAGGAAGCAAAATAAAGCATTATATTTTTCAATGAGATGAAAATTACAGATACATGCTGCTCATCTCATTAGTTCCTATGCATCTGGTTGAACCCAAAAATAATACATCATAATAAGGGGCAGGGGGACAACAGCAGACTACTGCATTAAAAACAGTGCACTCAGGGTTCATAAATTATGGGATTAAAGAGAGGTTGATGAATCAAGGAATTTGCTGGTCTCATTCATTTAAAAAACTCTGGCGTTCCATCTGAACTGATCCACTGTTGGACTAGTCTAGAGTACTAGACTAGATGGCTCAATGGTGTGATTCAGTATAAGGCAACTTTGGACGTTCTAATATTTTCAACCCAGTAACATTGTTGTTGTTGTTCAGTCGTTCAGTCGTGTCCGACTCTTCGTGACCCCATGGACCATAGCACACCAGGCCTTCCTGTCCTGCGCTCTTTCCCGGAGCGTGCTCAAGTTCATATTCACTGCATCCGTGATGCTATCTAGCCATCTCATCCTCTGCCGTCCCCTACTCCTTTTGCCTTCGGTCTTTCTCAGCATCAGGGTCTTTTCCAGGGAGTTTTCTCTTCGCATTAGGTGGCCAAAATATTGGAGCTTCAGCTTCAGTATCTGTCCTTCCAATGAGCAGTCAGAGTTGATTTCCTTTAGGATTGACTGATTTGACCTCCTTGCAGTCCAGGGGACTCGTAAGAGTCTTCTCCAGCACCACAGTTCAAAAGCATCGATTCTTCGGCGCTCAGCCTTCCTTAGAGTCCAGCTCTCACAGCCATACATTACTACTGGGAAAACCATAGCTTTGATTAGACGGACCTTTGTCGGCAAGGTGATGTCTCTGCTTCTTACTATGCTGTCTAGGTTGGCCATAGCTTTCCTCCCAAGGAGCAAGCGTCTTTTAATTTCATGGCTACAGTCACCATCTGCGGTGATCTTGGAGCCCAAGAAAGTAAAATCTGTCACTGCTTCCATTTCTTCCCCTTCTATATGCCAGGAAGTGATAGGGCCAGATGACATGATCTTAGTTTTTTTAATGTTGAGTTTCAAACCAGCTTTTGCACTCTCCTCGTTCACCCTCAACAAGAGGCTCTTGAGATCCTCTTCGCTTTCTGCCATTAGGGTGGTATCGTCTGCATATCGGAGGTTGTTGATAATTCTCCCGGCAATCTTAATTCCGACCTCTGATTCATCCAATCCGGCATTTCTCATGATGTACTCTGCATATAAGTTAAATAAGCAGGGTGACAATATGCAGCCTTGTCATACTCCTTTCCCAATTTTGAACCAATCGGTTGTTCCATGTCTGGTTCTTACTGTTGCTTCTTGACCCTCGTACAGGTTTCTCAGGAGACAGGTAAGGTGGTCTGGTACTCCCATCACTTTAAGAATTTGCCACAGTTTGTTGTGATCCACACAATCAAAGGCTTTAGCATAGTCAATGAAGCAGAAATAGACGTTTTTCTGGAATTCTCTTGCTTTCTCCATGATCCAGCGAATGTTGGCGATTTGATCTCTAGTTCCTCTGCCTCTTCGAAACCCAGCTTGTACTTCCGGTAGTTCTCGGTTCGCATACTGCTGAAGCCTAGCTTGTAGGATTTTGAGCATCACCTTGCTGGCATGTGAAATGAGCGCAATTGTGCGGTAGTTTGAACACTCTTTGGCGTTGCCCTTCTTTGGAATTGGAATGTAAACTGACCTTTTCCAGTCTTGTGGCCACTGTTGAGTGTTCCAGATTTGTTGGCATATTGAATGCAGCACTTTAACAGCATCATCTTTTAGGATTTTAAATAGCTCGGCTGGAATACTGTCATCTCCGCTAGCTTTGTTCTTAGTAATGCTTCCTAAGGCCCACTTGACTTCACTCTCTAGGATGTCTGGCTCAAGTTCAGTGACTGCACTATCATGGCTATCAGGGACATTCAGATCTTTCCTGTATAGTTCTTCTGTGTATTCTTGCCACCTCTTCTTAATCTCATCTGCTTCTGTTAGGTCCCTGCCTTCTTTGTCCTTTATCATGCCCGTCTCTGCACAAAACGTTCCCTTGAGATCTCCAATTTTCTTGAAGAGATCTCTAGTCTTTCCCATTCTGTTGTTTTCCTCGATTTCTTTGCATTGTTCATTTAAGAAGGCCTTCTTGTCTCTCCTTGCTATTCTCTGGAACTCTGCATTCAGTTGGGTATATCTTCCCCTTTCTCCCTTGCTTTTCGCTTCCCTTCTTTCGTGAGCTACTTGTAAAGCCTCATCAGACAGCCACTTGGCTTTCTTGCATTTCTTTTTCTTTGGGACGGATTTCGTTGCTGCCTCCTGAACAATGTTACGGACCTCTGTCCATAGTTCCTCAGGCACTCTGTCTATCAGGTCCAATCCCTTAAATCTATTCCTCACCTCCACTGTATATTCATCAGGGATATGATTTAGGTCATACCTGAACGGTTTAGTGGTTTTCCCAACGTTCTTCAATTTAAGCCGAAATTTTGCAAGAAGCAGCTCATGATCTGAGCCACAGTCAGCTCCAGGTCTTGTTTTTACTGACTGTATGGAGCTTCTCCATCTTTGGCTGCAAAGGACATAATCAATCTGATTTCGATATTGACCATCTGGTGACGTCCATGTGTAGAGTCGCCTCTTGTGCTGTTGGAAAAGAGTGTTTGCTATGATCAGCATGTTCTCTTGGCAAAACTCTATTAGCTTTTGTCCTGCTTCATTTTGTACACCAAGGCCATGCCTGCCTGTTATCCCGGTGATTTCTTGACTTCCTACTTTAGCATTCCAATCCCCTATGATGAAGAGGACATCTTTTTTTGGTGTTAGTTCTAGAAGGTGTTGTAGGTCTTCATAGAATCCATCAACCTCAGCTTCTTCGGCCTCAGTGGTTGGGGCATAGACTTGAATTACTGTGATGTTGAATGGTTTGCCTTGGATTCGTACTGAGATCATTCTATCATTTTTGAGATTGTACCCCAGTACTGCTTTTCCCACCCTTTTGTTGACTATGAGTGCTACTCCATTTCTTCTCAGGGATTCTTGCCCACAATAGTAGATATGATGGTCACCTGAATTAAATTCGCCCATGCCTGTCCATTTGAGTTCGCTGATTCCCAAGATGTCGATGTTCAATCTTGCCATCTCATGTTTGACCACCTCCAGCTTACCTTGATTCATTGATCTGACATTCCAGGTTCCTAAACAATATTGTTCTTTACAGCATCGGATTTTCTTTTCACCACCAGACATATCCACAGCTGAGTGTCCTTTCGGCTTTTGCCCAGCCGCTTCACTCTTTCTGGCGCTACTTGGAAATACCCTCTGCTCTTCCCCAGTAGCATATTGGACACCTTCCGACCTGAGGGGCTCATCTTCCGGCGTCATCTCTTTTAGCCTTGTGATACGTTCCATGGGGTTTTCTTGGCAAGAATACTGGAGTGGGTTGCCATTTCCTTCTCCAGTGGACCACATTTTGTCAGAACTCTCTGCCATGACCTGTCCGTCTTGGGTGGCCCTGCACGGCATAGCTTATGGCTTCACTGAGTTACGCAAGCCCCTTCGCCACAACAAGGCAGTGATCCATGAAGGGGCCCAGTAACATACAGCGCCTATAATACAAAACTGACAACTATAACCCATTGCAGGGGAAGCTTGTGCCTGAGACCTCAGGCAGCTGTAACTAGTCAGAATAGATAACGCTGGCCTAGGTGGAGCACTGGCCCAATTCAAATCCACATGTTGCAATAATTGTGACCTATACTGGCCTGCTTCATAAGATCTGGCCCACTTAACGTGACTGACTTCCATTTTTTTTCCAAGACCCCAAATTCCATTTTCAGTGGTTTTCCTGCTGATATACATGTATTAACTTCCTGCTTAATTTGTGCGCCTCACCACCATAAATTTGAAGGGGTATGTCACACATTTTTCCCTGACAGGCACTTTCTAATGAATGTGTTGTAGCTTCTGGCTACTCCTTTCCTGGCTTTCACACTTTAATTTGTAATTCCAATCTTATTTGCTGGACATATGTTCCCTAATCTAAACAAAAAATTGTTCATGATTTACCTGGCCCAGATTAGCTTTTCCCCCAAACCATCCCCCCTATGGCAGTGTGAGACTATGATTGGTTCTATTTGGTGAAGGGTGAACTTACCTAGGGATGTACGAAAGTCACTTACCTTTTCGAAGGGTGACATTCGCGGTGGGGGGGAGGCGCTCCGTCCCTCCCCCCGAAATTCTCTCTGGCCGGCTCCGCTCCGCAGAGATTCCGCAGAGCCGCCGGCCGGGGCCACCCGCAGCCGGACATCCGGCCGCTGGGCAGCCTCTAGGGACACAAGTGGCAGTTGCCATAGCCGCCGCCATTTGCATCCCTGTATTTTACCGTGATAGGCTATGTAAATATTTACATAGCCTATCACGGCAAAAAAACAACAACCAACAGCGGACGCAAATGGCGGCAGCTACGGCAGCCACCATTTGCGTTCCCTTTTTTTTGCTGTTTTAGCCTACGTAAATATTTATGTAGGCTATTACAGCAAAAAAAAGGGGGGAACGCAAATGGCGTAGTGGCCGCCATTTGCGTTCCCCCTTTTTCCCGCTGTAATAGCCTACATAAATATTTACATAGGCTAAAAGGGCAAGAAGAGAGAACGCAAATGGCGGCCACCATAGCTGCCGCCATTTGCGTTCCCTTAGTTAAGCCGTGATAGTATCACGGCTATATGGAAACGAATGGCGGCCGCAGACGTGGCCGCCATTCGCAAGTCAGTGTGGATGGCAGCAGGTAGGTGCTCCGTTCCTGGCCCATTTCGCGGGGTGGGGAGGCTTCGTTCCGCCACAGATTTCGGGGGGCTGAATGCACTGGCATTTGGCCTCACCGAAGTCCGTGGTGGAATTCTCTGACATCCCTAAACTTACCCCAACAGAAATCATAACTTGCACACCAGGTTCCAAATTCCTCTGCCCAATCTCGGCTGAAGGTTCTCCATTATTCTGAGTATTGTTTTGTATATACGAACTGTTACATAAGCACAGATCTCATCCTTGCCTGCTAGCCACCCTTCTCCAGGCTCCATCGCTCTCCTCCCAACCTCCTTTTCCTTGAAACGCCATGTGCATGCATTTGTAGCAAGCATGGCTGTGTTCAGAGATAGCGTTTCAGCCTGGCAGCACTTCCTGGAATGTCCGTGTGACCATGCCATGAGACACCCCATGGTGTGGTCACATGACCATTCCAGGAAGTGCCTGTTAGGCTGCAATGCTATCTCTGAAGGTAACTACGCTGCTACAAGCATGAAAGGGGTTTTTCTAAAGTAGTAAGATATTTAGAAAAGAGCCTTTCTGGCTGAAAGGAGTCATGTTCACTCAAATTCCAAAATGCTTGAGAAATTACAGCTGTTAAGAGCCATGCCCTTAACAGACACATTTAGCCAATACAAATGTAGTATGGTTTTCTATGCTGTGGCTAGTTCCAGCTTCACCACTGCCTTGGAGCTGGATGGCTGTCAGTGGCAGAGTTGTGGACCTAAATCCCAGATTTGTCTGTTCACTGGAGCAGACACATGCAACTGAAGCTTTCATGCAACTGAAGCTACTATTCCATGCTACAAGTACTGACCTGGCAACTGTTACTATCCATATAGAATGATCAGAGTTGGAAGGGGTGTGGTACAGGGGGAGCCTGAAGCCTCCTGTAAATTGTGACAGGTGAGTATTTATTTATTTATTTATGAATGAATGAATGAATGAAATGTATACCCTGCGCCTTTCTAAACATGGCCTCCAAGGCAGCTTACCACAGAAATAACGTATACAACCCCCACAACAAATTGTAAAAAGTCGTATTTTATCTTTGAAACCCTTTGAACAACTGTTACAGAGGTTATTTTCTACTTGCATACCTCTGAAATGCTCAAAAATGCTCAAGATGTTAGGTGAATACCAGTGGAACATTTCTACACAACATTGCTGCCCCCTTCTGGGCTGAAATTTTCCATCCCCTAAGCTTCTAACGAATTCTACCATCAAGCCTTAGAGTTTCATGACAAGCCATGTAGGGAAATATGCTCAAAATTACTGAAGAAAGCTAAATTTTCTGGGAATGTGTGTGGGCTAAATTAAAAAAAGGATTTGTTAAGAGCTATAACACATGAGTAATAAAACACATTACTGAATAATAGCAATTGTTACCAAAACATTGATAAATATGGACAGCGGGAGTGTTGCTGCAGATGAAACCATCAAGGAAACATCTGGAATAAATCAGAAATGTCTCTAAAGGAAATGTCTCCAAACACACCCCATCCCCCACCTTTCCCCCTTGTCAAATTCACAGGCTGCTTTAGGAAGAGAATGCCAATCAACTACACCCAAACCTCTCAAAAATGTGTATCACAACTATAATTTTACAAATATTTCACATTTAGAAACAAGATGCCTTAATTCTTTTAGGTTATCAAATAACCTAGCAAAGAAGTATGATGTAAGGAGGAGACTAAGCAAAGCAGGCTAACATAAAATCAATCCTCCCTTCCTCTCTCAGAGCCACCAACATTTCATTACTAATTCCCCAAATCAAACCTCTTATGCAAGTTCATGTACTGTTCAAGGGCTCAGGCAATTCAGTGTCTGCTGTTTTCATGACGCATTGATCATTCTCTTTCTCTCTCCCACATGCATCTTGCCACCCACTGATTTGGCAAGCATATTTTAACCTTTCACCTATGAAAATTAATGCTTCCAACAGCAAACTTATTCAGAAACTGCTCAAGCTTCTTATGGATACTCAACTAAAGTAGAATCCTTTTTCAGAACAAAGGTCATTTTTGTACTTCGAGCTGCTCTTTGGTCTTACATAGAGATGTGAAGGCAAAGGACAAAAACATTCTCCCCCTAAGGCTTAAATGGAAAACCTGGCCATCTTGGGACAAATTTTTAACAAATGTCTTATTAAATATTTTCTGTTTTGGGATGAGGAGTGAAATACTTTTTAAAGCAGTGTTGAAAAATAATATTGCTGCAGACAACTCATGCTGTTGCAAATCTCTTTGATCAAGTGATGATCGCAGTGCTACTGTGTTTGATCGGACTGCTGAACAAACAAGGTTCTGATGTTGGAAAAGTACTTTCAAATGTTGCAGAATACAGAATATCATCAGTTATTTGGTGCAGGAGTGCAGTCTGAGAGTCTGACAACCTACTGCTGGTGGTGCCAAAGCCTTTGTACAACTCCCCACCTCCCACAACTACTCTCACTTTCCCCAAAGCCTCTAACTTCTACACCAAGTGTAATAAACCAATGTTTGAAAATACACATACACATAATCAAGAAACAAACCACAGCTCAATGGCAGAGCACCTGCTTGTCCCAGGTTCAATCCCCAGCATCTGCAGGAAGGGCTGGAACAGCTCCTGCCTGAAGAGTTGGAGAGCCACTGCTGGTCAGTGTCGACAATACTGGGCTAGACGGACCAAGGGACTTAGTATAAGACAGCTTCCTATGTGAAAGCATTCAGATGTTCTTTTTTTAAACTTGTGCATAGCATTCATTTCCTGAAGTCCAAAAAACTCAAAGAAGTAGTTAAGAATCAAAGACTTAAGATCTTTCAAATAATGATTCTGATTACAGAAAAAATTTAAATTATGCAAGTATTTTCAATCACATATTACTTACTGGAATGAAATGGTGGATAAATAAACATAGGTTCAGGTAGCTAACTCTGTGAACAGTTAGCGCCTATGGAAGCTTTCCTCTAGGAGTTAATAGCAGCTTTGAGAGTGGTCATTTTCACTGGGACTCGAGTGAGGGGGAAAGGATTACACTACTTTCCCATGTGCCACAGTCCTATTCCAGATCACTGTCACCTCCCCCAGTCATTTTTTAGTAGGAAAAACCTGGAAAAACTAAATGGAATCACACAGTTAGCGTTATGTCACCAGATAGAGAAGGTATAGCAAACACAACACTCAAAGGTGGTGCCTACGAAGACAGAATACTTTTCCTAAACTGAATGATTAAAGGCAAAAAGCAACAGAAAAGCAGTCCATCCAACATTTTAGAATGCACAACAGCAAAGTATTGCCCATCATGAGAACATAAGAGCAGCCCTGCTGTATCTGACCAAAAGCCTATCTAGTCAGTGGCCACTAAGATGCCCCAATGGAAGGTCACAAGCAGGACATGGGGGCAATAGGTCTCTCCCACTGTAGTTCCCCAGTAAGTAGTATTCACAGGCATGCTGCCTCTGATTCTGGAAGTGGTATATAGCCATCATGACTAGTATGCATTGATGCCATTAACATCTGTTGATACTATTCTAGAACTAGGCAATGGAAGAACTGAGGTGCAGCTAATTCACATGTGATCAAGTCTGCATATCGTTTGTCTGACATGCTAAAGTTGAAGTGATGTAGCATAGCATTTAAGACCATGGTTGTCAAAAATATGAAGTCACTAAACTAGGTTGTTTTTAAAAAGCCACTTGGGAAAGTTCACATGTAACACCAACTTATGGTTTGGCGCTATGGAAATGAGCCCTGTGGTTGCATGCTCACTCACTCCTTGCCTCATGCACTCCACTAAGTTATTTCTGGTTTTGCAGAGCAAGTGAAAGACACACTCTGCCATACTTATTACAGACCAGGAAGTAATAAAAGAAGCAGAATAAGTACAGAAATAATTCCTGTAGTACTAAACTATGGTTTGGTGTTTTTATTAGGCACACTGCATTCATTCTACAGTATTCTAGGGGGTTGGACTCGATGGCCTTGTAGGCCCCTTCCAACCCTACTATTCTATGATGCTATGATTCTATTTTTCAATATGAAATTTGTACCGCCAGAGGTGGGGATGGGGGGAAGTGAAACACATATTTTAAAATCATCTTTACATACTGAGTTTGTGTGTGGACTTTTTAAACTGTATCATTGTTATGAATCCTGTAACAAAACCGGTCAATTCCAAAACTCTCTGTAAGAAATCTGGATCAGTGCTTCTGATGTCTGCTCTCTCCCTCCTCTCCATGTGCGTTGAAATTAATGCTAAGGCTAGGATAGGAAAGACAGGCTACTTACCTGTAACTGTAGTTCTTCGAGTGGTCATCTGTGCATTCACATGTATGGGCTCTGCACCTGTGCAGAGCCTCTATTTGGGAAACTTCTAAAGTGGAGGAACTTTTTGGAAGGAACCCTCCCCCACCGTCCCACTGCGCATGTCTGAGTGGGTTCCCACCTATCTCCTCAGTTCCTTGAGACTGCAAAAAAAAAATAGTCTCGGATCTGAGGATTCCTTGGTATCAACATCAACAGGATATCAACACCAAAGAGGGGACAGTATGTGGGTTGTGTGAATGAAAAGATGACCACTCAAAGAGCTATAGTTACAGGTAAGCAACCTGTCGTTCTTCTTCGTGGTCTATGTGCATCATACATATGGGCGATTAACAAGCCAACTTACTGAAGGAGGGCAGGTGTCCTATTGGAACATGGACGAGAGCACCACTCTTTCAAATGTGTAGTTCAATTGAGCATGCACATCCAATTTATAATGCTTCACAAAGGTTGATGGGGTAGACTTAGGGATGGCACAGAATTCCGCCACGGATCTCAGTGAGGCCGAATGCCAGTGCATTCGGCCCCCCGAAATCTGTGGCGGAACGGCCTGCCCCCCTGCAGATCCCCCCTGGGACGAGACTTACCTGGGGCGGATCTTCCAGGCGGCAGCAGCTGCTAGTCTTCCGACCGGCTGCCGCCACTGCCACTTGCAGTCTTGTCGCTTTGTTTTTGTTTTTTTACAAGACGGGATAGGCTACGTAAAGGCTTATGTAGCCTATCACATCTGGTTTAAAAAAAAAACACGCATACGCAAATGGCGGCGGCTATGGCCGCCGCCATTTGCGTTCCTTATTTTTGGCCGTCTTAGTCTATGTAAATATTTACGTAGACTAAGACGGCCAAAAATAAGGAACGCAAATGGCGGCGGCCATAGCCGCCATTTGCGTATGTGCGTGTTTTTTTTTTAAGCCAGACTTGATAGGCTACGTAAGTCTTTATGTAGCCTATCACGGCTGACTACAGGGACGCAAACAGCAGCGGCTACAGCCGCCGCCATTTGCATCTCTGCTAGCCAGTGGCCGGATGTCCGGCTGCTGGCGGAGCCGGCCGGTGGCTCCGCGGAATCCCTGCGGAGCAGAGCTCGCCGGCGAGGATTCTGGGGGGAAGGATGGAGCGCCTCCCCCCCCAGCGGAACCCGGCGGAGCCAGGTAAGGGGACTTTCGTACATCCCTAGGTAGACTATGTTGCAGCCTTGCAAACGTCCTTTTGAGCCACCCCTCTCCCGAAGGCTGTCGACATTGCTATAGCTCGAGTCGAATGTGCTCGGATTCGATGCAAAGGCTCTTGACCAAGGCTTTAGTTTGCAGTGTGATAGTCTGAACTATCCAGACAGCCAGACAGCAGCGGGATGACACTGGCAGTCCCTTTTTAGCTCCCGCATAGCAGACAAATAATCTTTTTGATTTCTGAAATGATTCAGTACTAGCTTTGTAAAAAGCCAAAGCCCTTCGGACAGCAAGATTATGCAGACATTTCTCCAGGTCCGAAGATGGTGATTGGAAGAAAGCTGGCAGCACAATAGGCTCGTTAAGATGAAATTCCGAAACCACTTTAGGAAGAAAGGCGAAGTCTGGCTGAAGACAACCTTATCCTTGTGAAAAACTGTAAATGGAGCATCAATAGGGAGAGCACCCAATTCACATGCTCTCTGAGATGGCGTGATAGCCACTAGGAAAGCCACCTTCCATGACAGTACATAGAAGTCAATAGTAGCCAGAGGCTTAAATGGCTTTGATGTCAAAGCCTGCAACACTAGCGAGAGATTCCACTGTGGGGTTAAGACCTTCACAGGGAGAACCAAGTTCCGCAACCCACATAAAAATTACTTGGTGGATGAACACTGAAAATCCCTGTACTTGTCCCCTCATAACTGATACAGCTGCAGAGGAATACTTTAGTCCTTTTTCAAACAAGTGATGAAGGAATGACAGAATGTCCAAAATTGAACTGGAGGAATGACGAAAGCCCTTAGAATTGGAAAAATCCTCAAACATTGTCCATTTACTATGGTACAATTGCTGGCTAGCTAACTTCCTTGCGGCGTCCAACACCCACTGCACCTGTGATGATATGGATGTTCTGTCACCTCTATCGAATCCTCCATACTGTCAACTTCAGGGTGTGCAGATCTGGATGCTTGTCCTCGATCCTGAGATATTAGATCGTGCTGGAGTGGAAGATGAAGGAAATTCCCCACGGCCATATTGGACAGAACTGTGAACCATGGTTGTCTTGGCCACCAGGGTGCGATCAAGAGACAGTTGGTCTTTTCCGTCTTGATCTTCGCAATCTCCTTTGGTAGCAGGGGAAATGGAGAAAAGAGATAAAACAGTGTTCTGCTCCACCAAAGGAGAAAGGTATTTCTCAACAATGAGCAACCTACTCCTGCTCTCTTGCAAACTGTATTTAATGGGTTTGAGAACAGATCCACAGATGGGTGGAGATATTTTCCATTCATGGGATGCTTGATAAGTTCGACTGAGGGAATCTGCCAAAGTGTTGTCTACTCCAGCAACATGAATCGATGTCAGACGGATACCCCTTGGGACAACCCAGTTGTAAATTTTGACGGTGAGGCTCACCCGTTTGGATGAATACCTCCTTGCTTGTTTAGGTGCAAAGGAACAGAGGTGTTGTCCATCAGAATTTGGACATGTCTGCTCTGTAGGTAGGTCACAAAAGCCCTTAAGGCTTTCCATACCGCCAATAACTCCAGGAAATTTATGTCAGCCTGTCTTTCTGCTCCTGACCAATGGCCCTGGATTTGTAACAGTTCACAATGGGTTCCCCAACCGAGGAGAGAGGCAACTGTGGTAAGCACTCAAGATGGAGATGGCTGAACAAATACGATACCTTAACTGAGACTGTTTGGATCGATCCACCAACGAAGAGAGGGCACAACTCTGTCTTCTCTCCAGAGTTGGGTTCGATGGGCATCGGTCTCATTGTGGAAAACTCGAATAAACCAGTTCTGTAATGATCTTATTCTAAGACATGCCCACTTCACCACTGACACAGTTCCTGCCATGTGCCCTAACAGACACTGAATAGCATGGGTCGACACATGCTGATGCTGGTAAAGAGCATGTCAGAGTGATTAAATGATCCAAGCACAGTTGAGGAAGATATGCACAACTTTGAGTCCAATACCGCCCCAATGAAAGAGATAACCTGAGCGGGAGACAAGGTCGACTTGTCCTCATTGAGGCAGAGGCCCAGAACTTTGAGAAGATTCAGGACAACTACAATGGCACGATCCAGAGACTCTTTGGAAGGACCTAAGAGGAGCCAGTTCTTCCAAATATAGGTAGATTTCGATGCCCTTGACACAGAGGTGCGCACATAGTACCACCATGCATTTCATGAACACCCTTGGAGAGTACCTAGTGCGAAGTGCAGCACATGAAAATGGAACATGGCGGGTCCAAGATGTCGATGCGTTAATAAGCATCTTTGAGATCCACTGCCACAAACCAGACTCCCTTCCGGAGGAGAGAGAGGATTGTTGCCAGAGTAGTCATTCTGAATCTCTTGGGTATGATAAACTCGTTCAACAGTCTTAGTTCTAAAACTGGATGCAGTCCTCCATGTCTTTTGGGAACTGTAAAATATCGGGAGAAAAAACTCCTTTCCTTCTGATCGGGGGAGACACGTCGAATGGCACCCTTCCAAAGAGGCGGCTCTGTCTTGAGATACAATGGTTCTGACGGCGAAGTCACTTGGACATTTCCCATGGGAGGAAGGAAGGTGTCAGGAGGCGCCCTAGCGGCCTCTTTCAGTAGACTCCAATAGCCAGCTCAAGACACAGACGAAAGGATTATTTTCAAGGCCTTAATCCTTTTACAATTTAATTACTCTTTCATATGATAATCACCAGCGACTAAGCAAGGAACAGCAGAGTGGCCTATGCGCCGAGTAGGCAGTTGATCCCTGTTTGAAGGAGAGTCACTTGAAGACCCTGAACTTATGGGCTAGGGAGAGATCCTCCCTCTTTCCCTTGGGTCCATGGCAGGCGGCCGCTGCTTGCGTGCCAAATGGGTGCTACGCCTCCTTCCGCGCCCTCCATCACTCGTCGCTCTTTGCGTCTGTGTCGAGCATCTAGCAAGCCCCGTTCCCGCACTTTCTCACTGCTAGGATCACTATCTATCTCAGGAATGCCAGCAGGAGGAATCTCTGCCAGCTGCTGTGCCTGTGAGGGATGAGCTGGCTCCTCTCCCACGGATTGCTGATCCTCCTCAGAATCAGAACTGCTCTGGGGTTCTATCGGCTCAGTTTCCACCCTGACAGACATCATGTTTGATCTTGTATCCTCGGCAAACAATCGCCAGCACCCAAGAGTCCAATGTTACTGCATGCCACACTGGTAGAAAGAAAGGTGGCTTCCAAAAGTCAGGGTAGGCAGAGGTGGGGTGACACTCAAAAGCTCCAAGTCAAAGACCCCGTTTGGAAGAAGTGTCAGCCTTTCCACAGGATTAATGAAACTTAGAGGAAGAATACTGTTTCCTCTGTTGCTGCTGTTGTGTTTGGTACCAAGGGGCACGGTCTGCAGATTGCCTCTGAAAATACGACTGGTGTCTAAACCAACGCCTTGGTCTGTAAGACTGTGGTGGTTGTCCTATACCCATCTTCTTTGCTGTTGATCTCACTTTTTGAACAGAATCCATCTGATCATCCATTTTAGAATTAAACAGACCCTCACCATCAAAAGAGAAGTCCTCAATTCTAGACCATGCCTCCGGTGCTAGTCCCGCCGAACAAAGCCATGCATGGCGTCATAAAGCTACAGAGCCTACCATGGATTTAGCATTGCAGTCAGCCTGATGATGGGTGGTATTAATTTGTTGATGGGGAAATTTAACTACTTCCATCTGAAACATTCTGGCCAGTTCTCTCTGCTCATCCGGAAGGTAAGTACACAATGAATCCATTTTTCCCCACAAAAATAACTGATACCTCAACATCATGGCCTGATAGTTCGCAACATGAAGCCCTAAGGCCGCAGAAGAATAAAGTCCCCATCACATGAAATCAAGTCTGCATCCTTCCTTATCAACGGGCAATGCATGTGATTTCTGGGACCAACCCTGAGCTGATTCGACTATTACTGAGTTCAGACGAGGATGAGAGAAAAGAAAAGCAGCATCTTTCTCTTGAATTTTATACATCGACTCTAGACGCTTTGAGGTGGGAGCCATCGAAGATGGAGTGTTCCAAGTTTGTTTCACAGTCTGGAGGAGAGTGGGAAGAAAAGGAATTGCCACTGGTTTTGATGTCTCTGTATACATGGCATCAAACATCAGGTCTTGTATGTCTTCTATGGGCTGCTGCACATCAATTCCTAGAGACTGTGCCATTTTCAGCACCTGCTCTGAAAAATGACCCTTATCTTCTGAAGGGGAGGCTCTGTCTTGGGAACCTACAACTTCATCTGGAGATGAAATAGATGAAGGTACAGAGGAACAGGATGAGGAATCTGATTGATAATCCTCCACAGAATCCTGGGAAAGATCCCTCTGATTTATTGTCTTTGCTTGCTCAGCTTGGTGTTGCACAGGAGGAGATGGCAAAGGACGATCAGGGGGAGCCTGTTCCAAGTAGCCTCGAGGCTTATTCAAAGATGACGAGTGAAGAGGGACTGGAGATGGTGGTAAAAATATCTCATGATCCGGTGTGGGTGTGAGACTGAAGCTGAAGGCCCAATTCTGTACTGAGGAGAAGTCGCTCCTAAGTACCTGGTCTGATCATAGTACAATTCGTAATCTTGATGAAGTAGCTAATTGTCACATTGGTAAGATCTCGGACATGGTACAGACCAAGCAGAGAGTCAATCCCAATCTCAGTGTCTATCAGAATGCTCCTTCCTCCTCACAGTAATTCAGCAGTGATTGGTATTGAGGGACAGAGTCCCTGGGAACGGCAGATGATTTAGACCTTCTGAACCAAGGTGACCGTGATTCTTGATCCCATATGCTTGCTGATGGAGATCGCAAGCGTTGATCCCAAGGAGTGGAATCAGCTCGGTGTTGAATGGGAGAAAAGTCCCTGATCTCACCTTCAGAGGTGGTAGACAGAGGTTCTAATGGTGCCATGGCTGTCAGTACCGATGTCAGCCTTGGACTTGGTGAATTCAGACGAGGGGGCGGAGGAGAGATTTCCGACTCCAAAACTCCCAGTAAAGTCTTTTTAACCTCCTTCCTCTTCTTTTTCTTTGGTACAGCATCTGGGGTAGGCTTAGAGCATTTAACCTTTTTAGCAATCTTTTTAGCCACTGAAAAAACAAGGAACGACCAGGTGTTGGCGGATCTGTTTGTCCCACCTCTGATGTTGAGGGGGTGAAACCATGACAGGCTATGACATCTCGCTGTGCCCAGGGGCACCTGACTGAGGTTGAATTTTTCAGGTATCCACTGCTTCCAATGCTCTTTCCCACAAAATCACCTTTAATCTGCCCGAGTGATTCTTACAGGCTTGTTTGGAGAAGGGCTGGCAATGACGGCACGTCTCTACAACATGCGACTCTCCAAGGCAAAGAAGGCACAAAGCGTGTCCATCAGACGGGGGGGGAGTTTACCACCACAGCGGATGCACTTCCTGAAGGGGGCCTTTAATGCTATATGCTAAAAAATGAAAAGAACAAACAAGTATACGAACTACTTTTTTTTTTTTAGTTAATAAGGAAGAAAGAACGAAATACACACGAGAAACACGGAAAACTTCAGCACAAACTTGCACGAAAAAAATGCAGACAATGTTCCCAAAGAGGCACCCGTGATGGCAGTCAAAAAGGAACTGAGGAGATAGGTGGGAACCCACTCGGATGTGCGCAGTGGGACAGTGGGGGAGGGTTCCTGCCAAAAACATTCCTCAGCTATAGAGGTTTGCTGAATAGAGCCTCTGCACAGGTGCAGAGACCATGTGTGATGCACAGAGACCATGAAGAACTTTCAGATTCCCCCCTCCCATTTCATCTGCCTCCCCCTCACTGACAAAGTACCCCTGTGAAGGATTGCTGGTTTCATCCCAACAACCCTGCAAGGCAGGACAGGCCCAACTTGGCCACAAATTTCCCCAAAAGTAACCCAGTAGCTCCCACCCAGGCCAAAAGGCACTGCATTTAGCACTGAAGTTATTCAGGTAGACCACACCAACTGAGGGTTGGATAAAAGTTTATAGAAAAACTTATAAAAGGAAAAGAGCAGAGGGAAAGGAACAGGGGAGAGGTGGTAGGCTGTACAGGAAATTACAAGCAAGGTTCAAAACTCTAAACAAAAACAGAAACGCCAAACCCCAAGGCACACACTCCCAAGAGTAAACAATAAAGCTAGCTAGTCTATCCTATACATACCAAAGTATGGGCCTCCCAGGATAGCCATCGACCAGCAGCACACCCTAGTACCATCAGGGCCAGAAGAGACACCCACCCCTTCCTTAGCCCTCTTTTTATTGCCCAGCCCTAGCAACTCCAGGCAGATTTGGAACACCCAATCCAAGCCCAGTCCCAGGACACCCCACTCCACCCTCCAAAGAGGTTGCATCTTCCCACCAGGCATGGCTGTTATCACTTTCCCAGTTAGCCGGAGCAACCCGTGGCCTTGAGCTGCCAGGCTGAGAAATGGCCAAAAACCATTCAACCTCCAGGTGGCTGCTGTATACGTGACTACCCCAATGGCCCTCATGGTTCTTACTCTATTAACTCATTCTTGACAACCCCCAATTTCTCCACCTGCGACTGGAGAAGCCATTTAGCCCTAGTTGAAACTGGCTGCGGTGAAGAGACCGTTCCACGCAGGCCAGGGATGAACTGTGCTTCTCATTCTTGTAGCTAGAGCTGGCCCAAGATGTTTTGCCCATCTCAGACAGAGCAGCAAACAGCACACACCCCTCCACTCCCGAAGGTGTGTAGTATAAAAGGCCAGCCAAAATATTTTGGCACCCGAGGCAGAAAAACCCTCATGTATCTCTACCCCACCCTGGCGGTAAAAATACAGTAAAAATAAATCTAATAACTAATGATTTGTGGCCCTTTCATGACACCCAAAAACCAGCTGCCTGAGGTGGTTGCCTCACTCTGCTTAATGGTAGGAATGGCCATGCTTGTAGTTTTGAAGGACCAGTATCACCTGAGGCTGACAGAGAGAGAGAATCCAAGTCATGCATGTAGCTAGCCTTGCCCTGCATTGTGTTATATAAATGGTGGCATTCAATTGACTGAGAGCTAGTAGATATTTCACACTTGAACTGAAGAGAGTGGGGCCACCACAGGCCCTGCAGAAGCAGCAGCAACTTCAAGAGCACAGGGAAAGAGACTAACCCCCCCCCCCCCAATCTCTGTTGGAGCCTTTACGAACTGCACCAGAGGGCAGTATGGGAGAGATCATCTGCTACAGGCTGGAAGAAATCTGTCTGCTATGTCCTGTACTTGGCATTTTTTGAGGAACTGGTCGCTGGAGGTATTATTTATTAATACCTGGCTTCAGCGGAACTTTTTAGCCTATTCAGCTCTGGCTTACACATGATTGATGAATAATTTCAATTGATAATGTGTTTTAATGACTGATATTGCCTATTATGTACTGAATTTAAAATGCTATAATGGGCAGCATCCAATGCAGGGCATACTCCTAGCACAAAGGGAAGCTAACACTGGCTAGCGCAACCAGAAACTATCCAAAACTACTACTTCCAGAGTGCCCACAGAAGAGAGCTCTGCTGACCTGTCTTGTTCTGGAAGCTGTAGTTTTGGCTATTTTCCTGGGTTGTGCTAGTAAGCACTAATTTCCCACTGTGCTAGCGGTTGTTCCCACTAGCAAAATGTGTTGAGAGCTTGCTGACTGCCAAACACTGGATACTGTCTAATGTTATTATTATTGAAATAAACTGCTTAAGTTGTTATTATTAAGTTTTGAAATAAACCGGTGCTAAACTGTGTATGACAATGCACACAAATTGATACGTATTCTTGTTTTTGTATTGCTGTTCTTGCGACATACAAATTAAAGTGATGATTATGATGATGATGATCTTGATGATCATCATGATCTTGAACTACATGTATTAAAACACAGTGCAGCACTGATATAGCTGCAACCATGGCTCAACCTCCCCCACTTATAGCTCTGATATGATCACACATGGAACAGTCTAGCACTTCAGTGGTAGGATTGTTGGACTTTATTCTACCCAGCAGGCAATTTGCTATACACTCTGGACCAGCAGGTGAATGGAAAACGACACTGCTGTACTAGATCATAAGAACATAAGAAGAACCATTCTGGATCAGACCAAGGTCTATCTAGTCCAACATTCGGTTCACACAGTGTCCACCCAGCTGTGAATGGGAAACCCACAAGAAGGACATGAGTGCAACAGCACCCTCCCGCCCATGTTCCCCAGCAACTGGTGTGCATAAGCATACTGCCTCTGATACTGGAGGTAGCATAGAGCCGTCAGGACTACTAGACATTGATAGCCTTATCCTCCAGGAATTTGTCTGACCCCTTTTAAAGCCACCTAAACTGGTAGCCATCACTATGTCTTGTGGTAGCAAATGCCATAGTTTAACTATGCACTGCATGAAGAAGTACTTCCTTTTATCTGTTCTGAATCTCCCACCAGTCAGCTTCATGGGATGATCCCAGGTACTAGTATTATGAGAGAGGGAGAAAAGTATCTCCCTACCCACTTTCTCCACACCATGCATAGTTTTGTACACTTGTATCAGGTCTTCCCTTACTTGACTTTTCTCCAGGCTAAATAATTTCATCTGTTGTAACCTTTCCTCATAGGGGAGTTGCTCCAGCCCCTTGATCATGTTAGTTGCCCTTTTCAGCACTTTTTCCAACTCCAGAATATTCTTTTTTGGGTTGTGGTGACCAGAACTGTACACAGCATTCCTAGTGTTGTTGCACCATCGATTTGTATAAGGGCAGTATGATATTGGCAGTGTTATTCTCAATTCCTAAGTATGCCTAACATGGAATCTGCCTTTTTCACAGTAGCCACGCACTGGGTTGACATTTTTTTCAAGCTGTCCACCACAATCCCAGGATCTCTTTCTAGGTTGGTCAGATCCCATCAGCTTATACTTGAAGTTCGGATGTTTTGGCCCAGTCTGCATCACTTTACACTTGCTTACGTTGAACTGCATTTGCCATATAGATGCCCATTGTCCCAGTATGGAGAAATCCTTTTGGAGCTCTCCACAATCCCTTTTTGTTTTAACCACCCAAAATAATTTGGTGTCATCCGCAAACTTGGTCACTTCACTGCTCACTCCTGATTTCAGATCATGTATGAATAAGCAAGTGTAAAGTGATGCACATTGGGCCAAAAAATCCAAAAAGCACTGGTCCTAAAACAGATCCCTGTGGGACCCTACTCTTTACTTCCCTCCATTGGGAGAATTTACCATTTATTCCTCCTCTCTGCTTTCTGTTCTTTAACCAGTTACTCATCCATAAGTGGACCTGTCCTCTCATTCGATGACTGCTAAGTTTGCTCAGGAGTCTTTGGTGAGGGACTTTGTCAAAAGCCTTTTGGAAGTCCAAGTAAACAACATCTACCGATCACCCCTGTGTATATGTTTATTGACACTCTCAAAGAACTCTAAAAGGTTTGTGAGACAGGCCTTACCCTTTGTGGAAGCTGTGTTGATTTGTTTTCAGCCACACTTGTCCTATATGCTTACTAATTTTATCTTTAATAATGCTTTCAATTTACCTGGAACAGACGTTAAAGTAACTGGCCTGTAATTTCCCAGATCCCTCTTTAAAAATTGGTGTTACATTGGCCAACTTCCAGCGCTCTGGTACAAAGGCTAATCTTAGGGATATGTTGTATACTTTTGTTAGAAGATCAGCAATTTCATATTTGAGTTCTTTAAGAACTCTAGGATGGATACCACATGGGCCCGGTGATTTATGGTCACAATGGTTCTCATTGGAATCTCTTCTATGGCTTTTCTGAATTAGACTTGGGGCACTAGTATTATTTTTGAAGATGTGTACAAATATGGGAGAGGTTAAGCGCTCACGCTCCAACTCTCCTTCAGAAATGTTTCTGAAAGTGGGTCTGCTGTGGAAAACAGACTTGTGGATAGTACTCTTTCAGCATTGCATTTGTATACACCTTGCAACATAGGTGTAGCACTATATGTTCAGAAAGTTATATGATGAGAAGCAAGATTTAAGTTAACAGCTGGCACCTTGAGGCAGTTCAGACTGCATTCTTGCCCACTCATCTCTAAAGTAATGTGGAAGCCTAGTCACAGGAGTTTAAGGTGGTAAGCACAGGAGAGCAGAACTACCCTGGACCTGGGAGAAAAGGAATGTACTAGGTTCAGCTGGCAGCAGGAAACTCAGTGTGGAAGACCAAATTGAGATGGAATGGGTGTCACATACCTGTGTTGGCCTATGCTAGGCATAGGCACCTGGGAGTGACATTGTGGGGAGGATGGTCAAGCCATCTTGGATCCCAGGATGAATAAAGGAGAAGGAGTGTAGTTTGCCTCAAGAATGAGTATTTTAGTGTCTGAACCTGTGACCCATGACAAGAAAGTTGGGAATGCATAGTAGTAGTCAGTCCCAATAGCCTTGCAGATGTGCCTCCACCCACATGTTGCATGATGAAGTACCCAACATGGCTTTGTGTTTATATCTTTGCTTGTGTATGGAATTGTCTGGTGAACCTCTAAAGAATTAGGTTTGTAAAAGGAGCCAGTAATCAAAAGCTAGTGGGTAAATAAACAAGCACTTACAGTCAAATTTAAGTTTCACCATTGATACCTAATTTAAGAGCATGTGAGCCAAATCCATTCTGGATGTTTGCCTTCTGGTTTTATTATTTTTTTTAAATCCTTTTGCTTTAACAGTTTAATTAAAGACGACCATTCATCTCCACACTCAAGATATAAGATATACATAGGATATACATAATTGAATTCATTTTAAATTATGTTCTGAGGGAAAATGAGAGATGAGTAGAACTAAAAAGAAAGCAGTTAAATTGTCATATCATGCAAAAATAAAATGGCCTCATAAGGTAAAAGTCACTACATTACCACTGAATTAGCTTCCTCAACAGTAGTTTTTCAAATGACATTGTACAAAGAACTGTTAAAACATTTGTTTTCTTTAAATTCCATTTCACCTTTTCAATCCAGAAGGATCTCTCAAGGCAGTTTATATAAAACACAGCAGCAAAAACAGGGCTGCTTCTTTCTCCTCTGGCACATGACTTTGCTTTTCCAGTGGCACATCTCCCCACCCCCGCAGCCCTGAACTGCAAGTTTTTCTGATGTCCAAGGGGCAGAGAGGAATTGGTGCAGCAGCTGAGCTTCAGGTGAGCTGCTGAGTGGTTGCAGTTGACTCTTCTATTCACACATTCTACATGGGTAAGCAAAATAAAGACAGACGGGGATGTGGGCAGTCTCTTATGAAGAGTACATAGGTTCTATGGCAGGCCTGCCCAATTTGTGACATGCCAAGTCAAGTGCAGCCGCCAGACAAATGTGATAGGCCACTAGGAGCTCAATCAAGCTCCTGGATTTGCTGCCTTACTGGGATTGCAAAAAAAAGCAGTTGTCAAGTACATGGCAAGCCACAATACATGACTAATGTGCTGTGCTTGGCTTGGCAGGTTGTGTTTGTGCTGGCCTGCTCTATGGGCTGTTCTAGAGGGAGATGCACATGCTGCTACCCTTTCCCAAAGTTCGCCAGGGAATATTCAAGGCATTTCAAAGGAGAAGTCCGAATGTTCCCTAAAGATATTTGAGGAGGATTAAACTCATATAGCAGCATGACAGAATACAAATGGAATTTGCGTCACTAGGGTTCTGGGGGTAGCAAAATTTAACTTGAGCTTTCCAGGGATACTGGATAGGTTATCTACTGTTACTGATCCTGGACTAATGATAGACAGACAGGCAGACTTTCAGGATATTTTAACCAAATCCTCTCAATTCCTCTTTCATACTCATTGCATCTCTGCAGCAAATTTGGACTATGTCGCACTTGTGAACACTATGCCCGGTATCCCCAAATGCAACAAATGAATCAAACAAACCAACCAGAGCCCATTGCCTATGCAGGAGCCTTTTCCTTCTCTTTCAACTCATTTAAATCTTTGATTCATCCCTTGATTGCATACATGTGAATCAAATTAAGGCATTACATTTTCAAGAGCTCTATTTTTTAATGTATCATTTGCCATTCCCAACCATCCTATGCTGCCCCGCCCCCCATGTTCCATTAATACATTGAAAAAATGTGTTCAAAATGTTGTTGGCCCGGTCACAAAGCTGCTGTACACATTAAACTTCCAAGTGTTTAGATTAGGTATACCTACTGCTGCTGAAACAACTAAAATGTTTGACAGGAAGTGTCTTTACAGAGGTGACTTGCCTAACACGTATCTTGGAGACAGCATTTACAAGGGTTGCTGGATCTAGACCTAATTAAATTTTGTCTTCTATGCAGCTCTTAAAGATACAGGAGCCCTCTCTGGGTCTGCATCTGGCAACTCTAGCTGCCCTCACAACCTCTATTAGGATTAAGCAGGGAAGTGCTATTCAAAGACAAATTTAGAGTAGGCCTAGGGCACAGAAGAATTAATGAGAAAATAGCAGATGGTGTTGCAGTACCTCTCACTTCATATACACAACCTCAAGCAGTTTCTATAAACGTGAAAGCTCAAGGGTCCCACCTGGTAACAGGATAATGATCCTAAATGTGCACTTATGTTACATTACCCTGCACACTGATTACAAGTATTAATCCCTTTCATTTTCATGCACCTCTACAATTCTGCCACTTTTAACTGTGAGAACATGACACTCTCCCTGCTTCTAAAATGAGGCACATGCCGGAGAAAAAAAAATACAACAGCAGGCGAATTATTTGTCACCCTACAAGGTGCCAAGTAGGCTTGATATAGATGACATCACCCCCATTTTGCCAATGACAATGGCACTAACAAGAATATATAATCAACAAACCACACAACCAGACTAGCAGTGGCAGGTGCAACCCCCCCTCCTTTTTTTTTTGCTAGGAGTAAGTCAACATTCGCTTCCAGCACAAAACTATTCCTTTTATTACAATGTTAAGCAGAAGTTGGCTTCCAGAAGGCACTGCAGCTGCCGCTGCCACTTCTGCAGATGCTTTCATTAATTTTATCAAGGACATACTGAAATAAGTGCTTATTCAGCACAATGGCTGCTTGGAAGCAGCTGGAGCTATAAAACAAACTATTTGGAAGGGACTACAACTAAACCCAACATGTAGATTAAAAGAAATTAAAGGAGGAAAAATTGAAATGTATTTAAGGCTATAACCCAAACCCAACAAAAGCAAGAAAATTCAAGGTTGCAACAAAGATGTTCCCTGCCAGAAGAGCTCTTGGAAACAAACAAATCAAAAAACCTGTCCCTCTTTTTCCCTTGCTTGATCCAATGTACCTAGGAAATAAAAGAATTTGATAGTGTGCAACTGCAACCTATTCCCTAATCATGCAAAAGAAAAAGCAGGCATTAAGCTATGCATGACTCAAGAGCTTTCAGATTGTGCTTCAACAGTAGGGCCCCAGTAGTTAAAAATATGCAAGCGTGCCACTGTATATCAGCGCCAGAGTTCGTTTACCACTAGTTGAGATACAGAGCCTCCTCTTAAAACATTTGATGTCGCCCCTGTCCTTGTGGTCTTTAAGATTACTCATCTTTTTTTTGTTTTGTTTTTAACAATGTTGTAGAATTCTGGTCATTTTCTTTGGCTGCAACTTTTCCACAAATATTTTACAGGGTAAACACTACTGCTAAATTATTTACAGGGTAAACACTTTTTTTACATAGTCTCTCACCAAAGGCTCCTGAACAAACTTAGCAAGTCATGGAACCAGAGGCGAGGTCCTCTCATCGATCTATAACTGGTTAAACAACAGAAAACAGAGAGTAGGAATAAATGGGAAATTCTTCCAACGGACGGATATAAACAGTGGTGTCTCACAAGGATCTCTCCAAACTGGGACAATGGGCATCACAATGATAAATGTGGTTCAATTTAAGCAAGTCTAAAGTGCTACACACAGAGGCAAAAAAATCTAAACTTCATGTATACAGTGATGGGATCTGAGCAAGTGGAGACTGACCAAGGAAGAGATTTTGGGGTTGTGGTGAACAGCTCGGTGAAAATGTCAACCAATGTGCAGCTGCTGTGAAAAAGGCAAATTCCATGTTAGGCATAATTAGGAAAGGAATTGAAAATAAAATTGCCAATATCATACGTCCCTTAAATAAATCTATGGTGTGATCGCACTTGGAAAACTGTGTACAGTTCTGTTCGCTGCACCTAAAAAGGATATTGTAGAGCTGGAAAATGTAAAGAAAATGGCAACTAAAATGATCAAGAGGCTGGAGCAACTCCCCTATGTTGAAAGGGTATAATTTCTGGGACTGTTTAGCTTAGAACAAAAGGAGAGTAATGTGAGACCTGATAAAGGTGTACAAAACTAAGCATGGTGCAGAGAAAGTGGGTAGGGAGACTTTTTTCTTGCTCTTTCATAATACTAGAAGCTGGGGTTATCCCATGAAGCTGCCTGGTGGGAGATTCAGGACAGATAAAAGGAAATACTTCTTCACACAGTGCATAGTTAAACTATGGAATTGACTACTATAAGATGTAGCGATGACCACGAATTTGGATGGTTTTAAAGGGGGATTGGACAAATTCCTGGAGGAGAAGGCTATCAATGGCTACTAGTCCTGATGGCTATATGTGTCCTCCAGTAACAGAGGAAGTTTGCCTCCCTACACAAGTTGCTGGAGAATATGACTTACTTGTTGGTTTCCCACAGCAGCTGGTTGGCCAGTGTGTGAACAGAATGCTGGATGAGATAGACCCTTGGTCTGATCCATCACGGCTCTCCTTATGCTAACCAAAGGTACACTTTCTATTCATCTTCATTCTAGCCCCCCCCCCCCAAAAAAAAACAACAACCAAACTCTAAAAAGGCAATGTTACTTAACTGGACCTGAATATTACACTCAAAACTTCTCAGTAGCATTAAAAAATGGTAGATGTATCAGCATTAGTTTTGTTTCCTATTTCCTTTATGCCTGTAAGCTGTGAAAATCCTTTATCTTCCTGAACCAGAAACTGTTGCAGATCTGCTGGTTCACAGATGTTCTTATATATTATTCTTGATTGTTTGTCTGTTCAAAATTCCAGGTAATAATTTAACAAAGGGCAGATTGAGGTGTTATATTTTTGCACATATTAGCAGGTTTGGAATGGTGGCTAGTTGACTAGTCAAGCATTGCCAACTGACCACCTAATATTTGACCATGCTCAGATATTGGTAAACATTCCATGAAGTCACCTTAGTGAAAGTGGCAGCCCACCTTTTTAACTGCATCATGTTGTCATTTGATAGTAATGGCAGGAGTGAAGACACTTTGTTTCCCATTGTCAGGAGCAGGGATCACCCACATATGCTTCTCTTATTTAGGTAGGTAGGTAAGTACACTGAAGTTTAGGACACAGCTGCTGCCAGGCCATTTTGTGTCAAAACTAGTCTTGTTGCAAATGCAGGAGAATCTTTTCATCAACAACTTGATTCAAGCAGCCTTAAAAAGAGGACAACCATCTAGAAGTGCTCAGGAGCCTGAATAAAGCTTGAAGTTCTAAACCGTAGTCCAGAATTGGGGTTAAATTGTGTAAAAGGGCAAACAGAAAGGTCTGCTGCACATTTGGGAACTGTGGACATTCCAGCCATATGTTTTCAACAGTGAGGGCAACACTACAAGGCATACACATGGATGAGGACTCTCCCCTCAACAGAAATTGTTGGGTAGGGCCTCCATGCTTAATCCTTAAGTGAGTGAGGACAACTTCCTTTCTTCAGTTCTTAAATGACACATTTGACAACCATAATTTTGGTCTTGCCTTACGAAGCTTATATTCGGTCTGGCCTTCGTATCGTTCTTGCCACTGGTCCTTCAGCTTACATTTAAAGGTGGGTTGATTAACAGCATGGTCACTGTATTTGTATACCGCTTTTCCATATACAGTATGCTCAAAGTGGTTCAGAACAAAATATGAAAAGAACAAAAAAATACATTCCTATCCATATCTACCTATCTATATTTTTAAAAAATCATAATTTCCTAGGGTTAAATCCAACATCCTGCTAGTGGAAGTTTGCTAGTGCAATGGGAGTTTCTCTCTCTCTCCTCCCCTCCCCTCCCCTCTGCGGCCCTCTGTGCCACCAAAAAATCTGCTCCAGGTTTCTCAGCTCTTCAGAGTGGTGCGTGTGGGGAAATCACCCCCTCCAAGTTCCACTAACAGAAACAGTTCCATCAGTGGAATGACATCATTGGATTCAACCCATAATAACAAATAATTGTTTTGATATTGATGTTGTTTTATTAATTAATTGAAGATGTGGGTTTGCCATGCTGGCTGCTTAATCAGCCAGTTCGTTGCCCCTGATGCCTACATGCCCAGCTCGTTCACACTCTGGAGAGCCCTTCCCCTCCCCATTAACCTGTTCCTTGCTTCTTCTGCTGGCCGTGTGTTGTAATTGTGTTCTGAACATCAAAACAAGGTTTGAGGGGAACCACAACACAAACGCACAAGTCATCACAGCAGCACAGGTCACAAATGTCCAGAAAACGGCAGTACCAATCATTCCATTGTATTTGCTGTGTGGCAGAGCGCTCTCTATTGACATCCATCACTGGAAAGCTTCTGCAAAGGCTGAAATCTGGAGACTTCCAAATGATGGGAATTTTGGCAAATAGTGCAGTTATGGCTGTGCTCTGTTACTAAATTAATAAATTAAAGTTGCATACTTTTTCCAATATATTTGACTGATTAATTTATCAAGGGGGGGGGGTTGACCAGTCAATTGAGCCACTACCAAATCTGCATGCACAGATATAGAAATTGACATAGCAACACACAACTTGCCTCCTGACGAAGCTGAAGAAGCCAGAGCTCCAAAAATTGGTTACAGCGATGTTAGTCTGTCACAGATAACAAGCATTTTTAATTTCATGTGCTTTCAATAATCAGGGAATATTTAAAAATTGAGAAAGATGGAAATTCTGTGCAATTTCATTAGTTTTGAGTACAAACGAAATGCTTAGTGATGAACCAACTTTAAACACTTGATTGAAAGATGTCTACTATATAGAGACAGGTTAATAGATCAGGCATGAACACAACTTTTTAAAGATATATTCCTTAAAATTACATGCCCCAGGCACAGTGGAAAACAAGAAGGGCTGTCTGGAGCTTCTGATTTCTCATAATCCAGTTGGTCTGGCACCTAATTTAGATTTCACCCTCACCATTTCCAGTCCTCTTCACCTGCAGTCTCTCCCACAATGCCAGGAAGGGGCAAGCTCAGCTCAAGGTATTTTGATGCCAGAGATAGAAAATTCAAATGGCACATCCCCAACCCCAATGGTGGTAAAAATATACTAGAAATAAATTAATGGTACTTTAAAATCTGTCACCTGACCCTGCCAATAGCAAGGCCGGCCCCAGGCAAAGTCAGGCTCATTAGTTTCACTTATTAGAAATCAACATTAATTTCTATTAATTCCAGGTTGCACAATTTAGAAACACAACAATGTTGCAAACCCTTTCCATACATTCAAATACATACATTAAACCATGGGTGGGCAGCCTGTGGCTCTGGACACCTCTGGGTCTAAGTCCTGGTAAATGCAAGAGATTTTATCTTGGAAGTGCCTAACAAGTGTATTACAGCAAGACTCAGACAGGTCCATAGTGTCCTTAGGGCCAGCATGTAATAGGCCCCAGATGACCTTAAAAAGCTCCACTTGGCATTCATCTATTATGCAGCAGAGGAGGAGAAGCAGGTTTATTAAGCCAGATCACAGCCCAGTATTATGACTCCAACTGTAGTCTAGTCTATATAATATACTAGTAAATGAAACTTACAACACAGATCTATGTTCCTGGCTGTAGCTGGAAATGCACCCTCACTAAATCCTATACTGCAGCGGTGATAGATCACCTCCAAACCCAACATGCCATCCCACATGTGGCATGATTTAGCTTGCACTGGCCTCTATTATGAGGTACACCTCATGTCCCACATTTTGACTGTTAGATGCAAAGATATTTCAATTTAAGATTTTCTAGTGATCAGAGGAACTTGAACTATGTATGTGCCAAATTTCAGCTGTCCACGTAAGCCTGGGCATTTGGGGTAGAGCCCCCATTTTGAGAAAGGTTGTAAACGTCCATTTTTCTGATTTTTAAAAATATAATCAGCGTGCCTTGGGTTATATATATATAAAATTTCAGGGCTTTGGCTCATTGAGAAATGCCATTTATTTTATTTATCCCTGAGTTAGTAAGCTATTTAGGGTGCAATCCTATGCAAGTTTAGGAGTACGACAAGACTGTATATTGTCACCCTGCTTATTTCACTTATAGGCAGAGTACATCATGAGAAACACCAGGTTGGATGAATCACAGGTCAGAATTAAGATTGCCGGGAGAATTATCAACAACCTCAGATACACAGACGATACCACCCTAATGGCAGAAAGCGAAGAGGATCTAAAGAGCCTCTTGTTGAGGGTGAAAGTGGAGAGTGCAAAAGCGGGTTTGAAACTCAACATTAAAAAAACGAAGATCATGGCATCTGGCCCCATCACTTCCTGCCATATAGAAGGGGAAGAAATGGAAGCAGTGAGAGATTTTATTTTCTTGGGCTCCAAGATCACCACAGACGGTGACTGTAGCCATGAAATTAAAAGATGCTTGCTCCTTGGGAGGAAAGCTATGGCAAACCTAGACAGCATAGTAAGAAGCAGAGACATCACCTTGCCGACAAAGGTTCGTCTAATCAAAGCTATGGCTTTCCCAGTAGTAACGTATGGCTGTGAGAGCTGGACTCTAAGGAAGGCTGAGTGCCGAAGAATTGATGCGTTCGAACTGTGGTGCTGGAGAAGACTCTTACGAGTCCCCTGGACTGCAAGGAGGTCAAATCAGTCCATACTAAAGGAAATCAACCCTGAGCGCTCATTGAAAGGACAGATACTGAAGCTGAAGCTCAAATATTTTGGCCACCTAATGCGAAGAGAAAACTCCCTGGAAAAGACCCTGATGCTGGGAAAGACTGAAGGCAAAAGGAGAAGGGGACGGCAGAGGATGAGATGGCTAGATAGCATCACTGATGCAATGAATATGAACTTCAGCACACTTTGGGAGAAAGCGGAGGACAGGAAGGCCTGGCGTGCTATGGTCCATGGGGTCACGAAGAGTTGGACACGACTTAACAACTGAACAACAACCTATGCATGTTTAGACAGAAAAAAGTCCTATAACTCCCAGCATTCCCCAGCCAGCATGGAGTTATTGCACTTTTTCTGTCTAAACATGCATAGGATTGTGCCCTTAGGCTCAAGTAAGTCATTTGAAAAGCAAATAGCCAATGTTTCAAGGAAGTATGACGTAGTAGTAATGGGGGACTTCAATTTCCCCGATATTTGTTGGGAGACAAATTCTGCAAAACATGGCCCCTCCAAGAAATTCCTGACTTGTGTGGCGGATAACTTCCTCCTACATAAAGTAGAGGTAGGAATTAGAGGATTGGCTATCCTTGACTTGATCCGAGCCAACAGAGATAACTTAGTGGGTAAAGTAGCAGTTACAGGAACTCTGGGGGAAAGCAACCATGTTATACTTGAGTTCATGGTTCTAAAGGAAGCAAAAGTCGAGTGTAGTCAAAGCCGTACCCTGGATTTTAGGAAAGCTGATTTTAATCAGCTCAGAACAATGATCAGTAAGGTCCCATGGCAAGCGATTCTAACAAGAAAAGGAGTCCAAGAGGGGTGGGAGTTTTTAAAAAAGGAAATTCTCAAGGCACAATTACAAACAATTCCAACAAGAAGAAAAGGTGGAAAACAACAGAAGAAGCCAATGTGGCTTCACAAAAAGCTTAGAGATGACCTGACAAAAAAAAAGGACACATATAGGAAGTGGAAGGAAGGCCAAGCAACAAAGGAAGAGTACAGGCAGGTAGCACAGAATTGCAGGGATGGTGTCAGGAAGGCTAAAGCTGAGAACGAGCTGAGGTTAGCAAGCGATGCTAAAAAAAACGCAACAAAAAAGCTTTCTTCAGCTATGTGCAAAGTAAAAGACAGAGGAAAGAAATGGTGGTTCAACTATTAAATAAGGATGGCAAAAGACGACAGACAACAAGGAAAAGGCAGAAGTGTTCAATTCCTATTTTGGCTCAGTCTGCTCCCAAAAGAGGGTCTATGACCCCCCTGGCAAAGGCGAAGTACAGGCTGAAGGGGCAGGATTGCAGCTTAAGAGCGATAGGCATATGGTCAAGGAACACCTAATTACTTTGAATGAGTTCAAATCTCCAGTGCCAGATGAACTGCACCCTAGAGTAATAAAGGACCTGGCAGAAGAAAACTCAGAGTCACTGTCTATTATCTTTGAGAAATCATGGAGGACGGGTGAAATGCCAGATGACTGGAGGAGGGCTAATGTTGTCCCTATCTTCAAAAAGAGTAAAAAGGAAGAACCTGGGAATGATAGACCAGTCAGTCTGACATCAATCCCTGGGAAAATTCTGGAGCAGATTATAAAGAAATCCATCTGTAAGCACCTTGAAAACAACGCAGTGATTACTCGAAGCCAACATGATGAAACAACTCTCAGCTGGATTCACAGTTGGCTACAGAATCGGACTCAAAGAGTGTTTATCAATGGGATCTTCTCCAACTGGGGAGAGGTAACGAGCGGGGTACCGCAGGGCTCGGTCCTGGGCCCAGTGCTCTTCAACATTTTTATTAATGACTTGGAGGAGGAGGTGCAGGGAATGCTGATCAAATTTGCAGATGACACCAAATTGGGCAGGATAGCTAATACCTTGGAAGACAGAAACAAAATTCAAAGTGATCTGGATAGACTGGAGTGCTGGGCAGAAAACAACAAATGAAATTTAATAGGGATAAATGCCAAGTTCTCCACCTAGGAAAAAGAAACCAAATACACACTTACAAGATGGGGGATACTTGGCTCAACAACACTACAAGCGAGAAGGATCTTGGAATTGCTGTCGATCACAAGCTGAATATGAGCCAACAATGTGATGTGGCTGCAAAAAAGGCAAATGCTCTTTTGGGCTGCATTAATAGAAGCATCGCTTCCAAATCCTGGGAAATACTAGTTCCCCTCTACTCAGCACTGGTTAGGCCTCCTCTGGAGTACTGTGTCCAGTTTTGGGCACTGCACTTTAAGAAGGATGCAGACAAGCAAGACAGGGTTCAGAGGAGGACAACAAACATGATCAGGAGACTGGAAACAAAGCCCTATGAAGAGAGACTGAAAGAACTGGGCATGTTTGTCCTTGAGAAGAGAAGACTGAGGGGAGATATGATAGCGCTCTTCAAGTACTTGAAAGGTTGTCACAGAGAGGAAGGCCAGGATCTCTTCTCGATCATCCCAGAATGCGGGACACGGAAAAATATTTGGCTCAAGTTACAAGAAGCCAGATTCCGGCTGAACATCAGGAAAATCTTCCTGACTGTTAGAGCAACACGACAATGGAACCAATGACCTAGGGAGGTAGTGAGCTCCCCCACACTGGAGACATTCAAGATGAGGCTGGAAAGCCATCTGTCAGAGATGCTCTGACTTGAATTCCTGCATTGAGCAGGGGGTTGGACTCGATGGCCTTGTAGGCCCCTTCCAACCCTACTATTCTATGATTCTATGATTTAAGCCCAAGCATCTTTTTATCTTATCTTACATGATATTTATCTTACATGAAATATGCACATGCATGTATGAACACACATACACTTTACAGATACATCTTTTAGAAAGACGTTTTGGAAAGTCTAAGGGTTTAAGCTTAATATCCAAAAAATACATAGCTTCAGTACTGCTACTGAGGTGGATATATGATTCACATAGATTAGCTCCATGCAAATGGCTCCCACAGTGCTTGTAAGTCAGGCTGCAGTGTAGGTCTGTCTGACCTGCTTTGTATCTTTACCTTGGAAACCCGTTAAGGGATTGTTCACACATTATGTTTGGTCATGTTTTAAAGATGCAAAAGTCATCTCCACATCTAGATTAATCAAAACAGTGTGACGTACGAGCCAGGAGTAACTTACCAATCACGGCCACATCAACTTTTGTGATGGCCAACTCCCTTACATGCAAAAGCATGCCTTGACAAGCTGTGGCTCAGTTGAAAAAGTCATGGGAACTGCTATGCTGATGAACCAATTCTGGGTGCACATGCAGTCCCCACAAGATATATATTGCTTCTTTGGATCATAATGCTAAAATTTACTTTGGTAAAATAATCTCCAGTTTGTAGTAATATTGTAGTATTTTGTCCCTGAAAACAAATAATAATGATGTATAAGTTGCTGATTTCCCACCAAAATGCTTCCTTATTTTGTGACAAATATTTTTAAAGTATGGGGTTCCATCTCCCTCCAATAATGAACCCAATGAAAACAGATTGGTAAAGTATATTGTGGCTTGAATCAGAATAAAAGTAGGGAATTCCAAAACATTCAAGCTACTAAGCATGCAAGTATATGCTGGCTGTTCCTATTCCCACAGGCCGTTGGGATCTGTTAAACCTTGGACTGGGGAAAGACAGGCAAGAGGCAGAAATAATCTTATCTGGACACAGCATACTACTGTTGTACAAGATCCAACCTCTTTTCTCCAAAGCCATTCTCTCTTCTCAGCTCACATGATGCTTGACAGATATATTAGTACTTGAATATTATTTTTCATGTTTATTTTTTAATAGATTCCACCTGGAACAGCTGCCTAGGATGCCAATCTCTTTTTTCTTCAGTCTTTTGTAAATATTTGAAATAGCTATTCATTAACAGTTGCACATTTATTCAGCACTGTTGTTCTGCTTGTGGACTGGAATTAGCTTTTATTTCCCCAATCCCCACCCCTGTTTGGCTCTGCTGGAGAAAGCCTGCTGCTTAGGTTCAATCTGTCAAGATTCAAATTATGCTCCAGCTGAGACCTAATCAAAGGCGCCTGACCTGGTTTGCAAATAAACCAGAAACAAGAGTGGGATTATTTATTTATTTTCTTTGGGGCGCTTTGTCTGCAAATGAAAGCACGGCAAGAAAAGATTTACAAATACAAGTTAAATTAAAAGCAGCCTCAGCCTTTTCATATGAATTAGATCTTCCTTCTGGCAGTAACTGGAGCACCTTACAACTATGACATGTATAACAATCCAAGACCTGGTTTATAAGATATATTTTAAATCAAAATCTACATTCATTTTAACACAAATGCATAAAAAGCATAAATATTAAGCAATCAAGCTTTATGTGCAATAGTATTTCCCAAATAAATTATTAAATGTAAAATCTCATCTAAAGGGCATAAGAAACAGAATTTATGTTTATTCTACATTCAGCACATGTTGCTACACATTTTTGTTTTTTTGGTCTTACTCTGTAAAAGTTCCTTCCATGTGGATTTCAGATGTCCCATTTTATAGATCTAACATTTTGTTTGACAGATAGTTACAGGTAGATATACCCTTAACCAGCAGTAGTACTGACATATTTAGATCCTGATCATCCTACAACACCCATCACCGTCTGTTTTTATACCGTTTTGCATGTGAAAATGGCTTTAGTATCTATGAAACAGTAGAAATGTTCAGTTAAGATATGGAAGTTAACCCATACACACCATTATTGCCTCTAGGGTTGACAAGTCTCTGGCCCCAAAATCCTGGCAACGAATATACAAAATCAGTTGTACTAATTATGCAAATCAGCTGCACTAAATTAGCATAGCCAAGTTGTACATTCTTTTGGCAGGTCTCTCTGCTTCATCTCTGCTCCTGCAGAACACCAGAGGCAGTGAGATAAGGGGCAACGGAAGGTCTTTATGGGGGATCACTTTCTATTGCCAGGAGACAGGAGCTAATGATCTCGCAGTTCCATAGATAATGGAACCAATAATTCATTTCAGGACTCTGCCTCAGTGTCCCTACCCCTCCAAACCATTCTAATAGCACAAAATGTGTACGTTAGTGCATAGATACAATTTCTTTCCTGACCAGTCTTGAATAATTCTCGTGTTAGATAAATAAGAATCAAACACGTTGTCAGCTTGCACAGTTACGAAATAGACTGAAAGGGGTAGAGGAGTTTTTGTGTGCTCTGATCATAAGCAGATTTATATTCTTGCAATCTGATTTGAAAAGCAATTCAATGTGGAGTGCCCAACTATGAGCAGCTCTTTGTAAATGCAGTTCAGTTGGACTAGAGCCCACATTTCTGTCAAGACGGCTCAAATCTACACACTCTACAGCACATTTCATATTTTTGGATACTTTGCTGTACCCACAGTTATCCGTAAACTGGTAACACCTTGCTTAGATTACTGCAATATACTTTGCATGGGACTGCCTTTGAATCTGTTAGAAAACTACAGTCAGTGCAAAATACAGCCGCACAAGTGTTAATTAGGGTCCATTTTTCTGGAACATATTATGCCAGTCTTGGAACAGCTATGCTGGCAACTGGTGCTGGTTTTGATCGATAAATCTCTAAATGGTTTGGGACCACGGTACCTCTGCTGCATGAAACTGCCTGGCCACCAACATCAGACTCCGAGACGCTGCTTTGTATTTTCTATGCCAGCTGAAGACAGACAGGTGGTGACTGGAGACAGGGGCTTTTCTGTTATAGCACCCCATTTATGGAACTCCCTTCCCAAAGAGGTTTTGCCTGGTGCTATCTTTATTTTTTATTTTTTTACAGTGCCAGGTTTTTATTTGCCCAAGCCTTTTAATGGTTGTGCTTACTTTATGCTGCATTCAAATCTTTCTGATGCCTTGGCAAATTGTCGTCGTCTGATTATATTGTATTTTTGTGTTTTATTTTGTCAGATGTTCTGAGAACCATGGCTGAAGAGCAAATATGAACTGCAATAAATAAGTATTGATGTATACAGATAAAAATAATAAATATCAACTCTATTTATTTCAGTGTGAATAATCTTTGCCTTACATAGACAGTCTTTAAGGTATGGCATTGTACAGGAGCATCACAAAAATGTTTTAACATTCCTCTCATGAACCAGAATTTAATACCTACTTCCCAGATTGCATCATCAAGGTTATGAATGCTAAGTCAGGGGAGCAGTATCTTGCTTTGCTTCATTTCATGTCACATACTAGAAAAAGAAATTGGGACCTAACCCTCAATTCCTGTTGCCAGTTGTGCCAGGGCGAGGCAGTACTGGAATAGCTCCTTCTTCTTGGTTACTACACAGGGTCTTTTTGCAGGTGACACCAGGGGGAGAGGCTTTCCTTCAAATGCCACATTGTGTGGGTCACCTGAAAGAGACCCTAAGCCCAACTGTAGCTGATGCAACATTAACATCTATGTGGAATGAATGCAGAATAACTGAAGGAAGGTATTGTGATATTACATCTATATCCTGCCTCAGGAGAAAAAAAAGGTGAGATGTAAATGTAATAAGTTAGTAAGTAAGTAAGTAAAAAAGAAAGAAAGAAAGATATACAACCTGTAATGAACTAAGTGAAAAGCAAAGCAAAGCAATCATCACACACCACTTAACCCCACAACAGGTGTGTCAGCTAGCCAGCAAGTATATCCATTCACCTGTTCCTTCCCTTTCCAACAGAAAAGGGGCACATAGGCTGCCCTTAACCCTCTAGAGGTTGTCCCAGCCCAGCTTTTCTGAGAATGGGAATTCACATATAAGCCCAATTTTTTCTTTCACAATGGTGCCAGGAAGGGGCAGTCTTTAGTACTGAGTGGGAGAAAAGCAATGCCTCTTTAGGACAGGATTCTAAGCTGCAAAGCACTATGACCATCTCATGGAGAATCCACATGTAGAGGAAGAATTGTGCTGGGGCAGGGAGGGTCTGCTTTCATACCAAGACACCAACCAGAAGCCGACCTCACACTTTATCAACTGCCTTTTTGGGTGCAATCCTGTGCACGTTTAGACAGAAATAAGTCCTACAGCTCCCAGCACCCCCCAGCCAGCCTTGCTTTCCACAGTGCTGCCAGGAGGGGCAGGGCTTGCTGGCTGGGGAATGCTAGTTGTAGGACTTGTTTCTGTTTAAAAATGCATAGGACTATGCCCTTAGACTATTAAACCAATTTTCAACTGATCTGTGAAATCCCCATTTGTTATTTTAGCTATCATTTAACCAGGAGCTGTATGCTAACTAACAGGTGGAAAAATGAAATTTCAGTATACTTTCTTACAACGTATAACTGGGGAGTGAAGAGAAGAACATCTCAATTTGACAATATTCCTGGCCAGTGTTTCAAGGAGACCAGTATATGTAGCTTACAATGAGCTGAGATAGCTCCCAAATACAGGACAAGTATTTACACATCTAAATCACCAAGAAGCATGGGATGAAAAGGGGAGCGCATAAAAGTCAGGCCTTGGTAAGGTGAAACCTAACCCAAATTAAAACAACAGTCTTGTTTTCAAGGGGGAAAAAAGATGAATTTCCATCTCTCCACAAGAAAGGCTGCTGAGAAGGCAGCATACCGACAAATGACTTTTTCTTTTTTTTTAAAGTACAACAGGCTACACATTAAAAACCAAACCAAGATTTATCTGCCTGATAAAGATTTCAACCACAAATGAGGGCATTTTCTCAACCCTGTGCATAAGATGTGTTCAGACTATGCAAGCGAAGCAGAAAGAGCATTTAACAAAGAACCCACCCTCTTAAGCAACATTCCTCCATTGTTTGCCACATTGTAGATCCATGGCAATCATCCTATATACAGAAATGTACCACAACACAAACAGAAATATTGCACAAAATCCAGAAGCAATGCTCAGCTTCTGACCTGTGCTTCTGGGAAGGCTTTATACAGTTTAGATGGTGAGTAGCTTCAAATATATATCTATGTCTTTATGTTTTTGTGGGCAGACAATGTTACATAGCATCAAGTAATGTAAGTTAAGTTTACTCATTAAGTCTGCTTATGCAGCAATGCTTTTTTTTAAAGTTCTTGCAGTTTGAGACTGGCTAATATAAATAAAGCTGCCAAACTTGGTTGCCTGTGTCCAGAAAACAACAATCCCTACCCTCAACTACATAATTTATACACACATATTCTCCAAATCTCTCATCAAAACCAACCTTTTCCATGAAGACTTTGGCTTAAGTCCATTAGACCTCATCCTCAGCCAAAATCAAGCCTATGTATAAGGGCCTTCATGGATTATAGCAGTGGCTTGGGAGCTACTTTCCCGTGGTTTAATACCACTGTGTTAATGTAACCTTTAAAGATGTGGCACCACACAGAAGTGGCATATCACACAGGTCTTTCTCATCTGAGCCTGGCCAAGGAACAACTGCAAGGGAAGGATCGGAGTGACTGGTCCTGCCCACAGAATGCCAAACCTCTAAACATTACAGGAATGCAACTGGATGAAGCAGTAGCTCTCATGCTGCTGCTATAATGTCCAAGGAATGCCTAAGGGTAACTGGACTTCTTCCCCTTTCCTTTCCGGTTCCTCCTCTCTCTGTCTCTCTGTTGTTGTTCTTGTTCATGCCTCTTCATTTACTTCCTTTGCTGTCTCCTCGCACTGTCCCATTTTCTTACTGTACCTCAATAATATGCCATGTACAGTAATGGAATAAACATTTTCTAAAATTTGTACATTAATTTTTTATCTCACTCTTTCTCCAAAAGAAGTTCAGGGTGGCCTACATAGTTCTCCTCTCATTTCATACTCATAAAAACCCTGAGGGGTAGGTTAGGCTGAGAGATAGTGACTGATCCAAGGTTCACCCAGTCAGGATTTGAATCCAGATCTCCCCAGTCCTAGTCCAATACTCTAACGGCTGCACTACAGTGGCTCTCATATAATAACAATAATAATGTAAAAAAACAAAAACAAAAAAACACTACAGCTTCTTAAAGGAGAATGCTATGCCTTGTCAGGGAGATTCAGAACTTTATGAGTTATTTTTATATCATTTTATACAGATTTGTTTAAATTTTACTTATTTTAGCTAGAGCGAAGTTTATTCTATGTGATCCAGGTCTGTGTTAACTTAATGTAAATATGTTATCTTTGTATCAGTACCTAGTGTCTTTTGTTAAATGTTCATTTTGTGATGGTCTAATGACTATATACAAATAAGCAAATCTGATCTGACATGTTATGAGGCTGGGGCGGGAAAGCTTGGAAAGATGCACGAGGTGATGCATTACCTAGGACCCTAACTAGGCTGCAGTGAAACCACCAACACAGATGTGGGGAAGGGAGACTGGGGGGGGGGGGCAGAGCTAGCGAGAGGTACCAGGATGAAATGGAATTGGATCTTCTGAAGAGCAGACAAACTAGAAATGACTGTCTGCATATCTTCTGGAAATCTTGGGTTGGTGGGAGGGGATTCTTCCAGGCAAAATCAACGAAAGTGGGAGTATAGGAGAAGATTGTTTTGTACCATCAGCACTATGTGCACCACTGAATAGGGAATCTAGGCTGAGCTGGTTCTTCACCTTGTGTACCACAGGAGTTCATTGTGAAAACCCTGGATGGAGGCTCCTAACCTTGATAAATACTAATGACTGCTCATTGCTTTTTGTTGTTGTTCAGTCGTTCAGTCCTGTCCGATTGCTTTACCGGTGTAGTTTTTGCTTTCTGGCCTGTGGTTTCTCTCTCCAGGGCTCTAACTAGCTAATTCAAACAGGATGGCCAGGATGGGTATGTGTAGAAGGAGCTAGGCTTACAGCAGCCTTTGCCAACCTGGTGCCCTCCAGATGGGTTGGACTGCAACTCCCATCATTCCCAGCCAGCATGGCCATTGGGAATGGGAGTTGTAGTCCAACACATCTATGGGGTACTAGGTTGAGGAAGGCTGGCTTAGAATAAGATATTAGCATACATCCTGATGTTTCTCACCTACTTGCAAATGAGCAGTAAATCCATCTGCTGTGGTTCACCTGCAATCACAGGAAGAACATGCCTTTTGTTTTCGTACCATGTGCCAATGCCTTGGCTTAACACACCTTATCCAGGCACATAGATTCTCTAGAGTCAAAGTATTAGGAAACTACTTAAAACAGCAGTGGGGCTGAGTTCCTTGGTAACACAACAGATTGCTCGATGCACCTGTAACTGCTTTCAATAACAGTTAATTCCGCATAAAACACATTTGTTTGAAGTGTTATAAACAATGACATCAGGGATAAATCTTGTCGAATTAACAACAACACCATCAACATCAACAACAGACAAACTTTGCCCTGGACAATTATTATTTAGAACTTTTACCTGCACTAAGATGGCATTCAGGGTTGTAAGAATGTATTTCAGTTATTTAGGGGATTTACAGCCACAACATCAGCACAATTTGAAAGTGTCCAGACAAAGAGAAGTTGTCTGGCATGTGCTTTAGAGACCATGTATCATCGGTCTTGAACCAACTTCACTGGCTTCCAATTAACTTCCATGCCCAACTCAAATTGCCGGTTTAACCTATAAACCCCTAAACAGTTTCATGCCAGGATATCTGAAAGACAGCCTCCTCCTATATGAGCCTGCGCATACTTTGCAATCTTCATCAGAAGGCCTGTTAGAAGAGAGGCTGCATTGGTGGGTACATGAGACAGGGCCTCTTCTTTAGCAACTGTCATGTCCCCTGGTTCTGGTGTTTCTCATTACCCCAGATTCAGATGGGTCACAGGTCACCTTACTTCAGAGGAAGTCCTTGGAAGCGCCTTCTATACTGTCCTGGCCTGAGGATCTAGCTCTCCCATCATCCAATGGTAAGGATGACTCCCCTGCAGCTTCTCCTTTCCCTCAGCTATGCAGGACCATGAAACTGTGGGAACATACACCTTATGAGAGAACACTTCCTGCAGAATGCTATCCAAGGTCCTGATGTGATTCCTGCCTTGCCAGACAGGACCCAGAACAGACAGCGAGAACTTAAGTTGCAGTCCACTTCCCTGGGCCTCAAGCCTAGTCAGGACAGCAACATCCCAACTATGGAACACCCTCCCAAAGGAGGTCAGGTTGGTTTGCTACTGAGTTTTAGACAGGCAGTGAAAACTGTACTGTTTTGCCAGGATTTTGACTTTTAAAATGGTTTTGGCCTGTTTTAAAGAAAGTATTTTTCTTTTAATTCTGTTTTTATTTTATGTACATTGTTTTAAGAGCCCTGGTGGGCAAAAAAAGGTGATTAATAATAATAAATAGAAATAAATAAAAAAATAGTCCTAGTCTAACCTTCCAACATACCCTTGCATCTCTGTCATAAGCACACTTGTGTTCACTCAACTGTAAGTGAAGTTAATCTTTTTCAAGTATCTCATACCACAAAACCACTAAAGGGTGGTGCACATGAAACAGACATTATGCAGAGGCTGGCTTAAATGGGTGAGTGCAAATTGCAGGATTTTCTCCACACCACTGATAATCTGCACAGGAACAAAGTTTGATCCATGTACAGAGGAAAATTTGAACATAATTTCTTTAGACAAATTGAATATGGCAATATAAAAGTATTACTTTTAATAATGATCACCATTTTAAAAATAATGTATGGTTTTACATGTCTGTATTTGTGTTGCACAGTTGTCCTCATGGTTACCTAAATAAAGAATGGTTTAAAGGCTGTAATACAACTTTTTTTTCCTTGAAGAACCATTAGGAAACATTACATGGGATAATGAAAAAACTCTCATTCTTCATGTTGTCCTATGTAGCTTTAAGAAATGACAGACTGGTATCAAAATATTTATCTTGGCGTTAAGTGTTTCTACATTAGCAGAGTCAGCAGCCAAGACCTTAACGTTCTTAATACACAAAAGGGAGAGACAAAGAAAATTTAAAGTTAACCATCTCAAGAGAAGAAATTCCTGTTCTAATATATTGGACTTTTGGGGGCCTAAAATATGAGAAAGAAAGGTGTTTAGAGATGAGAAACCTTTACTTCTAAATTTTTACTGAAGTGTGTGGTAAAGTAAGCTACCCCAGTGAATTGAAACAATGCCACAAAATAAGGCATTGCATTGAGTGTATATATATATTTAGCCTTTGCACAAGTAATTACTAGAGGTAAGGTCATCTTAAGATATACATAATGGCTTGCATCCAAATGGCAGTCTTGCATCAGTGGAAGGCATTTCCACTTGCGCAAGGGTCCTCCGCCCCCAATTTCCACCAATTCCCCTCTCAGGTTGCATTCCCCTGCCACCATATCCCAAATCATTCCAGAGGATCCTCCAGCCCTCAAAAGCAGCTTTTGGGGGCTGCAGTGGGGAGGCAGGAGTGGGAAAGCCACACCGAATGAACAGAGTTGATTCATGCGTCTTTGTATCTATGCTTTTTCATCAACACTACAACTCTTCTTCAAGTGTGATGGAAACCCAAGAGTTGCCCATGGCTTTCTCTGGTCAATGTACTTATTGGAGTCATATGGGAGATGGGCAAACATGCATAATGTATGAACTTCAGGTTTACAAACATAACATATGAGATGTAGCCTTGCATCATTTTCTTAAACCTAGGTTGTAAACACTTGCAGTACGATTGGCAGCATGATAGCCACTTAAAAATGCAACTGTGTTGACTAATCCACATGGAAAATTATTAGCATTGTGTTACTTCACATTCCACAAGCAGAACGGCTCCTTCTGTCCACAGAAGGTTTTTGATCCAGCAAAGAAATCTTGTTGGCGGAAGAGGGGAGGTGATGTTTGACAATTGTCTCCTCCCCCTGCAGTCCTCAGTGATACCTCGCACCCTGTTTGGAGAGCCCCCTCCAACCTTCTGGAACGGATTTTGAGAGGGCAGGAGGGGTTACAGGAAGAAATGGCAAAAATCATATCTCCATTTTCACCGGTGGGAAGATTTCCTGAGTGGAACTCCATTCTGGGGAGGCTTCCACTGGCAGGAGTGAAATGTGGACCCAGCCCATACATTTTCAGCATGTGTCTGAGAACTATAAAAATGGAAGACTATAATAGTGTTATAAAAATTCAAGAATGCGGACTTCCACTTGGAGCTAATGTCACCCTCGCAGCATTCCGCGGAGCCTCCGCGGGACGCTATCTCAAACAGCTTTTTAAAAGGTTGAAAAAACTTTTCATCTCTCCCCTGGAATTAAAAGGGGAGGCAGGAACAGCATCTGGATGAAGTTTTGGAAGAATAGTCCTCTGTCCAAATTAGCAGGGGGGCTGGGCTCCAAGACTAGCCTGCCAGAGCTTAATCATTGCTCAAAGTTGTTTCGAACCTTCTATCTAATTAGGAGAAATCAGGGCTGACGTGCTGCATTGTAGTTTATGGATTAAGAAATACCAACAATATTTGAGGAATGGATTAAGAAATATCAACAATATTTGAGGACCTGCAAGATCTGTTTGAAGAGAAGGATGGCTACATCAAGGCGAAGAAAAGGATCCCTGCCTACCCCGCCATACCTCCCTTGGCAAAGGCTCCAAGAACCTAAGATACAGGGGAGTTAGTTGCTCTGATAAAAACTTTGTCTTCGCAATTTGCTGAACAGGCTAAGAGGTTGGATACAATTCAAAATTCCATCACCACCCTGCAAGGGGCTGTGGATTTAATCAACACTTCTTGGCAAAAAATGGAGCTGGAGGTTAACGAGCTGCAAGATCGGGTGGCAGGGAACGAGACTGTGTCACAAGCTTTTTTGAACAATTTTTCTGTCAGAATTTCTCAGCTGGAGGCTTTTGTGCACAGGGCAAATGTACATATTACTGGTATTAAAGATTTAGCTACTGATGTGAATTTGTCTACTTTTGTAGATAAGCTTTTGCATGAGATACTCCTTGTGCCATCTGATTATCCATTTGATATTGTGCAGACATTCCGTGTGTCAAATGCCAACGGGACTGGTTATACGATTATAGTCCAATTTGCAAGAATCTCCACAAAAAATTATATCCTGCGTTTGGCAAGAGAGGGCAGAAATCTTTTTTGGAAACAAGATAAAGTTATGCTATTTCCGGATTACACCAAAGAAGTTGCTGATAAAAGAAGGCAATTTAGCAAGGCGAAAAATCTGGCAAAACAAATGAACTTACAATATCACTTAAAATATCCTGCTCCATTTTGCATTTTTCCTGAAGGCCAGATGAAGACATTTCTAAATCACGAAATGGCGGTGGCGTGGCTAAATGGAAAAGCGTGTGAGATTTCTGTTCCAGCCCCACGAACTGGAATCTACATGTTTTGTTAACTGGCTATGTTTAGTCTGTAAATTCAGGCTAGGCCAGAGATAATTGCTCATATATATATTCGTCCTTTTTTTCTTCTCTCATTTTTCTTTCTTTCTCTCTTTTCTTTAAATCCTTTCTTTTTAAAATGGATATGATATACTGTACTTAAATTTACTGTTTGAGGGTGTATAGAAATGTGCACACTCATTTATATACGTAGTACAAAATACATTAGTGATTGTTGTAAGGTTGCTTTTAAGCTTTATTATTATATAACATTATAAAATTTATTAGTGATTTGTTATTATTATTATTTATCCTTTTTAATCTCCTTCCTTTTTATTACTATTATCATCATTATCATCAGACTGGTTAGTAAGATTTTTGGCTGGTTAAATTGTTTAGCTTTACTATTATATGTTAGCTGAAGGGCAATATATGGTTACTGGAAATGAATTGTAGGCCTGCTTCCTTGCTATAAGACTGATCATATGATATTGAAATGTAAGGTTGATTATTTATGCTGTATTGAACTGTTATATTGCCAATGTTATAGGTATAATTTTTAAGTAGAATGGGATTTGAAGTTTCTGTGTAATGGAGTTTAAATGTAATCCTTTTAAATAACTTTTTATATTTTTTTTCATGCTTTCTTCTTCCTTCTTCTGTTTTCTGTTTTTGTTCTTTCTTTGTTCTTTTCTTTTTCTCTTTCGTTATTGCTGTGTCCCCCTAAGAATACTGTATCGCTGGGAAATTGTAGTTACTGATTAGGTTGTTGGTACTGTTTAGTTCATTTCTAAAGATAAAAAATAGAATAAAAAGTATTTTAAAAATAAATAAATTCAAGAATGCCTTTTAGGGAGGGCGGAGGCACTCTGCCTCCTGCCTAGGTTTGCTCTGCCAATATCACATATTCTACACAATGAATAAATTAATATTGTTCTAAACAATTAAAGGCCTATGGATATCTATATCAAAAGGCCTATTTTGATATCTATATCAAAAGCACCAACCACCTTGTACAACCAGACAAAGGGTGACTATACAGTGATAAAATTGTTACTCTTCCCACACACCTAAAGTGTGCCCTCTGAAAACTGGTGTAGATGCATGCATTGCTTCAAACAATATAATCAATCTGGCATATCTAATCATCTTCATGGTGGATTAGATCTGTCAGGGTAGGGCTAAGGGATTGTGTGAACGAGATTATAAATGCCTCATTGAGGTCCTAACTCCTCTTAAAGTGGCAATGGCAATACTCTTTCTCAAGAAGCCCTCACTTCAACTTCTGACTTAAGCAACTATCAGACTGTCTCAATCTGACAAGTCCATGGCGACAATCCAGCTCCACGTTTTCTTGGATAAAACAGATAATTTGGACATGGTCCAAACTAGTGTCTGACCTGAAATTTCTTTGGTCACCCTGGTAGATGACCTGCACTGAGAGTGAGCTGGAGAGTGCAACCCTGCTGATTCTCTTGAACCTCTCAGCAGTTATCAATACCACTGACCATGATATTGTTTTCTGTGCTGCTTTGTTGGGATGGGTTTGGGGGATACAGTTTTGTGGTGGCTCCTGTCCCTTCTGAAGGACAGGTTGTAGAAGGTGGTGCTGAAGGACTGCTGATCTACCCTGTGAACACTTATGTATGTGGTTCCCCAAAACATTTCAATATTTACTTGAAATATCTGAGTGATATCATCTGGAGTTTGGGCTGGGATGTCATCAGTATGTGCTACCAGGACAAGGGCCACCCCCCGAACACTGGGTTGACTGGTTCTTGTGGCTTCTATGTGTGGGTGTTGGTTATTGTTGTTTTTTGTTTTGTTTTGTGTCTGTTTTGCTTAGGATCCTGTTATGTATCTGGGTGAGAGGATATATGGCCAAGTCGGGGCACTTGAAGGGTCCCCAATTAGTGTGGTTATGGGTCAAGGGAGATATGGTGTTGGGAGGAGGGCTAGCGAGGTTAGGGGAACATGGCCCAGAGAGTTAATGGCTGTGCCGTGTTCCGGCCCTCCCCCCAACCGCAGGCATGGTCAGCCTGCCCTCGGGTCTCCAGATGCTGTCTTTAAATGCCAGATTGGTTCAAAGTAAGACCTCCCTCATCCATGACTTAAAAGTGGATGAGGCAGCCGATCTGGCATGTATAACCGAGATCTGGGTGGGTGGGCAGGGAGAAGTTAGTCTCTCCCAGCTCTGTCCACTGGGGTACTTGGTTCAGCATCAAGGAAGACCTGAGGGCTGGGGAGGGGGGCTTGCTGTGGTCTATAGGAATTCCATCTCCCTCTTCAGGCTCCCTGTCCATGTGACTACAGATCTGGAGTGTTTGCACCTTGTGTTGGGCCAGAGGGACAGATTGGGGACTCAGATTGGGGACGCCCACCCCTCTGCTCAACAGACTCCCTATCTGAGCTGACTGAGGTGGTCTCTGGTGCATTGTTGCAATCCCCCAGACTGTTGGTTCTGGGGGATGTCAACATTCGCTCTGAGGGCACCTTGTCTGGGGCGGCTCACGATTTCATGGCCTCCATGATGACCACAGGACTGTCTCAACATGTCATCGGCCTGACACATGTAGCAGGGCATACTCTAGACTTGGTTTTTGCAACTGGACATGGAGATGTTGGTCTGAAGGTGGAGGACTTTGCACCAGTCCCCTTGTCATGGTCAGATCATTACCTGCTGAGGTTTAGACTTACAACAGCTTTTCCCCTCTGCAAGGGTGGGGGACCTATTAAGATGGCCCGCCCCCAGAGGCTAATGGATCCGGATGGTTTCTAGAGGACTCTGGGGAGGTTTCCGGCTGATATGGTGGACTCTCCTGTCGAAACCCTGATTGATCTGTGGAATGCAGAAATGACCCGGGCGGTTGACATGATTGCTCCTGAGCACCCTCTCCTGAGTAGAGCTCGAACTGCTCTGTGGTATACCCCAGAGCTAAGAGCGATGAAACAAAATAGGAGATGGCTTGAGTATAGATGGGGAAGAACTCCTAGTGGATGCAGTCAAATGCTGATATGTGCTATGGTAAAGTATATTCAGGGGCAGTGAGGGTGGCAAAAAAACATCATCTTGCTGCCTCTATTGAATCTTCTGTCTGCCACCCAGAGGAGCTTTTCAGAGTTGTCCAGGTGCTATTACATGCTGGCCCTAAGGAGACTGTAGATGCATTTGATGCCCGCTGTAATACCTTTGCTAGGCACTTCCAGGATAAGATCTCTTGCATCTGCCAGGACTTAGACTCCAGTGTTATAGCAGGTGAATCTGGTGAGGTATCCAGAGCACAGCCTTGTCCTGTTCTCCTGGATGAGTTTCAGTTGGTACAGCTCGAGGATGCTGACAAGGTGCTTGGACAGGTTCCTGCAACCACTTCCATACTGGATCCTTGCCCCTCTTGACTGATAAAAAATGGCAGGGAAGGAACAGCTGGATGGGCCAGGGAGGTGATTAATGCTTCTTTGCGAGAGGGGGTGGTCCCAGACCGCCTCAAAGAGGCAGTGGTGAGACCACTCCTATAGAATCCCTCCCTGAACCTGGAAAATCTTAGTAATTTTAGGCCAGTGGCAAATGTTCCTTTCCTGGGCAAGGTTCTTGAGTGGAGTGGGTGGAGTGGGTGGTTGCCAACCAGCTCCAGACACTCCTGGATGAGACCGATTATCTACATCCATTTCAGTCAGGGTTCAGGCTGGATTTTGGCACAGAAACAGCCTTAGTCACCCTGTATGATGACCTATCTCGGGAGAAAGACATGGGGAGTGTGACCCTGTTGATTCTCCTTGATCTTTCAGTGGCTTTCGATACCATCGACCATGGTATCCTTCTGGCACGATTGTCTGAGCTGAGAGTAGCATGCACTGCATTGAGTGGTTTCGCTCCTACTTGGTCAGCTCCAGAAAGTGGTGCTTGGGGAATATTGCTCGGCCCCATGGATTCTCCAGTATGGAGTGCCACAGGGATCAGTTCTATCCTCCATGCTATTTAACATCTACATGAAACCATTGAGTGAGGTCATCTGGAGGTTTGGGGCACGTCGTAATCAGTATGCTGATGACACGCAGCTCTATTTCTCCTTTTCATCCTCTTCCGGTGAGGCTGTGGATGTGCTAAATCGGTACCTGGCTGCAACAATGGACTGGATGAGGGCTAATAAACTGAAACTCAGTCCAGACAAGACTGAGATGCTGTTGGTGGGTGGTTCTGCTGACCTGTTCTGGTTGAGGTTGCACTCCCCCTGAAGGAGAAGATCCATAGCCTGGGGGTCCTCCTGGAACCATCTTTGTCACTTGAGGCTCAGGTGGCCTCAGTGGCACGGAGTGCCTTCTACCAACTTTGGTTGGTGGCCCAGCTACGCCCCTATCTGGACAGGGATAACCCGGCTTCAGTTGTCTATGCCCTGCTAATCTCCATGTTAGATTACTGCAATGCACTCTACGGGTCAGGGTTGGAAATGAGCCCATAGAGCCCCAAAGCAGCTCTGATTCTGAGGAAGAGCTACAACCCGTGGAAGAGGAGCCTGCTCGTCCCTCGGAGGCGCAGCTGCAGGGAGAGGCCCCCCTTGCTCACATTACTGAGAGAGATAGTGACCCTGGCAGTGAAAGAGCGGGAGATCGGTTGTTGCTAGATGTAAGGTGCTGGCTCAGAGAGAGGCGCGAGGTGGAGGGTGCAGAGAGGAGGCGCTCGGCCCGCTTGGCGCTATGGCAACGGCTACGCCCCGGTGCCCCACAGGTAAGGGGGGAGCCTCCCCTCCTAGCCCATAAGTTTCAGAGCTTTCCCGCGCTTCTCCTCAAAACGGGGACCAACTGTGTAGATGGAGCTTAAGTTACCTTGTTAGGATACCCTTTGCAGTTTCTTGCTTAGTCGCTGGCAATTATCATCTGAAAGAGTCTTTAAGTTGTAAAGGAATAAAGCCTCGGAGAGAATCCCTTTTGTCTAAGTCTTGTTTGGGCTACTGGAGGGGACTTTAAGAGGCAGCTAGGGCGCTCCTGACACTACGTGGGGCTGCCTTTGAAGACGTTTCAGAAACTGCAGCTCATGCAAAATATGACAGCCAGATTGATAACAAGGATCAGAATGTCCAAACATGTAAGACTGACTCTGGCCTGCTTGCACTGGCTGCCTGTATGTTTCCGAGCCCGATTCAAGGTGCTGGTTTTAACCTATAAAGCCCTACATGGCTTGGGACCACAATACCTGATGGAGCGCCTCTCCCAACACGAACCTACTAGGCTGAACATCTAAGGCCCTCCTCTGGCTGCCTACACCCAGGGAAGCTCGGAACACAGAGACAAGGGAGAGGGCCTTTTCGGTGGTGGCCCCCAAATTGTGGAATGATCTCCCCGACAACGCCCGCCTGGTGCCAACATTGTTATCTTTTTGGCACCAGGTTAAGACCTTTCTCTTCTCCCAGGCATTTGGCAGTATATAATAAGTGTTCAATCAATCCTGGAATGTCTGATGGTTATGCTTGTTTATTTTTGAGATTGTTGTTTGAAGTTGTCTTAGATATATGTTTCTTTTGTGTATATTGTCTATTCATGTGCTTTCTTTGTAAATGGTTTTTAATCTCTGTATATTGTATTTTTCATGATTTTAATCTTTGTAAACCGCCCAGAGAGCTCCAGCTATCGGGCAGTATAGAAATGTAATTCATCATCATCATCATCATCGCAGTGGTCTTTTATCAACTTTATTTGGTATGCCAGCAGCAGTTTGACTTGTAGTGACCTTTCCTAGAGATGTCAAATCTTGCCATGATCAATCATTCCCTGGTCACTTCCAAATGGAATTACTGCAATATGCCCTATACAGGGCTTCCCCTGAAGACAGTCCAGAAGCTTCAATGGGTCAAGAATGCTGTAGCCAGGCTTTTGTCTGGGATCAGCAGAATGGATCACATTATGCCAGATTTTACTAGCTTCACTGGCTTCCATATTGTTCCCAGATACAATTTAAGGTGTTGACTTTGGCCTTTAAATCCCTAGGACCAAGGTATCTCAGGAATCACCTCCTCCCATATGAACCTGATCAAGAACTATGCTCTGCCTTTTTGCTCTGAGGCCCTTCTTGCTGACCCTCCATTAATGGACATAAAGCCACTGGGGATGAGAGAACACACCTTTTTGTTTGTGATGCCTAGTTTATAAAACAACCTCTCTAGACAGATGTGTCTGTCCTCTTCTCTGCTTGCTTATTTTATTTCAACTGATTTTTTAAAAGCTAGAACCTTTTAAGTTTTGTTTTGTTTTAATTTTGTAATTCTGTTGTGCTACTGGATGTTAGTTGATTATGTTCGTATATTGTTCTTGTTTTTAAATGCTGTAAACCATCTTGAAAATGAATTTGCATAGAAAGGCAGAGTATAAACTGTAGAATAAATAAATACAAATGACATTCTAGGCAGAGCAGCAGCCCACAGAGCATGTGTCGATCAGATCTTAAGTGTATAGTGAAAGCAGAACTACATTTATTTATTAAATAAAGACACTAAAAGGGTTTCAGCAAACACTACAGTAAAAAAATATTTTGGATTTAATCAAAAGCAAATAATTGCACTGCCAAGAACAAACAGGCTCCCTCTTTGTTGACCTTCCTTCCATTATGCCTAACAACATGTCACTTAAAGTCTTAGGGGACTTCAACAAAAGACAGTAAAACAATGCCATGATACATAAATTGTTTAATGCTGAGCCAGTAAAAAATATGCAAAGCTAAAAGAACCCCAAATTGAAGGGATTACTATATGTAATAAAAAAACCCCGAACAAAACAGATTTTGAACAATGGTAAACAATAAAAAGGCAATATTTCAAAGCAACAGTTTAAAAGGTTAGGTACAACAAACTTTACATTGTCATCAGGAAGTTCTCGATGTAAAACTCTACGGGAATTAAAAACCAAAACCTTGCCTGTATTTCTCTTTTCTACTGAAGGAAGTAACAAAACCCACATTGCAAAGGACATGTGACTGAGATAGTATGAACAGAGCCTGATTTGAAATTCCAAGAATCTGAGAATATCACCAGTTCTATAGTGCTTTACCAATGCATTTACAGCATAATCCTATGCATGCTGACTCAGAAGTCCAATTGTGTTCCATGGGGCTTATTCCAGGAAAGAGTTCATAGGAAGGACTGCTGCCTCTATCTATTTGACTGATCTAAAGTGAGTCATCCTACTCAACTTGTACACTTAAACACAATGCTATACTGTATTATAATATAAAACATTTCCAGATCCAGGAGAATAAAATTATCTTATTCTCACAGCTTTCACATGCTGAATATATTTATCTAACATGTATGTGGTGAGGACTGGACTTGATGGAGAGGGGTTGGACTCGATAGTCTTGTAGGCCCCTTCCAACCCTACTATTCTATGAGGAGCAACTATAGCAGTTGTGATTTCAGCTGCATTGGTGGAGGCAGGGATCTTCTTCCCCAGACCCAGTGACCCCAATCTTGTCCTGGCACTGCAAATAGTAGTATTTCCCCTGCAGCCCAACTGATCAGCTAAGCTGTTTGGAAGGAAAAAATGGATGGGGCTCCCCGGGGCTTGGCGAGTTGAACTGAGAGCAGTGGAGTGCCACATGCCACCTGGGGGTTGCTTACTCCTGAACTATAGGATAACTTGTAAGTGAATGTACAGAATTTCAATGCATGTTAGAATACTAGCTGCTACAGATTATAGTTTTGTTTTCCCATAAAATTCCCTCCTTGGCCATTGAGCTTCCCACGATGCTCTTGGCTGATTAATCTGAGGCCACAGTGGACCTGGGCCACAGCAACCAAACTGCCATTCTGGCTGCTGTTGACTTGGTTACATGATGTCACTCAAGGATTGGGCAGTTTAGAACCAGGCAACCAAGAGCTAAGAAAGACTGTGGCATCAAAAAATTAATCAGTGCCAAATAAATCTGAACTTTAAATTTCATGAGAAACTTTTGTCATCACCATGTGTTTATTAGTCAACCGAACCTAAAACAACAAATAAAACTAATACCGTCTCAATCAAAACACAATTATGTCTGATTCACACCATTATAGGTCCAGTACTAATAGAAATATTTTAAAATTGTGCAATCCTTAACATTACAGATACTTTTGTTGAATAAACATGCCTTCAGTTGGACCATTTCAGATCCATTCGATTAAAAGCCACTGGCTAATGAGAGCTGACACTTGAAGTAGCTGACACTTATAAAGTAGGACTCCTATCAATTTGCCTGATCTTGATTTTAATTGGCATCAGCATCAAAGATAATTTGTTTAATGTGATTTGAAAAAAAAGTGTGGTATGTTTAACAGCATGCTACTACGTTACTAGCTATGTATATTCATATATTAGTTTTCTTTTAAAAATAACTCTTATGTGAATGCAATACACATCTGGAACACTGATAGATGGAAATGCTAAAACTAAATTATAATCCCTGTAGTGAATATGTACAGTGTTCCAGATTTCCTTTCCTAGTTTAGCACATCAAAAAGAGGAGAGTGATCAGGAAAAAAATGGTGAAAAAAGAGCAACACTTATTCTGACAAATCCATGAAACACACACACACCTACTGGAATTGTACCAATACACAATCATATTTACTATCAGATATACAATCATATTTAAGTATCAGATACTTAAACCATACTGATACAATTTTTGATAGGTTATAACAACTTGCTGATTTAGAGAACAAAACAAATAAAACAAAAAACCCTACCTTGAAAGGATTGTTTGCCTCTGTTTACCAGCTCTTCAATAAGATAACTTGCCAGATCGCCTCTGGCATGCTTAGTTTTGCAGTAGGTACATGCATTCAAACATCTGGAAAAGAAGTATAGAATGTATATAATTTCTGAACTTTAAAAGCAATATAAACACACACAGATACACACACACACTAAGGAAACCTCCCCCATCCCGTAAAATATATTTCTATGCAGCTGCTGAACTTCTACACAACAGTCAATTACTGACAAAATTGAATTTTGACCTTTTTAAAGCCAAGTTCAATCATGATGTATTGCCTCTCAAAGACGATTCATGCAATATTGTTCAGTATTAAAATATTCAGTAATCTTCCTGCTTTTCAACCATTTTCCTGTTTCTTGTCAGATTTTTCTTATTTTGTCTCCCAGTCCAATAATTCAAGACAGTTACAATGCTTCAACTTAACACAAATATACTAGTTGGTAAATCACCTATCCAGAACCTATTCCAATAACTGTTCAATGGTATCCAACTTTTTGGAAAGTCTTGATGGAGTTCATTCTTTTCTACCATAGCAATTTAGAACTTGTTATTTTATCAATCACCATGGCAGTCCAAATCTTCTTTTTTCACTGGACCAGAGATGGTATGCATGCTGATTGCCAAGCTTTTGCTAAGAGGATCCTTGCAGCTATTAACAGATAACTCACCATCACCACTAAATCTCTAGGGATCTAATCTTTAATATCATCCAGGAGTATAGTTGTTGGGGTTAATTGCAATTCATAGCATGTTATTTCTCTGATGCTGTTTATTATTTCTCCACTATTCTTTAACAGGATTACAATGCCACCATATATGGGCAAAAGTTCCTCTATCATTACACATTCAAACATTTCCTTCTTAAATACAATTAAAGATGACAGGCACCACAACAAAAATAAAGCAAATGGCTATTTTGCATTTTCTGAAAGACCTGCTCCGTCGTTAAATTTTGTGTTAGTTGATCATGTGACTTTTTAATTAAGTCATAATTAATCAATTTTAAATACATTTGCACACTCAATTTCAAATTGCCCAAGGATCTTAAGTATGAGATAAGATGAATAAAAGTAAAAAAAAAAAACCCCACAGTACTACTTACAGTAACAAAGCACAACCCAATTAAAATTGACAACCTAACACATGCTTAATCCTTGCCACTGAATGCCAGTCCAAATCTTTTTGGAAAATATTCATGCTCAGACTTTTGACAGAACTCTAGGAGAAAAGACTTCCCCAGCTGTGAACGAGAAAACGTTCTTGCCAGCGCATAGAAGTTGTAGCCACTTGATCTTAACAGTTGTGATGGTACAGTAGAGAGGAGACATCCTTGTGAGGTACGTGGAAGTCCAAGCCTCTAAGAGCTTTATATGTCAAAACTAGCACCTGGAATTCTATCCAGAAAACCATAGGTAGCCCATGATGGAGTGTTAGTGTATTCCATTCTTGGTGAGCAAGAAAGCAAACTATTCTGTTCTGCATCAACTGAAGCATCTGGACAGTAATCAAGGGCAGTGCAATGTAAAGGCTAATACAGTAGTCTAGCCTTGAGGTTATGTCAGCATGAATAACAGTTGCCTTATAAAAGTACTTCTGTTGAAAGAGTGAGGAAACCTAGATTTATTCCACCAGAATTACTATATGTGAGAAAGGTATGCTGGAATGTGAAAAGTGTGCATTAAGAGATTTTTTTTTAATTAGCTTTCCTTAATATTCTATGGAATTCACCAGTTCAAATTTGTGTAAAATAGGCAGAATTAAAGTAATTCTATACTGCATAAGAAAAACAATTCTAGAACTGCATTATTTTTGAAAACTATCCAAAAAGTATATCACAACTAGAGATAAATCCAGAAATCTTGGGGAAAATAGAAGAATATGCAATGCTTATTTTTTTATTGCTTTTTACAGATTTAAAATGACTTTGTTTCTTTAGGAACATAAAATGGATTATGTCTGACTTGGTTTGCTCATAACATTATCACTAAAATTAAAAACATTTAGAATTAAATCAGTTAGTAAATTTGTAATTATTGTCTGAATAAACTATGGGCAGTATCCCATGCTGCCCATGGGCTAGCAGGACACACTCCTAGCAGAACAGGAAGCTGATGGTTCCTGAAGTGAGCGGAAACACTTACTTTTCGAAACAGTGCAGGTCAGCGGGCCAGACCTCTCCCATTCTGGAAATGAGCATTTCTGGGGTTGCTTTAGGAAGCACTAGCTTCCTATTGCAATAGCATTTGGTCCTGCACGCACAAAAAAACTGGCGGAGGCTAAGTAGCAGTTTTCAATACTGTTGTATGCTTTTAAATTCAATATACCAAACATGATAATTTGATGATCAAACCAAGTTATAATAACACATTTTAGGAACTTCAGGAAGTACTCCCTGAAACATCTGGACCATCTTAAAAGCGAAACAAAGCAGGAAGACTGGTTCCTGTTTGTGAAGAGATGGTTACAGTGGAATTTAGGGAAATTTGGCCTGAAGAAAAAGCAACTGACAGCATATTTAGCTGGGGGAAGACTCTCTTACCTATAAGGAATGGTAACAAAACATATTACACTTAAGAACTTTAAGCAATCTCAACCTATTGTTTGAAGAGTTACATTTTATTCCCTTTCATAAATAATTCCCCTTAATGAACATCTTAATTTTTGTTTGTTTTGAAAGGTTTCTCTAGTGGTGGTGTCAATCCCTTGCCTAAGCCATAGGAACTAGCTACTAAGGGAGCAATCCTGTGCATGTTTAGAAAGGAATAAGTCCTACAACTCCCGGCATTTCCCAGCTAGCTCCCAACATTTCCCAGCCAGCTTAGCTGGCTGAGGAATGCTGGTGGTTGTAGCACTTATTTCTGTCTAAACATACATAGGATTGCGCCCTAAGTTTCTTTTAGGTTATTTTGGTGGCAGCAGTTTTAGATTTTATAGCTGAGGGAGCATTTCATAAAGGTAAGATCTAACTGGGAACTTTATTAAAAACTGAGATCCACAGACCCACACCTCAATGTTGTTGTTTTTAAAAGAAGAAACGCAGGTGGGATAACTCACCTTTGTTCCATTGCATGTATCGGAACTGGCGAGATAACATTCACTGTTTCTCCCACATGTGGGTTTTAGAACTATGTTCATTGACTGCTACAGCATCTAACCCAAAGAAGCCGAGAAACACAGGACTCCATAGAGCAAAACCCAAATGGCCAAGAATGCACATTTTCTTCACACTTTATGATGTTGTGACGTTAGTCACATGTGGGGAAATTGGGCATGATTTGGAGCATCCCTAAATGTCTATCAGTAAAAGATAACATTAGATCAATAATTTTAATAAAGAATAAAAAATAACTATGGTGGGAATGTTACAGAGAGGATTAAAAAAGTTTCCCCCATAGCTTCAAAATATCCAGAAATGTTATATCTCTCATCTTCCTACAAAAGTCCTATTACATATATTTTGAGGTTGTAATCGGGTTGTAAAGGCCAGGCAGCAATATAAGCCCTGTCTTTAAACATTTTATTCATCATTGTAAAATAAAATATTTCATAATCCAAAATTGTTTAATTTGGGGTGGGGGACATCCTTGGGAAAACTGTGGGGAAAGCATTTCCCCCAATCCCTAAGTTTTCTTAATTTTTTCCAGGCCTTCATGTCTCTAATCACAACCAGCAACAAATGCAAGCTTTATATTAGTTCTCTGTCTCCAGCTGGTCAAAACAGATGCAATTTTCCCTTCGGTCAAATGCCTCTGAAAAAACATGGTCTCTGTGATTTCCAATGGCTACTTATATTATCAGACTTTTAAAACTGAGGATTAAATCCAATATTGCACTAGTGGAAGTCCACTAGCGCAACAAGACTTTCTCCCTCTCTCCTCCAGCCCTTGGTGCCACCTATAAATCTGCTCCAAAAGGTTTCCCAGCCCTCCGGAGCAGATTCTGAGGATATGGGGGGGGGGAATTGCCCCCACCTTCCAGTTCCTTTGAAGGAACTGCTGTCAGTGGAATGACACCATTGGATACAACCCTCAAATTTGTTTCTCTTCTGTTGTGTTGTATGTAAGAACAAATGGATGTTAAGTGTGTGATTGAAGTCTAAAACATTCATAACAAGATCCATAGTCTCCAAAAATAGAAAGAGCCTTTTCAGAATGTTGTCATTATAAGGACACTTTTCAAGAGAATGGAAGAGGGAGGTTGGGGGCTTAAAAGGGAGTTAAATCAAAGCACTTCTAGTATTTAAAACACACTTTTATTGATGGCATGTTTGTAATAGAATAAAATCTAAATTTAACACCTTCACTATTTGTGAACACAATGAAAAATCAGAGGCTAGAAAAATGTTACACCACAAAAAATTGTTAACCATATTTGACAGTGATGTAGATATAACACTGGAGCACAACATGAGGGCTAAAAGAAGGGAGAGGACAATATCATGGCTTAATCCTTATTCCTTATCCACAGGGTCAGTGAGAGTTTAAGACTATGTACCAGCACTAAATAGTTATGGAATAAGTAAGATGTCACAATGAACTGTTCTGGAACCAATTTTGGTCTATATAATCACTAATTATCAGTGATGGTTGGCACTGTGGTGGAATTTGAAGATTATGATAATTCATTCAAGATAATGAAATCTGAAAGTAGTATATGGAAAATTATAGGCATATTATTTAATAACATAAATAATTTTTAATGCATATTTGAAAAGATTTGTAGATAAGCACAAAAAATAATAACAGATCCTGAAGTTAGTTCATTATATTGACGACAAACAGAAAAAATGTACCTATTCCCCAGGAAGTCATCCTAATATTTTATTTTTCCCTTGTCAATGGACTTTAATCTAGTCAGTACAAGGCTATTAAATGTTGAAACATTCAACACCGATAAGGGTCTTGAGGTGATTCAATCCTACAGCAGAATAGCAAAGGATAAAATGGTCTTCCATGTTTTTCCCTTTTTAAATCCTTTCCTCATACTCCAGTTCTACAAATGTCTATAAATATTGTATATAACTGAAACTCAGATCAAGCAGCTAAGACAAAATGTCTCCTCTTATCATGAAGACATGATCATGATCATAAACCTTCTAGGAATTTTAATCTATAAAATATATCTTTGGATTTAGAAATGGTAAATATAAGACCTATGAGAAGCGGCATCCGCTACAGAGAAAGGAGTACCACAAAGCATATTTTCAGACCACAAGAAAGTAAAGTAATAGCTGACTCCCAATAAAGTGAAGATTAGACACACCACCATGTTTTCTAACACCACTTTGCTCATGTTCTAAAGTGAGCTGAATCTGAAGTGATGTGCCTCACAGTTGGAAATCAGAAGAACTGTGACAGAACAGGGAAAAAGACTTCCCCAAAGTATGGATTTTATCTGGAGAAGAGAATGAAAACAGACAGTCATACAGACATTAAAAAAGATAAAGTGCTTTTGGGAGAAGGATAATCAAAGAGCTCAAATTTTAGAAGCCAATTATGGCCCATAGAGTGCATTTAGGTGCTCACTTTATCCATCTCTGCTTGTAGAAACCAATGCTATGCAACTGATAAGGAAAGATATTGCTTCATTTCTAATCGAAGTGGAAGTAATATACAATTATACAACTGAATTTTAGTCAGGGCATGGGGGCTAATGCTTCACTTACTGCCACAGGCTTAAACGAGTCATGCAATAGTCAGCACCCCATAGCAATCCTGATCTCACAGCACAACCAATGAATCACTGCCAGTTCAAATAAAAAAGTAATCTGTCACAGGCTTTTGGAAAATTACACCCTCTCCCTCTCAGGAAGACCACCACAGCAAGAGGAAGACTGGACCAGCCACAGCCATCAGGTAGAGAAAGAGCAGCTGCAGGGAGCTAGCTTCAAACTCTCCCTGCCAGAAAGAACTCTGGTCTAATTCTGGGCCCAAGAATACCAACAAGGGCAAATATGGCTGGCTCCAACTGGATGTAAAGATCATCCAACTGATATCCTCTCTTGCCTTTTCTTTCCACTCTCCTTTGTCTCTCTTGTTTTTCAGATTAAAAACCTGAGGGCAGGGCATGTTTTCTTTATGAGTATCTTATTTTCTTTATGAGTATCTACGAAGTCTAACAATGGTTCATGTAAAGGAAATTCTACTTGCCATGAATTTTAATTCTGATATGTGGGCAGAAATGTGTTCTGGGTCTCTGAAGAAGCCCCTCCCCACCATAGAGGTGAGGAGGCACTATCTTAGGTATCCTCAGGGAATATATTCTAGTTTCCAATACTGATTGCCCTCTGAGGCAATAGACTTTTTATTTCATGCTTCAAGAAGGGGCAAAATTCTATTTTTCTTCAAGCTGAGTAGAAACAGCAGCTCCTCCTCCAGCACTTCTCCTCTCCAGTTTTAGACAAAAGATATGACAGATATTAGAAGGAATCCCAGAAGAAAAAGGAAGGAATCCCATGGCAGGTTCAGAAGCAGTAGAGACAGCAATCACCATGAAGAGCACATGCAAGCTTACACTGAGACAACATTTGCTGGTAGTTTTCTGGGTACTGGCTACAAGTATCAGTTCTATTAAAAACTAGACATTAGTGTTACAGCACGTACACTACATTACATTTAGTAAAGTAAATGTAATGTAGTGTACATATTTAACATAATTTCGAACTAGCTTCTGCATATGTGAATATATACCATCTACAAGAGTATATTTAGTAGACCTTGATGCCTTATTTTATTTTAGAAATCCAGATCTCATGAAATTTGAAGAACTGTGCCCAATTTCAAAGGTCAAGGCATTCAAGGACATTAATAGGTGATATTTTAGTGATAAAGGCTCAAGATTACCTTATAATTGAACACTGTTTTACAGCGTTATAATATTGCCAGCATCTTAACGTTTTAACACAGAAACCTAATGGATAGAAAAGAACAAATAGAATCAAAATAAGTTAAGAAACAGAGGGATCTGGAAGAGGGTAAGCCATTCAAATGTATCTGAGGAGCTCAAGTCCTTGTTTCAGAAGATGATGGAAACAAGAATGAAGGCATTTACTGTGAACATATAAAAAGTAGGAAGGTGGTGATGAAGGCTGTCTTTAAGCAGAACAGATGGAGTAATCTGACATTTCAGAAGCAAACTTCAGCTCAGACCGATGGGGAAAATCTAAAAGACCAAACAGATGTGACACTGTCAGCAATCCTCTCAGGCAACAATCTGGGAACTGCAACTGTTACTCGGCAGCACAAATATGGTAAGGGGAACTGCTTTGGATGTCTAAAACAAACTGCTGCTACAATTTCTATTTTGTAGCTCAAAATTTTATTGATGAGTACTACAATTGGAGAAATACCATAGTCCAAGGAATAGAATGTCTAACTTGAGACACTTGGATTGAAATTCCACTGAATCAACAGACTTCTGCGGTATCCTGCGTTATCTTATTTTCTGTCTCACTGCCCCATTTGTAAAGCGAAGAATAAGAATGAGCTAAGAATTATGATGTTGAATGTTATGGCGACGATGTATTTTTAGGGCTGGCTTTAAAAAAAAAATCATACATTTTTATTTAAATTAAATGAAGAATCTTAGAAGTACTACTCTGTTTAGGATGCAAACTATACAACTCTTTATAAACATTTAGGAATATATTTTTGAGTGACTGATTACTCATGGATATTATTCAATATGAATATGTGTTATCATTCATTAAAAGACTGCATATTCTTTTAAAGCACCAGGTGATCTTTATTACAAAGATATTTGACCTTATTCTAAGGCATTAATAGCTGCTTGCACAGCAGAGTAACATTTGAAAATGCATCATTCTTTACATTAGAACAATCCTGATAACCATGAAAAACTTTTGTGGGGTCTAAATACTGTGAGCCTGTGCCAAATTATGGCTGTGCCAGCACTCAAGTGCTCAGGAAGAGACATAATGCCAGCCTAAAACCATAAAACATGTTAGGTCATATCAACAGTCAGAGGTGCAGTTCGTAAGTGTTTAGAACTGGTGTGCATAAATTATCAATATTAAATCAATTGTCATTTTAAAATTCAATCATCATGCTTAAGGAAGTATGCCCAGGGTGTATCCAAAAAAGCTGATTTTTGCATGATTTGCATGTGTGGAAGATAGACACAGAGGCAAAACACAGCCTGGATTAGAAAGTATTTTTAATTATTTTGCTTTATTGTTATAACAATGTTCACTGAACACATCATGAAATATCTCCCTAAGCCACAATATTTAGACAAAATTGCAGGTTCCTTAGTTATATAGGGTAATGAATCAGCAGGAGTAATCTGGACAGGAGCACTGGCCTCTTACCCTTACATCTACTATTATTATACACTTCCCCCCTTCTTAAAAAGAATACCTTATACTTTCCTGATAGTATCTGAACAAGCAGTAACAGACACATGGGAGGTGGACTGAACATTTTAACCTAGAATCACACAGAGAATTCAGAGCATAAATTACTGAAGCATTTTATTCCAAAACCACCTGAAGAGGAACAATGATTTATTCACAGGTTAAGTAACAAATGAACATAAGTATATTAATATAGGGCCAACTGGAAAGCATTACATTTGTACAAATTATATGGGGCAATTAATCTATACTTCAAAGTCCTTGGACTAGAAAGTCTGTAAGATTGTGGATCATAGAATTAGAGTTTAATGTGTTTTAAATAGGACACCACTCCCCCTGAAGAAATAGGCACACCATTTGGGAATAGTCTTGAACTTGGCTCTGAGCCGGGATGCACAGGTGACAGCTGTTGCCAGGAGTGTGTTTCCACAGCTTCAATTTGTGCACCAACTGCATCCTTTTGTTGAGACATCAGATTTGGCCACGGTAACACATGCCTGGTTACTTCTCATTTTGATTATTACAGTATGCTGTACATGCGGCTGTGTTTGGAGTGTGATTGGAAACGGCATCTGGTCCAAAATACTGTGGCCAGATTGCTAACTGGAGAAGTTACAGGAAGCATGGGACTCCCATGCTACAACAATTACATTGCCTTCCAGTCTGTTTCTGAGCCCAATTCAAAGTGAGGGCTTTGACCTTTAAAATCCAAAATGGCTTAGGAACTGAAGCCTGCCTGCTCCAATTCAAGCCTGCCTGGGCACTGTAGGTGAGACTCTCTTCTGTCCCACCAACATGAGAAGGGTATTTGGTGGGAAAGCAAGAGAGGACCTTTTCAGTGGCTGCACCCAGGCTTTGGATACTTCTGATCTGTTCCTCCTCCCCAGCTATCCCCCTGCCTACTTTATGATTTAGGAGACACCGTACTGCGGTGGTTCCAGTCCTTCCTCTCTGGCAGGTACCAGAGGGTAGCACTGGGAGAGGAGGTGTCGGACCCATGGCCACTCACTTGTGGGGTGCCACAGGGTTCCATCCTCTCCCCGATGCTATTTAACATCTATGTGAAGCCGCTGGGGGCTATCATCAGGAGGTTTGGGGTGCAGTGTCATCAATATGCGGATGACACGCAGCTCTACCTCTCATTCAAATCTTCACCAAGGTTGGCCGTAGAATCCCTGTCCAAATGTCTGGAGATGGTGAGTGGCTGGATGGGGAGGAATAGGCTGAAGCTGAACCCTGACAAGACCGAGGTACTTTTGGTGGGAGACAAGAGGAGGCTGGGGGATGTTGACCTGGTGTTGAATGGGGTACGGCTACCCTTGAAAGACCAGGTCCGCAGCCTGGGGGTCATTTTGGACTCCCAGCTGTCCATGGAGGCTCAGGTGTCAGCTGTGAGCCGGACAGCGCTGTATCAACTCCATCTGATACGGCGGCTGCGCCCCTTCCTTCCCGACCATCTGCTCCCATCGGTAGTACATGCCCTGGTCTCCTCTCGTTTAGACTACTGTAATGCGCTCTACGTGGGGTTACCCTTGAAGACGGTTCGGAAGCTGCAGCTGGTACAGAATGCGGCGGCTCGCCTGATTAAAGGCAGCCGCCGGCGAGATCACATCACTCCAGTGCTGAAGGAGTTGCACTGGTTACCAGTTGTTTTCTGGGCCAAATTCAAGGTGTTGGTTTTGACCTTTAAAACCCTATATGGTTCCGGCCCAGCCTATCTTAAGGAGCGCCTCCAGCAGCACCAGACAGGCCGCTTAACAAGATCAGCCTCAGATGGCCTTCTCTCTGTCCCATCAGCCAGGACAGCTAGACTGGTGGGGACGAGGGAGAGGGCCTTTTCTGTAGTGGCCCCCACTCTGTGGAACTCCCTCCCTAGGGAACTCCGTCATGCCTCCTCTTTAATGAGCTTCCGTCGTGCATTAAAAATGTGGCTGTTCAGGCAGGCATTTGGAGTGGGTTAGGGTATTTTAGAAAATGTTTTTATTGTAGAATTTTATTGTTTTATTGTATGTTGTACATCGCCCAGAGTGGCTGGGTGACCAGCCAGATGGGCGATTAATAAATTAAATAATAAATAATAAAAATAAAAATGATTGGGTTTTAAAAAATATTCTGAATTGGTATAATTTTGTTTATTCACCACAAACACCTTGCTAACTTCATTTATTAATTTATTTTAACAGATGCTAAATCCAAGATCCAGCTACTTCACAAATCTATCTCAACAACTCTTCAACAACTCTCCATTTCCTTCTTTCAGCATATACCATCAAATTTATTTCGATATACAGTATATGAGTAAATTTATACAAATTCCATATTACTTAAGGGGGGAAGTAAAAATCAAAGCCTGAAGTTTGGAGGATAAAGAGCATATGAGGAGGATAAATAGCATATAAATAGGAAACACAAAGGTTAGCACTGGAACAGCAAAGGACAAATCCAGGTTTAATAAAATGTGAGTAGAGTGCTAGTCTGGTTACACCTAAACCTGGAGTGTATTTTCTGCGTCTTAAGATATCATTTCCTCAATGTCTCTTTCTCCTCCATTCTGTCTGAGTGAACAAAATTATAGGCTCCCCTATATACAAAGTCAAATCTGCACTAAAGCAACATATCTGAATTATTATGTGCAGGAACAGTTTTAACAAGTTTTTTTTAAAGTAGTGGAAAGGAAAAGAAGCAGCTAAATCTTACCATACTTCTGTGTAGTGAGTTATACACTTGGGCTACAAACTTACCTGGGAGTAAGTCCCAATGAACTCAGTGGGGCTTACCTCTGAGTAGACATGTATAGTATTGCACTGTTAGTAAACCAAGGAGTCCTCCAAGATTAACAGCCTCTGAACCAGCCATATTGAAAACTCAGCTGAAAAGTAGACTGCTGCCTGCGATAAGACCTATTGTTTTCATTTCCTCAATGGCTTATGGGACAGAACCTTTTAGAGTGGTTAAATCTCACAGGAAACATTAGGCTACAGTTAATTCTAAAACATGTAACAGGTTCTTGGGATAAAAGGTATTGTTTCAGGACTGGTCAAAACATCCGGAAGAAGGGGGTTAAAAGTTCTGTGTGAGTGGGGCAGAAGCTAGCAAGCTTAATTTAGACAGAGATAACTATCAGACTCACTTCCCAAAAAATAGAAAAGAAAGTGTCAGTAGCCTTTGTGGGAACATAGCTTCTGAATTGTGTGGAAAGAAGAATGGTGAAAAGAACACCATCAGTCGTCAAAAAATGCAACACCATTAAGCTACCTACAGTGACGCTCATACAATATTCCCCCCTCCTATTCCTAACACTGCTCTAATTTGTACTAGGCTCTACAATGACAGCATGTGGTATAAAATGATGCCACCTTCACAGTACAACAAGCATATACCAATGTTACTAATGTTATACTTGGTTAAGTCCAACAATACAAAACATTACTAGTACCTGTTTTTCCAACAACATAATCTAAATTAGTAGTATCCAATAACTACCAGGAAACCTTGAAAACAGCTTAGTAGGAGAAAAGCCACTGATATGTATTCCAGAAAAGGCTTTTGTAGGAACAAAAATTCTGCCTTTCTCTGAATAAGTATTATACTCTTGAGAGAAAATACATAGCTCCAGAAATATTTATTTATTTATTTCATTTCTATACCGCCCAATAGCCGAAGCTCTCTGGGCGGTTCACAAAAACTAAAACCAAACAACACACAATAAAACAATTTAAAATATATAGAACATTAAAACCACAATATAACAATACAACCACAATAAAACCTAGCAGCAGTACAGGAGTTTAAAATACAGATTTAAAACAGCAAAGATAAAAATTTAGAAAGCTAAAATGCCTGGGAAAATAAAAAGGTCTTCACCTGGTGCCGAAAGGAGTACAATGTAGGCGCCAGGCGAACCTCACTAGGGAGCTCATTCCAGAGCCAGGGTGCCACAACAGAAAAAGCCCTCCTCCTAGTAGCCACCCGCCTCACTTCCTTTGGCAGGGGCTCACGGAGAAGGGCCGCTGATGATGATCTTAAATACAACCATCTGCTTCAAATGATACCCAAGGCTTTGAAGTCCATCCTTCCAAAAAGCAAAGTCAGCCTTGAGTCAAGCATCAGTAAGCATTCTAGGAATCTTACTAAGTTACACTCCGCTTTTCAACTGAGACCTGGCTCCTGCACAGGTGGCAGAAGTTGTTTTTTGACAACTGCTGTTATTGGTGGCAGGAGATGCAGGGCAGGCCAAAAAGGCAGTGGGGCTACCTTAACTGTGCCAGGAGCTGAGATATCAGCAACTACAGTAGTACTGCATCAGTTGTCATAATGTTGTAAATGATGATGCCAGCCTGACTCCCAGCACCTCGAAGCAGACCTGCTACTTTAAAGGTAGCATTTTGAGCATGGAGAGCTGTCCCAGCCCTGGTGAAAAGTGAGTACCATAATGCCACAGTTCAGGATACTGAGTATAGGGCATCAGTCCTGAGACTCCTACAGTCCTGAAGGGCAGCAAAGATTGCGTGTACTGATAATGAAAGTGCTCTCTGTCAAAGGGATCCCAGGAATAGTCCTGAGCTGTCATGTAGCCTTGGTCAAAGCATTAGTAGTTGAAGACTGGGAACTGGCCAAACCTTGGGAAGGATGAGAACCCTATGGGGAGCAGCTATGTTATGGAGTATAGTAATTATGGCGCCTAGAACAAAGATGGCACTGTTGGCATGAGGAAACCCTCCATTCAGGAGGCATCTGATTGGGAATTCCATGCAATGTGTTTGAGGTTCCCCAAGATCATTGGCAGCCTTTTGTTTTGGCCCATCACCAAAAGGGCCAACTCCTACAGTTGTCCATGAGACAGAAGGACATGTTCCAACGTGCCTGCTTTGTGAACTTTTGACAATGGGGGCAAGTGTCACCACATCAACACCACAAGGTGCTGGAGTTTGTAGTGGCTTCATAACTCCAACTGGATGCTACTGATTATTTAAATCCATTCCAATCTGGTTTTAGACTTGGTTATGGGAGGGAAACAGCCTTGGTCAACCTGATAGATGACTTACACCAGGGAATGGATGCGGGGAGAGCAATCCCCGCATGAGCTCTCAGTGGTTGAGATACCATCAACCATGGTATCCTCCTGGATCATTTATCTGGGTTGGGCTCAGGAGGCATGGTGTTAAAGTGGTTCTAGTCCTTCCTGGGGGAGTGGTTTCAGAAGGTGGTGCTGGGGGACTTTTGTTCCACTCCATGGCCATTAGCCTGCAGGGTGCCGCAAGGTTCCATCCTGACCCCCATGCTTTTTAACATATACATGAAACCACTGGGGGAAGTCATCAGCAGGTTTAGGCTGAAGTGTCATCAGTGTGCGGTTGATGCTCAGCTCTACTTCTCATTTATATCTACACATCCCAGGGAGAGTGTTGAACTCTTGAACCAGTATCTAGGGGCTAAGCTTCCTTGAATGTACACCCTGAGCAAGCAGCCACAAATCCACTTGCAAGTTCACTGGGGCGAGTGCCCTCGGCCCTCCAACAAGCAGAACACCTGGCACCACACGGTTCTCTATCTCAGAACTTTGATTTCCACTACATTTGGAGCTAGGAAGAAACAGCAGAGTATCTTTCTGAGCACTAGGAATGATTCCTGTGGTTTCTTACCTTCTATGTACCTGAATAAATGATAGAAGCTTGTGCCTCTCTCCCATGCCCTCTATGCATGTCAAAGGACATGGGACAGGAGAATGATGGTGTCACAAATAACAGTGGGCTAGTTACCCAAGCCATCACTTGTGAATCCCTGAGCTGGGGGGGGGGGCAGTCCTCCCATCAAAAATATTACCTAGTTCTGGAAGCTTCCAAACTTTTCTCTACATAGGTGAAGAAACCCATATGTGGGACTACACAGAGATCATGAAGAAGAATCATCCAGCCAGCCATGGCTAAGGCTAACCCCAAGTTTGACAATTGTATTAATTGGAATAGAATAACACCAATTTTAACCAATATTTATCTCATTCATTTAGAATGATGCTGCTGAATTTTTAAAATATCTGCCTTCTTCTTTCTCCTTCTCTTAACAAAAATCCTCAAAAAGCAAAGAGACAATATGGTGATGCCCTTGCTGCCACCCACTTTACGTCATGGCAGAGCCCGCCAGCTGAAGACCAGTAGTTCTATTCCTTGAACACCAAGTACCACAGCAATCTTTTTACAACATTACTGCTGCATCTACAGTTCGCAAAAGTACTTTTTCTGAAATTTTATGATTGCCTTTTCAGAAATTAAAAGTTCTGGCAAATGGCAGGTCTTCCCCTGAACACTGTCTGGATGACAGACAAGTGTAGAACTGCTTTTCTTTGGAGGAAAAGTATGTAAGAAGTATAACTGATTAAAAAATAAAATTTGGGGAAAGGGAAATGGAGCCTTAACGCAGCCATCCCCAACCCTCCAACTTCTATCACTCCCAACTAGCATGGCTATTGGGAGTTGTAATCCAATGCATCTGGAGAACACCAGATTGGGGAAGGCTGCCTCAACTTACTGTGTAAGTGAAACAACTTAAATGGCTCCATCTTCCCGTTCTCTCTCTTATTTCCATGCTTTAAATGTTATCTGCTAATCTCTCATCTCCTATCATCTACCTATTGTGATTTTTTCTGTTTGCACCTGCACTGCCATGTCTTCATATCTCAGTGACGAAAACCAGTCTGATTGCCTTGAAGCACCTTTGCCCAATTTTACTTCCTCTTTAAAGTCACTCAAGCCTGGAACTATTCCAGGTCATCTGTTGCCAGATTTGACAGAAATCATGGTTGACATACACTGTCTGAAATGAATATATAAGTTTTCTTACATATATATGCATGGCTTAATCAAGCCTTCAGTCAGTGAGTCAGTTTTAAGCCACTGTAATTTAGTTCCACATGAAGCCAGCCTTGTAAATAAGCTCCCCAAATTTACTAGTCTACAAACATTTTTACTAGCCTGCTGGAGAGGTTGGCAAAGGAGTGGGGGAGAGCTACATTTCAACGCTGGGTGAAAACAGCTTCAAATGTTAGCTCTACTGAAGTTTGCTCCAGTGAGCTAATTGTTGTAACCAGAAAGGTCATTTTAGACTCCCAGCTGTCCATGGAGGTTCAGGTGTCAGCTGTGAGCCGGACAGCACTGTACCAACTCCATCTGATATGGCGGCTGTGCCCCTACCTTCCTGACCATCTGCTCCCATCGGCAGTACATGCCCTGGTCGCCTCTCGTCTGGACTACTGTAATGCGTTCTACATGGGGTTACCCTTGAAGACAGTTCGGAAGCTGCAGTTGGTGCAGAAAGCGGCGGCTCGCCTGATTAAAGGCAGCCGCCAGAATGATCACATCACTCCAGTGCTGAAGGAGTTGCACTGGTTACCAGTTGTTTTCCAGGCCAAATTCAACGTGTTGGTTTTGACCTTTAAAACCCTATACAGTTCCAGCCCAGCCTATCGTAAGGAGCGCCTCCAGCAGGCAGCTTAACAAGATCAGCCTCGGATGGCCTTCTCTCTGTCCCATCAGCCAGGACAGCTAGGCTGGTGAGGACGAGGGAGAGGGCCTCCTCTGTGGTGGCCCCCACTCTGTGGAATGCCTCCCTAGGGAACTCTGCCGTGCCCTAGAAACTCTTTAATGAGTTTCCGCCATGCGTTGAAAAGTTGGTTGTTCAGGAAGGCATTTGGGGTGGGCTAGGGAACTTTTAGAAAATGATGTTTTAATGTATAATTTTATTGTTTTTAAACTGTTTGTATTATTGTACATCGCCCATAGTGGCCAGATGGGCGATTAAGAAATTGAATAAATAAATAAAGGGACAGAGTGAGAAAATAAATTGGAAAGATTTACTGGCACATGATAAGAACATGCAGATTCAGCAGTGAGATATGAGAATGGTGTATAAATGGAAAAGGAGATATATGGAATGAATGAATGGAAAAAATGTGAAAATGTAAATACAACAGCAATAGAAAATTAATCTAAGGGACAAGATAGTACAATGGAGTTATAAAGATAGCAGCAGTTACTACAAAAACAATTAAACAACAACACTACCAATAAAGCATACAAGTATTACTAAGCCCTAAATTGCATCTACCTAAAACTATCGCCAGTCCAAAGTAGTTAAAATTTACTATATTCCCATTTACACAGTAGTTTAACCTAAAGATTTAAGGAAGGAATCCTTATCGGACCTATCCTGGGCAGAGGAGACAGGCTCATGTGGGCTCATATGGGAGCAGAGGAAGATTGATCTGGGTGGAAATTGACAAAAAGGTTTTTTTAAAAAGAAGTAGTGAAGTTTGAGCCTCACAAGGGAATAAACAAAAATAAAATAAGAAATGTATTTTAAAAAGTTATGAAACCTGAATCCATTTAAAATTGTTCATGAGCCAAGCATCTAGTCCCAAAAGCCTGGCTCAGAAAAAGTTCTAAACGGTCTGGATACGTTAAGGACTGCTCGCTCCCATATAGGCCTGCCTGGTCTTTGCAATCTGGCTTCCTCCTGGTGCCATTGTGAGGTATTTAAGTGAGCATGAGCGACAGGGCCTCTTCATTGGTGCCACAGAACATTGGTGCTCTGAAACACACTTCCAATTGAACTATGTCAGAACCCCCCTCTAAACGCCTTTCAGCAGAAATTGAAAATGTACCTCTTTCTGCAGGCTTTTAGTGTTTAACTGATTAAGGCTGCAATCCTATAAACAAGTACCCAGGAGTAAGCTCCATGGAAAACAATGGGACATAATTCCAAGTATCATCATCTTTATTAGTCAACCAACCATAATAAAAAAACCAAAGCAGACATGTATGCAGACACTGCAGACACTGCACTGTGTAACCTACCTGCAAGTAAGCCCCAACGACCACAGTGGGGCTTACTTTTGAGTTCATACACCTAGGATTGCTCTGTAATTCTACCACTGCCTCAGTTTTGAGTTTTAGCATTCATTATAAACTGTGAGTTTAATTGTTGCTCTTATTTTAAATTATTTTAATAATTTAAATTATTTTAATTGTTTTCTGTGACTGTATTTTATGTATATTATAAGCTGTATTGGGTATGACTACAGAATATAAATAAACATTATTATTATTTTCAGCACGGTAACATTTTTAAAGTAAAATAATTCAAGCGATTTAAACGTTGTAATCTCCCAATTTAAGAACATAAGAAGAGCCATGCTGGATCAGACCAAGGGTCCATCTAGTCCAGCATTCTGTTCACACAGCGGCCAACCAGCTGTCAACCAGGGACCCACAAGTAAGGCAGGAGCGCAACAGCACCCTCTAACCCATGTTCCCCAGCAACTGGTGTACATAGGCTTACTGCCTCTGGTACTGGAGTAGCACATAGCCACTGACTAGTAGCCACTGGTAGCCTCCAGGAATTTGTCCAACCCCCTTTTAAAGCCATCCAAACTGGTGGCCATCACTACTTCCTGTGGTGGCAAATTCCATAGTTTATGTGCTGTGTGAAGAAGTACTTCCTTTTATCTGTCCTGAATCTCCTTCATAGGATGACCCCGGGTTCTAGTATTTTGAAAGAGGGAGAAAAATGTCTCCCTACCCACATTCTCCACACCATGCATAATTTTGTAGACCTCTATCACATCTCCCCTTACCCTCCTTTTTTCCAAACTAAACAATCCCAGGGAGAAAGCCAGGGAGTTTCAGAAAAACATCTATTTCTGTTTTATTGACTATTCTAAAGCCTTTGACTGTGTGGATCATAACAAATTGTGGCAAGTTCTTGGTGGTATGGGCATACCAAGTCATCTTGTCTGCCTCCTGAGGAATCTGTATAGCGACCAAGTAGCAACGGTAAGAACAGACCACGGAACAACGGACTGGTTTAAGATTGGGAAAGGAGTACGGCAGGGTTGTATACTCTCACCCTACCTATTCAACCTGTATGCAGAACACATCATGCGACGTGCTGGGCTTGATGAAGCCAAGGCTGGAGTTAAAATCACTGGAAGAAACATTAACCATCTCAGATATGCAGATGATACCACTTTGATGGCTGAAAGCAAGGAGGAGCTGAGGAATCTCATGATGAAGGTGAAAGAAGAAAGTGCAAAAGCTGGGTTGCAGTTCAACCTCAAAAAACCCAAGATTATGGCAACCAGCTTGACTGATAACTGGCAAATAGAGGGAGAAAACGTGGAGGCAGTGACAGACTTTGTCTTTCTAGGCGCAAAGATTACTGCAGATGCTGACTGCAGCCCGGAAATCAGAAGACGTTTACTTCTTGGGAGGACAGCAATGCCAATCTTGATAAAATAGCGAAGAGCAGAGACATCACACTGACAACAAAGGTCCGCATAGTTAAAGCAATGGTATTCCCCGTAGTAACCTATGGCTGCGAGAGCTGGACGGCTGAGTGAAGGAAGATAGATGCTTTTGAACTGTGGTGCTGGAGGAAAATTCTGAGAGTGCCTTGGACTGCAAGAAGATCAAACCAGTCCATCCTCCAGGAAATCAAGCCAGACTGCTCACCTGAGGGAATGATATGAAAGGCAAAACTGAAGTACTTTGGTCACATAATGAGAAGACAGGATACCCTGGAGAAGATGCTGATGCTAGGGAAAGTGGAAGGCAAAAGGAAGAGGGGCCGACCAAGGGCAAGATGGATGGATGATATTCTGGAGGTGATGGAGTCGACCTTGGGGGAGCTGGGGGTGGCGACGGCCGACAGGAAGCTCTGGCGTGGGCTGGTCCATGAAGTCACGAAGAGTCGGAAGTGACTGAACGAATAAACAACAACAAACAATCCCAGCTGTTGTAACCTTCTCTCATAGGGGAGATGCTCAAGCCCCTTGATCATTTTAGTTGCCCTTTGTGCACTGTTTCCAGCTTTAAACTGTATATACACTTTCACAAGTTAAGTATCCCACACAGGACATTTGACATCAAACTGTTGCTCTTCCAGCAACCAGATCCATGGAAGAGCCACAGCACTAACTAGCAGAGACTTGTTTCCTTGTGAGAGTGCTGGATCCAGTCATGGTCATGGTACCACTGCAGCAGCTGCCTTTGTGAGAAGGCTTCCAGCCTCTGCCCCCAAATAATCTTCAACTGTAAGATGATTCTGCCCCCACCCTATGATTCTGCCCCCACACTAGGAATTCCATATGGGACAGGGCTAGGTAAAGGGCCATTGTTGGACTGTAGGCAACCACGGGTTTAGCTAACCTCATTTTGGAAGCTTATTGTACTCAGATTGTGATCTGAAAATACTGGGGTTGTATCCACTGTTAGTCTAACTTAAGCCCCATTCATTTTAATGGGTTTACTTAAAGTAGGACTTACATCAGAGACACCCCTTAGAGTCTTCTGGTGACCCAGTTCTCTCTACATTGCTTCTATGATATGACTAAAACACAAAGTAGTAGAAATGTCATATGAAAATATTTTCTATTTACAATACCAACACTCTAACCTCCATTCCTTCACTTAAGGAAACAGTTAACCCCACACAGTGTTCCACATCTTTATTTTGATATCTTGTTTTGTCAATAGTTGTAATTTCTATAGTCATACTGGGCCATGAGAAATTCACATGTGCTATCTTGTTCTCAGCATGTTTGGTTGAAAATGCAAACAGTTCTCAACACAATTGACATTCAGGGGTTACACACGAGATGCTTAGGGCACAATCCTATGACATCTTGGAGGCTTACGAGCATCCAGTGCAGAGTGGGAAGAGCAGTGGAGGTAATCTTTGCCTCTGCCGTTTCTTCTGCTGTGCATTTTAGCTAGATGAGCTTTTTCACCTGTCTAGCTGGGGTATGTCAGAGGGGGATGGAAGGAGGCTGGAGAAGCTCTGGGATACCTCATATCCCAGCCTCTCCAGTCCCCTCCCTGCCCATGGAACACCCCCTCTCCGAGGCCACTTTTGCAACCTCAGAGAAGCAGCCAGCACTGTTCACTCTGTGCCAGTTGCAAGGGGAAGGGGAGCATAGATTCCCAGCTCCAAGATCACAGCACTGTCCCCGACCTCTGACCACGAGATCTGGAAATCCAAAGTATCATATGGCCCTCCAGGCGCTGTCTAGGGGCCATAGGATTGCTCCCCCAGCTCTTAAACAGGCCCATTAATTTCAGTGGGCCATGGTATATTAAGACAAAAGTGAATATAGGGTTCATATGTCTGGCTTAACTTATTTATATATAGTGTAAACCAGTACTTGCTTTTCTGTATCCATCATATTGGTTCCCTTCTCCTTTTGGACATGTTTTGGAATGAAGCTAAATCAATACAAAGATCAGGCAGAGGAATGGCTATTTACTCTCAAACTATGGAAAGTAGCACAGTGAACAGAGCACAATCTAATTTGCAGAAAGTGAACATGAAATGTATGCCAACAAATGAGGACAGTTTATCAAAGTAAGAAGAAAAACAGACTAGCAGGGACTGAGGAAAGCAGATGACTAAGCAAACCCTTTTGTAAACACACTCCCAGCTGTACTTTTAGTGTAATAGGAACTCTAGTTGTTGAGCAACAACTTACCTTGCTCCAAGATAACTAAAGCTTTAAAAGGAGTATATAAACACACATGACTCACACATAACCTCAAAGCATAAGAACACTAGACATTTATCTCTTAAAAACAAAACAAAAAAGACATGCAGTCTGGCTCCGGTCTGCAGTGCAAAAGATCATGGGATTGCCAAGCATTTGCAAAAAATTTAAAAATAAAATTGATAGACGTGATGAGTGGCACTTATATGCTTGACCTTTGCAAAAACTGTTCTGTCCCCCCACCCCCTCTACAAATTGCTCAAATATACTGAAGCCTTGTTTTTAAAAGTCAGGCCAAACAAACGTAGATTTTTAAAAACCTGACGTTTAAGTAGCAAACACTACAAAAAGTAGAAGATCAAGGGCCTTCGTCAATCTCCCCCAACCTGGCACCCTCCAGATGGCTTGAACTGCAACTCCCATCATCCCTGACCACTGCCCATGCTGCCTGGGGCTCATAGGACTTAAAATCCAAAACATCTGGATGGCACCAGGTTGAGGAAGGCTGGCCTACATGCATATCCCCCAACACATATATATATATGCACTATATATATTATCTTCATCCTTGAAGTAATGGAAGGTACAGATCCTGTGTTGGAGTGTACCTGCTTAGGGGCCTGGGTAGATGGGATCTGGAATCTCAACACACACAGACTCCTGGGGGTGCTTATAGATCCAGCTCTGCCAATTGAGGCCCAAATGGCTCAGTCACTTCAGTGGCACAGACCACCTTTTTTCAGCTTTGGGTGATATACCAGCTATGGCCCTACCTGGACAGAGACAGCCTGGCTACAGTTATCCATCTACTGGTAACCTCCCACCTGGATTACTGCAATGTGTTATATATAGGGCTACCTCTGAATACAGTCCAGAAACTTCCGTTACTCCTGAACAGGGCATCAAGGCTGCTTTCTCGGAGTGGCCGTTTTGAACATATTACGCCAGTGCTGAGTCAACTGCAATGGTTGATGGTCAGTTTCCGGGCCTGATTCAAAGTGTTGGTGCTGACCTTTAAAACCCTAAACAGCTTAGGACCAGTCTACCTGAAAGACTGCCTTCTCCCATATGTTCCTGCCTGATTGCTAAGATCCTCTTCGAAAGCTGTTCTCTGGGTGTCGCCACCCACAATGGTGCGATGGGTGGCTACTAGGGAAAGAGCCTTCTCTGTAATGGCCCTGTCTATGGAATGCCCCTTCACAGGGAGATCCACCTGGTATCTTCACTGTATACATTTAGATACCAGGTTAAGACCATCCTCTTTAAGGCTTTTAACCTTTAATCTATTGCTTTATTAATTTTACTGATGGCTTCTCAATGTTTTTAATGTTTTTAATGTTTAATTATTGTTACTGTATATTACTGTATTGTTGTATTATTTTTATTGATTGATTGAGTGAGTGACTGTTATTTTGTTGTTGTTTGTCTTTATGATTGTAAACCACCCCAAGGGCATTTGCCAATTGGGTGGTATACAAATCTAATAAATGAAGTAAAGAAAGAATTTTTTACTTCATTGGGAACACCACATGAAAGGTTGACAATGGCAGATTACCACCTCCCCATGAAGGAAAGACATCACATATGTATGTTTTTTGGACTGCTACTATGTATTTTTTTGTAATATGAATCCATCCTAAGGAAATTATGTTGTACCCATTACTTGAATGTCTGACTCCTCTAATACCCAGGGCCTGTTCATGTCATATTTCTATCGTGCTTTTTGTTTAATGATCACATTAAATTGGTTGCATTTATGAAAAGCAATGGTGCATTAAAGATCTAAGATCTAGAAAACAACATGTTTACAAACCAATTTACTTGCTTTGAGTTCAAGAATTGGAAACTAGCCTTTTAAATGAGTGAATATGGGATAGTCCAACATAAGATGACACAAAAGTAACAATGAAAACAGAGTGCTATAGGAAAATTGATGATTGCCATATAAAGGTAAGAATTCTCAATTCTTCACTCAATCAAGAGAAACTAAAACTTGAAGCAATCAGACTTTGGACTTTGAATAAACTATGAATACCATGATACCTCACATAATCCTGAAAGTGATGTGGGGAAACTATTGTTGCTCCGTATGGGAATTATGCTGTGGAATGTCTCAGAGTTCAATTTCGCCTCCCATGCTCTTTATCCCTTGCACAAAACTGCGGGCAAAGGTCAAAGTTATGGTGTACAGTGTCATCAATATGTGAATGATCCCCACCTCTATTTATTCTTTTTATCTGATCCATAGGAGGCAATGCCATTCCTGAACTCATGACTGAGATTGGTAGTAGACTAGATGAGAGTGAAAAAACTGAAGCTCAATCCAGATAAGATGGAAGTGTTAACAGCAAGGAACCTTAGTGGACCAGCTGGACAGGGAAACCCTGGTCTTAAATGGGATCACATTCTCCTTTAAGTAACACATTTTTAGTGCGGGGGTCTTTCTGAACCCAACTTTGCTCCTGGGTTACCAGCTGGCAGCTGTGGCCCAGAATACCTTTTACCAACGCATTCTCTTCTGAAAGACAGAAACCTGGCTTATGTCATTCATGCTTTAATGACCTCTAGCTCATTGTAATACACTCTACACAGGGTTGCACATATGGGTAGTTGGACACTTCAACTGGTGCAGAATGCTGTGTAACTAGTGGCAGGTATAAATTGGTATAGCCAAAGCATGTGTTGAAAAAACTATACTGAGTACCAGTGTTTTCTAGCCCAATTCAAGATGCTGGCTTTTCCGACTGAAGTACTAAATGGTTTGGATCATGGGCATCTCAAGGAGCACATCCTCCCATATGAACCTTCTTGATGTTTAACGTCAGCCACTGAGGCTTTGCTTCAAGTTCCTACTTGAAGATTGACTTCCACAAGAACCACAGCCTTTTTGGTTGTTGTCCTTGAGCTTTGGAATGTATTTCCACTTGCTATTCTTGATTATATTGTTTTATACTGTCTTTTGTTATTTTCATATTAATTTTAGCTGTTTTCTACTATTGCTTTTGTATACTGCTTTGGCATCAGCTGAAAAGCAGCACAGAAATGTTATAAATACATATTTTTGCTTGCAGTTCTTTTGGTCAATTTATTTTAATGAGGAGACAACAATCAAAATAAAGCACAGACCTTCCAAGGATGAGACATTCAGGTAATAGGATATCACTGAGGAGGGTTGCATTGCACCTTGAGTACCATTTTTGATGGTGAGATGGTATATTAAATAAATAAATAAATAAACAGGTCCTCCGCCTTACACTTTGAATCGCTGTGGCTAATCAGAATTGACAGTATGGGACTAGATATGTAGACCACTGACTTGATTGGATAACAGATAGTCCCTTATATCTATATCTGTCTATACTGATGTGTCAAAAGCCTATTTGGGCACTCCTGTACCCACTTACCCAGAGATGTGATCAGGGTCACACCACATGGCTCTACCCCGTATCACACACAGCCCGGCACCCGGCCCCTGCATATACAGTGCAGATTCTGCAAAGGGGAGGCCTGTGCACATACTGCTTACCCACATTTGGATAACTGGGTAAGGAATGCCTGAATATGGCTAATTTTGTGTCAGAGCCTGAATCTTTTTTGGTGGCATCAATAGAGGCACAGCAGCTGAAGCAAGGGCCAGGAAGCAAGAATCTCAAATCTGGACACCCTGAAAATGGTACCATCTATTTCTAAGCCTTTATGTTTTCCATTGCAAGAACTAGCACTTGCTGATTTCAATGACAAGAACAAAAAAAATTACTATTTGTTTAGATTTTTATCCTGCACTACCTACTGTTCAAAGAAAGAAATGGTTACATTTTGAAAATTTCTGCAAGACTTTTCTGTTACAAATGGAGATTCCACAATGGGCAGCACAATAGCCACTCCAATACCTATACTTTACAAGGGCTGATGAATATGTAATGCTGGGGATATCTTAACTCTGGTTACCTAACATCTTCAAACCTTGGCTTTAAAGCCTTGATAAGGATCTTCTTTTCTTTCTTTTTCTCCACTTACTAATAGAAGAGAGAGCACAAGCAAGTGGAGAAAAAGAAAACCCACTTCCTTTGAAAAGTGAAAGGAAGAATGAAAATACCTTTTGAGCAGAGACTATACAACTTGAAATGCATTGGGACCTTTACTCTAAGAGAAAAAGTGACATTATACAGCACTTTTGGATACAACTTCTCTTAGCTTGGCTCAATAAAAACACAATCTGAAACTGTCTAAAGCCAGTCTGGGACCAACATGGCATAAAGATTTGGGCACATATTTTGCAAGTCACAGCCAAAAAAGATGACTACGTTTCTTTAAAATATACGATGTCAGCCATTCAGATTAAAATAATTATAGGACAGACTGTGATCTGTGAAACTGTCTTTCCATTTTGTTACTGTTAACTACCTCTGGTACCATGAATATTTTATGCACTCCAGCTGGTGCTCTTGCATGCTTCAAGGCCAGGCAACAGATACTCCAAAGAATTACAGGCAGGCAGGAACATTCACTTCTGCATTTGAGCTATTTAAGGATGCCTGAACTAATTCTCAAGCAGGGATACAGAAAAAAATTCAGATTTTGTCCCCAAAGAAATACACCCTGGGATGAATCCCGACTTAATTATACTTCAGTTTGATCCATCAAATCAATGGGACTTAAGTTAATCATGATCCAACCTCATAAGCCTAAAATTCAGAATTTAGATGTTTTACCACGATTTGTCCCGTACCCAAAATATTTCTTCATACATTAATTTTTTTGCAATTAATGTAAAAACAGTACTGTAGTAATGACGAAAAACAAAATCATGCATATTTATGATCAGGGATGAATGCTTAAGCTACTTGGTTCCTCAGGAATTTAAGAATTTTGACAAACCAGCCATCCCTGCAAGGACTGCCTCTTAACAATATGCTATGTTTGCTAGCTATCTTATCAAAGCAGTAATGATTCTCAGTTCTCTTGCTTGGGATTTACTAATAATTAAGGAGCTGGGATCTGTAGAGGAAGTAGGAGATCCTCATCCAAGAAAGGAAATTATCACATCAAAAAACCTATACTACTACTACTATTGGCTGTAGAACATCATGAGGTGGAATAAACAAACCACTCAAAAGGCGAACTTTTCCATTTAATTTTCTAATGAGAAAAATATTTGCTATCAAGGTATTTGGCTTGCTAAATAACACACTGTTTAAGATTACTTTTACCAAGATGTTCGCAAAGAAATATATCGTATGAAAGTCCAACAGCCAAAATAGATAATCCATAGAAATGATCTTGAGCATGGGGGTGGAAGAGAACCAAATGAGTAATCAGCCTTTGCTTAAACTGAGCTGTCAGCACTTGCTTCAAGACTTGAAAGTTCCATTTCTCACTAACAAAGAGGGTCTTCTATTGGGAAAATAAAGGTCAATTATGGTGCAGCATTTTACGTCAGCAGGAAAATTTCATACGAGTTTCATTCCAAGTATGAAATTCCTCCGACATATGAATAAGATTTAAGAAAGCATAGGTCAAAACATTATATTCTCAAAATGACTTAATATGAAATAGAACCGTAAGCTATTAGGGCTGCAAACCTGTGCACATTTACCCAAGAGTAGGCTCCAATAAACACAGCGGGCCCCATGTCTGAGTAAATGTGCAATGGATCAGGTTGTAAAGCTATTAAGAACTTTCTTTGATATGTAGAGTTGAATATTTATTTATAAATAAATATTAATGCATTATCTTTATATGCACATTTAAAAACTATAGGTACTTTAAAATACACTCTCACTGAGTCAGATTTAGCTAACATGGACTGCAATATAAAATAGACTGTTGTAGTAGGGCACTTCGGCTATCCTCCAAATGGGTCTTGAAAGGGTATGTGTGCTGTGAAGTACCTGTTAATAAGCTCACCCACCCAGCACACTGTATTGTGTTGCACCTTGGTTTGCAAGAGCAGGACTAGATAAGAAGCCCAAATCATCTAGTTACCTCGATCCCATAAATATCCATAGCTGGGATGGCAAATAATTAAGCTATGTATTTGACAAGTTCCTCCTATGGTGCTGCTGGATCAGTAGGTCATTACAGAAGAATGCTTTGAAATATTAGGTGTAGAGGGCTGTACAACAAAGCTCTATACAGACTGAAATAGTGCTAAGAAAATTGTATAGGTGAATCATTATCAATCTCAACCTGCATTGCCTTCTCTCTGCTTCATACTCTGCTACATCTGGCAAAGTAGTAACAAACCTGACATATGTGCTGGGGTAACTTGTGATGAGATTACAATGCAAGAAGTAATGAAGTTGCGCTCAATAGTGAAATATTCATGGACCATTGTAGCAGGTCATGGAATCCGCCCATTATATTTATTCATGCAAGACACTGTTACAATAATGAAATTAACAGACCCTTAGCCCTCCCTTGGAATAAAATATTGCCTAGTTGACTATGAACATCAGTCACCCACTGCTGCCCCACTGCTGCCGTGTGAACACATTCTCCCTATTCTAGAAGATGACTCCACACAGATGCAACATGCCAGCGTCCCACTGTGTTTTCCCTAGAGTGGTAAATAACACAGTACTATGGATCTCACTTCTGCATTCTCCCTCTGTCCTGGAAGAATAGATGCTCACATGAGCAGGGAAGAGGGTGATCAGAGCATGGGGATGTTCTTGAGTGCTCCCCTTCCCTACTTATTTATCACCACAAGCCAAGGGTTTCAGGGTGGTTTGGAAAACACCCCAGCCACCCACCTTCACTGGGTTCAAACATCACGACAACCTGCACCTGGTGAGGGTAATATGCTAATTAGGTGGCTTGTGACCAGCACGTGCAGGAAGGAAAAATAAGCCACCGGGGCTTTTTTTTACCCTCTGTGATCATGCAAACCCAGTCTGAGTGTACATATTCCAGTATTCAAAAGAAAGAACATTTCCCTGTATGAAAATGTGTTGTGCTAAGTGCCTGAAGGCCCCGGTCCTTCAAGCAGACACTCTGGCATTCTGACACAGGACACCCCAAATCAGTGAGACTCTTTTTATTGTAGCAAATCCCACAGTAAAAGCGTAATGGTTACATTCTTCAGAAAGCATATAGCTGGTGACAGTTAACTATAAGCTCCATAAGTAATTCTAAAACAATCCAAAGCTATAACTATAACTATGTCAGGGATCTAGACAACTTGGTTTCTCCATTGTAATCTCTACTGCTCAGAATACAGGGCAAGCAGCTTGAATGATTCCTGGCTTAAGCAATCCCAGGCAATCAAAGACAAGAGTTCTAGAAAAAGACTTAAACAAATGTTGTGAACCGCCCAGAGAGCTTTGGCTATTGGGCAGTATAGAAATGAAATGAAATAAAATAAATAAATCCACATGCAGAGGTTAAGTCCACCCTTGAAATCTTTGTTGGAACTCCACTTTACATGGGTCAAGGCCTTTCAAATCCAAGAGTCAAGACAAGTTCAAGATGACGTCCACGGTAATCCCACACACACAGATTTCAATGATCACAGCTTCCACTTTGTTATCTCTACACTACATGGGTCCAAATCCATAGCAAACAAGAATTCAAGGTCTATGAAAAGTATAGCAGTACTCTTCATGGCAGGTTCTTAACAATACAAAGTTCAAAGAGACAAGAGTCCAAATTGGATAAAGAGTTCAAGTGAAGAATGCCTCATGAGACTCAGGTGGTAGTAAGTCCAAACAGAGAGGATTTTGGTCAGTGAAGATGAGAATGTTCCTAGCAAAAGCTCCCAGCCTGGGCATCTGCTTAAAATTGAAGGTGTGGCTGTGATGTTCCTCCTCCTGAACAACTGACAAGGGATTTTAGCCCATCAATAAGGCCCCTGCCCAAACAGGCCATCTCCATTCTGCCCTTCAAGGGTGACACTTCATCCTGTGTGACACCTCCAAAAACCCCTCACCTCTCCCGTTAGGTTCTCACAGAGAAGCTGCCCCAGCTTCCTTCCCTGTCAAGGCTGAAACTAGCAGCTGGATGGGGGTAGCCTGCTTTTCCCTGAGAACACTGACAGAGATAAGCTCACACTGATTCTGACATTCCACAGGCTGAATAGGCCCAAACCCTTCCGGACCACTTCTGATCAGATTCTGCCTATAAACCTTAAGGCCCACTGCAGCGCGGGAGCTGGGCCACAACAGTAAGGGCCAAACTAGATGTGCTGTGGGAGAGCTGTGATCAGGAGGCCCTCCAGTTCTTTTCTTTCCTCTTTTAAAGAGCTAATTGGCAACCCCATGCTTCAAGCTGCTTTGAAGACGAGAGAAGTAGTGGTGGTGGAGGGGATGTTTAATCCTTTCCTTCTGTGCCAGTTACCTGATATAAATCACTCCCTCTCCGGCCGCTATTAGGTCTATGGAAGAAACCAGACTTATTTCAGGGACAGCTTTAGACACACATCTTCCCTGTGTGTGAAGCTATCCCAGGCACTTCAAAGAATAGGGGAACCTTGTTAGACTTGAAGGGGTGCAGTCAATTGAGCTTTGGACTGCGTGCATAGAACCATGTAAACTCAAGTAGCCCAGGAGTACCAAGTAGCTCCACGAAGTACCAATAACGAAAAACATGTTTTCCAGAGCCTGAGCTATTATACAATTTCTCTGTTGACTAAGGTTTTCTTTTCTTTTCTTATCAAGATTTTCTATCTGGTTAATTTCACTGTCAACATTTCAAAGTAGCCACATGTAGAATGCTAGTTTGGCTCAATATCCCACAGAAACCTATATATTTTGAGATCGGTCCCCAAGGAAGAAATGTAAATGTTTCTCTTCGGAGCTGCATGTGTTCTTATAAAAATACTAAGGTTATCATAGTTATGGAAAAGATAGGCATACCATGATTTTATAATATCCATGCCTTTTAGGGAAGATTTGGATTACTTATGAACATAGCATTCCTGACTACTAGCGGTCCTCAGCTCAGGTTGTGTATGGGAGACTGAGAAAAAGCCTCAAGTATTACCTGACTCCAAGATTGGTAGAATTGCCCCCAGCCTCCTCCCTACCACTTTCTTCCTCTTGCTATACTACATCACAGGAAAATACAAGTTGATTCAGGGCACAACACTGCATCCTGGGAATTCTCTCTCATTTCTCCTAGATGTGGACAACATATATATCCAATCTTTCTCGCTTCCTCCACACACAGAGTACTGAATATATCCAGTCATATTTATCCCTGTGCCTGAAATCTTCTCTCTCTCAATTTCTGGCATGATGCAGGAACAACTGCTTGAGTTCAAGATCATTTTCTGCTTCCCAAATACTCAATACAGGTGATTAGATAAGAATGTTTGGATAGCAACAGCAATTGGACAATTATTGTTTGAATAAATGAACAAAGTGTCTTTCCAAATAAGTATCATGATAGTTCTGGAACTAAACAGCAGAAATTAAATTAAATAGGGAAATATAGTTTTAGGTGCATAATAACATAGTTATTGCAGGGCAGGAGATAAGATGATGTTCATAAGAAAAGAGATGGCCACCCAGGAAGAAATCTGATAGAAAACCAAATATATTGCATTTTTTAAAACTGCGCAATAGCTTCCCACCTGGCAAGTTTCAATGCACCTATCCAGTGCTCTGTGTTGTGATTGCATCTGGTGAACTCTGAATTGATTTGCGCTTATTTAATTTAGTTACATTACTCTATATATGGAATTTTAAAGAAGGAAGATAGAATGCCCTGTTCTTTCTTTTTTAAGAAACACCATAGCTGCCACCTTGCAGTTGGGAATCCCACATACCACCATACTTAATGTTAGCCACGGTCAGCATTGGTGCAGACTTAACACAATACTATAGTTTATTCAGATAAAAGAAGGTAGGGGGAAATTTGCAGAGGATAGGGAGAGAGGAAAAGAGCAAGCAAATGTAGCAAACACCTGATCCCTTACCCATGGTTAGTGTCTGCACAGACCAATGATTATATGATGACTAGGCATATACATTTTTATAATCCAGGCACTGACCAGACACAGGCCTGCTTAGCTTCAGCTAAGGTGGCTACATCATGTGCCTTTATCGTGTGTCCTCAACCCCACCCCCATCTTTAGTTCCCTCTGACCCAGTGTCTAATATTGAATTTTTAGGCAAGGTGTTCAAATGTGTTGTGATGGCATAGCTCTAGTCTTTCCTGGCTTACACCCATCTTTTAGAACAGAAACTTCCTAGTGGATGAGTTACACCAAAAGATGGACAATGGTGGGCGAGACCCTGTTGATTCTCCTAAATCCCTCAGCAACATTCAATACCACGATGTCCACCAGGACTGATGCACTGAGATGGGGTACCATACTTACCTTGTTTCTGAACTCGGTTATGTTCTGGTTCTTACCTTGAAAGAACCCAAAAGCTTGCAGGGCCTGGGGACCTTAAGGACCACTTTCTCCATCACATTCTCCCCTCTTCAACCTGCCCACTTAGTTCAACACTGGAGGCCCGGCTTTGTATCCTCCCAGCAGACCAAAGTAGGGCAGATGGCTAAGAAAAGCAGGGCCTTTTCAATTGTGATGCCAACGGTACAGAATGCCCTCTCCAAGGAGATCTGCATGGGTCCACAATTGAGCACCTTCTGATGCCTGTCAAAGACTTGGCTTGGTTTAGATGAGAGGTGGTAAAACCTTTTCAGCCCAATTAACAAACTGCTTCTAGGCAAGCATGGTGGGGGCCATATGCCAACAGTGGGCAGGCTCACCCCACCGCTGGCAAGCGGCCCCAACATGATTGCCCAGACCACATTCACTCTCTTTCACACACACATCCCCACCACCACCACTGCAATAAGGCTTTTTAAAAGCCTCCAGTGGCACTAATGGAGGTTCTTAAAAAGCCTCACTGCTACATGGGAGGGAGAAGAAGAAATCCCTTATCTCCTTTCATGGATTGGAGATAAGGGTAGCAGGGAAGCTGGCAGTCTGTATGGGGACCTCCTATGGGCCAGAGGTTCACCATCCCTGTTTTAGATGAATGCTGGTTTTATTCATCTCTTGCTGCTCTGGATGGCTCTATACCCCATTTTTTCATCTGTTGCTCTGTCATTTTATGTCTTTTGACTGAGATAATTTTGATTGCTTTGTCATTAGTTGTTTTGATTTCTTTTCTAAGATAAAGTGGGATAGAAAAATAAATGAAGAACGTATTCAAATCTGCTTCCCCTTCTAGGAGTTATAAAATTCCAGAATATTGTGCATGGAACAACTGCAGCAACCAACAGCCCTATCGAGTTCAACACAGATTTGAGTATGTTTATGAAAAATATCTTGTGGATTTTCCATTCTTGTGCCTCTGTTGTGACTCACGAGGCTCAGGAATGAATTCCGCCCCCCTTATAATTTGGGGTTTTATCCTTATACAACATGCGGACTACCACAATTAGAGAAAATTAGGCAGGTGGTGTGGAGTTTTAGAACCTTTAATTCTTTTGAAAGATACAGCTATGAAGCAGCCCTTATTTTTGTGATTGAACTGATTCTTCAGTTCCAAAAACACATGAACCCAACATTTAGGAAGGGTGCACATATATAAAATGCATATTTTCCTGCAAAGTACAAGGTGTTTGCAGAAAAAGCCAGAATGTATGCATGTGTGCGTTCAGTTCTTCATGACATTATCCTATTTTTTACCCAGGAATCCTCTTCCAAGAAGCAAAACTATTACTAGTGTCAGTGGTTGAGTTGGGCTTATACTCCAAGGGTAGCATCCAATGGGGCCACTTCACTCTCGCTGATTCCATTGTGCAAGCAGGACCCACTGCTTGAGCAACAGGGACTTAGTGCTTCATATGGCAAGCCTTGAAACAAGCAGAAATGCTTGTTTCCAGATCGGGCCAAGTGGACAACGCTCCATTATGCGAGCTCCACTGATCTGCCCCATTCCAGAAACTAGTGTTTTGGCTCATTTCTGGTTCCTGTCCAAAGACTAAATCCCCATTGTGCAAGTGGAGCATCCCACTGGTGCTTGGGCAGCTCTGTATACTGCCCCAAGTCTATTTATTTCGATTCAAACTTGACTTTCTATTATGTATATTCTAGCAACTACGATAAGAAACCAGGAAAGAATCTTGCTTCAGGTCAAACTGTCTGGTAATTGCGGGAAAATTGGAGGTGGGAAGACTATCATCCTCTCTAGTGTGTGCATTGGCTTGCTTGTTCAAGCCATCTTGAGCTATTTGCTCTGCAGTCACATTTCCTCACTGCAACAGTTGTTTGTGGCACGCTCAGGTCTGTACTTGTAGACTCATCTGTGTGTGTGCAGTAGATGGTAATAACTTCTGAGGAGGAAGTTGTCTTTTTAGTCCTAACTATGATTCTATTCCTCTTCATAGCAGCACACAAAGGCTGTTCTTAAGGAAAAGAAAAAAGGAGCATGGCAGGAAAGAACTGGACTATCTAATGGGCCTGCTATTTCCTTTCAACCCTACTCGGCAGACAAGCTGTAATAAACAATTATAAAGGGGATGCAACTAACAGGCACAATAATAGGACTAGCTCCACATACCTTGCATAAAATGCTGCTATAGCTATGCTGGTGCAATACGTACCCTGAACTACACATTGAGCTGCTGTGTGCCCCTCAAGGCTAAGGTGGAAATATTAAATTAAACACAAATACATAAGCCTACAGATCAAAGTTCCTAATATCAGCTCGAACGTATTGACTAATGTAGAACTTCATAAATAAAACAACGAAAACTATGTAACTGGAGGTTTTAAAATTAAATAATATAACGTATTGTTATATTATTTAATTTTAAAATCTCCAGTTACATAGTTGGAAAAGTAACTGGAAAAATACTATGTGCTAGAGATCCTATTTAAATAGTCTAATAAGGAAACAATACTGTTGGTGTATTCCAGTCTCTCTCCCCCTCTGCCTGTCTGTCTTTCTTTCACACACATACACACAGACCTCAGGCAAAAATCAAAGATGTTGTTATGTTTTCTGCAGTAAACAATCATTTTCTCTTTCTCTCTTTTGCTAGACTAATGTGGTTTCTTCTAACTTTTAAGCACAAGCTGTTATGTCTTATGGAAAGAAATATCAAAGCTGTTTACATGCTTCTTTTTGACTTGGTATGATGGACCCACACCATTTATTATTGTTCACTCTATTTAGCTTTCTCAGTTGAAATTACTCTATAAAGATTGTGAAAGAGTTTCCATGTATTACATAATGTTTAAGAATAAAGGTGAAAGAGTTACAAGAAGCTACATCTCATTTACCTTCTCTTTTTCACACTGATCCATGTGGTCATTTCTAAAGTCTTCATACAATAACTCTACCGCCTCCATTTCAAGAATGTGGAATCACTATCAGAGATAACCCTTTTCTGAAAATTGCCAGTTAATGCAGAAAATGGGATACAGGTGTATCTAAAGCTACCTCAAGAATTATCACAGGAACTGTCTATTTAAGTCAGGGGTGCACAACTTTTTTGTCCCTGAGCACCATGTTGGGCCGTGCCAGGTGGCCGCACATGCGTGCGCGTACACACATTTACACACTCATGCACTCTCAAACACAGAGACACAAGGCTTTCTCTTCCTAGTATTAACAAGGAAACCCCTTCCTTATCTTCCAGAAACAGCTTGGTGGGCTACATGCAGCCTGCACTTTTTGCAACCCTGATTTAAGTGATTGGTCCCAGGAATCCTAATATAATCTAAGTAGGGCAGAAATAATGAAGCCACCTGAAACCTTTTTCCATCATAAAACATTTTATTAAAATGTAAGCCTACAGATAAAACTTACTAAGCTGTAGAATGGGCATATGATTGGCTGAGGCACATCAATCTTATAATTAAAATAAAAATAAAAAACCCTTTGAAGTAATTTAAAAAAAGATTTTAGCAGGGTTGGCCCTAGACATTTTGCTGCCTAAACCAGAGCCCACATGATACCTCCTTCTGCTAGGGCCAACACTTGTTGCATCATTCAGAAACCATTTCCTGCTGTCATCTCTTCCTCCCTGACTCCCAGTGTTATCTGAAGCAGGTCACCTCACAGGGCCAGCCCTAGATTTTAGCAAGAAACATTGCTGAGGGGACTGAGAGGGTTACATATGCACTGTGTCTTCACTTAACCCAGCTTGTAACAAAGCACTGAATCACCTTTTAAAAGAGACATCCACAAACATTTCCTACTGTTGTTAAGGACTGAGGACAAAAATAGGGTCAATACACATGACATGCAAAAATCTAGTTTACAAACTTGGATAACGCACTCAGGGCTACTCTGTTCAAGGGTAGCTGGAACTATGCAAATTTATTCATGAGTAGTTCCACTGACTATGTGGATCTTAATAGTCTCACATGGCCCAGATAGAGCACATGTCTCCTGGGTGACTTGGAAAGCACATACACACAGCACATACAACTTCCACCTGAAATATGCAGATGGTAGCCAGGAGTGAAATACTTTTGCACCACACTCCTGCACTATAAGGAACATGGGGTTGTTGTTAGAAAGGTAGAATGTGGTCTGAAATTAGAAGGCGATATAGAACAGCAACACAGAAATGAAAAGGAGAGTAGAGTTCACAGAATTCATTTCAAAAGGGAAAATAGTAGGATGGGGTGTCGGCATGGCCTGGAACTGGCAGAATTTGGAAAGAAGGCCAACACTACATCCTTCAGGGCAAGCTGGGCAGGAGAATGAGAGCCCTCTAAAGTGAGGGAAGGAACAGTGGCGGTGGCTGAGTTGGAGACACCAGGTTTTTGTGAAGGCAAGTCAACAGAGGTACAGAGAATGTAAAAGATCATGGAGGAGGAGTGCTTTCTGGGTGAGGAAGCAGCACTTCCAGAGACAACAAAAAAAGCAAAGGCAGCAAAGGGAAAGCAAAAAATTGGAATGAGATTGGGAGAGAAAAAGGATTCAAGTGTTATGTTGTGCTGGCACCAGGGACAAGACAGGCAAGAGAGATAATGTGATGCCCTTAATTAGACCAGCTGCTGCACTAATAATAAGAGATATCAGATATCATTCATTCATTCATTCATTTTATTTAACATTCTTTTTAGGCCACCCTTAAGGGTAAACCATATTACATTTGTCTAAGACAAAAACAAGTAAGCTTGCAATCCCGTCACCTTCTACAGAAGCAATTTATTCTGTAGTAAGTAGTTCTCATGGCACAGACTATGAGGTAGATGATATTGTTCTGTAGCCCCATTTCACTTAAGCCCAATAGTATAAGCTTTTGAAGTGCAAGAAAAACATAGTTACTTTCATTGCCATTTTCAAATCAGCCTTCTGCTGATTTTTAAATGTTTGAGGGATATATAAAGAAAGATATCTCTCTTAAATGTTAAGCACTTTTTAAAAAGTTGGCTATGGCATTATGCATATGAGTACGTTTTCTGAGCTGATCATATCCACACATGGTAAAACTACACATTACCTACGCCCTCAAAAGCAGTACCAACATGTAGGACAGTTTTCCTGCACTATCATGTGAATAATGAGGGGGAAGGTTACCTTATGGTGGTTCCTCCAACCTCAAAATGGGGTTGTGAACTGTTTAAAAGTTGAGGTAGGAGAAATTAGTTATCATACTGAAGAGACCAGACCTATCACAACATTGAATTAAATTCGCAGGAAATATCAGATACTGCAATACACACATAAAAATACCTTCTATTTTTAAAATTGTGAAATATAAGCAAATAAGTAGGTAGCTTGTTTTAAAGTATTAATGCTTTGAATACCGTTAACGCAATGAATACCCTTGACATTTTCTATGTTTTCCCCTAAATTGTTCTTTATGGTATGACCTGAGGCAGCTCTGCATTAAGCATGGACAAAAATGAAATTGAATTTCTAGGCAGTATTGAATATTTTATGTCAGTTTGAATGATGCTTACCCTGTATTGATGGAAATTATTTCTATCAGTGGGTTCTTTCTAATCTTTGGCAAATCCAATCGAGCTCCCCCCAACCGTTTTCCATTATCCTTTTTCTGACCCAGCAATCTCACTGAGTGACCTTCAAATAAAGAGAAAAAAATGGCACCATTACACATAAAACTAATTTCTTTTACTATATTCTACCCAAATATTTTGTTAAACACGAACAGACTTAACTTGTCTTCTGGTAACCAACCACTTACCAGGTAAAGAAAGAACCAAATATCAAAACGAGTCAGGTAAAAAAAATCCTTAGCTCCTTAGATTGTATTTTCTTAAGCTGTTTGATGAAAGCAGATAATCAATTTTAAAAGTCAGGTTCTTAAGCAACAGCTTTTTTTAAAATTACAATTACCATAGAAATATTTCTTCTGGGTTTAAAGATTTAAAAAAAAAAAAAACAGTATTAGACCACAGAACCAAAAGTGGAAGAAAGTATGTTTAAATTGATGGTGTCAACTTGAGTAAGCATTTTCATTATGTTCTCACAAAGCAAGGCAAAAAGATTCAGATCAAGGAATATTTTCACAGTTTAACTCAACTTGCTGTACTTTTCACTTATAATACCAGTGACATGTTCATTGGATATATGGCCCCATCTGTGGTTCAACTGAGCTCATTTGCCAATAGCATACTTGCATACCAACTTCAAAATATCCAGAGCACAAACACAAGTCTTCAAAAAACCTATCTTCCATCTAATATAAATATTCCTTCAAGTCACCACAATCAAACTGAATGCTAGAAAAGAGGTTGTTTTAGTAATGCTGAGAGATGGTTTCCAATTAAATGTCATTTTAATTTCCAATAATGAATTAGAATTAGAAAGGTCCAAGATTAAAAAAAAACACACTATTAATTCAGATGTATTAAATTCACTAAATCAGAAAACACAAACCTAAGTTTCAACTTTTGAAGCACGGCTGCTTAACTTTATCATTGATCAAAACTAGCTACGTGTGTTCAAAGCAAAACTGCAGCTGCAGCCAAACCATTAGTTCATGTAAGCATAGCAAGTGGCTCTGTTGAGACATAGCTATCACACCAGCTTCAGAAAAAGCCAGAATCTTACATCATGGTTTGAAGTTTGTTTAAGACCCTGGCTTGTTCCAAAGTTAGTAACCATAGTTTGCTGGCATGAACAAAGCTAGAAACTATGGTTAATTGAAGATTTCCACATTTCATTCATGTGCACACTGAAGAGAGGAAAGAAGGCTTTGCATTAGGAGGCAAAAGGCTCTTTCATATCTTGGCTTATTAAAATAAGATATGATCATCCAAACCCAGCCATTGTCTAAGAGGCACACTAGTTTTCAGTTTAAAATGTGGCTGTTCTCTTTGGCAGGAGGAAAGGCACCAAGTTCCAGTTTAACTTCTTCATTTTGCTGTATGCACACATATTACCTCTTCAGAATGCAAGTTGCACAAACATTCCTTGAAAAATTAACTATTTCTTCTATGCACAGCCTCCCAAGTGATGGTTTTAAATTACATATCGAAACAGCAACAGGAAAATGCTTATAATGCAAGTAAAGGGAGACCGCTCTGTGTGTGGCAAGATGTTCGCCTGCAGCATTTTTCAACATACTGCTACCACCCTCACCATATACAAATAAAAATGAGTTTATGATGGTATAGTGAAAATCAGAAGAATCGCATGGTGAGGAAATGCCACATAACTGCCATATAAGGGGCCACAACACAGGAATGACTGTAGCTCAGAGATATTGCACATACTTTGCATAAAGATGGTCCCACATTCAATCCCCAGCGCCAGGTAGGGTAGGGAAAGACTCCTGTCTGAAATCCTGGAGAGCCACTGCTACTCAGTCGATCAATAGTCTGACTCTGTATAAGCCAGCTTCTTTCAACAGCTGTTTACATTAATGAACAAACCCCAAGAGATCTAGGGCTCCTCTACACCAGGGTTTTATCCTGTACCTTTACAGGGGCTTCTGCTTCTGGATTCTTTGCAGGATTAAGATCAGCTCCTTTACACATGCGTCATGTGCTTTTTTCAGGGATTTCCTTTCTCTGCAAGTTCTATATGTTTCATTACACAACCACTAGATGGCACTGTGGTGTAGTGGAATTCCAGAAAGACATACAGCAATGATAGCGCTAAAAAAAAAAAAAAGGCTGGACTTTCCCAATCTTAAAAAAACCGGGATAAAGGTTATAAAGCATAAGAGTGGCCCTGGAGGTTGACAACGTCAGGTAAAGGACCCACAAATGTCCATGAGTGTCCAGTCACTAGCACAAGACGAAAGACTTATGTAGAGATGCCTCTGGTACTTTAACAGTAATATGGCAGTAATACGCTGATTTATTCTATTGATGTAGCACTAAAGACAAAGAAAAGCAATTAGTATGCCCGACTTTTCAGATTAATAACGTAAAACTTTTAGTCAAGGACTCAATTTAATTAAGAGGTAAGAAAGGTGTGATATTCTAATATGTAGTACTATAAAAGATGTCAAAAGTTCAACACTATCTAGAAAAGGCTTGTTATTTTCATGCAAGCATATGCCAAGAATTCCATTATACCCTACTGTGATTTCAGTAATATATGGGCAGTGCTAATAGCTTTCACTAAATTATTCATTTTCATTGTATCACACTGGTAATGGCGATATTGCCAGCTGATTAGATAACTAGTTATTTTCCAATACTGGCATTCATTAAGGACTCTTGGATCTAAAAATATGTATCCTGCTTTGTAATTAAAGTAAATTAATCCAACGTAAGATGCACAAAAATTGAAATGAAAATTACTTCATTCCTCACAAATATTAAAAGTATGTATGAAATATAGATACACCAATGTCAAAAAGTACTGAGGTGATACTACAGCAGAGCAGAGTACTATTTGGAATTTTTATAAATTGTTACCACAACCTAGCAAAGAAATCTACAGCCTAAAGCCAACTGATTTCAAAGCTCTTAAGCACACTTAAGTTTCTGCTGGATTGTGGCCTGTGAAGATAGAAACTCAAGTTTACAAAATGACCATTAATAAAACTAGTAAGTACTAACTACTGAAGGTCTAAAATTCTGATACCTCCTCCTTGGAACTACTAGAAGAGTAAAGACCACAGTCTGTTTCAAGACGGAGTTGGATTAATTAATACATTAAATTCTAAGAATTTTTTTCTGACCTAGTAGAAGCCTAATAGAGGCAGACATTCCCTATCCCCAGGCCCTCATTTCATAACGTAACAAAAACTACATATTTGTTTCTTTCTTTTTAGTGACCAAGGTATAGAAGCTTAGAAGCTGCATATCAGGTGGATATTTAAGGGCCCGCCACCTTAAAAAAAACAAGGATAAATATATACAGGCAGAGGGTTTTTTTTGTTTTTGCGATAATTATGTGTTAATTATGATGGTCATGTATTTTTCGATGGTTGTTACTTCTGATTCCCTGCTCCCTTTCTGCAAAAGATGATTAAACCAGGAAATCTTCACTTAACCATAGTTTCTCCTTTGTCTGAAATGGTTCAGAACCAGACAGGTCAATAAGCCACAGTCTGAATTTGATTTAGTATCCTGGCTTGTTCTGAAGCTAACCATAGTTTCTCAGTTCAGGTAAAATGGGAAAGTGATTAATTGGAGACTTCTTGGTTTAACTGCAGCTCGTACAAATGGAGGAGTGAAGGGGTTATACGTATGGGCAAAAAGCTAATTAATCTGAACCAGGCGTGCAATGGCTTGTGGCTGCTGCAAATAAAATTTCTATTCTATTCCCTGAACCAGGCCTGTAACCTGAGAGAGAGCTTTTTACAATACTAGGTATCTTGGTGCACAAGAATACCTTTCACATCTGACAAATAAAGCTTCAGACAGAGCCTTCTCTGGATAAATTAAAAGTTAAATGGTAAGAAGATTGCCATCTTGCAGTGCATAAAAGCAGGACTTCTTAAGAGAATATCCACTGATGAGTGACAGAATCAGAACAAGAGTTTAGTTATTTGTAAGCAGTTTACTGACCACCCAAACTATTTGCATATAGACTGCTATAGCACAGGGCAAATCCAGTAAAGGGTTACCTTGCCCCTTGATAGCTTAACATCATGCCAGTTAACAACCCTAACTACCCATCAGCCTTACAAACGGTTGCGATAGCACACTTATTCAGCTCTAAAGCCTTTCAACCAGCTTGCTTCTTCATGGATCCCACAATATAGTTATTATGGGATCCATGAAGAATAAGTGTTTCATTTTAGTTTAAAAGCATAGAAGTACAATGTCTTTCAGCTGTGCTGGAATATACATAGATGTAGGATATAACATATTAACTGAAGGCACACACAAGCAAGTGATGAATCATTCATTGTGTTTTTCCTACATGGATTTCACTACTATATATGAAGAAATATGTACAATGACTGTAAAATATTGTGTGCTAAGAAAACACCTGGCTATTTTGCCATATCTACAGGTGGCAAAAAGCTGAAATGGGCCATAGCTTTCCAATGCAAGCACACTTGACAAAATACACATGTGCATTCTTCATGTATTATTTGCATATGCCTTTTCAAAAGGGCTGTGATCTCATTGTAGGAAAAATGACTGAAAGAGAACGTGAGACAGCAATGTTGGGCTTATACTTTAGGCTGACGGATATAATGTCAGTAAAAGTACTATACCTTAGGCTATGCAATGTACACACAGATCGCCTCATGCACTTTTAGCAACCTACCAATAATAGATTGACTTGGTATGGTAGCTAAACAGTTGGCAAACATTTGTTAATATTTAAACTAGGAACAGATAGACCATATTACCAGACAGGTTAATGTGACTGAAACTTAAGAGCAGTTATATGAAGTCTGAAAAAGTTCAACAGTGAAGTAATTTCCTTTGACTTGTTTTCAACAATCCTGTCCAGTGACCCATTTCACAAAACGTTTGGTGAAAACTCAGGACTGAAACAGGTTTTACTCAACTGGAAAGTCTAGTCTCCCCTTAACCCCATATGGAATACACTTTATATTAATATTGCCATTTGATTTTTCTGGAATAACCTTGACGGCATATAAAGAAATATTTAAATCTCTTAATATTTGCAGTATCAAAAGTACCTGAGATGATTTTGTATTAATGAACAACAATACCTATCCTGACCTCATAATTTAGTAGCAATTGCCCTCACAGGGCCAGAAGCATCCCCTATGTTGCCATGATGGCTGCCAGCAACAGGGTAGAGTCAAATGTACATGTTTCATAGGGCTGCTTTGTGTTAAAACAAATGAACTTATGTGGCAGGGTAGAAGTGCCGAGATTCTCAGGATTATAGAGTGTGCACAGATGTTGTTTGGTTAGGGATGGATACATGGAATGCTATTGAGTAACAGAATAATGTCATTATTTCTAAAAGCTACAGTTTGGAAATGCTTTTATTATGACCAACCCCGAAGTCACAAAATAGTGTGTAAGTTTTCAAGTTCTCTAGAATTCTTCATCAGGGTAGGTCAGCCTTTCCCAGCTTAATTCCCTCAGATCTTTCGGACTTTAGCTCCCATCAGCCCCAGCCAACAATCAGGAACAGAGATGTGAAGGCCCGGAAAACTAGGGGGAAAAACATTTTTCCCGTTCTTATTTCTACAAGGACCTTTTCTGTGTCTCTCCTCCCACCCTCCAAAATGGAAATGCTGAACAACGTTGGATTATGAAATATTTTCTTTTAGAATGATAAATAAAATCTTTAAGATGAGCTATTCATATATTGCTACCCAGCTTTTACTCCCCCAACATGATTTCTAAAAACTACGTAATAGGAAGACTTTTATAGGAAGACTACAGATGTAAAAGGTCTGGAAATTTTGAAGTCATGGGTAGAAAAATGTTTTTTTTTCATTCTCTCTAAGATTCCCAGCATTGTTATTTCTTCCATTCCTTATTAAAATTACTGATGTAATATATCTTTTACTAATATACATTTAAGGATATTCTAAGCTCCAGTAGTCAATTAATGTAGTTCTAAAACGCACATATATGAGAAACACTGTACATTATCCTGCCATCGTCACCACATGCAACAGAACATGTGGCAATCACACCTACGCTTCTTTCTTTTCTTTTTTTAAATTAGGCTTCAGCCTATGGAACTCACTGCTGCAGTTTTTAATAAGTTCCCTATCAGACCACACCATAAAGGAATGCTTCCTCAGGTTTAAATCTTTAACTGCTGCCACCAAAATAAACCCTCTATGCCTAAAAGAAACTTAGTATCTGCTTCCCATGGTGTAGGCATGGGCTTGAAAACCACCACTAGAGACAACCTTTCAAAAAGAACAAAAATTAAGATGTGTATTAAGAGGAATTATTTACAAAACGGAAAAAAATGTAACTCTTCAAATAATAGGTTGAGTTTGTTTAAAGGTTCTTAAATTAAATATGCTTAGTTACCATTCCTAATAGGATGAGAGTCTTCTCAGCTAAATGCACTCTCAATAATTTGTCATTCAGACCAGATTTCCCTAAATTCCACCCAACCAATTCCTCACAAACAGGAACAGATGTTGTACACCAGCCTTCCTCTGCCTCCAGTTCTTCCTGCTTCTTCTGGCTTCTAGGATTATACAGATGTTTCAGGTGCTGAAGGTCCTTTAATATATTACGTATAACTTGGTTTGTGCTTAAAATGATCAAGTTTGGCATATTAAATTTAGAAGTATAGTTTATTCAGACAATAATTAAAATTTACCAACTGGGTTTACTTTTACATGTTTTTAATTTCAATGGTAATTGAAAATTATAATGATAAGTGACTTTAGATCTGTAAAGACTGCTAAAAGTATAAATATCACATATTTTTCCATTTCCCCCCAAAATTCATCCCCCTCCCCCCGCAAAACCTCCCAGGGGAAAAATGGGGTTTTTTTCCGGGGTTTCAAAATTTCCAGGAATGCTGGGAGTTGTAGTTCAAAACATCTGGAGGGTACCAGGGTGAGGAAGGCTGGGCTAGGTGATACAAAAAGCAGGAGATGGCGGATGATGATTTAGATGATTACCTAAAAAATTAGGTAAGATGTTGTGGTGATGAGGTCTGTATTTCAGAATCAGTCTCAAGTTGGAGATTTTAAACTGAATGAGTTAGCCACTGCTAAGTGCTACAGGTATCAGATTACACATAGGATTCTATGACAAACAAGCAATGGCTAACCTCCATTCTGAAAACATAAACACATCTATTATCCAGAACTTTCTCTTGCAATGGTTCCTGCAAAGTCAGAGAGTAGAATTACAAAGAAACATGACTTTCTTTATATTGACCCAATAAATTAACCCACAATTTGCCAGGGTCACATTCCACTGCCATTTTGAATATGCAACCTTTGATCATGGGGTTATTTTGTGACATGTGAACCCAGACACTCACCTAGTTCACACAACCATACAACCGATACTCAACCCATATTCATGGTTGAGAACGGGTTGAGTGTGGGTTGTCATTGAACCATGGGTTGTTGTGTTGTGTGAACCTAGCCATGCTAACAAACCATGGTTTGTTAACCACAAACAACGCACGAAGAGAATTCATGGTTTGATGTTCGGTTGTGAACTGTGGTTTGTTCATGGTTAACAAACCATGGTTTGTTAGTGTGGCTGGGTTCACACAGCACAAGCCACGGTTCAACAACAACCTATACTCAACCTTGAATGTGGGTTGTTCCACTGTGTGAACCCAGCCACTCTGTGGGTTAAACAACCCACAGTTAATCTATGATTAGTTCTTAGGTTAACTGTGGGTTGTTTAACCCACAATTAACCCATAGGCTGGGTTCAGACAATACAATAACTCAAACTCAAGGGTTGAGTATGGGTTGTTGTTGAACCATGGGCTGTTGTTGAAACATAGGTTATTGTGTTGTCTGAACCCAGCTGCGCTAACAAACCATGGTTTGTTAACCACAAACAACCCATGAAGAGAACCCATGGTCTGTTATTGGGTTGTTTGTGGTTAACAAACCATAGTTGGTTAGCATGGCGGGGTTCAGGCAACATGATAACCCATGGTTCAACAACAACCCACAGTTCAATGACAACCCATACTCAACCCTTGAGTGTGGGTCATCGCGTTGTCTGAATCCGATCATAGTGTCCGAATTCATTTGAGGTTGAATGTTCAAAATGGCAGCAGCAAGCAACCCACAATTTGCTGCCGTTACATGTGAACGGGCCCATTAGCAAAGCCTGACATTAATTTTGGATGGTGACTAGGCAAAAAAAGTCAAATTTTGGAGTATTACCTAGTAGTTGGAGGAAATGAAACTCTGAAAGTGCCTCTTGAAGTGAGAGAAAATTATCTTCCTCTGTTTGTACATTCTGCTCTGAAAGGCGAAATATGGTATTCTCCAAAGCACATAACAAGCAAAGAAATTCTTCTTGGTCTTTCTGGATCCCAAACACCAGCTGAAGACCAACAGGAAATGACATAACTTACTTTTTAGGCTTAGGTTGAAATTTGAATATGTTTATTTTTTAGTCTCTTGGGGTGGTTGTTGTTAATGTAATGCAAAGGTATTTTCTCAAGTTGTTTTTAGTAAATCCTAAAGAAATTAAACATAATCTACTGAATTCAGGAGCTGAGTTAATCTTTTTAATTTTACTTGTAACTGCAAAAATAATTCAACCTTTCAGGGTCCTTGTTAAATCTCAAAAGTCACACATAGTCTCTCATACATACTTCACAGTTCTCTCTCACTCCAAATGTTAATTTTATATGAGCTATATTTATACTTTCAAAGACCCAGTTTAATTTACTTAATGCAATCACATATCCTGTGATTGCCATACCAAACAGAATATAATTTGTTACGTTAGAGTTAAATCACCTTGGCCTAGTTTGCAAGCCAGACCTGCTCCAACAAACAGGACACAAATGGACAACAGAATGCAATATTTGTTTTTGTTTTTAATGGAAATCAGCTGCCATTAAGAAGGTTCTTTGAGTAAAAATGTTCATAAAGCAGATTAATCAATGTTTAATGGTAAAAAAAACAAAATAGCCAGTTATTTTCAAGAACAAAATTTAAGAAGTACTCATGCCATGTTACCTCCATTCAAATTATACCTTGTGGCTTCTCTACCAAACTATATGAATTATGAGTATAAAGGAGCTCTGTGCTTCATACAGTTTATAGAATCTCCTGCTGTGTTCCAAGGTCTTAATATTGGAAGCTGGACACTAGCATCACATGGATTTCCCAGTGTGTTTACCTTAAAAATGCAGCCACTTAGATGGAGCTTGGTAACTTTAACAGACTTCACACAGTTACAGTTTTGCAGACTGAACAACAGTGGCAAAGCCATAGAGTAAGACAAGAACCAGAAAAACTAGTTTATTAAACAGTGAGTACAACTAAATGAACAGTGATTTCTTTGAAATATTTCATGTCATGATCTTTAGAAGAATATGTAAGTAAAAAGCAACAGTAATAGAATTAGTATTGAAATACAAGAAAAAATTGAAAAACAAGTTACTGAAGATCTAATATTATGCCTTTCTTTATTAATGTGGCTAAGCTTTCTGCATTACATTTTTGTAATGTATGTAGTACCTGCCAGATGTTTACATTTCAGTCATTATTCACAATACATACGTGGCGTATTTCAACAGTAATATTTTTTAGGGATCTACGTGATCAAAATAACATCAGCAAGGAGTTTTGGGAAGAATGAAGGCACACATTACTTCAGCTGAAAAGCTTACCTTTGATAGTCTCCTCAACCACTTCCACTACACGATCTATTTGCTGAACCTGTAAAGCAGTAGTTTATTAAATATTTTGATGAGCTTTGGAAGGTTCTTGCATTGTATGTACGCACTGTATTTAATTCACCTAAAGAAATCAACCCTGAGTGCTCATTAGAAGGACAGATACTGAAGCTGAAGCTCAACTATTTTGGCCACCTAATGCGAAGAGAAAACTCTCTGGAAAAGACCCTGATGCTGGGAAAGACTGAAGGCAAAAGGAGAAGGGGTCGGCAGAGGATGAGATGGCTAGATAGCGTCACCGATGCAATGAATATGAACTTGAGCACGCTCCGGGAGAGAGCGCAGGACAGGAAGGCCTGCCGTGCTATGGTCCATGGGGTCACGAAGAGTCGGACACGACTGAACGACTGAACAACAACAAAGAAGAAATGCAGATTTACTATATAGTTCTCTATTCTTGCTTGCAACATATGAAAAACAAGTTGGGCAGGGAGTCAAATCCAGGTCACACACACTTTCAGTTGCACCCATTTAACATATACACAGGTAAAGGCTAGTGTACAGCCATGCTAATCACCAATTCATACCAGTAAAGAAATTGAGTTTTTAGCACCGCTGAATTCAGCAATAATTGAATGTGAAGAACAGAAGGCTGAAACTTCAAGTACAAGGGAAGCTTATATAAAACAGAGAACAAGTATACTAATGTTTGGGTAGCCAACAAATTGCACAGTCAGCAGGAATTCGTAGCACACCTGGACAAGAGCAGGAGGAGTAGGAAGCCTGGTTATGGTACAAATTCAGACCTGTACTCCTGCCTGCTTCTCCTATACCACATTGTCGCCAACTTCCCAGCTCAGTATCCTATAAGCTATAAGCCCACCCTACAAAGGGTGGGGGTGGGGGGGGCTGAATATATTAAAGCAGTATAATACACACTAGATGGCATTGTTTTATACTCAGGATTTTATTTGTAGGATATGTCCAAACCTTCCAATCTGCTTGTACTACATGGATGGAGAGATAATGGCCTGGTTCAGATATAATATTCTAGTGCTGTGCTGAAAAATTCTCCCACATTTGTTCTGACCATTCTCACTCAATGTGATAGAAAAGAAATTGCTTTACCCCAGGCTGCCAACACAGTTGCTGTTGTTGCCACTTGCAGTACAATGCAGCCCCCCCCCCCGCCCCAAACAAAACAAAGTCCCTTAGGAAAAAAGAAAGAAGCTGTGCTACAACCTCTGCCAGTGGTGAGCCCTACCCGTGAGAAACTGTTGGAGAATTTCTCCTCCCCCTAGAAAAATTCAGTGAAACTGTTCCCACAGTGTCTCCACCCAAAAACAGGGTGGAGAATTTTGAGATGCCACTTGCGCACAGCTCTATAATATTCCCAAGTCCAATAATGTATAGTTGTTGGACTGGGAACAAGTGACAAGCTCCAGCACTTCCTCTACCCCATTCCTCCTCCTCCCCCTCCTCTGTGCGCCTGACATCAGGGCAGACTTTGTGGTTTGTTAAACCACACTTTCCCTGTGGTGTCCAAAATGGAAAGCTGTGGTTTAAGAGCTCTGTACAAACCAAGACTGCAAACGTTCCTTAATTTAAAATGGTAATTGCCCTTATTGATGTGAATGGACACTATACAGAAGCAGAACTTTGGTTGGAATCCACCCTGAAAGCTACTTTCAACACAACCATTTGTACATAGAGGGCATTAGCAAGAAACTACAATGACAACAATTGCACTGCAGAATGATTTGTGTCTATGTTTGATTCACAAGTAATTACAGGTATATGTGAAGAATTCTAGAAGTGAATTAGTATGCATGTGTCTGACTTGCAAGCACACATAAGCATACAGGTCCTTCCAAAGTTATGTTTTGGAGGTGCATGACTTCCTCTTCCGAGGGTAGTATGTGTTCAAGCTCAAGGATTGCCAAATACTGCTAAAAGAGGTTGCTTCTCCACAGAATCTTACTGGCATCATAACCAAGGTACATGAGTCCACTCTGTGGTGAAATAAATGGTGAGGAATAATTGAAGAATACTCTGCAGTTCCATCATAAGATTACATTGACGTGAACATACAGTATTCTGTAATTATACTAATGTTACCAGTCTTACGCCACATCTGTTAGGTAGGACAGAATACAGTCCTACAAAGCTGGTTTAGAAATAATGGCCCGGTTTGCACTTGTTTCCCCCTCAAACAAGCCATGTTTGCACGACATGACAAGCTGTGCCCAGGTGGCTAAATTAGGTGCCCAGCATGAACTGCAGCTTAAGCAACTCACTGTGGCTTGTTTAAGCCGTGGTTATCATGAGAACCAGGTCAGTGTCTATGAGTAGATTTGTAGGTTTATGAACAAGAAAAGATAATCTCCAGATTTTTACATTATTAAAACTCAGGATCAAGCTGTAAAAGGACTGGATTCTCACCCCAATAATGCTCAGGCCCTGTAGGTAGTCTTGTCGAGGCTGGGCTTGCGGAACACATCCAGCTAGAACAACTTTCTTTTTTCCTTCTTGCGCTTTCCTAAAAGATATTTTAGAAAAGACAAATACTATTTTCCTTGAATAGTACAGCAAGCAAATAGACTACAGTATGAAATGCTTATATTTAATTAGCATTTACTAAATAAATCTAAAACAATTGTACTACTTTTGTCACAGCATATCACATCTACAGAAAAACTATAGTGGAACAACTGTAAGATTTAAAGTCTGTCAGGCTTGAGCCCAGGCTCTCTGTTTTGGTTTTGGACTCTGATTCAGATTTGGAGACGGAATTCGAAGAAGTCCAGGAGATATAGGGTGTGGGGAAGGAAATTCCCCAGAACTCCCCAGAAGCCAGCGAAGAACCTTTCCAGGGGCTTATCGAGGAGGAGGGCCAGGGTCAGAGACCATCTTCCCCCCTCTGTGTGGGAACCCAGGCTCTGTTGGAGGGGAGGGAGCTTTGGGATTGATAGATGCCAGTGCTCACCTTCGAGTTAAGCAGGCAGAGTTGAGAGGAGGAGGTGGGAGGCATCACACCAGATGGGCTGCCCATCAGAAGTTGGGTCAGGAGGATCCTCCCTGAAGGAAGAAGCTTAGAAAAAGCCAGCCGCATGGCGGGAAACCCGTCCACAGTCAAAAAGGCAACTGCCTTGCTTTCAGTACCTTTCTTAATCAAAGCGCTATTTAGGAAATAAGGCCCTGAGGACAGCTCCCAGGCTTTGTAGTTGCTTTAGGTGTGAAGAAGTACTATTAGCTGAATAACAGAGTTTGTGGATTACACACTGAGTCTTGGTTGCCTCACATCTCAGTGGGAGGGCTTGGAATCCACAACAAATACAAAGTTTGGCCTGACCTGATATGAAGTTCCCATATATCACCTTCATGTTCAGGTAGAGACAGAGGAACCTTTGGATGTGCCTAATCTCATCTGATCTCAGAAGCTAAGCAGGGTCAGCCCTGGTTAGTAGTTGGATGGGAGACCGCCTGGGAACCAGGCTTCCTGCATTGAACAGGGGGTTGGACTCGATGGTCTTGTAGGCCCCTTCCAACCCTATGATTCTATGATTAAAGGGTTCACTTTTTGGTAGTGCAATTACATTACAGTGTAATTGACTTTACTTTGGGGAATGGAAATAATTACATGACTATAAGCTGACATAATTTCCATGGGCACTCCTTTTCACAATTGTATTGCAAAGTCATACCTCCAGTGCATAACAGCATGTCCTCACAGTTATCTTATTAAAGAATGTCTCTGAACTCTATCTAGTGATAACTTTTCTTGCAGTGGAGTGGCAACCTCCTAAACATTTTTCATGTCTGGTCATGACATAGCAGTTATATTGGTGGGCATTATGGAAACATTTCCAATGGCAATTTTGCAGGAATTCTCAGGACAATAGCTATGAATGAGCAGCCAACAGGTGCACCACAAGCCACACTGTATTTCAAAAGATTATATTAACAGTTCAAGATAATACCAAAACAGTGTCCACCAGTATACTCTGCCTGCTTTGCGCAAACTACACAGCAAATATAAACTTAATCTACCATTAATTTTAAATTCTGTCTGTATGCTTATATATATATATATTTCTTAGATTTTACTTTATACATAAGAAGAGGCAAACTTTTAATTATGCTTTTTCTCTAGATATGAGCAAAGCATTCAAGATTACTTTTTCTTTAATACCGTCTAATGAGTTCTGCTCCGTTTAGTAAGAGCCTTGACATTATTTGTTCTTTAGAAAACTAGCTACAACTGGAATGCTTCTACAAATACCTTCAATCTTCAAAATTATTAATGCTACAGGGGGTAAAACCCCTCATAGAATTTAAGTAACATAAACAGATACATCTCAATTTTCAGAACCTTTCCTACTTTGCAGTTAAATAAACTTTACCTTGAATTCTCAATTTAATTGGCTTTTCCAGAAATACACTTCGACTTAGAACTGATTTACAAAATCTCACTGCATAGAAGTTTAATTAGAGCAATTTTATTTTAAAGACTTGGTATGCTGGAAAACATGATATGCTGAATGGTTAATAACATGGCACATTATTTTAATGCTTGTATATACCCTTTGCCTGCAAGGCCATAAACAATAAAGAGCACAATTCATTCCACTGTGAGTAGGAGATTTCCAGAGAGGCAAAAGAGAAGGTTAAGTGGGGTATGGGAGGTACACACAGAGCCAGTTCACACGATCACGGAGGGTGATCATGGAGGTTCATTTCCCCCTCCATGCGTGCTAGTTGCATGCCGGGGGTTTAGCATAATTACCCTCAGCAATACAGCTTGCCGTGTAGTATGAACTTGGGCAGGGTGGCTTGTTTCTGTGGGTAACAAGCCACTCAGAACCCTACAACAGCCCATGTTTTGGGGTGACTTTTTACCCACAGCAACAAGCCACCCTGCCCAGGTTCACACTACACGACAAGCTGTGTTGTTGTTGTTGTTGTTGTTGTTCAGTCGTTCAGTCGTGTCCGACTCTTCGTGACCCCATGGACCATAGCACGCCAGGCCTTCCTGTCCTGCGCTCTCTCCCGGAGCGTGCTCAAGTTCATATTCATTGCATCCGTGATGCTATCTAGCCATCTCATCCTCTGCCGTCCCCTTCTCCTTTTGCCTTCAGTCTTTCCCAGCATCAGGGACTTTTCCAGGGAGTTTTCTCTTCGCATTAGGTGGCCAAAATATTGGAGCTTCAGCTTCATTATCTGTCCTTCCAATGAGCACTCAGGGTTGATTTCCTTTAGGATGGACTGATTTGACCTCCTTGCAGTCCAGGGGACTCGTAAGAGTCTTCTCCAGCACCACAGTTCGAAAGCATCAATTCTTCGGCGCTCAGCCTTCCTTATAGTCCAGCTCTCGCAGCCATACATTACTACTGGGAAAACCATAGCTCTGATTAGACGGACCTTTGTCGGCAAGGTGATGTCTCTGCTTCTTACTATGCTGTCTAGGTTGGCCATAGCTTTCCTCCCAAGGAGCAAGCGTCTTTTAATTTCATGGCTACAGTCACCGTCTGCGGTGATCTTGGAGCCCAAGAAAGTAAAATCTGTCACTGCTTCCATTTCTTCCCCTTCTATATGCCAGGAAGTGATGGGGCCACATGCCATGATCTTCGTTTTTTTAATGTTGAGTTTCAAACCAGCTTTTGCACTCTCCTCTTTCACCTTCAACAAGAGGCTCTTTAGATCCTCTTCGCTTTCTGCCATTAGGGTGGTATCATCTACATATCGGAGGTTGTTGATAATTCTCCCAGCAATCTTAATTCCGACCTCTGATTCATCCAATCCGGCATTTCTCATGATGTACTCTGCATATAAGTTAAATAAGCAGGGCGACAATATGCAGCCTTGTCGTACTCCTTTCCCAATTTTGAACCAATCGGTTGTTCCATGTCTGGTTCTTACTGTTGCTTCTTGACCTTCGTACAGGTTTCTCAGGAGACAGGTAAGGTGGTCTGGTACTCCCATCACTTTAAGAATTTGCCACAGTTTGTTGTGATCCACACAATCAAAGGCTTTAGCGTAGTCAATGAAGCATAAATAGACGTTTTTCTGGAATTCTCTTGCTTTCTCCATGATGCAGCGAATGTTGGCGATTTGATCTCTAGTTCCTCTGCCTCTTCTAAACCCAGCTTGTACTTCCGGTAGTTCTCGGTTCGCATACTGCTGAAGCCTAGCTTGTAGGATTTTGAGCATCACCTTGCTGGCATGTGAAATGAGCGCAATTGTGCGGTAGTTTGAACACTCTTTGGCGTTGCCCTTCTTTGGAATTGGAATGTAAACTGACCTTTTCCGGTCTTGTGGCCACTGTTGAGTGTTCCAAATTTGCTGGCATATTGAGTGCAGCACTTTAACAGCATCATCTTTTAGGATCTTAAATAGCTCGGCTGGAATACTGTCATCTCCGCTAGCTTTGTTGTTACTAATGCTTCCTAAGGCCCACTTGACTTCACTCTCTAGGATGTCCGGCTCAAGTTCAGTGACCGCACTATCATGGCTATCAGGGCTATCAGGGACATTCAGATCTTTCCTGTATAGTTCTTCTGTGTATTCTTGCCACCTCTTCCTAATCTCATCTGCTTCTGTTAGGTCCCTGCCTTCTTTGTCCTTTATCATGCCCGTCTTTGTACAAAACGTTCCCTTGAGATCTCCAGTTTTCTTGAAGAGATCTCTAGTCTTTCCCATTCTGTTGTTTTCCTCGATTTCTTTGCATTGTTCATTTAAGAAGGCCTTCTTGTCTCTCCTTGCTATTCTCTGGAACTCTGCATTCAGTTGGGTATATCTTCCCCTTTCTCCCTTGCTTTTCGCTTCCCTTCTTTCGTGAGCTACTTGTAAAGCCTCATCAGACAGCCACTTGGCTTTCTTGCATTTCTTTTTCTTTGGGATGGATTTCGTTGCTGCCTCCTGAACAATGTTACGGACCTCCGTCCATAGTTCCTCAGGCACTCTGTCTATCAGGTCTAATCCCTGAAATCTATTCCTCACCTCCACTGTATATTCATCAGGGATATGATTTAGGTCATACCTGAACGGTTTAGTGGTTTTCCCGACGTTCTTCAATTTAAGCCGAAATTTTGCAAGAAGCAGCTCATGATCTGAGCCACAGTCAGCTCCAGGTCTTGTTTTGACTGACTGTATGGAGCTTCTCCATCTTTGGCTGCAAAGGACATAATCAATCTGATTTCTATATTGACCATCTGGTGACGTCCATGTGTAGAGTCGCCTCTTGTGCTGTTGGAAAAGAGTGTTTGCTATGATCAGCGTGTTCTCTTGGCAAAACTCTATTAGCTTTTGTCCTGCTTCATTTTGTACACCAAGGCCATGCCTGCCTGTTATCCCGGTGATTTCTTGACTTCCTACTTTAGCATTCCAATCCCCTATGATGAAGAGGACATCTTTTTTTGGTGTTAGTTCTAGAAGGTGTTGTAGGTCTTCATAGAACCGATCAACCTCAGCTTCTTCGGCCTCAGTGGTTGGGGCATAGACTTGAATTACTGTGATGTTGAATGGTTTGCCTTGGATTCGTACTGAGATCATTCTATCATTTTTAAGATTGTACCCCAGTACTGCTTTTCCCACCCTTTTGTTGACTATGAGTGCTACTCCATTTCTTCTAAGGGATTCTTGCCCACAATAGTAGATATGATGGTCACCTGAATTAAATTCGCCCATGCCTGTCCATTTTAGTTCGCTGATTCCCAAGATGTCGATGTTCAATCTTGCCATCTCATGTTTGACCACCTCCAGCTTACCTTGATTCATTGATCTGACATTCCAGGTTCCTAAACAATATTGTTCTTTACAGCATCGGATTTTCTTTTCACCACCAGACACATCCACAGCTGAGTGTCCTTTCGGCTTTGGCCCAGCCGCTTCACTCTTTCTGGCGCTACTTGGAAATACCCTCTGCTCTTCCACAGTAGCATATTGGACACCTTCCGACCTGAGGGGCTCATCTTCCGGCGTCATCTCTTTTAGCCTTGTGATACGTTCCATGGGGTTTTCTTGGCAAGAATACTGGAGTGGGTTGCCATTTCCTTCTCCAGTGGACCACATTTTGTCAGAACTCTCTGCCATGACCTGTCCGTCTTGGGTGGCCCTGCACGGCATAGCTTATGGCTTCACTGAGTTACGCAAGCCCCTTCGCCACAACAAGGCAGTGTTGCTGAGGGTAATTATGCTAATCCCTCTGGCATGTGCAGAGAGGGAATTAAGACACTGTGGCTTATTTCCCCCTCCATGATCATGCAAACACCGTCAATAGCTGGGTTCCGACAATACAATAACCCAAACTTAAGGGCTGAGTATGGGTTGCTACTAAACCATGGGTTGTTGTTGAAAAGTTGGTTATTGTTTGTCTGAGCCCAGCTGCAATAACAAACCACAGCGTACAACCCACAGTTCACAACCTAACAACAAACCATGGGTTCTCTTCATGGGTTGTTCATGGTTAATAAACTGAAGTGTATCCATAATACAGTTTACTTTCATGGAATTTATCATCAACTTATTGTACGACCACCTGCAACAGGCCTGCCCTTGTAGTAAACACACTGTAGACAAAGTTAAGATGCCAAGGTATATCTTCAGGTTTACAAGAATTGAAGAGTATCTTTCAAGCAGATAAGAGGAAGTTTGCTTGAAAAATGAAGTGGTAGGTACAAGAGGCAGCAGTCTGTAATTAACAGCAGACTAGAAGGGAAAGGTGGGAGCCTTCCAAATATCTTTTATTTGTATATATTTGTTACATTTATATTCCACCTTTCCTTTAAGGAGCATAAGGCAGAATACATTATCCTCCTCCTCTCCATTTTATCCAACCAACAACCCTGTGAGGTAGGTTAGACCGAGAGTAAGTAACCAGCCCAAAGTCACCCACTGAGCTTCATGGCTAAGTGAGGACTAGAACCTGGATCTCTGAGGTCTAAGTCCAACATTCTAACCATTATACCATACTGGCTTTTTAGTCTCTACAGTACAGTTAGGTCTAATAAAAGAAATGTTATTCGCAAAGCTGAGATCATCCTGGTAGCATTTAGCATCTCTTTAGTTTTGCATGCTTCCTCCACTGCTTCTAAATATGTGTTTCATTTCATGATCAAGAACTTTGTTTTTTTACTAAACTCTAGTTCTCATCCCAAGACGTCTGAATGCTGCTTGAGCATGCTAATCTATAGTTCCAGCCTGTGGCTAATGCATGGCTTCATCTGAACATCTCTTGCTCACCGCACAGTTCCCATGCAGATTTTGTTTGGCCAGATACCTATATCTTTTCATGTGAATTTAAATTATTACATACTTCAAGCTACTACTCAAAAGGTTAATCATATGGATTAAAGGACGTCTTGTTTTGGATAGCTACATGCTGTTGCTGCCTACTGTAACATCCACTGTTACTTCATCTGAACATGGTATTGTTTATCATGCCCTTTTAAACAATTTTGTGGTCTAATGTGAAAGGCAGAAGGATTTCAGTTGTGAGCACAAGCTTTCTGTTCATTCCTCTCCCACTACAAATCTTTAAAGTACAAAGAAGTAGGATATTAAGTAGTCAAAATACCCATGAGCATTGCAGAAAGACTAAGATGCCATTGAATTCAGAAGAACATCCACATACTTAAGTTAACTTTTCCTTCTCAATTTATATCAGTGGTGGCATCATATCTGCAAAAGGAGACACTATCTTGCAGTCAAATGCTGTGTTGTACTCCCCACCCCCTTTCATACTTAAATTCCCTGTTTTAACTTTCTCTACCATTTCCTTAAAACGAACCCTGCTCTGTTTCTGTGCTGACTGACAGGCTAAAACTTCAAAGCTTTAACTTTTAAAATAATTTTGATGTAGAAAGAACTAGTACTTATATAGCTGCTGATTCAGATTTCGGGGGGGGGGGGGCTAATAGCTGGGTGTAGGCATACCACTCATGAAATACCACAGGAGGTAACAGCAGGGATCTGACTTGAAACAACCTGCCACTTCTGCATTTCTCTTAAACCTCAGGGTAGATCTTCAATAAATATTAATAGAGTCTTAAAGAAATAAAAACCAAATCCAGTGGACACAATCCACTCTTAACGTGATCACAGCAGCTATAGTCAAAACATCTGGCCTCAGCAGAGGTCTGCTCTCTCTTTTCAGGTGCTGAGAAAGAGTGTGATCCACACAGACAAGCTTGTGGCTGGAGCAAGCAGATCCTGTCCCAAAGGGCCAGGGGTGGGGCCAGGTGGAGAGTGAAGTTCCAGAGAAGCCACCGAGACACAGCAAGAGAAGGAGCCAGAAGTCTGTTGCTATTGCTGCTAATAGTGATGCTCAGCTCAGACTGATGGGCCAGCCCTGAAGTCAGGTCTTTCTAGACCTAGGTGAGCAAGGATTCACCTGTAAGGTCAGCTTACAATTACTGTGGCCTAGATGGTGCTCTTACTTTGGAATAATTAGTCAGCCAGGTTTGCAGGGAAGGCAGAGTACCAGTGGTGCAAAAGGACAGGTGCTGGGTCATGACTACTCAGTGCCCTGTCTTGAGACCCTCCCCCAGCACCTTACATCAATAAGAGTTTTGTTCCCCCATCCCCCTGCTTATGTATGGAGTCAGAGGGTGGGTTCACATGACACAACAATCCACCCTGTGAATAAACTACACAATATGGGTTATTTTCGGAACAACCCACGGTGCACCCAACTATCAGTGGGTTGTTCTCCTTCCCCTCTGGACCTCCATCTGGTATCCCATTGTCCTTAGCAGCAGAAGCAGTCTTGCCTGCCCATCCCATCCCCCACTCCACTCCAATCATGACCCCTTTTCGTTCCCCAGCTTTAAAAAATCATTGTGTCAGTCTTTTGGAGGTGCACTTACAGGTGTCTGATATGTATAGCCTTGCCTTGTCAATGCCCTTGTATGTTTTAGCTGTCAAAGGGAAGTAAGTGTACTAGGAAATGTACAAAGAAATTGACAAGATGAGACTGCATAGAAGCTAACTTGCGCACTGTTGACAGTGACATGTCCGAAAAATATGTGCACCAAAAAGGGGGTGGAGACAAGATCTGTCACTTAGCTCGGTGATCCTCAGGGTTTTAAGTATTGAACTGACACTCATCAGTGTCCTGCTTCCATTCAACGCTTCCCTGAGCTTCCAGCTTCAGATAAAGGGAAGATTCACCCCCCTTTTGCAGCTCCCTTTTGTAGTAACCACGGCAGTAACTGCTCCAAATGGGGCCCACAAAACAGGGGGCACCCAGTTTACCCTTTTCTGGACTAGCTGAAAACTCGGAAAAGTGTTGAATGGGAGCAGGGCACTGACAAGTGTCAGTTCAACACTTAAAACTCCAAGGATCGCCTTGCTAAGTGGCTTATCCCCACCCCCACCATTTTGGTGTACCTACTTCTCCTGATCTTTCCCCCTTCCCCCAACATGTCACTATCAACAGTGCACAAATTAGCCTATATGTATCTCATCTTGTCAATTTCCTTGTATGTTTCCCAGTCCACTTCCTTCCTTTTGTAAGCAGAAACATAAAGGGGCATTGACAAGGCAAGGCTATACATATTGGACAGCCGTAAGTGTGCACTTGTGCACAACCAAAAGACTGATAAAAACAAAAAAACCCAACAAAAATTACGACTCCATTTGCAAATTTCTGGGGACAAAAAATAATTAAAAGGGGCTAGGGACCAAGTGACAGCCCTTCCAAAGTGCTATTTGGGCATCGTTAGAGGCGCAGTCACCGCCAGGGGAAGCTTGAGGCAGCACAGGTGAGCGTGATCGGGAAGAGTGGCAAGGGCTGGCTCTGCCAGGTTTGGACAACATGCCAACCCGTCGTGGGTTGAACAACCCCTAGAAAAAGCCATGGCTTATCAGGGTGGTTTGTTTTCCCAAAATAAGTCACCCTGCAGGAAGCAGTCTGGGTTCAGATGATGCAACAACCCACTGTGGCTAGTTACCCATCACTGATTGTTGTGTCGTGTGAACCCAGTCAATGTGATGAGACATTGTAGAGAATGGAAGTCTGTGCATGACTTGCATTTCCCGAAATAGCCCTTCCTCTCTACCCAATGTATGTTACTTTGGGGAAGGGCTGGATGGGGAAATGAGAAATTCACACTCTCATCACATTGCTTGTATATGTGTGGATGGAAGATGAGTAGATGGAAACAGGGCTCGACTGAGTTCTAGGGGGGTCCTCTCTGCATGGGTGGCTGCATATTTTACATTGGGCACATTTCAAGGTGGACAGGGAAGTTGACTACATTTTGTAAATGTCTTGCTTCTCAATTGTAGCTCCATATTGTAGCTTTTAACTTTAGTTAAAGCTCGAGTCCCTTCCCCCATCCCCTGTTTTGCTAAGACCTCCATTTGGCAAATCTGTGCTGGCAGTTTGCTATCTTATTTAAAAGTTGGGGTTATTTTCCTTTTCTTTGTTGATGTCAACTATTTTCCACAGGTAGACATTTGCATGTGTTTTGCCTTTTCCTCATCTAACTTTCCTCGTATCTTATTTGCGGTGCCCCAAGCCATTTTCAACCTGCTTCTTCAAAACTATGGGCACCTCAACCCTTTAAAAGCCAAACTGGAGCAGGGGTAACTTCACTTTACTGTTTACAGCCTGGGAAACACACTATAAGGCAATGGCAGCTGCATGCGTATCCTCTTTCTCATATATACTTTTTCATATATACTCTCTCTCTCTGACACACACACACACACACGTCCATTAAATGCTAGAAGAGAGGACACACAGCTGCCATAGTATTGTATTTCCTCCACTAGAAGCAGCACCATCTTGGTTGCTAATCTCAGCTTTTAAATTACTAACAGGGCCCTGAGAAGGCAATGCAGTGGTACTGGAAAGCACTATGCAAAGAAAAACCAGCTCTACATTTTTGAGAACAAGTCTAATGTGAAAAGAGACATGGAAATTACCTCAGAAGTGAGCTCTGCAGAAAGCTGCACTAAAAATATAAATCACAGGCATTTAAAGAAAAGGGTAACAGTGCTGCATTTTTGTACCCTGCAATTCAAACCTGGAAAGATTGGTATTTAGTGGAGAATCCAGGCTACTTAGCTGAGAAGAGCCTGTAGCAAAATATGTAAGTGGAGACTGGGACCCAGTTTGTGCATCACAACTAACTATGGGTTAAAGACATCATAGCTGCGCCAGAGTGAGCAAGTACGCTGCCTCCTGCGTGCTTATCGCTTCTGCTTTACATCTGGCTTTGTAAACAATCCAGGAACGCCTCATTTCTGGGTTGTTGTGACATGTTTTAACCCAACAATCACCCAGTGCACCCTGGCAATTCATGGGTTGCACAACCCGTGAACTGGTGTTACGTGCCAACCAGGTCTTTGACTGCGTGGCCACGTGGGTTCAAACTCTGGGTTGTTCATCCCCCAAAACCGAGAGTTCCGGGTTTAGCTGTCACGATACACAAAGCAAGGACAAAACATCCCTGAGCTTGTTTACTGCAGGGGGAGCAAGAAGGAACCATCATGCTCATCTTCTCAGCAACTGTGTGTTGTTACGATGAACCGGGTCAATGAAAGGGGGTAAAGCATCCATTCTCTTTGCAGTTACCCCTCCCATTTGCTTGAAATGCCTCTCAGCCACAAAGAAGCACATTTCAAGGTGGGTAGAGAAGATGATTACATTTTACAAATACTTACTTGTCTTCACACGTCTTGTTAACTCGCATATTTTGTATTGTCATTTTTGTTTTCACATTTTTGTTGACCTAGTTACCTATTTTAACTAGGACTAAAACATTTAATTAGTTAATCCATTAGATTAATTGACCAAGCACCTCTTGATCAATTAAGAAGCCATTGATTAATCTGGCAGTTGGTCAATATATATATCATTACCTAAAGAGCATACATTTGGCATATCTTACAGGAGGCATTCTCTATCCAATTTCATGCACTAAGGAATGCCTCCTTTAAGATAATTTCCTTTTCTTTAGAATTGTTTATTCATATGCAAACTGATATGGATTTCATTAAACAATTAAAACTCAAATGATGAACCCACCAAGATTTCTTTAATCAGGTGACAGCCCCCAAGTTCTAACCCTCCTCCATTGTCCTATCATCATCATCATCATCATCCACTACACTATTTACAGTTTTACCTGTGTATTTTGTTGGATCATGAACTCATCCCTACATTAAGGGTGATCTAGTATGAATGATTTGATAGATAAAATTCATTTCACATGCAATGACCCATTATATAACAAGTCAGACCTAGAATATGCTAGGTGCACTAATCCTGTTTTATAATACAATACACTCTGAATAAAGTAGGAGTGGGCAATGTGTGGCCTTCCAGATGTTTTGCCCTACAACTTCCACCAGCAGAGTCTATGGTAAGGGAAGATGGGAGTTGTAGGCGAAAACATCTGGAGGGGCACAAGTTGCACACTCCTGGAAGAGAATGCCACTCAGGACACAGAACTGAGGCTTTCTTCTGTAAACCAAGTGTTCCTTAAACAGGAATTCAACAGAGCAATATTGCCACCTGCTGACAATCAATGAATTAAACTTTCATGGTTTTAACAGAACACAAACACATTGGTTAAATGAAGTTATTTTTTAAGTATACTTTTTTTTCTCCTGAGCTTAATTTAAGAATTATGGAATATTGTCCAGGATTTGTTCTTGCCCAAATAAAAAGTGTGACAATCCTTTTTCCTTGGTTGAGATAGAATACAACTCATGAGATCAGTGGCTGCTGTGCAAATTTGTTGTCCAAAATATCTAGAGGAAAGCAGGTTGAGTACAGTGTGCTCAAGATCTTATTTCTAACAAAATCTTTTCAGATGCATGCACTCTCTCTCCCCTCTCTCACTGTAAAACCCTGAACAACCCTATCTCCTTTCATTCCCCTTCTCATCTAACAGACTGTAAACCTTCTGGTCAAGAAACATGTCACTTCTGTGCTCTGCAAAGCATTAAGCTGTTGCAAAACAAATGTGTTATGGTTTTGAGAGTTAAACATTAGTAACTGCTGCAACAAGATTCAAAGCAGCTGCATCCCAAAAATCGAATTCAGATTAACAAACACTCAATTTCTTTAAGAGTTATGGGTACATATGTAGGTTTTTCAAAATCTCAAAACTCAAAAGAACTAAGCTATGCCAGCCAAATCAACAAATTTTACGTAGGTAATGATCATTCTGTATTACAGGTATCACTATGGTTTATGCAAGGTATAACTGTAAAGCCCAACCATAACTGTATGTGATGTTGTATTGTCAACTAGCATGTTTGATACAGATTCACTTTTTATCCAGTTAACTTGTGCAAAACTATCCAGAGGCTTAGAAAGGCATGCAAAGTAGTGCTGCAAAACTGAAATGTCAAGAGATTTAACAAAGAATATACAAATCCAACATCACAAAAATGCAGTGATTGGAGCAAATGCCAAGTGCCATATACATCTGAAACCCGTACCATTAGTCTATCTCATGGAGGATGTCTGCTGGGAAGCTCCCAATATAATAAATTAATTATTATGATTTTGATTTTTAAATTGAAATGGGAGGAAGTGCAACTTGAAAAGCCTAAACACATACTTCACACAGAAAAATGTATGGTGCTTAGAAAATAATTTTTGATATGTTAGATATTGTAATGTTTTCAGGCATTGGCTGCAAACTGAATTTCAACCTCAACTATAGTTTTCCTTACTACGCCATAATTCTGCAGAGAGATACTTTACCCTAACCTGGAAAGAGAGCAGAGGTCAAAGAAGCAAATGCCAAATGCAAAATAGATTAAACAAAACAGAAACTGGAGAAAAACATGGTGAAGATATCCCATAATATGCCTTCACAAGTCCGTTCCAAGTCAAAGATAACAAAAGTTGTCAAGGTGACGCAAAGTCATTACTAGAGACCTGGAGGGCAGGTGGAAAAATTGGATCAGGAAGTGGGTTAACAGTTCTGGAAAGTGGCCAGACTTTAATCACTGGAGATTTTAATTACTCAAATGGACTGGTAAAACCTCTTATGCAAACAAACAAACAAACAAACAAAATCTTTAAAAAAAAATAAAACTATCACCAAATACTGAAACACATTCCTGGAAGTAATAATAAGATTACTTCGTTTAACAATATATATAGCCAGGGCTACGCTGACTGGGCCACTAAAGGAAATGAATTAAATGAAATGAAATGTAACAATCAGTTTTATCAAACCACAGCATGAAGCAAAAAAGTAAAAAGCCACACACTTTAAAATCAATTAAAAAATTCCAAGGGCAATGGTGCAAATATTAGGTATGAGTTTGTGATGGAAATTCTCAAGTAATTCAGAAAGGAGAGAAAGAAATCAGCAGGTAGCAAAATACAGGTATGTTTTTTATGGTTGATGAACAATCCATGAAAAAGAAACATGGCTCCCAATAAAAAGACTTCCTCTTTAACCTTGCCCTAGAAAGAATAACATGTACAAATTTGTTTAATATGGTTCCCTGGAGGTTACCATGTATTCTTGTTAAAACATAAACAGTGGCTTGAAAAAGTTTGCTATTTGTGACAACAGAAACATGCATTCCACTGTTATTAATGCATTGTACAAGCTGTGACCCATGAGGAATCACAGGGGGAGGATATAAATATTGGCAAATTCCACCCCCTGGTGCAAGAGCATGAAACTGGATGCATAAATTCCAGTTCATTTACAAGCCCTAAACCTCAACAACTTAACGCTATAGCCAAATTGCCCTGCAGCACTGGCTGCAGAGGTTCAGGGCTAGATGAGCAGGGATGCCAGTACAATGCAGGGATGGGTTATTTTACATCATGCTCTCTATGCTGTAGGGGTGTGTGTGTGTGTGGTGGGAGGATACTGGGCTCAAGAGATGTACACATCATGGCAGACATCCCCTAACCATATTTTCACCACCCACTCCAGAATACTTCAAGATGTTAAGGGATTGGTACCCTTTGTAGTTGACAGAGTTCTTGGTGGGGATTAATTAGGACCAGGGGGACCCCCAGACTTTTTTAGCTTCAAAAATGTCAGAGCACTTGGAGCACCCTGGGTGAGGTTGTTTGATGCTTGGGCAGACAAACCCTCCCCTGCACTTTTCCTTTAATTCCTAGCTGACCTAAATGGCCCTCAATACTCTCGGCCTTCAGGAGAACAATAAGTTTGCTCAATCTTCAGGCTGATGGTGTTTTTCTTTTCTTTTCTTTTTTCTTTCTTTTTCTTTTCTACAAACTAGTATTTATTGTATACTTTGAGAGCTCCTCGAACATGCAGAAGCCTCTGGAGTAACCTTTATTCACTGCCCTACTGATAGGCACAGGATCACCAAGTCTGGTATTAGAAAAAAACATGGTGGTGATGATAGTTGATGAGCTCTGTCTAAGAACTCACTCTTCCAGGAACGTTATCAGTCCCACTTGAATGTCTCCTTGTATGTTTATTTTTGAATCGTTGCCATTCAGGAGCCTTTCTAGAGAACTGAATAAGTTTTTACCATAGTAAATGGATAACTGCTACTAACAGGGTTGTGTGCAACCCTGGTCCAAGAACTAGATTTATTTATATTTTGTACCTAGAAGAACGCAATTCTTCTCCAGGAACTGTGGGCACTGATGCTGTGATTAGCATGTGGTTTGTGACTGTGCAAGTGTCACAGGCATTTGGTAATGCTTGTGATGTGAATATGGACAATGAACAACTTCCACCTTTCATGTCTGTACCATTTTTGTGGCTGAACTATCCTCCATTGTATCATTCCAGTACAGCTTAAGAAAGAGAGAAATAGAGAGAGAATTGCTCCAGAAGAAAAAGAAACAGAAAACTGGTTAAACAAGGCGCACCGAAAATAAGTACTATTTATATTTAGTATAGATATTTTTAGACCACCCACGAATAAATATTCTCAGGGTAGTATACATAAGAAGTAAACTCTGTATCACGAGCATTCTTCATGAGACCTGCAGTTCTGATCTAAATGAACATTTAACCCTCCAAATTGGCAATTTGTGGGTGATATTTCCGAAGGTGAATCCAGGATTTTGAGCACTGGAGGGCAGGATGTTCCAGTTTTCTAACAAAAGCAGAAGGGAATGAAGGAGAGATCTTCTGTGGCAGATATCAGAGTGGGAAGGAATAACAATGCACCATGTATTATAAAACTAAGCATAATATATAACTAACTACAAGAAGTAAAGAAAATAAGCCTCCATCCCTGGATTCCAATTCTGGGCAAGGAAGAGGGAATTAGGAAGGAAGAGCAAATTGGATCCATTTTTATTCCATCTGCTTTTCTGCAAGATACTGATATTAAACTAGTTTTGGCCCCTTGGCTACCACTTCTAAGACTGAAGTATTTTACATACTGTAAAGTAACAGTTAAATATATTTTCTCATATAGGATCCCACATAAGTTATTACAATTACCAGAAAGGTTTGGGTCTCCCCAGACCATAACGATCAATTCATGTTGCTGAAATACTCATCGTATAAAATTCCTAAGTAACACTTAGACAAATTATGCATATGTACTAAGAAGAGTTCAGTGATACTTGTTTCCAAGTAAGTGAGCACAGGACCACAACCTTAAACTCAGTATTCAGTACTGAGAATGCTGGTCAGAAACTAATGAGCAGCATGCATATTTAGTAGATACCTTGTCTATCTTGCTCCATCTTACATTTAACAGATGTACAGGTTGGATCCAGAATTGCGTGACCAGAAGGCCACTTGTACAAAAGGGCTATATCCTACGCCCTCCTCTCCACCACAACCTTCTGTACCCCCCCACACACACATACACACACTACTCTGGATGGGGCATGAAAGCCCTGTTGTGAAAGCAGGCTTCAGCTCACACATCTCTGGATCCAAGCCGATATTTTCCAAGGCTGTTTTAGAAAAATGATTCGATGGGAGGGAAGGTGTCATTAGTATACTACCCAAAAACTGCATTAACAATAACTACAGAACATGGTTAAAGTTGTTAAAATGGTTGTGCAGATGTCATCATAATCAGTTTATTTCTATGCCACTTTTCCATAGGAAACCACATTCCAAGGATATCACAACATCAGAAGAGTTTACAATAATAAAACATAACATTTCAAGCAGATTCATTAATTATAAAACAAAATTAAAGCAAACATATAAATATTAATTTCATTCATCCCACTAATAATTCATATAAGGGTTTAAAAACAGAAATATAAAACATAATCCAAATAGTACCAAAATAATGCATCTTATCCAAGACTGAATGTTGCCCCCAGCAACAACCCCTAAACATTGATGGTCTCTATGCACCATGAGCAGCAGGAACAGCCTTTGCAGCAGGAGTCAGTCATAGCCCTGCCCTTCCAGGCCAGGTGGAAGTGAGACAGAGGACAAGGCTTTGCAGAATTCACAGCCAAATCGTCTCTAGCACATTAAAACATAGTTTAGCATGACTAGACCTACCCTCAGTGAACCTCAGATTTGTGCATTCTCCTCCAATGAGCCACAAAGAAATTAGAAGCTTCCGCTCCTGTTTCAAATTAACCTCAATTTAATATTATGTCTGAACCAATACTGTGATGAAGCTTAACTATGGTTAATGGAAACAAGCGAGCTTTATGAACCATGGTTTGAAGTTGACTTGCTTCCATTAACCGTAGTTGAGATTATAACCAGCTTGCCAGGTCTGGACAGCACAGCAAACAGAGGTTAATGTAAAATAGAAGCAAAAGCTTCCAAATGCCTTATGGCTGTGCTGAGGGGCAGGGGGCAAGCATGTGAGTTGAAGGTTCGTTGAGGGTCATTTTTATCATGTCCAGACATGGCCAATATCTTCACAATAGAGTATTTTCATTCTACAAAACATTTGCTATGCAATATTGCAATACTGAAATTTCAGTCTTTAAAATAAAGAATATTTCCAGATAAAAGGATAAAAATAATAATTTCTCCTTTGCTTTATTATTAGAATATGCTCCAGTCGTATTACTTAAATACTGAAACCTGCAACAGGACCTCATTCCATTAGAAATTCATCAGGTAGTTCAAACAGTGGCTTAATAGGTACATACTGTAAAAGTGAACTCTCAAACCAGGTGCATCAGCTGAAGTCACTATTCAATGGCACATTAAGAACATAAGAACATAAGAAGTGCCATGCTGGATCAGATCAAGAGTTCATCTAGTCCAGCATTCACACAGTGGCCAACTAGCTGTCAACCAGGAACCCACAAATAGTGCATGAGTGCAATAGCACCCGCCCACCCATGTTCCCCAGCAACTGGTGTACATAGGCTCACTGCCTCTGGTACTGGAAGTAGCACACAGCCATCAAGACTAGTAGCCACTGATAGCCTTTTCCTCCAGGAATTTGTCTAACCCCCTTTTAAAGCCATCCAAATTGGTGGCCATCACTACACCCTGTGGTAGCTAATTCCATAGTGTAACTATGCGCTGTGAAAAGAAGTACTTCTTTTCATCTGTCCTGAATCTCCAACCAATCAGCTTCATAGGATGACCCTGGATTCTAGTATTTTGAGAGAGGGAGAAAAATGTCTCCCTATCCACATTCTCCACACCATGCATAATTTTGTAGGCGTCTATTATGTCTCCCCTTACTCTCCTTTTTTCCAAGCTAAAGTATCCCATCTGTTGGAACCTTCTCTCATAGGGGAGATGCTCCAGCCCCTTGATCATTTTAGTTGCCCTTTTCTGCACTTTTTCCAGCTCTACAATATATATATTTTTAGGTATACTGACCAGAACTATACAGAGTATTCCAAGTGTGATCGCATCATATATTTGTATAGGGGCAGAATGATATTGGCAATTTTATTCTCAATTCTTTTTCTAATTATTCCTAACATGGAGCTTGCCTTTTTTTACAGCGGCCACACACTGGGTCGACATCTTCATTGAGCTGTCCACCACAACCCCAAGATCTCTTTCCTGGTCAGTCACTCAGATCCCATCAGGCTATACTTGAAGTTGGGATTTTTTGCCCCAACATGCATCACTTTAGACTTGCTTACACTGAACTGCATTTGCCATACGGGTGCTCATTCTCCCAGTTTGGAGAGATCTTTTTGAAGCTCTCCACAATCCTTTTTTGCTTTAACCACCCTAAATAATTTGGTGTCATCCGCAAACTTGGTCACTTCACTGCTCACTCCTAACTCCAGATACTTTATGAACAGGTTGAAATGCCTTGGTCCTAATACAGATCTCTGCGGGACCCTACTCTTTACTTCCCTCCATTGGGAAAATTTACCATTTATTCCTACTCTCTGCTTTCTGTTCTTTAACCAGTTACTCATCCATAAGAGGACCTGTCCTCTCATTCCATGACTGCTAAGTTTGCTTAGGAGTCTTTGGTGAGGGACTTTGTCAAAAGCCTTTTGGAAGTCCAAGTAAACAATGTCTACTGGATCACCCCTGTCTACATGTTTCTTGACACTCTCAAAGAACACTAAAAGGTTAGTGAGACAGGACATACCTTTGCAGAACCCGTGTTGATTCTTTTTCAGCACGGCTTGTCCTTCTATATGCGTACCGATTTTATCTTTAATAACGCCTTCAACCAATTTACCTGGAAAAGACATTAAGCTAATCAGCCTGTAATTTCCCAAATCCCCGCTGGATCCCTTTTTGAAAATTGGTGTTACATTGGCCATCTTCCAGTCTTCTGGTATAGAGGCTGATCTTAGGGACATGTTGCATATTTTGGTTAGAAGATCAGCAATTTCATATTTGAGCTCTTTGAGAACTCTAGGATAGATATCATCTGGGTCCAGTGATGTATTTGCTTTCAATTTATCAATAAGGCTGAGAATTTCATCTTTTGTCACCACTATCTGCCTCAGTTCCTCAGATTCCCTTCCTGAAAACATCAGTTCAGACACAGTATCTGTCCTATATCATCTGCAGTGAAGACAGATGGATAGAATTCATTCAGCTTCTCTGCAATCTCCTTGTCCTCCTTCAGTCCTCCTTTAACTCCATCGTCATCCAATGGTCCAACTGCCTCTCTAGCTGTTTTTCTGCTTCTGATATATTTAAAGAATTCTTGATGTTGTTAGCTATATGCTCTTCAAAATGCTTTTTTGCATCTGTTATTGTCTGCTAGCATCACCTTTGTGCAAGCTTGTGCTCCTTTTTGTTTTCCTAGCTTGGGCAAGACTTCCATTTTCTGAAGGAAGCTCTCTTTTCTCTAATAGCTCCCTTAAAACTGCTCATTAACCATGCCCGCGACCTCTTGGACTTGGTGCTACCTTTCCTAACCTGTGGTATACGTTTTAGCTGGGCTTCTATTATTGTGGTTTTGAGTAATCTCCAAGCATTTTGAAGGGATTTAATCCTCTTGACTCCCCCTTTTTACTTCCTTTTCACCAGTTCCCTCATTCTAGAGAAGTTTCCTCTTCTGAAGTCAAATGTGACTGTGTTGGACTTCCAAGGTCACCTCCCCTCTGGTCGGTTCCATGACCAACTGTTCTAGGGCACAATCAGTTAGGGTATCAAGAAATTTCAGCTCTTTGTTATGGCTAGAATATGCATTTATCCAATCAATCTGAGGGTAATTGAAGTTGCCCATTATTACAACACTTCCTTGTTTGGAGGCCTCTCTGATTTCGTTTTCCATTGCAAGGTCACTCTGAGCATTCTGGTCTGGGGAATGATAGCATGTTCCTAGCACTAAATTAGTTTTGGAGCCTGTTATTGTCACCCACAGTGCTTCTGAGGAAGAGCCTATCCCTTTTAGGTGTTCTAGTCCACTCGACACTATGCCCTCTTTGATGTACATGGCAACAGTTCCCGCAGTACACCATTCCCTGTCTTCCTATAGAGTTTATATCCAGAAATGACTGTACCCCACTGGTTCTCTCTGCTCCACCAGGTTTCTGTAATGCACACTATAGCCAGGTTTTCCATTAAAATCAAGAACTTCAACTCTCCCATTTTGGCACAGAGGCTTCTAGCATTTGCATAAAAACACCTATACATGGTATCCCTCCCCAGATGCCTCCCCAGATACATGGTATCCCTCCTCAGATGTTCAACTTTTGCTATGGGACATTGGCCCCTTTGACTGGCTATTATGTTCTACCATGTACTCCTGGCCTATTTCCTCCCCTTCTACATTTCGGCAATTAAAAACATTTTCATCTTCATCCCTTTGGGATGATTTAACCCAAACCGGATGCTTCCCAGCTTCTGTCAGCTTTCCCCCAGGGTTTAGTTTAAAAGCTGCACTGCCACCCTTTTTATGTTCAGCACCAGCAGTCTGGTTCCATTTTGGTTCAAGTGAAGTCTGTCCCTCTTGTACAGGCCCAGCTTGTCCCAAAACGTTCCCCAGTGCCTAACAAATCTGAACCCCTCCTCCCTGCTCCACACTCCACATTGAGGCTCATCCACACATTGAGACTCCTCAGCTTTGCCTGTCTGGCTGGCCCTGTGCGTGGAACAGGTAGCATTTCTGAGAATGGTGGTCCTGGATTTCAATCTCCTACCAAGCAACCTAAATTTGGCTTCCAGGACCTCACAACTACATTTCCCCATATCGTTGGTACTGACATGGATCACAACCACTGACTCCACCCCAGCACTATCTACTAGGCTATCTAGAGGGTGCGTGATATCCACAACCTTCGCACCAGGCAGGCAATTTGCCAGGCGGGTAACAGAGGGGGCCTTCTCTGTGGTGGCCCCATTTTGTGGAACTCCATCCCTAGAGAACTCCGCCATGCCCCCTCTTTAATGAGCTTCCACCACACATTAAAAACGTGGTTGTTCAGGCAGGCATTTGGGGTGGGCTAGGGTATTTTTAGAAATATTATGTTTTTAATGTAGAATTGTATTGTTTTAAACTGATGAAGAGATTATTATTGTACATCGCCCAGAGTGGCTGGGTGACCAGCCAGATGGGCAATGGATAAAATAAATAAATAAATAAATAAATGCCTATCACAAACCCAGCTGTCCATGTGTCTAATGATCAAATCTCCGACTACCACAACGCCGCCCCCCCAGTCACATCCTCAGTGAAAGAGGATATTTGTTCATCTTCTGAGGAATGGGTCCCTTCTAAGGGATCATTTCCTTCTTCTTCGGCGTGACGACCTCCTTCCCCGAGACCTGCATTCTCCATGACAGTAGAACAGCTGTCACCCTGGGAGTGGGACACAGCCGATAGGTCCTTGAAGGTCTCATCAACCAACCTCTCTGACTCTCTTAGCTTCTCTAGGTCAGCAACCTTGGCCTCAAGGGAACAAACTTGTTCTCTAAGAGCCAGGAGCTCATTACACTGAGCACACACCCACGACTTCTGTCCAGCAGGTAGATAGTCATACATGTAGCACTCAGTGCAATACACTGGATAGCCCCTGTCCCACTGCTGGCTTTCTATCTTCATAACTGGTTTTTTATTTGGGGATGTTTTCCCTGGAAAATCTAGTTGTTTCCTAGGAGAAGGTGGGGAAAGAATTTATAGTTACTTATTTACAGTTACTTACTGTGAGTATGGAATAGGGAAGAAGAGTCAACTGCCTTGGCTTCCGTGCCCTGTTGCTAAACTCACACAGTTGCTTAACTCGCTTGCTTGCTGACGCTTCGTCACTGGGGCTGAGATGCTTCATCACTGGGGCTCCCCACACTCGGAGAGCTGGCTCCCTCATAAGCATGCCTCCTTATATAGATAGGCCCAACTACTGCTGCAGTGAATCTGATTGGAGGGCCTCATTTGAAAAGCAAGCACATTGCTTTTGTTTCCTTTATATTAATATTTATGAAGTTCTTTGGAAAATATTCAGGATCTGAAAATTCACACTTTCAAGAATTATTAACTGGGGAGAATATTTCTTACTATTTAGGTTGCCTAGGATTCATATCCTAAACTTTTAGATGTAATCCTCTCATTTTTTAAATCAAGTACAGTTTGAGAATTTTATATACAGAAATAAAATCCATATCTCCAGCTAGAGAGAAAGCAAATGGTTTAATAGCTTCTTCAAATTTCGAAAGTAACTAAAAATAAGCTCAATAAGGTCAAAATGTTCCAGGATTGCTGGGAGGGAGGAGAAGATGAGGTTTCACAACATGCTTCCTAGGGGCAGTAACTACCACCATAAGGGTTTCATGTTAAGAGTTGCTGTGCAGGTAAGAATAAGTGTGGTTTGTGTCCCGAACAGACACCTCTGTGGTAGGAGATACTCTATGAATCACTATGAAGTTATCTCTTCATCACCCATCCTATTTGGGAGGAAGAGCAGACATGTGCTAGATCACTAGTGGCATTTCTAGTCCTGAGGGAAAACAGAGGAAAAGACAGCCTCTAGGGATGACTGAAGGAGTTTAGGATTTGAGCAGTGTAGTTGCAGTTGAATAAAGACTAAGGATGGAACTGCTGTAGAAAGAGTTGGACAAACAAATGCTCACTGACTCTCAGTTCCCAGGAGACTATGGTGTTAGACTTAAGTGTGGTAGACCAAATCTTCCATATCTATTGATTTCTGATAGTGTGTGCAAGTAAAGTCCTCACTACTTCAATGCTGCTCCAATGCATTAGAAAGGCAAATCAGAACTGCTGCTCAAACTTCTCCTTCTAAGGGCGGAAGCCCTGCATAGGAACGTCTGATGTTAAAGCTTCGCATACAGAACACATAAATTAGTTTACTTTAGGAAGAGCTCAGTGACAGACTAAAAATTTGCAGAGAAAGTCTGTGAGGCTGCTGCTGAAGAGGTAGTCAGAAGATAACTGTGCAGGAAGGTGTCCTGCCCCATCTCAGCATGTACAGCAGGCTAACCTCTGCTCACTGTGAGAGGCAGCAGTAACTCCTTGATCCTAAAGGGATCAAGAAGCATCTGTGCGGGCATAAGAACTCAACTGTGAGATTAGAGATCATGAAGAAGTAGGGCAGCGATCCATTATAGAAATGTTAATGCATCACATGAGTTTTAGTCGATGGGTTTATCTATTAAATTTGCATACATTCTCAAATGGGTAAAAGCAAATTTCAGAAGCAAGAAACATATTTTCCTTTCTTTTACATACGTGTCATACAAGTCATAGACATTCCGCCTGTTCATGAGAGAAGGGCAACTGCTTCTTCTAAGATGGTGCTTGCCATTTGCAGGTGTTCTATTTTTTTAGAGAAACACATGTTGTTGTTGTTTAAAGATGATTAATCTTTAATCAGTTAATCAGCGCTCCTTTTTGTTCAATTAAAAGTCCTGCCTCATCACACTCCTCCCATCCTTGTAACCTGACCATCTGCATGACCATGACCACACATCTGCTATTGGCCCACTGACTGCTGCTCCAGACCCTGGCTTCTCCCTGACCTGACTATGCACGTGCCTCTGGCCCCTGTGACCTTCCGGCACTGCACTGGACCTTGACCTCGCCATGACCCAGACTACATACTCACTTCTGGCCCTTCCAACTGCGCACTTGCATACCTGATCCCACAGGGCTCTGACACTGAGAACAACGCAAATGGAAACTAATAGCAATGGCTTTGCTGTTGAAAACTGTATTCTTTTACATACAATTCCAGTAACAACTTTTGTCCATTCACTAAGTATTGGCTGGAAAATGTGCGTGCGTGTGTGTGTGTGTGTGTGGGGGGGGGTTGTAGTAATCCATTTTGCAAGCAAAAGTAGAAGCTCAAGTGTAATTTCAGTGCACTTAAGGGAGTCACTGAGACGGGAAGATGAAGGCAGCATTCAGTCATTTTTAGCAAAATAAGAAGACAGCACCGCAGGTTAGCACTCTCTTGTGTATTCTCAAAATCACCAGAGCAGTGCTGGCCTGCAGCTGACCCATGCGCTGGGAAAAGGAAAGCCGACATCAATCCTTCCCCCATCCTTTGGGGAGGAGGAAGTGAGCATTAGTGCTCTAAAAATTAAGTAGATTAAGTGAGACAAGTACTTGAAAAGGAATTAAACCTCCCAAGCTTCATGGTTTTTAGTAGGCTGTTTCAAAAATATATGACATTTTTCCTAACCAGTAATATACAGTAACCATAACCAGTGTAACTAATTTGCAGTGCTCCATGTTTAGAAACAGAAGGAGGGTTGCACCAACTCACAAGTACTGAAAAAGTGGAAACTCGTGAAAAGTGCAAAAGTGTTTATTCCAGTAACAGTACAAAAATGCATGTCAAGCATCAGCTGTCAGGGAGACAACTACAAAAGTTAAAATAATAGCTTGTTTTATCTGTTGCCACACTGCCCTCATTCTTTCTGTTTAATTTTTTGTTTGGTTTGCTTAACTAGCCAGGTATCAAAATTTCCAGCAATCCTATGATTAAATAGAGTGGTTTCACATTATCCACTAAAATAAGAGTCTGACAACAGAACATTCTAAGACTTTCCCACAACCTTTGTTAAGAAAAAGGCCTGATCACTATTGCCAGCAAGGAACACCATACATTCTACCTACTGTAGGGAAGAAATCTATTCAGATTCAGCATTGACATTCCCTAATGCATTAGCAAATTCTTTAATACTTCCACTCTTATTATAGCATTAGAATGCAGCTACTCTAAATATCAGAGAGCACTTAAATAACCTCCCCAATGTGCCTCATGGCATGGACTGTGTCTTGTCCTTTTTATATCAACATCCTATATAAATGCAAGAGATGAGCCATGCTGGATCAGACCAAAGGCCCATCTAGTCCAGCATTCTGTTGCCACAATGGCCAACAAACATGGGAAGCCTACAAACAGGATATGCGTGCAATACCACCCTCCTCCTCATGTTTCCTAGCAATTGGTAGAAAGAGGCATACTGCCTCTGATACTGGAGGTAATATATATCCATTATGACTAGTAGCCACTGATACCCTTATCCTCCATGACTATACTAATAGCAAACTCATTCTCTGAGTGCTGATCCTTAACTACTCAAATGGCAGCATCCATACAAAGGAGAGAAGTATCAGCAGGCTTGGTGTGCAGAAGCACAAAAACCCTTTCAAAAACACCACTAAGACACAGGGAAACCCAAGAACAGTTCAATGAGGACTGAGTATACTCTATGACCACAGAATGCTGAGTGTCTGTTTGGGGAGAGATGGAAAACTGGGGGGAGGGGGAATGGAATGGGGTATACTGGAAAAGGGCATGGTTAACTTCTTAACCAAGAAGGCATTGGATACTGGTTACTCAGTATCGGTGGGCAGCCTTCAGTTCCTGTGTGAGGTGTAGAAGAGTGTCTGCCCTGTCCACAGGTAGATAGGTGCAGATTTGAGTGGAGTCGAGAAGTGCCCCTATGAACTGTTGGATCCGAGATGGGGTGAGACAGGATCTTTCTTTGTTGACCCATAGGCCAAGAGATTCTAGAAGTGGAAGGCTATCTTGATGTTGGTGATGAGGCAGTGGTAACAGGGGACTACAAAGACCTAGTCGTCTATATATGGGAAGTTGACAGTCCCTTGAAGTCTGAGGTGCGCCGCCACTACTGCCATACACTTTGTGAAGACTCTCAGTGCTGTGGCTAGGCCAAAAGGGAGAACCTTGAACCTTGACTCTGACAAAGGGGTGAGAGGCAAGGTGCATGGAGATGTGGAAGTAGGTGTCACAAAGATCTATTGTAGTGAACCTGTCTCCCTGATGCAGGAGGGGAAGAATGGATGAGAGTGTAATCATCCTGAATTTCTTTGGGTGGATGTAGTGATTGATATCCTGAAGGCTGAGTATAGGTCAATGACCCCCATCCTTTTGGGGGACTGTAAAATACCTGAAGAAACCAGTGGTCTTTTGAACAAGGGAGAGTTTTTCTATTGCACACTTGCTCAAGAGGGTAGCGATTTCTTCCCCTAGGATCAGAGGAGCGCGAGTAGATCAGAAAACCCCCGTAGGAGGGGTGTCATAGAATTCAATGGAATAGCCTCCGGTAATGATAGGGAGTACTCATTTGTGATGGACCTCCAGGCAGGGACAAAAGGTTTGAGTCTGTTTGTGTGAAGGAGAGCCAGGGGTCAGACTCCTCCATAAGAGTCAAATCTGACATTTAGATTGGTCGAGGTTTTTACCTCATGCAAATTGGCAGTATTTGCTCTGAAAGGGTTTCCTGGAATGGAAGGAGTACGAGCCTTGTTCTGGTGCTCAGTCTGGACCTGAGTCAGGTTGGGGCCAAGGTGGCCACTGGTGTTGCCAATATGGACGGTTGTCGGGGGCTGATGAGGATTGTGATCCCATTCCCATCTTTCAGGCGGATGTTTTCATTTTGTAGACACGATTCAAGGGTATTCATCTGTAGATATACTGAAAAGGTCTTCGCCATCGAATGGGAGATCCTCCACTCTCGATCTAGCCTCCTAGTGTAGCCCTGCGGTACAGAGCCAAGCATGATGACTCAGAGAGATAGTGGCTGCCATGGCCTTGGAGCTACAGTCAGCCATGTGGCTTGCTGTGTTGATATGCTGCCCTGCAAGCCTGTGGGCTTCAGCTTGGTATATCATTGCCAGGTTTTTGATGTCTTCTGGAAGTTGGTCAAAGAGAGTTGCCACTTTTTTCCATAAGAATTGTTGGTAGGCCACCATGCATGCCTCATGGTTCACCATGCAGAGTGTCGGGGCTGCGGTGGAGTCAATTCTGGGCCCCACCAAGTCGGAGCAATAGTTATCCTGTGCAGAAGAAGGGTTGTTAGCCAGTGTCTCCGTATTAGATGGTCGGGTAAGTTGCACTGCCGGTGGCAATTGTGTAGCGGCTGGTGGATCTGAGAGTTTTTTCAGAGTCACATCCTGGAAAAAGTTATCTGGAAAAGGTGATAAACTCGTGAAGTTTGGTACCATGTAGTTTCCAGTAACTGAGCATCAGGCAGTTTAGATACCGTGTGAGACAGCATTGCATGGTTAGCAGTTTCCTTAGATCACTCTAGAAAGTATGAAGAACGAGCATGCTGGCGGTGAGAATGGTGTCACAGAGACTCTCTATCCCTCGACTCATAGTGGTGCCATTGAGGCAGTGAGCGACAAAACCTCCCAAGGAAGCCCAGAAAGTTGATGAGGTCTGTTAGTATCCAGGCGATCTGTATCTCTGTGGAGAACCATCTCAGGAAAGGTGGTAGTTTTGGTAGTACAGCTCCAAAAAACCCTGCTCCCTGGCTTCACCTTCTGATACTGAGCCCAGGCACTGTATATCGTCCAAGGAATTATGGTCCCACGGGAACTGTATTTTCTCCAGGGTCGGTGATCACATCAGAGTTTGAGACAGCATATGTACCAAAGATGGTTCTGTTGGAAATGGCATAGGTTTCAGTTTGACGTCAGACTCTATCGTACAAGTCTTCTTTTTCTTTTTCAGTCCCGGAGACAAGGGGTTAGCAGAGTATTTATTTCATGACTTGGTCTGTTTGACCTGTTTGTTCTTGAAGGGCTGGTACTTCCAATACCGAGGATGGTTGCCCTGAAGTGCTTTCCATAGTGTGAGCTGGAAGGAGATAAGACAGTGCTAGAGCTGGCTTCTTGCAAATGGAAGCCAAGGCAGCATACAGAGGCCAGTTCAGTGCAGCTATGTCTGCTGCCTTGAGGGCTTGCTCCCACAAAAGAGCATGAAGGTGTGGCATTCTGTTTCTCCTGGCCTGCTTTGTAAAAGCCTGATGAAGGGTACAGTCCTGGAGGAGTCAACCTTGTATGCCTCTCCAAAGTAGAGAAGGCAGTGGAGAGTCTGTCAGTCAATGGTATCTGTCCGCTACAGCGGGTACAATTTTTGAAGAAAGCCTTGGAGACCATGCACCTAAAGGGCAACGAAGAAAAAGGGAAGAAAAACTCAGAGTAAAGAGAGAGAGAGAGAGAGAGAGAGAGAGAGAAGATCTCTGTTCAGTGACCCAGGAGGGGATAGTAGAATTTTGTAGATTTTTTGTCATGAGGTCAGAGAATGTTCCAAATGCTGCTAATTGCTGTGGCAGGCAAAAAGAAACTGAGAGGCAGGTGGAAGCAATGCCTGGAGCATGTGCAGAGGAGGTGGGTGGGACTCCTGCCTAAAACTCTGTTTAGCTCTAGAATGTTCTGAATGACTGTACTGCGCAGGTGCATAACCCATATGTCTCAAGTCACAGAGACCACGAAGAAGCACATTTTGTTACAGGTTCCACTTGTTTATAATGAAGTGAATATGCTAGATTTAGGACTGAGGAATGTGAATTGGCTTGAGGGAGTGGCTATCCTCTTCAAATGCTATTGAGTTACGTTCTTAACAAAGCATTCAGGGGAACTTTGCAAGGGCAAAGGTGTGGTTGCCAGCTGACTACTCCAATTCCCACACTATTCCACTTCTCTTGGTGGTTGCCAGTTGACTACTCCAATTCTCACTAAAATATCCAAATATAGCATCATTATGGGGTTTTTTTTGGGGGGGGGGTGGCAGCAGCCATCTGGTAACCACCAAAAGACACTTTGCCACCATTGCCACAGGTAGTGCTAAAATAGTTTTTAAAAGGAGGACCCACCACACTGCTGACCCCACAAATGGTAAACACAGAAGACAAGTTCCACACAGGCAGAGGGACAGAGTCGAGTCTAGTCTAGGTAATAGGTAACAAGGTTCCAAGGAGCAGACAGAAGGAGAGTCAGAGTTCAGTCCAGAAGTACTCATCCCAGGAAACAGTCCAGAATCAAGGCCAGAGAAGCTGGATTCAGAAAAGTCTGATCAAGGTTGTTTCCAGCAACTCTCAGTCTTACACTGCTCTTTTTATACAGAGGCTGTCAGAGCCAAACCCAAGCTTTAGCTGTGAGCTTTTAGTAACTGCAGCTGAAAAGGTCCTCCTTGTGAGCAAGCCTCCAGCATGCAAGTAGACCTTTTCTCACAACAAGGCCTCTGGCTCAGCGTAGCACTCCTTCTGAGTTCCTGTCTTTTCAGGCGGTGTCTCTCCTGACGGCTTAGGGCTTTTTCTGCCTCCACCTCTGAGGCAGAGTCCTTGTCCTCCATAGGTGATACCCTCATGGTAGTTACCTCTGATGGCCTGGGCTCCTCCTGCTCTACTGACAGAACCTGAGCACTACTGCTGGCAGGTGGTTCCTGTCCTCCAGCTCTTCCTCCAAGGAGGAATCTTCCAGCAAGACCATGACAGGTAAAATCTAAAGTTTTGCTAGTGGAAATCTGATAGTGCAACAGAACTCCTCCCTCTCTCCTTTTCCCTGCAGCCCTCTGCACCACTTGAAAATCTGCTCTGGATGATTTTGCAGCCCTCTCAGGCAGATTCTGAGATAATGTGGGAGGCTGCAGGGAGGATCACGCACACACACCCGGTACTGCTGACAGAACTGCTTTTATCACAAGAATGACACCACTGGATACAAGCCTATAACTCCCACAAAATATATCTCCCTATCTTCCTGCAAATGGGGGGGCGGGGGAGGAGGGGGATTAGTTCAGCACTACTTTCTGCCCTTTAAATAGCAGATAATTGTGGTATATCATCATCTGCTCTTGAAAGTCACCTCAGTTTCAGAAGTGATTTGTTACATGACATGAGAAGCTGTTGTTCAAGAAACATGAGGATAAAGCCCCTTTAAGTGCATCAAACAAGTTGTGACATTCTTTGTATTGTGGACAATTACTTTTTGCAATATTCCTCATATTTATTTTTGTATTTATAAAGCTCAGATTTAGACAGATTACCCAACTATGGAGTACTTCATATATTCTTTGGTCACAATACTGACTACAAGAAACAGCACTACTGAAAGTACAAACTGAAATGGTTCATGAGAAAACCACTTGCACACATGACTGTGTCTGCAATTTTCTGAGTCAGTAAAACAAAATTTATTTCACAGGCAATCAGGTCTTGTTTTCATTCATATCCGTACAAAATACATCACATTTTCTGACATCTAATATCAAGTTAAATTTCAAGGGTGAAATGTCATAGCATCCATGGCCTAAAAGATACTTCAGATAAGGAATTTATTTTAAAGTATTCCATATGTGCTATCGTTCATGGTTAAAGACTTCAAATATGATCCAGTCTTTCACATCATCCTTTTCTCCCTCTCGTTTGTGTGTATGTAGGTCTACTGCTGATACCCTCTTCAGTGAACTGAGTTATGATAGCGCATCTTTGCATGGAGGGGTTTGTTTCCTTTATTTTGTACTGACCACTTTATCGAAGCAATTGTATGACAATTTTTGCTATAGTTCATGTGAGATGGTTGTGAACAATTTTTTAAAATTTTCAATGACAAACAAAAGCAATTAAGAAATCATTTTAGTAGGTCTGATTTAAAGAAGAGTGGATTAATTTAAACCAGGGGTGCAGAAACTCTTTCATCTGAGAGCTGAATTCCATTTCAGGTATGCTTTCAGGGGACACATTCCAGTGGTGGGCCAAAACCCCCGAAGACCAGGATGTTATAGCTTAAAGTTATTACTACCAGTAACTAAGCCTTAGGAAAAGCATTTCAACCTTTTACAGAGGGGTAAACTGCGCAAATGTTGGGAAATCACTAATCAGTGGTTGGGGGAAGGGGGACATAGCTTCTGTGGACACCCAGAGCACTGGATTTGGCCCCCAGGCCTGATGTTCTACACCGTGATTTAAACCAAGGTGATTTAAATCATATTTCCCATTTTAAAAATGTATTCCCTGAACATGCCCATTTAATTTGTTGCTAGAACAATATTGGTTTTCAACTATATAGAGCCATTATACATACAAACTAGGATCATAATTATAACTGCTTAGAGACAAGAGACATATTTTTAATTGGCTCTCTCTGTACATATGCAGGGATAGTAATCAAGATTCCTTACTTGAAGGTAATTTTGGAAATTTGGAAATGGGTTTAGTTGAACCAAATGGGACTTCCGAATAAACATGAATAGAATTGGGCTGTAAAAGCTTCCAGAACTTTCCAGAATAAAACTACTGACAGAACAGCTTTCTCCTGTCCATTGCAGCCCCCGCTCCCACTGCACCCCCCCCAATCTGCTCCAGTGGCTGCAGAGGGGAGGAGAACAAGAGGAAGTCCTGTTGCGCAAGCAGAAGTCCACTCACACAAAGTTGGATTTAAGCCTCTAAGTGCAATGCTTAACAGGTTATTTTAAAAAGGTACAGTTATAACAAATATGAAAAATTAAGTAAATTGTTTTTTCATGATTTAAAATTCAATAATAGTATTATTTTTAAACGTCAACTATGGGAAGTTTCTCTTTTAAAAAGTGATTTTTTAAATATGTCAGCTATAGTAAGTGTCTCGCTTAAAAAGTAACCTGTTTAAAATGTAAAGCTTCAGTGTATAAAAGCTTCAGTGTATAAAAAAGGCTATTCTTTTTTATCTATCCTGACTTAAACCCACTTGGAAGCAAAGGAAAGTCCTCTGACTTAGGAGTATAAAAGGTTATTTATCTAATGGTATATAAAAATAGAACCTCCAAGTGACCTGCCTCTCAACTGCACTATGTACATTAGCAACTCGAAGGAAAATATCAGATCAACCTTGGCTTGCTACTGGTTGGGAAAGTAAAACAAAAGAGTTGTTCAAAGAGTTGTTCAGTGTGTCCAAGAAGATAATGACTCTTGCATTTTTAATTCTATTCTGATTTATTAGTTATCTTGTGAAAGTGTCCTAGAATAATTTAAAAGGAACCTTGAACTCTCCTTGTAGTAGTTATTGAGTACATTTGTGGTCCCTGCTTCTTCAATCTTCACCCCCACCCCTTCTCTTTGGAAGAGGCAAATATAACCAGTAATCTCAAATACGGAATTTACATAGGGTTTGCTGTTAAGGAGGCCACAACCACAGGCAGTAAACAAGATGTCAAGCACATTTAGGACTGAAAATAAAATTATGTCTAAATAGATGTATTTATTTTTACTGTACACTCATTATTTCTAAAAACTAATACGATTTGTCTTCATAGCACTTGTTCGGTGGAAATACGTTTCAAAAAAATGGGTAGTACCCAATCTTGGCATTCCGCTAGTAGTAACAATGTTGCGCTAGCAGAAACCTATGCTGGCACAAGACCTCTCATGACCACCACCTCTGCTGCTGCCACCCTGCTCCTCCTCCTCTCTTCCCTGCCCCCAAATGGCTGCTGCCTGCTTCTCCCCTGAATGCCATGCTCTGAGGGGTCCTTCCTCAGAGCAAGGCATTGGGAGCAAAGTGGTCATGGAAACTATCTGTGCTGTGGCAGCAATTCCTGAGGAAGAATTCCTCAGAGCAAGGCATTTGGGCCAGGCAGGCTCTTTGGGGAATTACGCATTTGCCACTGCAGAAGAGTGGGCAGCATGGCTCCCCAGAGAACCCCTCAGAGCAAGGCATCAGCTCTCCAGAGCCACTGCCCACTTATATCTTACTCTTCCCATTGCTCTTGTGCTGGTTTCCTTTAGCGCTACGTCATTAGCTCTAGTGGAATGCAAGCACTGGATACTGCTCAATGATACCTGCATCTTTACAGCATGTAAATAAAAGAAGCAAAAGTGTAACTATGAGGTAATATTTGGGCAATTCTGCATGAGTGCACTTCAATGGTGCTAATTCAAAACCAGAAGCAGAAGGGTAAACCAATATTCTGACGTTGTTATTCCAGGAGTATTTTAAAGACCTACCCATTTCATTTAAAAGTGCATCTATCTCCGCATCTCCACCCCAACCCACTAAGGGGCCTTTTACTCTGGGGTGGGTGCAAGTCAAAGTCCTTCTGCAGTTGCCACTTCTCAGCCATCCGTGGTTTTCTCCTGGAAAATGCAGATTTCCAAGGAGGTATTTTACTGCAATGTTTTTGGTTTGTTGCAGGTTTCCCGTGGTTGAGAGCCGTCTGTCCCTTCCCCAAACTGACTTCACATTTTGCGGTGGGTGTGTTGTAGGCATGCATAGTGCTTGCCTCGCTCTGCCATGTCCCTTTATTCTCCCCATTCCTTTGCAGCTGCACAGTTACAGAGGCACACAGATGCATTTTCATCTATTTAATCACACTTTCGCACATTTTTGCAACTTCGTGTCTTTGCAATAGTTGCTTTTGGACTCAGTGCCTGAGGGCCAGAGGGGTCTTGGGGGCGGACCAACATGGCTCCACCCACCATTTCAGAGCAACGGGTTGGCACATACCACTCATGCTTGTGAGTGCGAACCATCGAATCTCAGGCTGGGGAACTGACAAACAGATGGCGTGGAAATGAAGGAGCACAAAACACTCACTTTTTACCTAATGAGGGACAGAAAGACATAGCAGAGCCCCTAAAATACAAAACAGCCAGTGAAGTGTTGCACCCCCACACTCACGGGACTGCGCATTTAAGTATAATGGCAAAAAAAGGGCACTGTGGAGTCTGTTAGGGAAGCGCACAGTAAAAAGCAAGTGTATACCACCAGAAGCTACTTTGAAGCTGAAATGGGTGGGTGGGTGAAAGCAGTGCCATGTAGATGGGGCCTAAGTGAAATACTGAAAAGCAGAGCTATTGACTGGTGTTTAAAGGCTACCATAAAAGCATCAAGTCACACTTTTAAACAACAGATCACAATGCTTCCAGTCCAAGGGAACGGTGTAGCCGAGTGAAGCTCACATTCTGAAGGACCCATCATACATGAACCAGTTTGCCCTCAGGGAAGGATATGCCCAGTGGATAATATCCACACATTTTCCCAGCTGCCCCATCTAGTACTAGACAAATATTGTATAGATTGGGTGGTATAATGACAGAATAATACAAAATGAGGCACATTTCAGTACTCTTGTTTGAGAAATCAGTTTTCTTATCTGAGAAATATTTTTTTAAAATCTCAGGCACTTATTATCACTGAATCAACATTTTAAAACTATTAATTTCAATACAGAATAGAGGAGGTAGGGTAATAAGAGCAAATGATCAAGTACATCTTGTGGGACTGCCTTATGATTCAGAGGTTTTGCAAGGAGATAGCAGAAATTATTATATATGATTTCAAATCTCCTGCCTATAAGGTTTCTTCTATAAGGTTTCTTTTAGGTTATGTATCTGATTTAGGGCATTTGATAATCATCAGGATATGATTAATTATTTAATCATAACTGCACAAATTGAGATTGCAAGAGCAATCTAGAACTGGAAATAAATGATTAGCTTAAGTCTACCTGGAATATATTTTACTTGATCAAATGAACACATTAAGGCTGCAATCCTATACATGTTACTTCAGAATAAGTGCCATGGATCGCAATAGCACTTACTTCTGAGTAGACATGCACAGTATTACACCATTAGATTTCATGAAGGAAGGTATGGAATGAAGGGGATTGAAGATTACATGGAATGTTCAAACTAATTTGAGACATATTGGAACAAAATATTCCAACAATTTTTAAATTTTGGTCAGCCTGTTTTTCAGCACTATTTACAATGTGCTGGATATTCAGGTTACTGGGCTATTACTATTTATGTACATGGTTTATAGAATCTTGAGTGTTTGTGTTAATTCAGTCATATCAACTGAATATTATTTTTTTTGGAAAAATTATCATGGTATTTTTTCTGCTGCAAGAAAAACAAATAAAAAAGAATAAAGGATGCATAAAAGAAAATCTCAATTCCTTCTTTCCAACACACTGAAATATCACTCAGTTCCTTAAAGAGATTGTAAAAGTGTACCTACTAGAAGGGCTGTAGCTCAGTGACAGAACACATGCTTTCCAAAGAAAAAGCCTCATGTTCAATTCCCCTGCATCTCCAGGTAGGGCTGGAAAAAAATCTCTGTCTGAAACCCTGGAGAGTGTGGACAATACGAAGCTAGATGGACCAATTGTCTGAGATGATATAAGGCAGCTTCCAATGGTCCCATAATGTACCACGTTTTGATCTAGTCCTCCTTTCAAAATGTTGCCATTTTCATGGGAATCCTGGTTCAATATTAGCACTTTTGCTTCTGTATCATCTGATCACTTAGTGTCCTCATTTATTTAAAAATTTCAGTTCTGTTGCTGGAAGACCATCACTCCTAGCCTAAAGGTTTGGATCCTGATATTACTACTCCATCCTCAATATTACTACTCCAGATACCTTGATGCTGACATATTTTTAAATACAGAGGACCACATTCGGCTGACACACCCCATATTTCCAACTTAACTGCAGATGATATTATCCAATCAACCATTTAAAACAGAACAGGCAGCAGCTAAAACCATATTTATAATCACAGTCACTACCAGTAATAGGATCCTTTTCTTTTTCTTTTAGAGATTTAGATAACAATTCAAGCTACCTCTTGATAAAGTTAAAATGTTGTATAAACATACTAAAAGCATGTTATGATTGTGCAAAAAAAGAAAAGTTCTTTCATTTGTATAAACACCCAGTAGCCAGCATTTCATCACTGCAGTTCACAGCCGAGTCAGATGGTTCCAAAGACACAACAAATAAAGAAAGATCCAAAACAGCACAACCTCTTTTGCCAGATTGCTGCTCAGACAAAAGTACAGCAGGTGGCTATCTACTGCTCCAAATTAAATCATATACTGCACAGAACATTATACTAATCACTGTGTGATTCCTTTTGTTTAACATTACTCATCATCTTCAATTTTCAAAGTGAAAATTGCTTTAATGATGGATGAGCCATAAAAAGAAAGAATGATGATCTGAATTATATTATTCAAAATTGTGTAACAAGAGGGAAAAGCGTTGGCTTCTATCTTCTTCTCCCTTTTACTCCCTCAGTATTATTGTTTATTAAGTAAACCAGGACTTATCTGGAACAAATCCTTGTTGAAACACCAGGTGGCTCATTGGGAACATTCTTCTAGCAACAGATGGCCTAGAACACCTTTATGACATACACCTTTCATGTACAGATCTATGTAAAAGCCAGAGCTTAAAAACATTATGACCACAGCCAATCATGAGAGGCAGAGCATGACCTTTGAAGAGGGCAACAGTTAACACTGCAAAGCCAATGGTTCAATCAGTTGTTTAAATCCTCACATGATAACAATGTCAGGGAGAGAGAGAAAACATTATCACCTGCTAACCAAGACACAGGGCCATGTCTATGTCAAGTTACATGAGCAAGCAAATAACTTGCATTTTGAATTAATGGTGTCTCCTACATGGAAAATATAGTACAATCACTAGGTTTTAACAACCTTTCAATACTATGTCTTGGCATTACATGTCTGGATGTTTAGGCTCTCAGTCTGTGGGATATCAGGTTGCATAGCCAACTAATCTGTCTGTACAGTTTGATTCCTTCACCATCCCAAACCAGATGCTTCATACAAGAAGAGAGTGCTGACCTGACTGTCTCCTGGTCTCAGTGCCAATCACAGCCCTCACCACACTCTGGGGACAACTACACACAATGTTGGAATGAGACCTTTTATCCATCATCCGCCTAGGCAACACACTCACTGTAAAACCAATAACCGTAAAGAAGCCACAAGAATATTGGCACAGACATTAATGATTATTCAAGTGGCAGAAACTATTGGGTATTGGATTCTTATGAAATCTGCTGCTGGTCTCAGTGGCGAAACAAGAGGGATTGGAGCCAGGAAAAATAGTAGGTGTAACTGGTGGAGGGGAAGGGAGCATTCCTGATTAAAACCAATGCTTAATATAACTTATTTCCTATCCACCAGTATTCATGTACAACTGTGTGATGCACACACTCAGGTTAATGAAAGGAACACTGCACATTTATTGGCCAAACAGATGGTTGGTGATGGGGTAGGGGTGGGGTTAGACAGCAGGTGCTATAAGGAACAGAATGTAGCATGCAGCTATGATGCTATTCCACATGTAGATATAGCAGTGATTTAGTATAAAACATTTTCCTTCTATTTTTATTTTAAATATTTATATTCTGCCTTTCCAAGGCAGCAAACAATAATAAAAATAAAAAAGCATCTTCAGTATACAGCTTCTAAGAATGAAACATATGAGCAATCATATTCCAGAGGTTATCTGCATACTCCAACATTTGTAATTCAAGAGGTAAAGGAGAATCCTATGCATGGGATGTAGGGCACAGGTCTACCCCCCGCTTCTGCTTCTACCCTCCCCAACTATCCCTTCCTACCTACCCTTTCTGTTCAGAAAGAGTGGAGAAGGGCAGTGGCATTGGACTATGCATTAAAAGCCTTCTGTGGTGGAAATGGCTCCTAGGGTCTAGTAGGACTTAGTAGTTTTTGAAAGAATGGTGTTCCACAACCAGCAGGCTTCATAATTACTGAGAAGCATCATCACTCTTAATGTATCATTCATCCCCTGCACCCACTGCAAAAGTATTTGTTCTGCTTCTTCTGAAATGAGCTCGTTTTGAAATACAGAACAAGTCTAAACAAAATGTATGCTACATACACAGAACATACTCACCCTCAATACTGAAGATACCTGTCATAGGTAAACCTGCCAGCTGCTCTACAACTGCTGTTTTTTTGGTCAGGACTATAATTATTTGCACTTTGCACCTGTCTGAAGGCAAAAAAGAGACCTCCTTTGTTCTTTGGATTTCTCTTTTACTTAAAGTTATCCCTTGGGGCTTACATTTAAAACGTAGATTTAAATAGCTGTTAATGGGTTCCCCACCTTAATTTAGTTCTGCCAGATTTCTACATGTGTACATATACCTAACCAAAAAAAGATAAAACAGAAAACAAACCAGGAATATTGAAAACAGGGTGCAACGTAATGAAAATCCAAAGACAGATTTAAAAGCTGTAATAGAATGATACAATACCCATATTTTCCAATTTTAGGTAACTGCACAGTCAGTATTTTGTAGGGACTTTGACTCAGTTTTAAAAATTAAACAATCAACACAATTTGATTGTTTTGTAGATTAAACAAGGAGGGAGGAGGTGGTAATTCACATCTGCCTTTGTGCATTAAAGGTTCCACCCACTATTGAGCAATATGAAATAGCCCATTAATTAGTCATAAATGATCCAGTAAACAGCAGTTTGAGGAAAGGCACTTTGTACAAACTTAACTGCCTTGCTCCCAGTTATAACTCTCTAATCCAGATGGTATAAAGTCTTTTCTTTAAAGACTCCACTAACACTTGGTAAACAAAGTGCATATGGTAAGCACAACTTTATCTGCAAGAAAAACACACAATTCCTTTGGTTACCTACCTGCCTACACCATCTGTCAAGCAGATGGTTCAGGTTTCATTCGTAAGATTAGGTAGGGGTGGGTGACTGAAAGAAAGAGCCGCAAGGTAAAATTTGATTCCATGTACCAGCCTGCATTTATTCTGAAACATGCAGCATTAAGATTAAAGACATCAGACCTCCTTGCTCAGCGGTACATCTTATATATGCTTCTCCTCTCTCTATATACAGGTTTTGCAATGCTAGCTTATCAAACAGAATATAGACATTTACTTAAAATCAGGAGAGAGCAAGTTTTTAAATGATGTGGCCCACATCAAAAACACATTATGAGACTGACAGTCCCAATTAATCTCACATTTAGAGCTTAGCAATGTAAGGTAGTATGGTTAACAGTGAGGGGAAACTCCAAGAAAGATAGCATACTGTTTCATATGCAACAATATTTATATCTGTATGTCTTTAACTGTTTTAGAAATTTAAAATAATTCTAAAAATCTGTTATAACGAAGGTGACCTATTATAGTTCCATCTAAAAAGACATTGAAGGCTACTAGATCAGGCAACTATGATACTTCCTGACAGACTAACACCAACTTGGTACGTTCTCCCTTTTAATTATTGCCTTCCCTGCTCTTTTTATTGATCTTTGAAACTGATATCAATGCAACAGATGAAGAAAGGGTTCAGAGTTCAAAGACAATAATCTCTCCGGGAATGACAACTGACCTTAAAGCAACTGTCAGTAGAAGTTCACACATCTGTATATAATAAAGAAACTCTTAAGTCCTATTCATTAAGACAGGCTGAAAAGTATAGTTTTGGCCTGAACACACCTGAATGGAGGAGGAAGCATTTATGATTTTGAGAGGAAGTCTGAACTTGCATCCAAATGTTTCCATGGACGGACGGTTCCAGTACAATCTGTTATACATTAGCTTTAGAATGAAAGAATAATAATAATTTTACACATAAAATTGCAGTATGCTTTAGACTAGATCAGAGCCTCGTGTGGCACAGAATGGTAGGCAGCAGTATCGCAACCGAAACTCTCCCCACAACCTGAGTTCGATCCCAGAGGAAGCTGGGTCTTGCGTAGCCGGCTCAGGTCGACTCAGCCTTCCATCCTTCCGAGGTCGTTAAAATGAGTACCCAGCTTGCTGGGGGAAAGGTAGTGACGATTGGGGAAGGCAATAGCAAACCACCCCGCTATAGCCTGCCATGAAAATGCCAGCGTAAGCAGCGTCCCTCTAGCGGTCAGTAATGACCCGGTGCTTGCACAGGAGGAACCTTTCCTTTCCTTAGACTAGATCACTTTGAAGCTTAAGAGCTCTCCCTAAAGAAACATGTTCCAGCATATCATGTGTGAATCAGCTACCACTACTACTTCCTAAACATTTCACACACATTTCATCAAACGAAAACTAAAGGTCCCCACCTAGTTGCTTATTATGCAACATGTTCACTACTTCTAAATATCAGAATATCAACCCAAGGTCAGACTGATCCAGGGAAAATGCCACAGCATGAAAGCAGTGATGAGATACTGCCAGTAAAGACCTTTTCAAGTAGATATCTCACATTAATTACTCTAAAAGACAATGTCAACTTAAAATTCTCCAGCATTCATTGAGAACATATCTTTCCTATACATTCTTATAAAATAGTTGCCCTATCATATCTAGAGTGCACCTAAAATTATAATGGGTTATATCCAATGGTGGCCATCAGACAAAAAAACAGGACCCATCAGTGCAACAGAGTCCCCCTTTTCCCTGAAGATCCCCATACCCCCCTTCCAACCAAATTTTCTCCAGAGCATTTGGGGAGCCTTGTAGGATAACACCCTCTGAGTGAAAATACTTTTAACACTGCTTTTAAAGATGGTTGGAATGTTGTAGTCCACATGAACATAAGATGTCTTAAAACTATTAATTAAAAAATTATCCAGTTTGTGCCACTTGTTGTTACCAACTCTGGCTTGTTAAGGGAGAGAAAACCCAGTGTTCCCAGTTGAGACATCATGCTAAAATAATACAAGGATGGCGCGAGCAAACAGCTGGAGGAGAAGCCAAGTGGAAGCGATCAAGCAGCAAAGCCTAGCACATTGGCTCGCTCGCGACAACGAATTTTAAAAAAACCCTGGGTTGTCATTGTGTGTGAACCAGTCTTAAAATTGGCACTTGCTTTTACAGGTTGTATATACAGCAGACACACACAGAGTGCCTTCAAAACCCTGAAAAGCATATCAGAATCATTATGTCTTTATGGCTGTATTTAGATGTAAAGACAGATTGCTACCTGCAACTTGTAGTTCTTCGAGTGGTCATCTGTGCGTTCACACATATGGGCTCTGTGCTTGTGCAGAGCCTTGACTGGGGAAACTTCTATAGCTGAAGAATTTGGGCGGGAACCCTTCCCCCACCATTCCAGTGTACGTGCCCCTAGCAGGTTCCTGCTTATTTCTTCAGTTCCTTGAGACCAACATTGTAGCCTCAGAACCGAGAAAAAATACCTTTGGTACCCAACACCGAACTCAAGTATGACACGGAAGAAGGGATAGCAGGTGGGTTGTGTGAATGCACAAATGACCACTCAAAGAACTACAGTTACAGGGAACAACCTATCTTTCTTCTTCGTGGTCTCCGTGCATCACACATATGGGCGAGTAGCAAGATAACTCACAAGGTGGTGGGTCGGTGTCCTATTACAATACAGAAGACAGGATGCATGACCAAAAGTACTGTCACCTCTAGCCCAAATATCCAGTTTATAATGTCTAATGAAGGTAGACGGTGTCAACCAAGCTGCAGCACAGCACGGTTCAGGGATGGCAACACCTCTGTCAAATGTGACTGCACGAGTGCAGTGAGCTCGGACTGGGACAGACAGTTTGAGCGCAGCTAGCTCATATGACAGCTCAATGGTTTTGACAACCCAGAAAGCAAAGTGCTGAGTTGAAACTGGCCCTTGCGCTTTCTCCTGTAGTGCACAAACAGACAGGGCAAAAATCGAAATTGCTCAGTCCTCGACTTGTAAAAGGCCAAAGCATGCTGAACGTCAAGCGCATGCAAAGTTGACTCTAGAGATGTAGATGGGAAGGCGAAGAAGGCAGGCAAAACAATGTCCTGATTTAAATGAAAATCTGACACCACTTTAGGCAAGAAAGAGGGGTCAGGTCTATGAACCAACTTATCGCGATGAAAGGCAAAGTACAGCTGGTCTACTCTGAGCACACAGAATTCACTGGCTTGGCATGCGGATGCAGCAGCCACTCAAAACGCCACTTTCCATGAAAGAAGGTGCAGGTCTGTAGTCACTGGTGGCTCAGAGGGCTTGGGCGAGAGTGCCTTAAGCAGCACAGAAAAGGTCCAGCTCGATACCACAGAGCAAAGTGGAGGTGCCAAATTCCTTATCCCCTTCAGAAATCTCTTTGCTATCAGATGCAAGAAGGCAGAGAAACCCTCAATGGGAGGGTGAAAAGCAGAAATAGCAGACAAATAAACTTGTAGTGATGACAATTTGAGTCCTTTCTCGAAGAGGGAGAGGAGAAATTGGAGTATTTGGTGCAAGGAGCATCGGAGCAGGTGGAAACCTTGAGTGTGAGCAAAGGCAGAAAAAGCAGTCCATTTCCTCACATACAAACACTGTGTAGAGGGCATCAAGGATTTTCTGTATCGGTGCCAGACCAGCTCAGTCTCTGTCACCCAGTCCTCCATGCCGTCAACTGGAGAGTTGCTAGGCCTGGGTGTTGGATTCAGCTCTTCTCCTTGATGAGAAGGGACGAATGTGATGGAAGACAATGGTACCAATCTTGTGCCATAAGCAGCAGGACAAACCACAGTCGGAGGGACCATCAAGGAGTTATGAGGATGTATTCGGTACCATCTGTCCCAATTTTTGCCAGAACCCTGGTGATCAGTGGAACGGGGGGAGGGTAAAACCACATTCCATCCATTTGAGAATGAAAGTGTCTCCCCATGAACTCACGCCGTGACCTTGCTCAGCTGCAGAAATTCTAGAACACAGGATTGTCCTGAGTGGCAAATAACTCCACATGTCGCATGCCCAAGCTCTGAAACAGAGTCCTCAGAACTGATCTGTCCAACTCCCACTCGTGGAAAGTAAGTCTGGTACGGCTGAGCTGGTCCGTCGGAACATTGTCCATGTCAGGGTGGACACTAAGCCCATAGAATCCCAGAGTAGTTCTGATTCTGAGGAAGAGCAGCCGCTCCTGGGAGAGAGGCACTTATCCTTCCCAGGGCCGACAGCTGGCAGGGATTCCTCCCACCGGCATTCCTAGCATAGATAGCAGTCCCGGGAATGAGAGAGCACGGGAAGCAGACTCGCTAGACGTGCGACACCGACGCAGGGAGCGGCGCCAAATGGAGGGCGCGGAAAGGAGGTGTACTGCCCGGTTGGTTTTTCTGAACCAGAAGATCCAAGGGAAAAGGGGAGGGACTCTCCCTAGCCCCTAAGTTCAGCGTCTGCCAGTGATTCTCATTCAAATGGGGACCAACTGTTCCAACTTGGGGCATAGGTACTCTGCTGCTCATATCTAGTTGCTAACAGTAGAGTTGTTAAGTTGTAAAAGAAAAATAAAGCTTTGAAAAGTATCTCTTTGTCTGTGTCTGGACTTGGCTACTAGATTAGACTGAGAGAAGCCTCCAAGGAGCCCTTGACAGTCCATGAACTGCGACCAATCCTATCAGTCGAGGTGGACACTAAAGAAACATCTCCAGCATTAGAGCAAGAAGTGGAGGGTGATCTCATGCTCCCTTCCTTGTTCAGGTATGCAACAACTGTCATATTGTTCAAGGTGACCTGGACTAATCTGCCCACTCGGTCTAGCTCAAACACCTGAAGGGACTTTTTCACTGCCCTGAGCTCTACAAGGCTGATGTGTTGACTCACCTCCATGGCCAACCATTGTCCATGGACCATGAGGCACAAGCAATGAGCTCCCCATACTGAGAGCAATGCATCCACAGTTACTACTTGGGATCACGAGGGTTGAAGGAAGGGCATGCCCTCCGCTAGGTTGGCTGGCATTGTCCGCCATCGTAAGGAGTCCCTGACATCCTGTAGAAACTGCAGCTTGGTCCCATGGGTGTCCCGCTCAGTACTGAAATTGTGTATCAGCCAGTTCTGGAGGGGCCTCATATTCAACCAAGCATAGCGGATTACAGATGTCATTGCAGTCATAAGGCTTAAGACACTGGGTCAATGGCTTGCAACGGTTCAGCTCCACTACCAATGAAATCAACACTTCTTTTTGATCCCGGGGGAGAAATGCTCTGCGAAAGTGGGAGTCTAGTAGCACCCCAATGAACTGCAGACTTTAGGCAGGCTGTAGATGAGATTTTTCGAGATTGTGGCAAAGTCCCAGACTCTGAAGGAGATTTCAGGTCAGCTCTATCAACCAAAGAAGATAGCTCAAAGAAGATGGTCAACACTACCAACAGCCAATCATTGATATACAGATACACCTCGATGCCTCACATCCAAAAATGGGAACAGACCACCACCATGCATTTAGTGAATACTCTCAGAGCAGCAGCAAGGCCGAAAGGTAGCACCCGGAACTTGTAGGCATCAGTACCAATATTAAACCAGAGGTAATGGTGGTATGACTCTTCTATGGTGATGTGAAAGTTTGCGTCCTTGAGGTCGACAGAGGCAAAGCAATCTCCTTTGGAGAGAAGAGGAAGGATTGACACTAGAGAGATCATACAGAACCTCTTGGAATAAATGTAAAGATTTAGCTCCCATAGGTCCAGGATTGGCCGAAGCCCTCCATCCTTCTTTGATACCATAAAGTATCTCGAGTAGGAACCTTCCTGAAGTTGGACATGTGGGACCGGCTCAATTGCTCCCTTCTCAAAGAGCATCTGAACTTCAAGATGGAGGGCCAGAGACAGAGTGGTCACATGGATGGTACTGAGCAGAGGAAGGACATCAAACTCAATTGGTAGCCCCTGCGGATTATAGAAAGGACCCAGGAGTCCAACATGATGTTGCACCATTCCAGATGATAAGATGACAAGAGTTCCAAAGATGGGAAGACAAGCAGAGAGATGAAAGAGAAGGGGGTCTGAGTCAAAGGCACTGCTTAGTTCTGCTGTCAGGTTTGCAGTGATAATTACGTAACTTCAAAGTCAAGAAAGACTTTCCCGAAGCCACCAGCTGAGAACAATGCTGTTGCAAAGGTCCTGATTGTTATGGCTGATATCTGTCCTTATTGATAAGGTAGACACTTGAAACCAGCGTCATTGTCTGGGTGGCTGCTGGGGCATGAACCCCATATGACACGCCATGGTACGGGCCTTCTGTACTGTCTAATGCGTCATCAGTCTTTGCAATCGACTTGATGGCGAGACATATTTATTTGTTGTCTTGATAACTGAATCACCTCAGATTGGAAGAGGTGGCACAATTCCTTCTTGTCAACCGGAAGATGCTCAAAGAGGCGGCAAACTTTATCACACAGAAGCAGCTGATATCCAGATATAACTACCTGATAATGAGATCTGTAGGCCCATCGCTGTAGAGGAATATAACCTTCTCCCAAGTAGATCAAGGCATCTGCCTTCTGTATCAGTTGGAGAAGAATGTACCCTCCATGACTTTCCCTGCACTGCCTCAAAAACTATCGAGTTTGGGGCAGGGTGTTTAAGCAGGTATTCAGCATTAGCGTCTTGTAAACAATACATTCCCTCCAAGCATTTGGACATCGGTGGCACAGTGGAGGGGATTTTCCAGAATTGTTTAACAGTCTGTTCCAATGTGAGAAGGACTGGTATAGCCACAGGCCGGGACAGTTCTTCATTCACCGTGTCGAAAACTGGATCCTGCACCGTGGAGGTTACTTGCTGCGTCTCCAAGCCTAGAGACTGTGCCATTCTCAGAATCTGATTAGAAAATTGTACAAGGCCCTCTGATGGCAAGATGGCATCATCTGACCCGAACATGGCATCAGGGGAAGAAATGGACATAGGGCAGGAAGACTGATAGCCTTCCATTCCAGAGAGTGGGGATTCCCCCAGTGGGGCCTGAAGCAAAGCTTGTGCATCTGTCTCCTTGTGAGGAAGCAACAAAATGTCACCAGTACTAGTTTGTGGCTGTAGCATGGCTGCTGGTTGTTCGGGAAGTGGAACAGCCTGCACCTGAGTTGCTTGTGGCGCTGCAGAACAGGAGCTGTACTCGGAGAGGGTGAGCAAAAAATGTCTTCCAGTGGTCCAGTGGGCGCTGACGGTATCAACTCGCTTCCCAGTAAGGGGGGGGTGATGATGGCGAGGAGGGTATTCAAGACGATGAAGATGATCACAGTCTTCAACCCAATCATGGGATCTCCTGTATTGGGAGTCCCAAACCGAACATCATTCTCAATCAGAGAATGGCAATCTGGACGGTTCTCTATTACAGCTCTGCTCATAAAAACTAGGCACATGACCATGGTTGAAAAAAGCAATAGAGTAGAGCAAATCTGGGTGTCCCCGATGTTGGTCTCAGAAAGATCCATGCCACTGAGGCTGGTACAGACCAGGTGGCAAAGTGGGTGGATTCGGTGGGGATGGGTCCTTGATCTTACCCTCCAATGTCAATATGATCAGAATGGGATCCACCATGGGAGTTGTATTCACCACTGGAATTGGTGAGAATAACATTGGTGGAGAGGGAGGCATGGTCATCAGTACAGGTGACCGCGTTTTATCCCAAGGCATTGGTGGAACAATGGGAGGTGCGGCCACTACTGGAGGGCACTGTCAATCGCGAGATGCCAAGCAGGATTGGGGAGAGCAGTATGACCCGAAGGGCACACTCAATCCCGAGTAAAGTCATCTGACTTTTTAGAAGTCTTCTTCTTTTTAGACTCCGAAGAAGACAGACTTTCCTGTTTTGAAGCTTTAGCGGGGTTAATGTGTACTCAGAAGAATAGGACGTTGAGGGGAAGATAACCCCAAAACTGGAGCAGGCTTTGGTGAATTGTCCAGCTATTCAATTAATTGGTCAAAGTTGGAAATAATGCCGATTAGACATAGGATATACTCTAGTGTATTAGCCAATTGGCAATTTTGATGGTGCCCACAGTTTATTACTTATTTGGGAATAATTATTCCTAGAAATATATCTCAAATGATTAGTTTAAATTTAAACAAGTTGATTAATGATATTTCACGTGACATAGATAGATGGGCATCTTTAAAGTTGTGTTTATGGGTAAGGTGAATACACTTAAGATGAATACCATACCCCAAATTATTTATGTTATATGAGGGATCCCTATACTTATACCTGGCAAATATTTCCAAAAACTCAATGCTTTGTTTCATAAATTCTTTTGGGGTTCCTCTCCACCAAGAACGTCTTTAAAGAGGATGCAACTTCCAATTAATGAAGGCAGGTTCGGTTTTCCAGATCTACCTATGTACCATTGGACCTATTTGCTGACCTGTACTAAATGTTGGTCTTTTCCACTCAAATTAGATTTTCCTCTGTGGTCATTATTGGAATCTTCTTGTCTAGGGCCTCTCTTTAAATGCATGGCATTAAGTTCTCGGCATATTAAGGTAGACAGAGCTCCTCCCACAATTTTGGCAGTTAGGGAAGTCTGGCGTATAATGTCACATCAATTACAGTTTGATCAATTTTCCCATGCCAAATTGACTTTATGGGGAAAACCAGATTTAAGAATTGGCAAGAAAATGTTTTTATGGCGGACCTGGACAGATAAGATGATCTTTACTTTAGATCATAGTGGGGGTTGATTATGAGTTTTTGGTATTTTCAATTTTGCGAGATCAATTTGATCTTCCGGCTTCAGCGGATTGGCAGTATTTACAATTGAAACATTTGTTATCTAAATTTGGTCCTGCTGCTTTTACTGCCTCAGAGTCTCCTTCGCTACTGGAAATACTTATTGAAGCTGCTCAGATGTCTCGACCTACAATTCATGTTTATAGCCATTTATTATCAATGAATAAATATGACACAAGTGGTTTACAGCAGGAATGGAACAGGGAATTGGAACATCCTATTTTGCTTAATCAATGGACTGCCATTTGGGGGTCTGTGTCAGACATTTCAATGGATCTTCAGTTACACCTTATTCAGCAAAAGCTCTTGTTTTGGGTCTATTGGACGCCACAATGTCTTTTCAGTAAAGGCTTGTCAAATTCGGCTAATTGTTGGAGGTGTAATGCAATCAATGCTTCTTTTATTCATGTTTTGGAAATGCCCAATGGCCGCCTCCTTTTGGGAGGAAGTTATTGTATGGATAAATTTTGCATTGGAAAGCTCTTCAATATTTACTGATGTACATGTTCTCTTAAATTTCTTATCTGCTTCTTGGAATGTAAAACATGGTCAGCGTAAATTGGTTGCTAGAAGACTGATACTACGATATTGGAAAGATAAAAGCTCACTGCCTATAACGCAATGGACTGAAGACTTAACACTAGCAACATTTGAAAGAGTGGTATACAGGAGTAACTTGCAAATGCACTTGTATGCAGATATTTGGTCTGCTTTTACTGAAGTTTATGTGTAAACTCCCCCCTTTTTCTTCCCTTTCCCCCCCAAATATTGTAATATTGGAAACTGAGGATTTTTGAATATGCTGTTGTATTTTTATTTCACTCTTTTTTAAAGGTTTTGTAATGTTTTCAGTTTGTTTTGTAAAAAATTCACAATAAAAAAAAAGATTAAAGAAAAAAAAACACTGGAGCAGGCTCCTGTGTGGCAGACAAACTCCCTGAGGGTGAGGCTGGCTTCTCTGCCATACCTCTTGGCTCCTCAACTGCTTCCAATGCTCATTTCCGAATAGTGGCTTTCAACTGCTCAGAACAATTTTGCCTTGCCTGCTTTGAAAAGGCTTGGCAATGCGGACGAGCCTCAGCAATATAGCCTTCTCAAAGGCGATAAAGGCAAAGAGAATGCCTGTTGGACTGCAGTGACTTAGCCCCACAATGGATACACTTTCTAAAAGATGCCTTAAGGGCCATGTGTCCATGAGCGCGATCGCAGGATTACAAAAACAAATAGAAGTAAAAACAACGCAAAGATTAAAGATAGAAAACTTTGATAGGAAGAAGAGAGAATAAAAACCTCAGCTTTGAGAAATGCTTTCAGATTGAACTGAACGCAAGAGAAATTCCCTCATGAGGCTACCACAATGGTGGTCGACAGAGAACTGAGGGAATAAGTGGGAAACAGCTAGGGACATGTGCACTGGGACGGTGGGGGAAGGGTTCTCACCAAAATTCCTCAGCTACAGAATTTCCCAAAATTGAGGCTCTGTGCAGGCGCAGAGCCCATATGTGTGATGCACAGAGACCATGAAGAAGAACCATCGTTTAGCAATACCACACCGATCCTCAAGCACGAGTTGTGTCCCACCAGAATGGCCACAAGGAGATCAAAAGATTTCGCTTCTGTTTTGCAGTTTAGTGTACTCATCTTTCTTTTGGGAAGATGTAAAAAAATAAAGCTATCATGTTGTTGTAACTCCTTAAATTATTTTACTACACAACAAGAAAATAATGCAGCATTGTGACAGGACTTGCCTATAAATATAGGTAAGCAGAACATCCTAGCTAACAAACTTGATCTTACAGGGAAAGGGGCAGTGTGTGTGTGTGTGTGTGTGTGTGTGTAGGGGAAAACAGATGCTTCCAGAAAGGAGTTGCTCATCAAGGCAGCCAGAACCAGGGAAGATATCAGGCACTGGTAGTGGGGGGAGTCTGTTCAAGAGTGGAAGATCTACATATGAAAACCCACCCCTACTCAGACTGTAAGCAACTTTAGTATAAGATGTTTGTAAACCACCTTTCACTATTTAGAATTTTTTGTTGAAAAGCAGGATATAAATAGCCTAAATAAATAAACAATAAAGCAAGAATCATACACCTAGGCCAGCAATCCTGTTGAGCAGACCTTTCCATCTGAAATGTAGGATTGTGACCTGAATATGCACACCAAATTTTATTCTGATATCTCAATCCACAAGTGAGGTATTTTGTTACTAATGCACATAATGCCCATTAGGTGAGTTAAATCAAAGGCCTCACCATTCACTCAACCAGCAAATAAATTATTCTTGCATGGAGGCATTTATTCAGAATACAAGGAGGAGGAGCTTTCAATCCCAGAAACTTGAAGTAGCAAGCAGTACACTAGAGGACTGGTTTAGTGATAGGAACACTTGGGGCTGTGGGATAACTCTTGCCAATAACCATCTTCATATCTGCCTTTCTCTTGTAGCAGAAAGTTTCTACATGCTTTCCTGAGTTCTCTACCTAAGCAGCAAAGAGCTAACCTCCACTGCACATTCATGAACTGAGGTCCCCAAAGTCAAAGCACTGGAGTTAAAATGTGAATACATACAAATGCACCAAGTGTTATTAAATGTCAATAGTCTTACTGGCATTTCCAAGGACTTTAAAATCCTCTTTTGCTGTTTTTCCAAATACTGAAACTCCAAAGTTATGGCATTCATGTTTCAGCCCCACCTCACTCAACCACTCCCCAACTTTGTATCCTTATTTCCAGTTTCTCCCCACAAACTCAGCACACCCCTTTTCTTCTTCCCCACTCACCATCCCAATGTCTACTCCATCTCCTCTCCTCACCACAACTTCTCTATTGTGGTAAGCATAGGGGACAGCGAGGACAGACATGGAGAACCAGACCTTGTCTTCCTCTTGCTCTGCCCACAGCAGTTGCTTCTGTGATGGGTCAAGAGGGAGGTGGTGGAAGATTTTTCCCTACCTTTCTACTGTATCAAAAGTTTTGCTATTGGGGAGCAAGTGCAGGGCTAGAACTGCTTTGGAAATCCAGCCCAAGAGCCACGAAATGAATGACCACAGCCTACTAGAGAGATATCCTCCACCTCCCAGAAGCAGCTTGGCCAGTACAGAAATACATCACTCCATCTCCCCTGCCAAAGTTAGGTTCTGGGTTGGTGAGAGAAGCAGTGCTCCCTCCCCAATCCACAAACTGTTTCAATCTGGTGAATAGAAAGGAAAGAACTACTGAGAAGATGCATGACAATGTACGTACATATGGCCATGTAGTTATCATGATACTAAGCGATAACAGGTTGGGCAAAGGCAAATTCTGCTTTGGATCCCTTTTCCAAGGATGCCCCCCCCTTCTATGTCAGCTCCCTGTGACATAGCCCAGCCCATTCAGCAGAGTTCCTCAGCCCTGGTGGAAGCCATTTCAAGAGGCTGGGATGTGGGGGTTGCCAGGCAGAGGAGAGGGTGCCAAAGTCAACTTCCACCAGCCCTGTTATATGTGCTTTTCTCTGGAACCAACCAAACTAATACAGCTGTTCACCATCTAACCTCTGGTTTGCTGCCATTCTCATCCCAAGAACTCACATCTCAGGTATGAACCACCTCCAGCTGTGCTGCTGAAGGTGGAGCAAAAGTGGTGTCAGGTCTGCTTTTGCAAGCCGCACCTTGCACCAAAGTCAATGAGACAATAACCACAGCCTAATAGAGAGAGATTTCCTCCTCTCCAAAACCCTGCCTGTCCAAGAAAGAAACCCCCTCTTAACACAAGCCATGTAAGTTTTCCTATGTAACAAAGAGCAGTTCTGCTAATGCTACATCATGTACCACAATCCCTGGCTCAGGACTCTGCCCTCTTGTTCCCCTCCTCCAGGCCTGAAGAGAACTGTGGTATATGTGGACACAGCCACCACACCTGTACGCTTAACAGCCACATCCCATCAATGCACGCACCTATGTGAATTGATCTTAGGATCTATGTTGATAGAAGAAATAGGTGGCAGCATGGTGTATGTACATATAAAAGAATGGACTGTGTGACTTGGATTCCAACTTCCATTCTGTAAATGGGGCTTTCCTGTGTTCCCCTTCAGCCCTCACAGCCTCTCTAAAATCTGATGTGGACATCCTAGAAGAGCAAGGCACTGTAGCTGAAAGAGATCCACTGAAGATCAGCCCCCCAACCCCCTGTGGATAGCACAATTACATCTTTGGATCCAAACCTGTAAGTGACGGAGGGGTTTAAGTGCTCAGGTACAGAGCCTGGTAGAGAAACTAAAATGGCTTGTCTCAGTGCAATGTAAGCGTGGGGGGGCACTACACGTTGTCTTGGGAGGAGGGCTCCCACCTCTTCAATGTGGCCTTGAACAGAATCAATGCCACTTGGAAAAACTGCCAAAGGTTTGAACGAGACACTCCAATTTAGGCTTAACTAATCTCTAATAGGAAAATGCAGCATGAATCTGTCAGATTGATTTACAATGTAAAACAATAAAAAAGCTAGCCTGTTTCACTTTTTACAGCCATATCCATCAGTGGAGTTCTGCCTGGGAGCTACGGTGACATCATTACATACAGAACAGTCTCACTGTGTTTTATGAAGTTTGTAAAGTGCATTTCTTTTATGAAATTAAATTCTAAAAGGCAGTGGGTTTTATCTCCTCTGTACGTCAAGAAACCTGCCCCCACAAATACACAATAATGGACCAGGTTTCATGACATTATTGGTTTATATCTTGTGTCTGTATCTGTAGTTAAGATTTTAAAAAAAACCCTGACAAGATAGCAATTTATGTCAAAGAAATCACAGTACTTATACATTTTTTAAAACTGACGTTTTCACATGAGCAAATATTAAAGGTTCCTCCTGTGCAAGCACCGGATCATTACTGACCCCTAGAGGGACGCCACTTGCGCTGGTGTTTTCATGGCAGACTATAGCGGGGTGGTTTGCCATTGCCTTCCCCAGTCGTGACTACCTTTCCCCCAGCAAGCTGGGTACTCATTTTACCGACCTCAGAAGGATGGAAGGCTGAGTCGACCTGAGCCGGCTACCCGAGACTCAGCTTCCGCTGGGACTGAACTCAGGTCATGGGGAGTTTCAGTTGCAATACTGCTGCCTACCACTCTGCACCACACGAGGCTCTCTTAGCAAATATTACCAATACTTTAAAAAAAACTCTTAGAGGTGGCAGAACAGGACGGAGCAAATGGGGCACCAGCACCAGTGGTACTTGCACCTGCTCCTCTCCCCACTGGGGTCCCGTTCACTCTGTCCCATTCAGCTGCCTTCTCGGGATTTATTTATTTTTTTGGAACTGTCAGGGAACCGCAGTAACCACAGCAGTAAGTGCTCCAAAAAGGAACCATGAAACGGGGGTGGGAGCTCAGATCTCTCTTTTCTGAAGTAGCTGGAGATCTGGGGAAGTGTTTAAAAGGTGGGGACACTGAGAAGTGTCAGTTCAACACGTAAAACCCTGATGATCACATTGCTAACTGGGAGATATTGCCCCCCCTTCCCTTTGATGCATCTGCTTTTGCTGCTTTTCCTCCTTTACCAGTGCTTTCCCACTGACAGTTTGGGAATGGGACCCTGGCAACTGTGTGCAAATCAGCCTACATGCAGTCTTGCCTTGTCAATGTCCATGCATGTTACTACTGGCTTCTGTGCTCCCTTTCACAGCTGAAACATACAAGGAAACTGACCAGGCATGACTACACATATCAGACAGCCCTAAGAGCACACTTGTGATAGACTAACAATAAAATTTTTAAAAAACAATTACAACCCCATTTGTGCAAATTTCTGGGGCCGGATGGCCCCCATGTGCACACATTTCTGGGCAAAAAAAAAGCCGGTGAACAAAAAGGGATTGCAATCAGAGCAGAGAGCAGGATGGGATCAGCAGACAAGATAGGTTCAGCCACAAAGGACACTGGGATACCGGCTGGAGGACCGAGGAGGAAGGAGAGGGAGAAAACCCACGGTGAGCCCAATCGACTGTTAGAGGCACCATGGCTTTTCTCTGAACAACTCACACTGCATAGCTTATTCACAGAGTGGCTTAGTGTGTCGTGCAAATGCAGCCATTGACTAAACACTGAGCTAACAGTAGATCCACTGATGAATCTCCCTCCTCTAATAAAAAAAATTGTGAGTCATTGGATTAAAATTACAAAAATGCATCACTTCCGTCAACTGCAAAGGAAGTTACAAAGGACAAGACAGAAATTGTTCAATACATACAATACGTAGCCAATACAAATCAGCTAAGAACTGAGTAGTGTGCAATTCCAAGAACACAGGGGAATTAGCACAAGACTGTTACAAGGCAGTTATGAAAAGTTTCCAAAGATAATTAATACTTTTACTTGCATACCGTTCTCCAGTAATTTAGAAGCAAACAATCTAGGGAAAGTAACTAACTTTCACTTATTTGGGCCAATTATACACTTGAACATTTCATATATTTTTTGCAGTAAATTATCTACATTTTCTAAAAGGACAAACATTTCAAGACCTGAAGTGATTCTTGTTGCACAAACTACTATAGTTTTAAAAAATTCATTTGAATGTGTACAAAGATCAACTGTGTCAGGATTCCTTTTGCCCCCACTAAACTTTAAACGCCGAATCGAACACAAACAAGAGGCTTCAATCTACAGCTTTTAATCCATTACTTCAAAGGGTCATACAGATGCAAATTCTCAGTGACTCTCAGTCTACAAGGAAATGCCTTCAGGGGGTTCAAAAGGTAGCTACAAAAGTTGCCCACTGTTTGAAAGAAAGGTGGTCTCACTAGCTTAACTTAAGGGGTGGGGGGAGGTCTCTGTCTCTCTCGTGAGGCTTCTAAGCGCAGCTGTTCACACAGGGCCAATCAGGTAGACCATCTAAGTTCCGCCCCAGCCTTCTCTCTCTTGGCTCTGCGTCTGCGCCTGGCATCTATTAATTCAGACTACCCAAACCCCGCT